>NC_056748.1:163100486-163700486 GCF_019279795.1 Protopterus annectens
TTACAGTTTGATTATAAAGAGCTGTTGTTGAATTTCAGTTTTAACCAAAAGCAGAAAATCCGTCTAGCCGTCATAGTAGTTTAGAATAAGGCAACAGTAAGAATTAATGTTTTTGGAAATAATGAATATGTCCCCTCACTGCTGCTGTTTTTTTTTTTCGTCTGATATGTGGTGTGACTGCTGATGTGTTTTATTTATTTTTTTTTTGCTTGTAAACTGAATGATTCTGAAGTATTACTTAACCAGCCTAACCTTTATACATGTCATGTCCATTAAAACCTGCTGCTCCTACAGAAGACAAATGAAAGAGGGTTAAACTCACAGGTCAGAAGACAAGTGAATACCTACATTACTTGTATTTGTTTTCTTGAAATGATCTGTTGACATCAGGCCTGTCGAGAACACATATCTGTTTAGATATGATTGTAAGTCTTTGTAGTGCTTGGAGTTTCAGATTCTGATAATGTCCTTCAAGGATGCATCTGCAGTCCTAACAAATGGGTTGTCCTGTCGTCAGGCAGCCCTTCGGTCGGCCGGATTCCAAAGTCTGGGTCTGGCCTCGGCTGGTGTCGCACTTCACCCGACGTCATCTCTGCTGGTCTTCGGGTATAAAGGCATCAGCCGACGCCATTTTCCTCAGTCTTTCTTGCCGCGTGGCGCCCGAAGCAGAAGCTGTTCGCAAGTGCCGGTCGGTCAGATCCAGAGATTACTACTACCGAATACTACTTCGAAGACTTCTAAAAAGCTAAGTACCCCGTTGGGGACTCTTTCTTGCCTCAGCCGATGTCAGAAAAAGTGAATAACTGTTTAACTTGTGGGAAACAAATACCTCATAAAGATTTCCACTCTTACTGCTTACCTTGTTTAGGCCCAGACCATGACGTAGCAGCCTGTTTAGCCTGTGCTTCCTTCAACTGACGAACGCTTAGGCGTCGGTCGGAGTTTGCTGAACAGTTTTTCGGCTCAGATTTTGCGTACATTATGCCGTCGGATCCTCCGACTTCTCAAATTGTTAAGAAACGCAAAGAAAAAGACCGACACTCGCGGTCCGCGGTTTTGGCCAAAACCACGGTTAAGCAAACCGCGAGTGTCTCGGTTTCGGCCGAAACCGAGCAAACGGTTCAATCTTCAGCCGAATCCATGACTACTACCGAGGCTCCTGCTACCCTAGTTGAATCGGCCTCTGAAGTTTTGCCTATTAATGTGGTTCCTCTAGAATTATCGGACACCATCCCTTTGGATGTCTCTACCCCAGCACGTGGTGCTGCTAGGCCTCCTGCAGCCATGTCTATAAAGGCCTTTGCCAGGGCTAAAGCAGCCAAATCTGCTAAATCTGTGCCTGTTAAGCTCCCCTCACACAGGCCCAGTTCCAGTTCTCAAATGCTTACTCTGGCAGAGGATCTCATCTCTTTAATAAGGGGATCCCAATCTCACCCAGACAGGGCCTCTCAGCCTCCAGAAAAGAGACCTAGAGCAGAGCCCCTGAGCCAGTGTCCTCAGATGATTCTTCTGATGATTCAGACAATACAGACCATCCAGAGGCTCCTTTTTCTACTTATGAAGATTCCGATGCTGAAGAATCTATTCCTTCTGCCTCTCCACCAGAGGAATTTTCCTTTGGGGAAACCTTACATGCCATGAGAGAACAATTCCAATGGCAGGGACAAGATTTCTCTGATTCAAGAAAAGGCTTAGGACCTTTCTACATTTACCGCAACATAGGCCCTTAGCTATACCTCCAGTTCTTCCTGTTGTGGATGATGCATTTAATGATGTTTGCACTGCTCCTGATACTTTACCTCCAGCCCCTGCCAAGCCCGATAGGTTTTACAGGGTACCGGACACTCGTCACCACCTATACAAGGCTCCCCTTGCAGATCCTGAGACTATCTCCCAGGGGCCTAAGGCAGTAGCTTCGACCTCAGCCGAAAACCCTCTCCCTTCTGAAAGGGAATCCAGGTCCTTGGAGAGATGGGGTAAAAAAGTTTACACCTCTGCTACTCTCTCAGCTAGAGCTTTGAACTGTCAGTTTCATATGATCCAATACCAAGAGTTTATGCTTGATCAGTTAACTAAGAAACTGTCCTCTGATGATTCCTTAGATAAGAAATATGTTTTAGAAATGGTGAATAACATTCAGCAGGTTAGTAACCATTCTTTAAAATGTGGCTATGATGCACTGGAGGCTTCATTTAGATCAGCCATGACTGGCACAGTTATAAGAAGGCATGCATGGTTGAAAGAACAGGTCTTGCCGGATCATGTTAAAGCAAAGCTATTAGATGCTCCTATGGATAAGGTCAGTCTATTTGGTTCTCCTGCCCAGCAAGTAATGAAGAAAATGGAAGAGAAGGCAAAATCTGTACAAACAGTTAAAGATTTCTTACAGGTTCAGCCCCCAAGGTTTAGCAGGAACTGGCCTTCCAAAAATTGGTCCTTTCCAGACTCCTCTAAATCTCAGAGAGGCAGGAATAGACGTTCCGGAGGCAGAAACCAATCCAGAGGAGGTGCCTACAGAGGACGCCAGTGGCAAGGCAATAACCAACGAGGCACAGACACAACCACTGCCACTGCAACAGGACAATCACAGTGACTTGGCTCTGACACCGCCTACCAGGGAACAAATAGCAGCACCCTTAGGCAGAAAGTTAGCCTTATTTTCAAAAAATTGGCACTATATCACAAGAGACAAGTGGATTTTACAAACTATAGACCAAGGCTACAGGTTTCATTTCCACACCTTACCAGTAAAAAGAGGAATGCCAAACCTACCTCCAAATCAAAAAACAGAAGCTCTAAAACAGATAGCTCAATTAACAAAGATGAGAGCTGTGGAAAGGGTACCACCTACAGAACAGGGCAAAGGATTCTACTCCAGACTCTTCCTAGTACCAAGAAAAGAGAAAAGTTGGAGACCTATTCTAGACCTGTCCGCCTTAAACACATTCATCATTGTTCCAAAATTCAAAATGCTGACCTTACAGCAACTTCTTCCCATGCTGGGCAAGGAGTGTTGGCTGGTAACTCTAGATCTCAAGGAGGCATACCTGCACGTCCCCATACGACCAAATTGCAGAAGATACCTCAGATTTCTTGCAGGATCAGAGCATTATCAATTCTCAGCATTGCCCTTTGGCTTATCTACTGCCCAGAGTATTCACAAAATGCCTGGCATCAGTAATCGCTCATTGCAGGCTACAGGGAATCCAAATTTATCCATACCTGGACGACTGCCTGATACAAGCGGACAACAAAAACAAGCTGACAAAAGACTTACAAAGAGTCATTTGCTTACTACAAGCCCTGGGATACACAGTCAATTTAAAAAAGTCAAGACTGATACCATCCCAAACAAGAACATTCTTGGGTGCAGAATTGGACACAGTAAAACAGATGGCATTCCTAACTGCAGAAAAACAAGAACAACTCCCTCTTTACTTCTTGGCATTAACAAAGCAGGACAAACTAACAGCAAGGAAAGTACTGCAGGCCTTGGGCTTCATGGCATCATGCATAATCCTGGTCCCCCATGCCATACTACATATGAGAAAGCTACAGTGGTACCTAAAGAATTTATGGTCTCAACACAGGCACAGCTTAGAAACCGAAATACCACTAATCCCATGCCTGAAACAAGAGTTCCTATGGTGGGCTCAAGCATGCCAGTCAAACCCAGGCTTGCCCTTCCACAACTTTCAAGCAAGCCAAACCATCACAACGGACGCCTCAGACCTAGGTTGGGGGCACACATGCTGGACAAATGCATACAAGGATTATGGACTCCAGACCAGCTGCACCTGCACATAAATCAAAAAGAAATGCTGGCAGTAAAACTAGCAATCCAGAATTTCAGACCATTCCTCAAAGAAGGCCATTTAATGATAAGGACAGACAACACCACAGTCATGTGGTACATCAACAAACAGGGAGGCACTCATTCATACCCCTATGCCGAATGACTCTGGACCTATGGAATATGGCTCTGAGCTACAACATCCAGTTACAGGCAATATTTGTACCGGGAAAAGAAAACATCCTAGCAGACATGTTAAGCAGAACTACCTCGGATGCTCACAAATGGATGCTACACCCGGACATCTTCAAGGCCATCACAAAGAAATGGGGAATGCCACAAATAGACCTATTCGCATCCCCACTCAATCACCAGCTCAAGAAATTCTGCACAAGGACATACCACCCACTTGCATGGAAGGTGGACTCTCTATCCTTCAGTTGGAAAGGCCTGACAGCATATGCATTCCCACCTCTTCCCTTGATGCACAAGGTACTACTGAAAATCAAAGAGGAACGTCCAAGGATAATCCTGATAGCTCCGAACTGGCCAAGACAACACTGGTATCCATTGCTGAGGAGCATGTCTCGGGGGAGAACGTGGACACTACCCCTGATGCCTTTGATGTTAACTCAGAACGACTACAACATCATGCATCCAAACCTAAAAACTCTGCAACTGACTGCCTGGAACATTACATAACAGCAACTAACCCAGATTTATCCCAAAGGGTTAAAGACATTATCCTTGAGGCCCGCAGACCTTCAACAAGAAGGAACTATGCAGGAAAATGGAAAAGGTTTGTCATTTGGAGTACTGAAAGAGGAAAAGATGTGTCAAAGATAGATATTGCTAACATCCTGGAGTACTTGGCAGAGCTTCTCCATACAGGCCTGTCCTATTCCTCCATCAAGATACATGCATCAGCTATTTCTGCAGAATACAGCTTCGATCCCCCTGTCTTCTCACATCCTCTACTCAGGCAGTTCCTCAGAGGAATCAAGAATGTAAAACCTCCTAGGAAACCGCCATTACTAGCATGGGACTTGAACTTTGTGCTAGAAAAATTGACACTCCCTCCATTTGAACCAGCAGCAACAGCAGATCTTCAACACCTATCCTGGAAAACTGCTTTCCTACTGGCAATTACTTCAGCAAGAAGGGTTTTGGAACTACAGGCCTTAATGGCAGTACAACCCTTCCTAATCTTCCATCAAGATAGAGTGTCCATGAGAACTAATCCTACATTTATGCCTAAGGTGGTATCCAGAGTGTCTCTAAACCAGGCAATCCACCTACCTACCTTCTTTCCCAATCCACAGAACAGGGGGGAAAGACTGCTGCATACCTTGGATGTACATAGACAGTTGCGCTACTACCTGGACAGAACCAAGGGCAATAGAAAAACTGACCAGCTTCTAGTAGCTTATGCAACAGGAAGGGAAGGAAAAGCAATTTCCAAACAGACAATCTCCAAGTGGATAGGAAATTGCATAAGATTCTGTTACTCCTACCATGGAAAGCAAATTCCACAGAACATAAGACCTCACTCTACAAGGGCTACAGCCACTACCACAGCTTTCTTACGAGGAGTGGCTACCAAGGACATTATTGAGGCGGCTACTTGGACCTCCGTGCATACATTTGCCAAGCATTACAACTTACCTCTATACTCTAGATCCCGAGCAGGGTTTGCCACTGCTGTATTGCAAGGGATCCTAACTACACCATAATTCTTCTTCCTCCTCCCCTAGTTTGGCTGTGGTATTCTACCCATTTGTTAGGACTGCAGATGCATCCTTGAAGGACATAGTACAGTTTTGTACCTACCATAAATGTAGATGTCCGAACAGGATAGCATCTGCAGTCAGGATTACCCATCATCCTTCCCCTCTGTGGTACTCCTAGGGTATTTACCCTCCTTATAGCTAGCTAGGGGGGGATCTCTTATGGTGTATTTGTTTGTATATATGTACATACATGCTTATTTTTTGTGTTTGCCTACTATTTTATTTGGAAACATTGGCATTTACCCAAAATTTAGTTTTCCAAGAGGGCAACTGGCATCTGGGGCAAGAAACACTGAGGAAAATGGCGTCGGCTGATGCCTTTATACCCGAAGACCAGCAGAGATGACGTCGGGTGAAGTGCGACACCAGCCGAGGCCAGACCCAGACTTTGGAATCCGGCCGACCGAAGGGCTGCCTGACGAAAGGACAACCCATTTGTTAGGACTGCAGATGCTATCCTGTTCGGACATCTACATTTATGGTAGGTACAAAACTGTACTTTCTACTGGTTAACAAAAAAGTGTTGGGAGTGTCAAGTGTGTTACAGATGTTCTTCATCTCACATTGCTGCAGTCATAACCTGCGGGTAGTCCGCTGTCCTCGGTCGGCCCGAATACCAAAGTGTTAGGCTGGTGTCGGTCATGGTCGCTCAGATCTGACGTCAGTACGCCGTTGTACTAAAGCGCATGACCGACGCCATATCCTCAGTCTTTCTTGCCGCATGGTCCGAAGCAGAAGCAGCGTTTGCAAGTGCCGTTCGGCGTCCTGAAATTTTCGTATTCTGAGTTTCAGACCGAAGACCAAGTTGGGCTAAGTACCCCGTTGGGGAATATTTTTGTCTTTTCTTGCCTCAGTTAAATCCGGATGTCAGAAAAAGTGAATAATTGTATTTCTTGTGGGAAACAGATACCTCATAGGGATTCGAAAATTTCAATAAGTATCCAGGAACCAGAAGGAAACTCCAAAGATACCTCATAGGGATTACCACTCTCTTTGTATTCCTTGCTTGGGGCCTGAGCACGACGTAGTCGGGTGTCGCTTTTGTGCTAGATTTAATAAGCGCACCATTAAACGCAGGTTAGATTGTGCTAGGCTTGTCTTCGGTAAGCGGTGTAATTACAATATGCCGTCGGATCCTCCGACGCCCGCTACCGCTAAGAAGCTTAAGGAAAAATCGTTAAAGTCCAAGCAGGATGAGTCGTCCGTTACGGACGCCGGTTCTTTAGAAACTACGGTGGAATCTGTGGATCCAGCCGAGGTTTCAGCTGAGTCTCAGGGGGAGCCTTTAATTTTGCAGGATGTGGCCTCAAAGGAGTCGGGTCAGGCTGAGGGGGCCTCTCAGGTCTCTGTAGTCCCTTCTTTGCATAAGGTGGTTAGGCCTTCTACTTCTGTCTCTAAGGTACCTTCCAAGGTCAGGCCTGGTTTGTCTTCCTCTGGCGTCAGCCCTAGTTCTGCAGGTTCTGTGCCTAAAAAGCATATGCTGAAAATGGCAGAAGATTTGATTTCCTTAATCAGGGGTTCTTTGCCCCCTCCGGATAAGAGGCCTAGGGTAGAGCCAGAGGTGGAAGGATTGGAGCATTACTCAGATTACTCGGAGTCTTCGGCTGAAGACATTCAGGATTTTCCTCCTTATTCTGATTCAGATGCAGAGGATTCTAGTCCTTCTGCTTCCCCCCCAGAGGATTTTTCTTTTTCTGAAACCCTGCATTCCACGAGGGAGCATTTTAAGTGGGAAGGTCAGGATTTCTCAGATTATAGAAAGAGACTTAGGGAATTTTTGTTTTTACCACAGCATAGGCCCTTGGCTATACCCCCTGTTTTGGATGTTGTTCAGGATGTTTTCTCTGAAGCTTCCCTTAATCCTGATTCTTTGCCTCCTGCCCCGGTCAAGCCAGACAGGTATTACAGAGTGCCAGAGGCTCATAAATATTTGTATAAGAGCCCGAGAGCTGACCCGGAAACTATTAGCCAGGGACCTAAGGGTGTCAGGGCTTCTGTTGTAAAGAATCCAGTTCCTATGGATAAAGATTCTAGAGCTTTGGATAGGTGGGGTAAAAAAGTGTATACCTTTTCCACTCTAGCAATGAGGGCTTTGAATTGCCAGTTTCATATGCTGAAGTACCAGAATTTTCTCCTAAGTCAGTTAAAATCTAAGGTAGATGCTTTGGCAGAGGGCATTGAGTGTAAGGAATTGCAGGATTTAGTTCATGCCTCTGATCAGGTGGGTAAGCATTCTTTGCAGTGTGGTTTTGATGCTCTTCAGGCCTCTTCCAGGGTGGCTGCCACTGGATCAGTTATTCGTAGGCACGCCTGGCTTAAGGATCAGAACTTGTCTGAGCATGTTAAAGCTCGAATTTTGGATGCTCCCCTTCAGTCTGAAGTTCTGTTTGGTTCTCCTGTGGAGTCAGTTTTGAAGAAAATGGAAGACAAAGCTAAGTCTATGCAAACAGTTAAGGATTTTTTACAGGTGCAGCCCCCTAAGTTTAGCAGAAATTGGCCTACTAAGGGATGGGCTTATCCTTCTTCTGATTTACAGTCTAGAGGCAGATCTAGACGTGGTAGGGGCAGAGCTCATGCTCAGGGTTCTTTCAGGCCTAGGACATGGAGTTCCCCTGCACAATCTTCAGGTGAGGGCAGGGGTCAGCCTTCTTCGTAAACAGACCCAATGACCTGTATCTCCAGCTGCCAGATCCCTCCTGTCTGGCAGCACCTCTGGGAGGAAAGTTGGCACTTTTCAGGCAAAATTGGCTTTTAGTCACTCAGGACAAGTGGGTGTTGGACATTATAGATCGAGGCTACAAGTTTTATTTTCACACCTTGCCTCCTTTCAAAGGCATGCCAGACGTTCTTTCTCAGCAAAAGGTGGAGGCTCACAAACAGATTTATTTACTTCTAAAAATGGGGGCTATCCAGGAGGTCCCTCCGTCAGACGTAGGCCTAGGATTTTATTCTCGCCTGTTTCTTGTACCAAAGAAAGGAAACACTTGGAGGCCAATTCTGGATTTGTCTATTCTCAACACATACCTGGACATTCCAAAATTCAAGATGTTAACTTTGCAACAACTTCTGCCTCTATTAGGCAAAGATCACTGGATGGTAACTCTGGATCTCAAAGAGGCTTATCTTCACATTCCTATCAGGCCCAGCTGCAGGAGGTTCCTGCGTTTTCGGCTGGGACTTTACATTATCAGTTCTCTGCATTGCCCTTTGGCTTATCTACTGCGCCCAGGGTGTTCACAAAGGTCCTGGCACCGGTGATAGCCTTCTTACGGTTAAGGGGAATACAAATTTATCCTTATTTGGACGATTGCCTGATTCTGGCCCAAGACAAAGTCAAGTTACTTCACCATCTACAGTATGTTATGGCAGTGTTAAGGTGCCTAGGGTATTCTGTGAAAGAAACAAAGTCCAGTCTAGTACCCTCTCAGGACATGTGCTTTCTGGGTGTGAGACTGAATACAGCCTCTCAGATGGCATTTTTGACTCCGGACAAACAAAGAAATCTTACCCTTTACTTCCAACAATTGTCTCTACGGTCCAGGCTGACTGCAAGGACAGTCCTTCAAGCCTTGGGGTTCATGGCATCTTGTATTCTGGTGCTTCCCAATGCCAAACTGCATATGAGGAAGCTACAATGGTATCTCAAAAGCGTATGGACTCAACACTGCCACGATTTGGACACTGTCATTCAGATAATACCTTGCATCCAAAGGGAATTTTTGTGGTGGGCTCAGGAATGTCACCTAAACAAGGGACTCTCTGTGACCCGACCAGAGGCGAGTCAGATCTTAACGACAGATGCCTCAGACATGGCTTGGGGAGCACACTTCAATGGAAAATGGGTTCAAGACACGTGGCCTGCCAGACTACAACATTTGCATATCAACATGAAGGAGATGTTAGCAGTCCAATTTGCATTGATGGCTTTCAAGGATCTACTTCACCCAGGACAAGTGTTGATTCAGACAGACAACACAACAGTCATGTGGTACATCAACAAGCAGGGGGGAACCCATTCGTACCCTCTTTGCAGACAAGCTATGATTTTGTGGGAGACTGCTCTCAGTTTGCACCTCACTCTTCAGGCAAGGTTTCTGCCAGGAGCACAGAACTCCTTGGCAGATGTTTTGAGCAGACAGATGGTGGATCCCCACGAGTGGAAATTGGATCCTCATGTTTTTCAACAGTTGACGGTGGCTTGGGGGACTCCAGACATAGATCTGTTCGCTTCTCCACTGAATTACCAACTGCCAAAGTTTTGCACAAAGCTGTTTCACCCAAAAGCTTGGAAAGTGGATGCTCTATCATTCATTTGGAACAACCTTCACGTTTATGCCTTTCCTCCTCTGCCTCTCCTTCCCAAGGTGCTCCTGAAGGTCAGGCAGGACAAGCCTTGCATGATTCTGATAGCTCCAGATTGGCCACGGCAGCACTGGTACCCTCTGCTGAGGAGTTTGGTACGGGAGCCTCCTTGGCCTTTGCCATTAATTCCACACCTTTTGTCCCAGGTAAGCAATCATTTCCACAATGTCAGGATTCAGTCCCTGCATCTGACAGCCTGGCGTATTCTGTTTTAGACCCTGGGGGGGTCGCAGCTTCCTCAACAAGTTTTGAATGTCATTTTGGAGGCCAGACGGCCTAGTACAAGGAAAGTTTATGCTGATAAATGGAGGAGATTTTTTCTTTGGAGCAAAACAAAGAGCTTTGATGTTTCAGTGCCTAATTTGAGTGTTTCACTTCAGTATCTTACAGAATTATTAGACAAGGGTTTGTCTTTCTCCTCTGTAAAGGTTCATGCTGCAGCCATTTCTGCTCACTATGACTGTGACCCACCATTATTCTCTCATCCTTTGTTCAAGCAATTTCTTAGAGGGGCAAAGAACATAAGGCCCCCACGTAGAGCTCCTACTCCTTCCTGGGATCTCAATTTTGTGTTGGAAAAGCTCACTTTACCTCCTTTTGAACCTGCAGCTACTTCAGAGTTGAAGTTTTTGTCTTGGAAGACTGCTTTTTTGTTGGCCATTACTTCTGCTAGAAGGGTATCTGAATTACAGGCTCTAATGGCAGTTGAACCCTTCCTGATATTTCATAAGGATAGGGTCTCCCTACGTACTAATCCTACTTTTATGCCTAAAGTTGTTTCTAATGTGGCCTTAAACCAATCTATTCATTTGCCTACATTTTATGCTGATCCCCAAAATAAAGGGGAAAAAATTTTGCATTCTTTGGATGTTCACAGGCAGTTACGTTATTACTTGAGCAGAACTAAAGGGTTCAGACAGTCCCAACAGTTATTTATTTCTTTTGCCTTGGGTTCTCAAGGAAAACCTGTTTCAAAACAAACTATTTCTAAGTGGATTTGCCATTGTATTGCTTTTTGTTATTCTCATCATGGTAAGGAGGTTCCGGCTGGAATCAGACCTCATTCCACTAGGGCTACTGCCACTTCTACTGCTTTTTTAAGGGGAGTAGCTACTAAGGATATTTTGGAGGCAGCTACCTGGAGTTCAGTGCACACTTTTTCTAAACATTACCATCTCCCTCTTTATTCCAAATCTAGGGCTGGGTTTGCCACTGCAGTTTTACAGGGCATGTTAGCAGCTCCTAATGCTATCTGATTTTACCAACCTCCCTTTACCTTTGCTTTGGGATTCTACCCACAGGTTATGACTGCAGCAATGTGAGATGAAGAACATAGTACAGTTTTGTACCTACCATAAATGTAGATGTTCGAAGATCCACATTGCTGCAGTCCAATTTGCCCTCCCTCCTTCCCCTCTGTAGTTTGGGGTGGCTGTGTGGTTTGTGGTGTATCTATTGTTGCTATTTTGGTGGTTGTGTATTTTTCTATTTTTGGCTATGGCCTTTCTTTTTAAGGCCTTCTGACATCTGGGGCAAGAAAGACTGAGGATATGGCGTCGGTCATGCGCTTTAGTACCACGGCGTACTGACGTCAGATCTGAGCGACCATGACCGACGCCAGCCTAACACTTTGGTATTCGGGCCGACCGAGGACAGCGGACTACCCGCAGGTTATGACTGCAGCAATGTGGATCTTCGAACATCTACATTTATGGTAGGTACAAAACTGTACTTTTTTAAATCCAATAAAATTCTTAGTGTTGGTATACAGACAGTGTCCCGAAGTGGAGTACTTCTGCTAGACTGACGGCTATAAAAGCTCTTACGCACTTCATTTCACCATTTTTCTGTCATTGAGAAGTGTTGACATGTTTTAGCTTCCTGCTGCAGTTCTGTAATGGTTGCTGTGGATGCTAGTGCATATGAGCTCCAAGATAACATAAAACCTGTTAAGTAACTTTTTGACAGTCAGAGGTTTACAAGAAGGTTATCTGTAAACTCCAAATAGAAGAGTTTAATCAGCTCTGTTAACAGCATAAACTATTCCCATCCCCCACCACTGACTTCTTTCTACTAGGCACATCTCTCCATGCTGTGGTCACTGGTGCAATAGAGACCTCTCCTTTCTTACTACAACTGAAACTAGCATCTCTTCCCTTTAGACTTCTACTTCCTTATTCAAGTCTCTGGTGGCAGCAGAGTCTGATACTGATAACAGCTGAGACTAACTCTTTTGTCATGCTCTTCACCCCTTACTAAAGTGTGTGGTTGCATTCTCTGGTCACAGCAGATAACAACATCCTCATGTTCCCTCACCTTCTACCATGCATACTGCAGACTCTGTTTATTCACTCCTTTACTGCAGACAGTGGCTTAAAGAAGTCAACACCTGCCCTTCCTCGTCACTGATAATGTACTGCTTGTGGTGACAGCAGAGATTACCCCTTCTTTCTCTGTCGTATTTCCCAGCTGTAAAACGCTGCTGTGTCTGATGGCAGCAAAGGCTGTTCCATGTTTCCCACGGCTTATTACCTTCTGTAGTCAGTCTTTGACCATTCCCTACTTTGGGCTGTGCTGGCTGCAAGGATTATTTATTCTTCTTTCAGCTTTATCTCCTCCTGTATTCTACTATACTACACTCCCTGGTGGAGCAGAGACTACCTCTCTCTTACCACAACTTCTTCATTTTGAAAGTACATGATTTAATTATAAGGTCTTCCTTCAGTGTAGTCCACATTTATCCCACATTGTAGTCTAAGGATGTAGCAGAGACCTCTTCTTTTATAGTCATACTCTAGTTACTCACGCTTTTTACTTTAGTGTCTGTTGGCAGTAGATAGTTTCTCCTCTTCCTCCAACTTGTTTACATTACCTCTGCTTCATGGTGACAGCAAAGACTACCTCCTCCTTTTCTCAGCCTCTTCAGTTTGACAGTACATCTGGTTGCAATATTGTTTTCCCTTTAACCTTATCCCCAGCTATCCCATTCTGTAGTCTTTGGTGGCAGCAAAGACTGTCACTGTCTTCTAGCAGCTTCTTTTCAGTAGTATAGAGGCTGATTATTACCTGCTTTATCGGTGGCACAGAGAATCGTCCTTCAGATTCCTTCCCGCTTATTCTAAGTAGTTTGCTACCCGTATGGATGACCTGCACTTCCCTTTTTGTACTACTGACTCTGGAAGCAGCGCAGGGTAACCTGCACTTCCCTTTTTGTACTACTGACTCTGGAAGCAGCAGGGTAACCTGCACTTCCCTTTTTGTACTACTGACTCTGGAAGCAGCGCAGGGTAACCTGCACTTCCCTTTTTGTACTACTGACTCTGGAAGCAGCGCAGGGTAACCTGCACTTCCCTTTTTGTACTACTGACTCTGGAAGCAGCAGGGTAACCTGCACTTCCCTTTTTGTACTACTGACTCTGGAAGCAGCGCAGGGTAACCTGCACTTCCCTTTTTGTACTACTGACTCTGGAAGCAGCGCAGGGTAACCTGCACTTCCCTTTTTGTACTACTGACTCTGGAAGCTGCGCAGGGTAACCTGCACTTCCCTTTTTGTACTACTGACTCTGGAAGCAGTGCAGGGCATCTCTTTTCTTCTTCCTTCCTCCGCTGTCCATCTTCTGATTCATCTCTACTTTCCCCGAGGATCTTCACTCTTATACTGCATCACAGGTTAGGAGTTTTTGTATCCTTTCTACTCCTACATTCCCATTGAACCTCTCCACCTCATCCAAGATGAATGACAGAGGAATGTACTGCAAACCAAATCCTCGCCACTCTACTTGTGTTTCCATGTACTCTGACTGTGCACAAATTAAATATTCTCACATTTCATAATAAACCCCTTACAACACATACTACTGACTGACACATTGCAAAAAATGTTACCACATCTCTTAGAACACACTGCCTTGGAACAGGTCTACCAAGTAATAAAATCCCAAAAATCTCATCTCCGTAATACATCATACATAAATTAATAGCTTACAAAATATCTGCAGCAAATTAGCAGTGTCCATTTCTAGACTTGTTAGACTAATTTGCTCTGAAGACAGAATTATATCCCTCTCTGTTCATCTTGAATGCAAAACTGAAGGGATGAAACTGAGTACAGATAAGACAGCTGTAATGGAAGTAATTAGAGAAATCAGAAGAAGGTGAGAATTGAGATAGAAGAGTAAGTAGCTGAACAGGTTAGTAGCTTCAGTTATCTGCGAGGGGTGGTTGAGGAGGAAGGAAGGCAGCTTCAACTGATAATGTGTTTGCTGATTGATTCCTTGCATCTCTGACCTTATAAACTTGACTTTTTTTTTCTCTCTCTCTAATGGGTGACTTTAACTTGGAAGGGCATTTCATTAAATAAAAGCATTTCTTTCTACTACAACCTCGCCCATCTTGGTACAATTATATACTCGCTGAAATCCAGAGATATTCATCTGCTTCCTCCTAGACATAATCCTTATTAATATTCCAATCTGATGCCTTGTCATCTCTCTTCTACCAAATAAATGACCACTGCCCTGCAGCTATCTTGTCTCTCAGTACTCCTGAATCATTTTCTCTGCCATTCAAACATTCCCGTCTGACAAAGATGTAGACCTAAGTCACATTAGCTTAATAGATTGGGTATCCCATGTATACATTGATACCATACTCACAGGAATGCTACCCGCAATACCAAAAAACAGGTCCACCCATTATTAAAAAAAAATGAAAAATTTACTCAGTTATGCCTTTGGTTCTGCAATAACAAATCAAATAGCTAACTCAAAAAAAAAAACTCCGAAGTATTTTGTACTACCCAACATCTGCTAGCACCCACAAGCTATTCCTCAAGTACCTGTAGGACACACAGTTCTTCTCGTAAGTGTCATTTCCCCACTTCCCT
Organism: Protopterus annectens; assembly: GCF_019279795.1. Classification (NCBI taxonomy): domain Eukaryota; kingdom Metazoa; phylum Chordata; order Ceratodontiformes; family Protopteridae; genus Protopterus; species Protopterus annectens. The sequence goes on from NC_056748.1 coordinate 163,115,317, forward strand.
GTCTCTCTCTTTGCTGATTATTATGTTTTAATCTTTTTAACTTGCTCAAGCTAAAATTGCATATGACAAAATTAATCTGTGCGTACTACTGACAAAATAAAAAAAAAAATGAAAGAAAAGGAATGGAGAGATCTCTTGTCACTTTTGCAAATGTCGCTTTGACTAAAGTCACCAGCACTGAATATTATTGCATTTGGTACTATAGAATTTTTGCAAATTTTATTCTTTACAGCTGTGATGTCTTTAAATTGCTACTTTAGTAATATTTTTGAACACGTCACTCTAGATTTGTGTTCAAATTTTCCATTCCCCTGTAATCTTATTTATGTTTCTAAGTCACCCAGCTCATGGCTGAAAAGGTTCAGTATGAATAGCCTGCTTACCTAATTAACAAATGAAAAAAAAAATAAGTTAATGTATATAGTCTGCCATCTACTGATGTTTCCCCTCCAAAAACAAGATGCATGAAAATTCTGAAATTGCCAACCTAGAAACAAACCTCAGTATTTAAAATATAGCGTGCGCAAACACACACACACACACACACACACACACACACACACACTAGTACCAGCTCATAAATGTGCAGATTTATTGTTTAAATAAAGGATAGATGAGAGCTGTACTTTAATCTAAAGGATGACCCAGTTAATCTAGTACTTACTGTATCATCTGTTACACTCTTATACTCTGACTATAAGACCTGTGGACAAAGGGTATTTTCAGAATACCCTAGAAAACTTGTAAGGCAAAAAGATCAGCTGACAAATTTGCTGTCTGTTCTTTGAAGTCTTGTTTAGTACTGCTGTGATAAGGTCAATGTGCTTTCTTATCACTATTGCAGTGTTCATAATGTGGCATCTCCTTCCAAAGGGATATCCCAGTGTCTGGTCAGTATACTAAAGCCTTTACATCCTGCTTGCACCATACATCAAGCATATGTTCCCTGCATAAGTGTAGGGCATAAAGGTGGCATACGTATGCTTCATACTCAGAATATCTTCATCATCAATCCGAATGCCACATTTGAATGTAGGTCTGAATTCCTTTTGCTGAGCTGGTTTCTATCGAGCTGTTTACAGATAAGTGCCCCCAGTGGGGTGCCTTCTTTTTCTGCCTTTATTTGTGTACTTAGTGTTCATGTCATCCAGGAAGGGAAAATGTTAGTATGCGAGGGAGATTCCCCATAAAGACCGCCATGAGAAGTGTTTATTTTGCGTAGGTGCTTCACATGATCATACCCAGTGAACCATTTCTCAAGCTTTTATTCCCAAAATGCTTTGCAGATGTTTGTCCTCTCTACTCATTTATCTTGAGACCAGCTTCCCGTACTTTTGACCCAGAGCACCATGGCCGAATCCGCCTACCCCTTAAAAAGACCAAGAAATCTCGGTCTGACTCTGCTGCTGTCCAGCCTCCACCAAATGTCTCTATTAAGGTGAATGAAGACCCTGAAGACCATCTGGTGCTGACACCGATCATCTCTGCTGCTACCCTTTTGGAGGACGGCATGAAACTGGTGTCTCGCATGTCCTTTGAGGCAATGTAGACATCCACAGTGGACGTTGAGGGAGGACTACAGCTGATCATGTCCGAAGGGCCTAGGGGAATTCTCTAGATTGTGGTTGGGGTAGCGGTCCCTGGTACTCTTATTGAGTGTAAGCATGGTTGTGAGCCTCTTAGGTTTGTCAAAGCTGACGTCACTTTGAAGAAGAAGTAGAAAATCCAGCACATTCCTCCCATTGCTAAGAATTCTCAGCGGGAATGGCGGGATGTTTTCCCAGGGCTTGTTCAGTGCCCTGATGGCCTTAAGATCACTTTGGGGGTGTGTCTGTTCCTGCTTTTCCTTGGTCTTCTACTCCAGCCAAAAGGACTAGGGACTCTGATTTTTTTATATGAAGAGATGGATTCAGGGGATGAGTTGTTGGCCTATTCCTCACAAATTACCTCTCCTTTAGACTATGGGTCTGAGGAAGATTCCTTGAGTCCTGACTCTTCCTTTGAAAAGTTCTTCATTGGGGACACAGTAGTTTGCACGATGGAGCATTTTAAATGGGACTGCTCACACATCTCTGATATTCACAAGAGATGATATGAACTTTTGCAGATGGAATATGGTAAAACATTTGCTGCCACCATGTGCTAGATGCCTTGTTGGCTACATTAGAAGCTGTTTCTTCGGCTCTTCATTCCCAACATCTGGCCTGTAAGAAGTCTGACCTTTTTTATGTGGTGCTTGAGGCCTTTAAGTGCCTCTAAAAGTGTCCTCCATCAGACCCTGCTGTGATTTCTTTCTATCCCTCTGTTTTTCTGCTGACAAGCCATCAAAGCTTTTGCCTTCCTCCAAACTTCTTCCTTCTGATAAAGACATTCGGCTGAGGATAAAAGTGTATACTTCTGCCAGTCTGGCCTTCAGCGACAGTAAGTACCAAACCCACATGACCAGTTATGTTTTGGACCTTTTGCCACAACTTGGTGGGGGGTTGTGTGACCTTCCTGACTTTGAAGAGAAAACTGCTGCCCTCTCCTTATTGAGTTTCACTTAGTAGGTTGTTTGTCACTCTAGTAGTTATGATGCAGTTTTGAGGAAGTACTCTTGGGCTTTACCTGGCAAAGTTAAGGCCAAACTCCTAGAGTCTCCTTTGAAAAGTTAGAATCTCTTTGGTACACCTGCTGCTGACCTGTTTAACACACTGCAAGACAAAGCTAAAGTGATGCAGAATCTTAAATCTTTGTTTCTCTCATACCCAAATTTTAGATAAACTGTTCTTCTAAGTCTGTCTTTGTGAATAGACAGCCTCATCAGCCTTCTAAGGGGAAGATGGTTCTTAATTGTGTGTTCTCTGATCAACTCGTCCAGATTTCTAAAACTTAGAAGCCCTCCTTTCAGGACAAATCTGCCTCCATCTAAGATATTTTCTCCCTTCCCTTGGCCAGGTTGCTCTCTCCAATTTTTCCTGTCTTGCAGTAGATAACTTTAGACTCCTGGGCTCTGTCCATTATCTGTCATGGTTATTTTATGCTATGGAAATCCCAGATTTTCCTCAACCTCCTTTAGACCAGCTTCTTCACTCTTCTGAGGTTATGCAGGATTTACTGGATCAGGGCACCATTCAAGCCATTCCAGTGTCCCAAAGAGGTGCGTGGTTTTACGTCAGAATGTTTCTGGTTCCCAAAAAGAGTGATCTTTGAGACCAGTCATCGACCTTTCCCTTCTAATACATTTCTAAAGATTCCTTCCTTTCAAAGGCTTTCTCTCAGACTCTGTTTCCCTCTTAATTCCACAGGCTTTACTGGTTTCCGTAGACCTGAAGGATGCCTAGCTTCATAGTCCCTTTCACCCTTGATTCAGGAAGTTTTTACATTTCTCTGTTTCTTCCTCTCATTTTCAGTTCTTTGCTTTGCCCTTTGGTTTTATATGGCTCCAAAGGTGTTCACCATACCTGGCCCCTGTTATAGCCTTTGCATACATCAGGGAATCCAGATATTCCCATATCTGGGTGACCTGCTTCTTTAGGCCCCCTCCCAGTCCAGGCTTTTACAGAATCTGTACTTCACTGTGCTGCTTCTGCACAGTCTGGGATTTACCATCAATCTCAAGACGTTACGTCTACCTCCTGCTGAAGACCACATTTTTCTGGGTTGTGGAATTCAAACCATTCCAATGTTGGCTTCTCCTCCCAATCCCAAGGATCTGTCTCTGGCAACCTACTTAGTTTGCTTCCCTTTCTCTCATTTCTCCAAGGGAATTTCTCAGAGTCGTGGGGTTCTTGGTGTCTACTATTCCCATGGTCTCCTTTGCCAGACTTCATATGAGGAAACATCTGTAGTACCTAAAGGTGGTTTGGCTCCAGCATAGCCCCCCCCCCCCATGGAGTTTCCAATTCCCTTACTTCCTTGGCTGAAACTTGAATGCGTTAGTGGATTGAGCAGATCTTCCTCAGTCCAGGGCTGCCTTTTCAGACTCCTACCCCATACTCATGAGTTGTTTACAGACACTTCCAGTCTGGGGTTGGGAGCCTCTTCCAACAGTCTGATGGTTCAGTGGCTATGGTCTCTTCACCAGAGGTCAGATCACATCAGCATAAGAGATGAAGGAGCTCATTCTTGCTCTTCAGGCCTTCCATTCTCTTTTGTCTCTCCAGCCCCTTTAAAGGTCTTTGCAGGCAAGAATTACAGTCAATATAGTACAACAACAAACAGGGGGACACAAGCTCTTATCTTCTTTGCGGACCATCTCCAGAGTTCCTTAAAACATCATAAGAGAAACATAAGCGTAAAGAACCTTAACGTCATTTCCAGGGAAGGTGTCCATTATCTGAAAGACTATTATAGATGTCCAGCATCCTCCTTTGTATAAGTGTGGAAATGCAGATCCAGCCACTTCTGATACGTTGCCCGTAGGTAAACACACAGCTTAAGTGTTTGGTAACAGTGTGAAAGTCTGAGAGTTGTAACTGAGAGTCCAGAAGAGTGAGACTGCACTTACTAAACTGGAGGTCACAGTGTCTCTGTGTAGTCCCCTTTGTTCAAGGTTTTGTGATCTTGGAAACAACATGTATTAGTAAGTTTCTTGCATAAAAAAAAAGGGGAAAAAACTGTTTGTACCATGTTTGGTTCACAGAAATGCATATAATTTAAAAAGCTTGTTTGAAAAAGGAGAACATATGAAGGCAAATGATTGTATAGCTGATAAAGGAATGGTGAAGTGTGGTAGCTGCAGTCAGTGTAGATTTATTTTTGCGGGAATAAATTTCACAATTTCTAACTTTCCTAAGATAATATCACCAAGTGGTAAGTTTAACTGTAATACAAAGGGGAAACTTTATCTCGCCCAGTGTTTGACATGTCCGACGTTCTACATTGGCAAAACTGAAAATGCCCTCAAAAAACGAATTTATAAACATGTTTATGCAGTTTCCACCTGAGATGATTTTAATGTCTTGAGTAAGCATTCCTTTGAATGTCAGAATTTAAAAAACAAATCTTTTTTTTTTTTTTTTTTTTCCGTTGGCGAATGTTCTTTCTTGTTAGGGGAGGAAACTGGGAAGCACAACTGGGGTTTAAGAGAGTTATACTAGCAGTTTACTTTTAAATGCAGCAACTATGCCAGGAATTAATGACAAATTTCTGTTACTAGTTTATTATTGTGGGACAATATGCAAGTTCAGTGCATTTCTTTTCTGTTTATTGATGTCGTTTTTATGACTTACAGTGGTAAAACTTGGAATGTATGTATTGTAGTATTTAAAAAAAAATTGTGTAAAGAATTGCTTGTATTATGCTAGTTGACCACTTGATGGTGAAATTTGATTATATAAGCAGTTGTTTTTCTGAAGTGCTGTAGCTAATGAATGAAAGTGGTTATTTTTATTAAAATCTATGGACTTCTTCCAACAATCAGTTATGTGCCATGGTTTGAGTTGTGTTTTTATTCTAATAACTTTCTTTGATGTTCTTATAATTCTGCAGTGTTTTACTTTCACCTGTTTCTTCATTTCTAGAACTGTCTCAAAAATCTTCATACTTCTGTAAAAACTGACCTGCTCTCATATTATTTTAGAACTTTTAGTACCCAAAATAAATTTATACAGGCAATATATACACTGAATTCTTTAATCCAAAACCTCCATTCTCTACCTTTTTGCATAATACTCCTCTGTTTACGGGATTTAATCTAAATCCCCGTACAGTACTAATAAAATAGCCAACAGTTTTTTTTTTTTTTTTGACATTGGAATCATGTATACCACCCTCATATATGCCGTTTCACCCAGAAAAAAACAGAATTAAACTTTCTTAAAAGACATACAGAAAGGCTTCCTCTGCCCACTTCTAGCAGTCAGTTCTTGAAGTACTGTTTCACTCTCCTTATTATTTGCCTTTGAGTTATCTGGCATCGTCCAAGATATCCACTTCTGTTTAAGAGGAATACATACCTTCCATGTTCACTACTACTGTTTGAGGAATACATACTTTTCATGTTCACTACTACTAAACCTTTACATTTTTCTATGCGCTCGAAAGGGCGGTAGAGCGGCAGGCACAGGCGTGGCTCTCGTAGACAAGCCTGGCTCCGCTTGTGTCAGTTCGGAGGCCTTCAAGTCTTCCTTCGCCGACGCTCCCTTTGATGGGTCCTCATTGTTTGGACCCAAGGTGAAAGACACCCTTACCCGCTGTGAGCAAGAGGGAAAACGTTATCTGTCAGAGGGCCCGTTATTCCACTCCCTTTCGGCCTTACCCCAAGGCCAAAGGAGGGGAAAATGTGGTTCCAAAATCTCGCAAGTTTTTCTCCCAACAGCAGGAAGATTCCCGTCCAGAGGCAGAGGGCGGGAAATTTTTCAGGGAGACGCCGTCCCAGAGGCGGCAGAGGGCCCCGCAATTCTGGAGACCGCGAGTCCTTTCGTGGCTCTTCAGCCTCCCACACGACATGAGGATTGCCCGGCTGTGCTGCTCCGGAGCCAGTCGGGTGTCGTTTTGCCAAGCACCTAAAAGCCTGGGAGTCAATCACTCAGGACAGATGGGTGCTTCAGATAATTGCCGGAGGTTACACCATCCCATTCAAATACTCACCCCCTCCGTCCAAGAGAATCCCGGACCCACCACCCAGTCAAAGGGAAATAGCAGCCGCAGAAGCTTCAAAGCTGCTACAAAAGAGTCATCCAACCGGTCCCCACAGACCAAATCGGATCAGGAAATTACTCCAGGTTCTTTTTAGTGCCAAAAAAGACAGGGGACCTGAGACCAATATTGGATCTCAGCAGACTGAACCTATCCGTCACGAAATCCAAATTCGAATGGTCACGTTGCAATCCATTCTCCCGTTGTTGGAGAAGGATGTTTGGATGTGCTCCATAGACCTCAAGGACGCCTATTATCACATACCGATACATCAGGCGCCCAGAAGGTATCTGCGCTTCAGCCTGGGAGCCAGTCATTACCAATTTTGTGCTCTGCCCTTTGGTCTCACCACAGCCCCCAGGGTGTTCACCAAGTGTTTGGCAGTAGTGACGGCTCACCTGAGGAGCCTTGATTCCAAGTGTTTCCCTATCTCGACGACTGGCTCCTGACTGCCACCAACAGGCATCTACTTATGGACAACCTCAAAGCCACCATCTCCTGGGTGTTTCCCTGGGGATTACATTCAATTGGTCAAAGTCTGTCTTGCTGCCCTCTCAGCGCATAAAGTTTATAGGAGCAGAGATAGACTCAAGATTGATCGTGTCTTTCTTCCTGCCGAAAGGATCCAACCTTACAGGGCCAAGTTCAAGCTCTGATCTCGAGATCCAAAGCCCCAGCCAGGATGGTCCTACAGGTTCTAGGCTCAATGTCTGCCACGGTACTTTTAGTTCCTCTAGCAAGGTTACACATGAGGATTCTTCAGTGGCTCTTATCAACTCAATGGTCCTTTCAAGATCTTCCCCTCAATCATCACATCATGATTGCGGAAATATGCAAAAGGGACCTGCGCTGGTGGCTTCAGACATCCAACTTGGATCAAGGAAAACCCTTTGTTCTCCCTCCAGTGGTTACCCTGACGACAGATGCCTCCCAGATAGGGTGGGGGGGGCATTGTCTGGGCAGGCTAGTTCAGGGCTCCTGGCTTCCGGACCAAGCTCTTCTCCACATCAGCGTGTTGGAGATGAGGGCTGTACTTCTATCCCTACAGGCCTTACACAAGTTCCTTCCTCAGGGCATCATCGCCATCCACACAGACAACATGTCGGTGGTTTGGTATCTGAACAAACAAGGAGGGACCAGATCGTATCCCTTTGCAGAGAGGCCATGAGAGTGTGGGAATGGGCTGTAGCTACCAACCGCTTCTTGGTAGCGACCCACATCCCGGAAAGTCAAATGTATTGGCGGACAAATTAAGCAGGACAATTCTCTCTCCTCACGAATGGTCTCTAAACCGCACAGTAGCAGCCCAGGTTTTCAAGAGATGGGGACGCCGTGCTGCGACCTATTTGCGACTCCACAAAACACCAAGTGCCAAAGGTTCTTCTCCTTGATTCCACATCAGGAAGTACCAGCCATGGATGCTCTAGCACAACCTTGGCCAACAGGGTTGCTTTATGCTTTTCCTCCAATTCCACTCCTTCCCAAAGTCATTCAAAAGCTTCTCAGCTAGGGTCTTCAATGATTCTGATTGCCCCATACTGGCCTCGTCAGATATGGTTTCCTTACCTGAAAAAACATGCAGTGGACGATCCGTGGACCTTAGACCTGATCCCGGATTTGCTAATCCATCAGTCGGGACATTGGCATCAGTCCCTTCAATCTCTGAAATTGACAGCTTGGCTCCTCCACTTCCGACCTTAGTTAGAAGTCACACACTAGACCGGAAGTTGTTCACATTTTATCTTGACCCACAAACCCACCACTAACAAATTGTACCTCAGTAAGTGGAAGAGGTTTGCTATCTGGGCTCAACTTAAGGGCTTAGACCCTATCACTGCTCCTGTCCCAGAGGTTTTGAAATTCTTAACATCCCTATTTAATCAGGGATCTTCTGTCTCAACTATTAAAGTTCAACTAGCTGCTATCTCTAAATTCCATGAATCCACGGATCCTCCTTTGATGAGCAGCAGACTATGCAAAACATTCATTAAAGGTGCGAGTCTGTTAAGACCACCAGTTTTCATCCTGCACCTCCGTGGGATCTTGATTTAGTGCTTCGCATTAACATCTCCCCTTTGAACCGGCTGCTACATGTAATTAAAATATCTGTCATGGAAAACGGCATTCTTAGTGGCTATTACTCGGCAAGAAGAGTCTCAGAGCTTCAAGCCCTGTCTATTAAACCACCATATTTGATTTTCCACAAAGATAGAGTATCTCTTAGGCCTAATCCATCCTTTGTCCCAAAGGTCTGCTCTAGTTTCTGTCTTCAACAATCTCTAGAACTACCAGTTTTCTTTCCAAAATTCTCTAATGAAGCAGAATACACTCTCCATAAATTGGATGTTCACAGGCAATTACGCTTCTAATTAGACAGGACTCAGCAACTTCGTAAGTCAGACCAGTTGTTTGTGTCCTTCTCAGATAATAAATTGGGCCAAACCATCACAAAAGCTACAATCTCAAAATGGATCAGAGATTGCATAACTCAGGCCTATTCTTCTTCAAATAAGCAACTTGCATCATCTATCAAAGCTCATTCTACCAGAGCTATGGCTACTTCTATAGCTTTTCATTCCAAGCTTCGCTATTTCGAAATTTGTGCTGCGGCTACTTGGTCCAACCCGCACACTTTCATTTCCCACTACAAATTGGATGTGGCATCTAAAGGACGAGCTTCATTTGGTTCCACGGTACTCAGGAGTGTTTTCCAGTGAGCCACCCAGGATTCAGGTGCTAGGACGCTGTCCCATCATTCAGAATGTAGGCGAGATAGGCTCACATAACATCTTTTAGTTATGTACTCACCATAACTTCAGATGTTTGGCATCCATCTGCCTACATTCCTGATACCCACCCTCCTTCCCCCTGCCTTGCAGATCAGAAGAGATAGAACGGTTTTGAGCTCCACTGTTTTTATCTTGTTTCATCTGACGATGTTATATAAGCAGGGTATGCATGTGTGCATGTATGCGGACAAACTAGATCTGGGGGACTGATGGTGGTGCATCCTGGGATATAGTAAGCTCAGCCAATAAGAGACTTCGCTCTTTGGCATAAGCGTGCCGAGTCGGAGCCGAGGGATCGGCTCCGAACCCATCATTCAGAATGTAGGCGAGATGGATCCCAAACATCTGAAGTTATGGTGAGTACATAACTAAAAGTTTGTCACTCTAGTAGTTATGATGCAGTTTTGAGGAAGTACTCTTGGGCTTTACCTGGCAAAGTTAAGGCCAAACTCCTAGAGTCTCCTTTGAAAAGTTAGAATCTCTTTGGTACACCTGCTGCTGACCTGTTTAACACACTGCAAGACAAAGCTAAAGTGATGCAGAATCTTAAATCTTTGTTTCTCTCATACCCAAATTTTAGATAAACTGTTCTTCTAAGTCTGTCTTTGTGAATAGACAGCCTCATCAGCCTTCTAAGGGGAAGATGGTTCTTAATTGTGTGTTCTCTGATCAACTCGTCCAGATTTCTAAAACTTAGAAGCCCTCCTTTCAGGACAAATCTGCCTCCATCTAAGATATTTTCTCCCCTTCCCCTTGGCCAGGTTGCTCCCTCTCTCCAATTTTTCCTGTCTTGCAGTAGATAACTTTAGACTCCTGGGCTCTGTCCATTATCTGTCATGGTTATTTTATGCTATGGAAATCCCAGATTTTCCTCAACCTCCTTTAGACCAGCTTCTTCACTCTTCTGAGGTTATGCAGGATTTACTGGATCAGGGCACCATTCAAGCCATTCCAGTGTCCCAAAGAGGTACGTGGTTTTACGTCAGAATGTTTCTGGTTCCCAAAAAAGAGTGATCTTTGAGACCAGTCATCGACCTTTCCCTTCTAATACATTTCTAAAGATTCCTTCCTTTCAAAGGCTTTCTCTCCAGACTCTGTTTCCCCTCTTAATTCCACAGGCTTTACTGGTTTCCGTAGACCTGAAGGATGCCTAGCTTCATAGTCCCTTTCACCCTTGATTCAGGAAGTTTTTACATTTCTCTGTTTCTTCCTCTCATTTTCAGTTCTTTGCTTTGCCCTTTGGTTTTATATGGCTCCAAAGGTGTTCACCATACGTCTGGCCCCTGTTATAGCCTTTTGCATACATCAGGGAATCCAGATATTCCCATATCTGGGTGACCTGCTTCTTTAGGCCCCCTCCCAGTCCAGGCTTTTACAGAATCTGTACTTCACTGTGCTGCTTCTGCACAGTCTGGGATTTACCATCAATCTCAAGACGTTACGTCTACCTCCTGCTGAAGACCACATTTTTCTGGGTTGTGGAATTCAAACCATTCCAATGTTGGCTTCTCCTCCCAATCCCAAGGATCTGTCTCTGGCAACCTACTTAGTTTGCTTCCCTTTCTCTCATTTCTCCAAGGGAATTTCTCAGAGTCGTGGGGTTCTTGGTGTCTACTATTCCCATGGTCTCCTTTGCCAGACTTCATATGAGGAAACATCTGTAGTACCTAAAGGTGGTTTGGCTCCAGCATAGCCCCCCCCCCCATGGAGTTTCCAATTCCCTTACTTCCTTGGCTGAAACTTGAATGCGTTAGTGGATTGAGCAGATCTTCCTCAGTCCAGGGCTGCCTTTTCAGACTCCTACCCCATACTCATGAGTTGTTTACAGACACTTCCAGTCTGGGGTTGGGAGCCTCTTCCAACAGTCTGATGGTTCAGTGGCTATGGTCTCTTCACCAGAGGTCAGATCACATCAGCATAAGAGATGAAGGAGCTCATTCTTGCTCTTCAGGCCTTCCATTCTCTTTTGTCTCTCCAGCCCCTTTAAAGGTCTTTGCAGGCAAGAATTACAGTCAATATAGTACAACAACAAACAGGGGGACACAAGCTCTTATCTTCTTTGCGGACCATCTCCAGAGTTCCTTAAAACATCATAAGAGAAACATAAGCGTAAAGAACCTTAACGTCATTTCCAGGGAAGGTGTCCATTATCTGAAAGACTATTATAGATGTCCAGCATCCTCCTTCGTATAAGTGTGGAAATGCAGATCCAGCCACTTCTGATACGTTGCCCGTAGGTAAACACACAGCTTAAGTGTTTGGTAACAGTGTGAAAGTCTGAGAGTTGTAACTGAGAGTCCAGAAGAGTGAGACTGCACTTACTAAACTGGAGGTCACAGTGTCTCTGTGTAGTCCCCTTTGTTCAAGGTTTTGTGATCTTGGAAACAACATGTATTAGTAAGTTTCTTGCATAAAAAAAAAGGGGAAAAACTGTTTGTACCATGTTTGGTTCACAGAAATGCATATAATTTAAAAAGCTTGTTTGAAAAAGGAGAACATATGAAGGCAAATGATTGTATAGCTGATAAAGGAATGGTGAAGTGTGGTAGCTGCAGTCAGTGTAGATTTATTTTTATGGGAATAAATTTCACAATTTCTAACTTTCCTAAGATAATATCACCAAGTGGTAAGTTTAACTGTAATACAAAGGGGAAACTTTATCTCGCCCAGTGTTTGACATGTCCGACGTTCTACATTGGCAAAACTGAAAATGCCCTCAAAAAACGAATTTATAAACATGTTTATGCAGTTTCCACCTGAGATGATTTTAATGTCTTGAGTAAGCATTCCTTTGAATGTCAGAATTTAAAAAACAAATCTTTTTTTTTTTTTTTTTTTCCGTTGGCGAATGTTCTTTCTTGTTAGGGGAGGAAACTGGGAAGCACAACTGGGGTTTAAGAGAGTTATACTAGCAGTTTACTTTTAAATGCAGCAACTATGCCAGGAATTAATGACAAATTTCTGTTACTAGTTTATTATTGTGGGACAATATGCAAGTTCAGTGCATTTCTTTTCTGTTTATTGATGTCGTTTTTATGACTTACAGTGGTAAAACTTGGAATGTATGTATTGTAGTATTTAAAAAAAAATTGTGTAAAGAATTGCTTGTATTATGCTAGTTGACCACTTGATGGTGAAATTTGATTATATAAGCAGTTGTTTTTCTGAAGTGCTGTAGCTAATGAATGAAAGTGGTTATTTTTATTAAAATCTATGGACTTCTTCCAACAATCAGTTATGTGCCATGGTTTGAGTTGTGTTTTTATTCTAATAACTTTCTTTGATGTTCTTATAATTCTGCAGTGTTTTACTTTCACCTGTTTCTTCATTTCTAGAACTGTCTCAAAAATCTTCATACTTCTGTAAAAACTGACCTGCTCTCATATTATTTTAGAACTTTTAGTACCCAAAATAAATTTATACAGGCAATATATACACTGAATTCTTTAATCCAAAACCTCCATTCTCTACCTTTTTGCATAATACTCCTCTGTTTACGGGATTTAATCTAAATCCCCGTACAGTACTAATAAAATAGCCAACAGTTTTTTTTTTTTTTTGACATTGGAATCATGTATACCACCCTCATATATGCCGTTTCACCCAGAAAAAAAAAAAAAAAAACAGAATTAAACTTTCTTAAAAGACATACAGAAAGGCTTCCTCTGCCCACTTCTAGCAGTCAGTTCTTGAAGTACTGTTTCACTCTCCTTATTATTTGCCTTTGAGTTATCTGGCATCGTCCAAGATATCCACTTCTGTTTAAGAGGAATACATACCTTCCATGTTCACTACTACTGTTTGAGGAATACATACTTTTCATGTTCACTACTACTAAACCTTTACATTTTTCTTGATTCATATTTAATCCTCAGCATAACCCCCAACAGTTTTATCTCCTTCACCATCCGTAAAGTATTTCTAGCTAGCATTAGTAAATCAACTGCATAAGACATTATCAAGTGCAGAGGCACCCCAACTCTATATTCCCTCTGTGCCTAACCATCTAGCCACACCTCAGACTAACTGCATTCACAACCATGGGAATAGCACAAAACTCATAGAATAGCCATGTTTTTACCCCATTGACTTATGTATCTCCTCCATCCACCATCCATTTACCAGAACTTGTAGCACACTGTTTTCGTGTGCTGACCTTAAAAACAGAATAACATTTTCACTGAGACCATATTCGTTCAGTGTCTGCCACATCTTTCTGCGTGCCATGTCAGTATCACAGGCTACCATAGTTCATAGGTACTAGACTATCAGCCCAAGGGCCTATGTAAGCCTAGCCAACAAGTTTACCTGGCTTATGCCACCCAAGAAAGTTATTTTCCTGTGCCACTGTCGAGTAGAGACACAGAAGTGATCCCCGGGGTGTGTTTCTAATTTCCCATCCACTTATCAAGATTTTTCTTGAAGAATGCTACTGAAGAACTTTGCTTGACATAGATGGGCAGCCTGTTCCAGAGTATGGGAAGTCTCTGGGACAGGAATCTATCCCTCCAGCATGTCCTGTTTATTGTTGTGACAAGGTTTAGGTCCCTAGAGCGTATAGCTCGGAGGGATTGGGATTTTTTTAGGGGTAGCATGTCCAACAGCTCTGGGTTTGACATAGCTTTATATGGTAGGCAGAGATCACCTCGGAGTAGGCGATATAATACGGAGTAAAGCTGGAGTTATTTGAGACAGTCCGTGTAGGGCATTTGTTTGAGGCCAGTAATCCTCTTTGTGAGGTACTTCTGTGGCCTTTCCAGCTGCTGCAGATGTCTTGTGAGGTACAGTCCAAAAGGGACATTGTACTCTATAATGGGTCTGAGTATCGAGTAGAGGAGAACAATGACCTCTTTTTTCCTGAGTGTAGAACCCTTTTATGATGAGGTGTGCCACGTAGAAGGACTTCCTGACTACTGTGGTGATGTGTCTATCAAAGGAGAGACTACTGTCCACCTGGGTCTCAAGGTCTCTTTTCACACATTCGGTGTTAAGTAGATTGCTGCCTATGTGGTAGTTCATGGGTACAGAATTTTTACCAAAGGGGATGACACTGCACTTTTTGGCATTGAGCTCGAGGCCATGGCTCTGACACCAGGCATCTGTCTCAGCGAGGCCCTTCTGTAGGATGTCCACATCATTTGGGGACTTGACTATGGCTTTTAGTTTGCAGTCATCTGCAAACTTTGTTAGCCAGAGGCCTTCTGTGTTAGCCTGTACTTCAGAGAAGTATATACCAAACAGGAGAGGTCCCAGCACTGAACCCTGTGGTACTCCGCTTGTCACTGGTGTGAGGTCAGATTTGGAGTCTGCAACTTTTACAGTGTGGGTTCTGTCAGTGAGCCAGTTGGCAACCCATCTTCTGACGAAGGGATTTATACCTAGTTTAGTGAGTTTAGCTATAATTCCAGAATGGCGATGGTGTCGAAAGCCTTGGCGAGGTCAAGATAGGCTGTGTGAACCACCTTACCCTCATCTACGGCTTTGGTGACTGCCTCAAAGAAGTCGATCAGGTTCAGGAGGCATGATCTGCCTTTCAAACCCGAACTGGGTGGGATCCAGAGTTTGGAGGTTACCAATGTCTTTGTTTATGAGTTCCATGATGAAATGTTCCATGGCCTTGCAGACCAGGCTCATCAGGCTAATAGGGCGATAGTTCCCAGGACCAGTGGTGGCTCCCCCTTTGTGGAGTGGGATAACTGTTGCTGTGCGATATTCAGTGGGCACAAAGCCATCCTTTCTTCTTTCCTTTTCATAATGCTTTCAAGCACTTCCTTAACAAAAGCAATCCACATCTGTTGCAGATTTCTTCCCATTAACCCATATATTCCTTCCATCATAACCTTATCTATTATTTTATCAGATTTTGTTTCTGTAATATGTATCTTCATGAAAATTTTATAATCTGGCTTACAGTACCGGATTCAGGAGTTTGCAAAGTGGTGGGGGGGCAGTCTGGTAAGTTAACTGTCAGGTGGGTGGGGTAGAACACTGGATTGAGGGGCGTGGAAAGATCACCTTAAAATGGTCTGACATCATGTGTAAAAAGACAGTTGCACAGGACTGTATCATGGCTGTGATAGAGGAAATGGGCAATGTGTGCCCAGCACACAGCAAATTTACAGACAGTGGCAGTTTATCAAAGGCATACCTGGAAGAGATGATTGGGTTGCCCTTGCACGTTGCAGTACCCTTCCATGGCATAGCTGACATATTCATTGTTTTAACCAAGCAAATTGTCCCACTGAAGGTGACATTAGCCACAGAGGGTACCATAGTAAATTTAAGTAGCATTTTGTAAGTAAAATAACTTATGTGGAAATAGCAACACAGCAAATTAGGAAATAGATGCCATGAAAAAAGAAAACAAAAACTAAAAAGCAAATACTCAATTTGGTCATGTGCAATGTATAAAAATATTGTAACCATTGTAGCATTTTAGATATGACCATAAGCAAAATCTGTTTTATTGTCATTAAACATCAAGTGTAAACCACAGATGTACAGGTTCGGATAAATCAGCAAATACTTCATTTAATTGAGGCACCAGATAATTTAAGCACAATTCACTGTTCGAAACAAATTCATAACAAAAACTCCTACTGTACCCTTTCTGTTATTTCAACAATAAGTTCTGGAAAGGGCAGAGACAAATGCCTGTCTCCAAGAGTTGAAAAATGACAGTGTTGGTTGGTTGACTTCTTTCTCAAGGCAGAGTCCATTGTGACTTAAAATTCTTTTCTGTAGCTTCCGTGTTGTCCAGTTCATGGTCATCTGAATTTGAATAATTTTCTGTCTCAGTGCATAGCTTCCTTGACAGTGAATTTCTGCCATGCTAACTTGCACTCATCTTGGATTGCAGTCACTCAACTTCAGTTTTGGCGAAATGGTTTTCTTGGTTTTAGGAATATACTAGTTTCTACAAGGGCAGTTGTTTGGTAATTGGAACAATCTGTAGCATTACCCTTTTTGGATTTGGAATGTAAATTATTTTCCAGTCCAATAGCTACTTTCCTGTTTTCCATAGTTGCTGGCAAATTTCATTCAGCAATGTTACATCAACATTTTGCAGGATTTTAAATAAGTCAGCTGGTGTTACAGCCTCATTAGCAGTGCTTTCTAGGGCCCCATTTATTTTCACTCTCCGGGATGTTTGGCTCTAGTTCAGAAAACACCGTTGTATGTGTCACTGATGTCGGTGTCCTTCTTTTCAACTTTATACATTGTCTCTGGAGCTGCTGACTTTACTCTGACTGATTTCTCCGATCTTTCCTTTTATCTTCGGTTCCATCCCATTTTTGTCATCATGTTCATTTTTACCTGCTAGTTTCCCTTAATATCACTCATATTCTTCAACAGATCTTTTGTCTTTCGCATTGTATTGCTTTCTTCCATTCCTTTGCCCTGCTGGTTTACATATTTCTCCTTATGTATTCTTGCTATTTTCAGTGGCACTCTGCATTACGTTTTACGTATTGTACCCCATCTCCATTGTCTTTAGAGTTCCTTCTTTCCTCAGCCATTTCTAAAGCTTTCACACTCAGCTTGCCTGTTTATATTTTGCTACATCCTGGATAATTTCTCTGACTTCTGTCCATAGTTGTTCACGTAGTCTGTTGACCATGGCTAATTCCTTATATCTAGAATACCTAACTCATTAACACCTGTGCGGGCTGGAACCTATGCACATCCTTGCATTAAACAACATTTTCTGAAAAATTCAATTTGGAAAGCATAAGAAAAATAAATTTTTTATTTGCAAGTATTTTGCAAGCAATGAAAGCTATTAAAATGTACAAATAGGTGTGTTATCAGTAAGAAATAGTCTTTAAATAAGACCAGCAATAAACCTTTTCTTTTCTGCTCCACATATTTACTCTGCCTAAAGTTATCTCTGCCCTTCTCCAGTGAATCAGTGGTATTTCCACCACACACACATGCAATTTTTCTAAAGAGTGTAACCTGCCAAACACAAAATTCAAAGTTAAATAACTGGAAAACCAAAGTTAGTAACCAGAATACCTGCACCCTAGCAGTAGCTCTCCTTTTCCAGACTCAGGTCTCTGATCGTTTTTTCTGCTCCTTCCCGCCTTCTTGGCTCTTCCTGCTCCGTTCGCCCTGTGGGCTCACTCCACTCCCCGACCCTACCCCCAATTCCCACCTGCCCCCAGTAGTCCTACATTTAGTCCTCCTCATACAAATCCCTCCCTCTCCCCCAACCAATCCTCATTCACCTTCCCCCCTCCCCTTCCTCTTACCCTCCTGACCCCACCCCTTCCTCTAATCCACCTGACTCTCACTACCACTCCCCCCACCCACCTAATATCACCTGCCCTCTTCTCTATCTCTTCTGACTAACTCCACTATCATGCCCATCCTTCCCTACACAATCCTTATCTCCATATCCTTGCCCTTCATTCTACTACCTCTTTACTGCCACCTCCTTTACTGATTTCCATTTACTCCCTCCCCCTTTTCCTCCTCACAATATTCCTAGATCCCACTATCACAATATCTCAGCCTCTTTAGTTTTCCTCCACCCTATCATTCTCCTAAAAGTAAAAGTTTTCCCAAACTCTACTAATTACTACAAACCCAAACCAAATCTCTACCAGTCTCTTCTATCCAAATACAAACCTAATAAACATATTTCCCTTCCCACTTACCTTTGCCTAGCCGGCGACATCCACCCCAATCCTGGACCAAACTTCTCTCCAATTAATCTCCTCAGCACCAACACCAAATCTTCAAGTAAAAATCTCAAATTCTTCACCATCAATGCCCAAAGCTTAATAAATAAACTAACCCTCTTCCATGCCTGGCTCAACCATAACTTACCAGACATACTAGCCATCTCTGAAACCTGGCTAAAACCTCATATAAGTGACTCTGAATTCATTCCCCCTGGATTTCACTCTCTTCAATCTGACCGCCCAAGTAGAAGAGGTGGTGGTGTAGCTTTAATCTACTGCAACAAATTGTCCATCACTCCTTACCCTAACCCCATCCCTTCTTTCTCTAATGCTGAACTTGTGATTGGCCTACTAAAAATAAACATCCATAAAAGCATCTGTATCATTTCCCTCTATATTCCTCCTGGTAACAACTCCAATACCCTGGAAGACATACTCTCCTGGATCTCATCCAATATTAAGCTAGAAACATACATCATGGGAGATGTAAATATTGACTGGGGAAAAATCATTAACCCTAATCCCACCATAACGATCAACCTATTCAACTTCACTCAACTTACAAACTCCATAACTAGGCCTAACAAAACCAACCATCCAGGCTCCATACTTGACTGGATCCTAGTATCTCATCCTAACAAAATCATAAAATCTGGTGTCATTCCTGACTCAGTAGGAGACCACCTCCCTGCCTTCACCCTTCGAGCTACTCCCACTTCCTCACACTCTCACCAATACATTCATACTCGTAACCTATCTAACTTTAACCCCACTACCTTCTCTGACTCCCTTAAGCTAACTAACTGGAACCCCCTAAAAATACTACCATTAGACAAAGCCGTTGACTACTTCAGTTCTTCATTCTTAACTGTCCTTAACTCCCTAGCTCCAATTAGAACTAAAAGAGTTAAAACAAAGACCACCCCATGGCTCACCAAAGATACAAAAAAGATAATGCTACAAAGGGATAAAACGTGGAAAACCTACCTCGCTATAAACAGCCAGAAATATTACTTAAATATAAACAATTGAGAAACCTAGCCAAAAAACAAGTCATTAGAGATAAAAAGTCTTACTACATCAAACTACAAGAAAATCATGCAAAAAATCCAAAACAGTTCTGGAACTCTATTAATTCCCTCCTCAGGCCAGGTACAAAATACAACCCCTGTCCAGACACCAGCAAATCTGACCCAGACATTGCCTCACTATTCAATACCTTCTTCACCTCTTCTGTCGCTGAGCTAACTAAGACCTTTTCCAGCAATAACCCTCTTCCCCTCCCTGCTCAATCTCCCCCTCCCTCCTCTCTCCACCCTAATTTCGAACTCAAACCCATCTCCACCAAGCTAATAAAGAAACTTCTTTATAAACTTAAGCCTTGCTCCAATGCCCCTGACAGCATTCCGTCCTCTTTCCTAAAAATAGCTTCAGATGCTATTGCTGTGCCTATCAGCATCCTGATCAATAGATCACTACTTGAATCGTATGTACCCAAACTATGGCGTACTGCATTTATTCTTCCACTCCACAAAGGTGGCAAAAATTGTAATGTCTCCAATTTCCACCCCATAGCCATCCCCTCCCCATCTCCAAAATTCTTGAAAAATGCATCCACCTGCAGCTCTTGCCATTTCTTACCAAATACCAGCTGCTCTCTCCTACCCAACACGGCTTCCGCCCAGGACACAGTACTAACTCTGCCCTTCTCTCCTTCTTACATTCTGTCAACTCAGCCCGTGACTCTGGTAATATGGTATCTTCTGTTCTACTGGACTTATCCAAAGCCTTTTATACCATCTCTCATACTCACCTTCTAAACCATCTCTCTAATCTCAACCTTTCCCAAAAAATTCTCTCATGGTGCTCTAGCTATCTTTTAAACAGGTCCCAAGCTGTGAAATGGGGCCAAGCCACCTCCTCTTTCCTTCCTACCCCCACTGGAGTACCCCAAGGTTCCATACTTGGCCCATTGCTATTCAATATATTTATTAATGACTTCCACAAAGCCATTCCTAACATCAAAATTGTGCAATACGCTGACTATTCCACTTAGATCTGCTGCGCCACTAACCTAACTGAGCTCCAATTTCTGACACAAAATGCCTTCTCAACCACTGAAAACTGGATGCTCCAAAATCACCTCGCACTAAATGCCAACAAAACTAAAATCCTTCTTTTCTCCCCCCTCAAAATCCTTCCCTCTTGTTAATAACTGTCTTCAAATTACCAGCCTCAATAACTCCTCTATCGAGATCGTACCCTCTGCCAAACTTCTTGGTGTCACAATTGATAATCAACTAAAATTTAACACTTATATCCAGCTAAACATGAAGAAAACATACACAAAACTTGGCCTTCTTTACAGAAACAACCAATTCCTCTCTCCTTCGACCAGACTAACACTTGCCTCTACTTATCTCCTTCCCTCTCTTATGTATGGCACTCCTCTGCTCACTAATTTATCTTCCACACTCACCTCCAAACTGGAAGTTTGTTACAACAAAATCTCCAGATTTGCTACCAGTGCCAAATTCTCCTGTCATCACTGTACCTCCCTTCATTCTTTAAACTGGCTTGAACTCCCCAACCTACTTGACTTTCACCAAATAACCACAGCCCACAAATTACTATTCCAACCCACTAACTGCCCTGCTCTGTCCAACATACTACAACCTTATACCCCCTCAGACCCCTTAGATCTTCTCACCAAAACCTGATCACTGTTCAAAAACCCAAGTGCCCAGCTGGCCAGTTTCTCTTATCCTTTACCCTAGTAAAAAATGGAATGCTCTACCCTCCTCTCTAAGGACCTGTAACAGCCATAATAACTTCAAAACTCAACTTCATTCCTACCTCTACCTAAACAGGAAATGCAACTGCACTCTTCCACCCCTACCTCTCAAGCCCTCCTCCCCCTTCACTCCAGGCTAACCTTTATTTTCCCTTCCTAACTTCACTCTCAACTGCTGATTCATATATGTAACTAAATAGTAAACTCTAGCTATTATGATATAAGCTTGTTTTTATTTTCTGAACAAAAATTGTAATTGTTTTGTCTTATTCTTGTTGAAGAAACCCATTGTTTGTATTACAAACTACCTTTGAAATTTTCATGTTAATAAACTTTGTTCTGTGGAGCTTTTCTCCACTGAAAACGAGCCCTCAAGCCCAGTGGACCTCCCCCGTAATCAAACTGGAATAAATAAATTAAATAAATAAATTATGTTAATAGTACTGACTTCATAGTCTTTTCATAAATGCTGTAGTATATCAGAATGCTGGCAAACACAGAATTTATATATTTTGCTAAACTTAAATTGTCTTATCTTAGAAACTGTACAGTTTAGGCATATATTATTTTGAACACTTTCATTAATCTGACATAGGCTGTAACATGACAGCAGGAAATTCCTCCCTGAGATATTTATATAAATATGAAAACATATGCTTAATTTTATAATTAGCAAAATAAATAGCACTGACTCTCTCAAGAGGTACAGCTTAACAGTGAAAATATCAAAGTTGTCATCAACAACATCCAAGGTTTTATTTGATGCCATGCAGTAGTCTGTAAGACACTTTGTTTTGAAGTATTAAACGTGGAAATATTGCTTGTTTTCATAATTACCAACAAACAAGCAGTAACGTCAGTATATTGTTATATAAATGGACATTGACAAAGAATTTTCCTCATTCTCAGCATGGTATTTTACACCATACTGCTCAATAACATGAAGATATGAACATGTACATATATGGTTGTCCTCTGCTTGACTGAATGTTCTTAATGTCATGATTAAAAACTGGCATTAAGTTCGAACTTACAGAAGACTGAACACCATAAATTATGAAGACACAAAAGATCGAGAAAAGAAAACTGTTCCTGTCTTAATCTTCACACTAAACCCCCCTCCCCATAACATTTGCCTTAAATTTTGGGAAGATTTTTATTAAGGTAAGGTGCAGTGTTAGGGTTAACACCCATTAGTAGGATGGTACAGGAGGACTAAACCTAACCCTGCCCTTTCCCCCAACCCTAACCGTGCACCTTAAATTAATAAAAACTTCCTGTAACACAGCCACTACACAAGACCCACACATTTTACAACACTACAATGTACCTCCTTACCTAACCCTAAAATACGCACACTCGCACAAAAATATACAAAACCTATCCCTGACCCTAACACTGACTCCCCCCTCAACACACACACAAATGCTCTATACCCCCTCAGTCTCTACAAACCTTTCACAATGAAACAGCCCCTCAACATTTTAAAGATTTGGCTGTCCATACATTCGATATTAAGCACCACCTGTATCACTCTTCAACCAAACATTCGATCAAATAGAGGTAGATATATAGATGTGTGTGTGTGAATATCCATAATAAATATCAAACAGTCATTTATTTCTCTACTACAAGACATTCCCGAAGATTAACAGTCTTCATGTCATTTTGTTAACATTTCTTTGCCTTTTCTAATACTGCCTATTATTAGTTTGTAAGTCACCTAGTTAAAGAAGCCAGACCCATAAATATTGGGATGCCATAAGGATGTATGGCTGCTAAATGAATCACATAAAAAGGCATTATAGGTTTGGATGAGTTCAGCTAAATTTTCAGTAGGAGAGCCTCCCTGGAAATATACACGGTCACCTGCCAATACACAAGTTCTTGAATATTTTGACAACTTAATTTGTTCAAGAATAAAACATTAATGAAGATCAAACAAAGGCTTTGGCAGTAAAGTACAGGTGTGTAAGTAAACATACCATAACAGTAGATGTTCGAATGATCACTGCTGCAGTAGTCTTAGCTATACGAGTTATTTCCTGCCATGGATATAATAGCCAGCCAACTTCCAAAGTTTCAGGGCACCTTCCATGTGCCCAAACTGTCAGGCAGCGAGAGCTGAGCCCAAACTGTCAGGCAGCGAGAGTTGAGCTGACTATAAAACAAGTATTGATACGAAGCCCTTTAGAGCTTTCCTGCCAGCAGGGGGAGGGGGGGCTGAACCCTGAAAGGACCATGCTAGGAACAAGAAAAAATAAATCCCCACACCCTGGTATAAAAAATAAACCAAAAAAACCAAGGGGGATGGAAGGAGGAAGCAGCTAATACAGCAATTATTCGAACATTTACTATTATGGTAAGTTTAACTTACACAGCTGTACTGTGTTCATCATACTGATATCTGCTGCAGTAGCCTTAACTGTATGGATACATTTCCTTAGCTGACTACATTTGACTATGGTATAGAGTCTGTAAGGAATTCTTTGGTTAAATTTGATATTCTATCACATACACAGGTAGAATTAATTTATACGTTGATGGAGCTAATATTGAGATATAATGTTTTTGTGTTTGAAGTCATATACTGGCAGCAGCAGGGTGTAGTCGTGGGCACACCCTGCGCTAACAGTTTTGCCAATTTGTTGCTTGCAGACTGGGAGGACAATGTTGTATTTAGTGACCATCCTTTTAAAGTTAATTTATTGTATTATAAATGCTTTGTTGATGATATTTTTATTTTGTGGGAGGGTACGTTGGATTTATTACATACCTTTGTTAAATATATGGAGAATAGCAGCTCGTTTCAGATTTACCATGCACAGCTCGAATGAGCATATAGATTTTTTGGACATGACTGTTAAATTAAATGGAAATGGAAGGTGTGACTCCCTTATGTTTCGAATGGAGTGTAGGAAAAATAAGTTACTTAGTAGGCATAGTATGCATCCCAGTAGAATTTTGGTAATATTTTAAACAGCCAGTTTTTAAGAATGTCTAGGCTATATACTAATGACATTGATTATGAAGTAGCCACTGAATTATTAAGTGATGAATGATTTTAAGCAAAGGGGTTATAATTCGAGGGAAGTGGAGAACAGATTACATGGAGTACATGCTCTGAGATCTACAGTTGGAAAGCCCTTTTTGAAGGGGCAGGTAAGGCATAAATATGGGATAAATTCCAATAAGCCAAGATGTGGCTTCTCACTTAAGTATAGCAGCAGTGTGCAATCTATTTGCAATGTTGTTAGGCGTAATTGGCCTATTTTAAAATCTGATGACAAGATTAGTGAAATTGTTGGTCAGGTACCAAGGTTCATCTTTAGGAATAATACTACACTTAAAAGAGAACTTTGTTATAGACCCCTTAGAAAGCAAGCTAGAGTTGAGGGAAGGTACCTTTCCCTGTAGGAATTGTAGAGCCTGTAACTTTGTCTGGTACTAATTTGTTGGTACATCCTGTTACAGCTAAGACATATGAGTTTCATCATTATGCCAATTGTAAAACTGAAAATTTAGTTTATCCGGCAACCTGTGTAGATTGTTCATCTTTCTACATAGGTAAAACAAATCAAAAACTTAAAGAGCGGGTCCATCAGCACTTGGGAGATATTAGGAATAGAAATATCTCAAGTGCTCTTTATAAACATGTTAAGGATAATGATGGACATTCCTTTAAGTTTACAGTAGTGGAAACTGTTAGTAGTGGCCTTAGAGGAGGTGATTTGTTTAATAAAACTGAATGTAGGGAGATGAAATGGATAGCTATTTTCCAGGCACACAGGATGCCAGGTTTGAATTATACTAGACTTCTGAAGCTTGCCTTAAAGGCAAGACCATTACATCACTAATGGAAAAGTTTCTGATTGGTTAATTGGTTTTATAAATAACTGGAGTGTTTGCTTGTTTTTATGTTAGGATCTGAAGAAGCACTATTGTGAAAGTACTTATCCTGTTGTTACAATAAACCAGAGTTTTGTTTTTACTTCATGTCCGAGATTTTTATGCCTGGAACCTTGGTGGACATACTGAGTTACTGTGGATTTACATTTGAGAGGTGGAAGGAGAAGAATCCAGGAGTCCCTGGAGAATGGTCCTAGCAAAGTGTGATCTGGACTTAGAGAGGGAATCAAGCTTATAGTGCTTTGTAAAAGTATGTGCATAGGACCAAGTAGCAGCTTCTGGAATACTTTTAGAATCCAACCCTTTCCAAAAAGCCATATTTGAAGCCTAAGCCCTGGTAGAGTGGGCCTTAACCCTGCCTGGAATAGTTTTGTTGTGGTAGGGATAACAAAAGGTAATGTCCTTAGACAACCATTTGGAAATAGTCTGTTTTGAAGCAGCCCATCCTTTCATACCTTCACAAGAAATGAATAGTTGATCTGAAAATCTGAAAGATTTAGTTATGTCAGGATGGTACTTCAGTTGTTTGTGGACATCCATGTTACAGAGTATCCTTTCTTCAACATTTTCATGTTCAGGAAGGAAAACTGGGAGATGGAGAGTTAGGCTTAAAGTAAACTTGGATACCACCTGAGGCATAAAAGACGGATTAGTTCTCAAAGAAACCCTGTCCCTTTGGAAAATGATTTAGGGTCAACTCACCACAAGATCTTGCAACTGAGATATGCTTCTTGCAGAGGTCAAATCAATCAGTAAAACTTTTCCATGTCAAGAACCTCAGTCAGCCAGGTTAGCTGGTTCAACTGGAGCAAGTGTTAGAGCTTCTTTAACACAAAATTAAGATCCCAAGGATGGGTCACCAGTTTTCTTGGAGGCCTGTTCTAAACAACCCCTTTCAAAAACATTTTGAAGTGAGACTGCATTGAAAGATGAGGCTCCATGGGCAGGAATGCTGAAATGGCTGGTAAATTAAACTTGATAGAATAACAAAGATAGTAACTCTTTCAAATATTGCAGAACCAGAGAATGACTAGCCCTAAATGGGTGCTGGTTATGTTGTAGGCACCAACTAGAAAACCTTTTCCATTTGCTAATGTATGGTTTTCTAGTAACAAGCTTTCTTGCCTCCATTAGTACCTGTTGCATTTCCTCTGTAAACAGATGCCTGAAAGTAGGTAAGACATTATAATCCAAACAGTCAGTTGAAGTTGATTAATGTTACGGTGTGTCAAATACCCCTGTTCTTTAGAAAAATCCAGTCTGTGAGCAAACCTTTGGTAATTGGCCATTTCCAAAAGAAGGGAGAACCACTGTTGCTTGAACCAGAAGGTAGTCACCACAATGATCTTGGGGAATTCCTTCTGAACCTTGAGAAGTATCCTGGATGTTGGTGGAAAGGGTAGGCTTACAGGAACATTCCTATCCAACAAAAAGAAAAGGCGTTTGTCTTCTAGGCTTTCTTGCATGGAATACTGGATAGGAGCCTTGCCAGAAGAAGGCAAAGTGGTCTACTTGAGGAATTCACCACAGATGGATCAAATCTTGGAAGACCCCCCCCTGATCTAGTGTATTTTTTTGTGAGGGTTTGCCATAGTCCTGCTCAGCCTGTTTGCCATGCTGTTTTCCTCTGACTGAATGTAGGATGCCTGTATAGTAAAACGTTGCAGATAAACTATATCCCAAGCTAACATGGCTAGTCTGCAAAGAGGGTACACTTTGTTCCCCCTTGGTTGCTGATGTGCCACATGACTGTGGTATTGTCTGCAACCACTTGTAGAGGTTCCTGGGAACAAAGATGGTTCAGAGAGTTGAGTACCTTGATCAAGGCAAGTATCTCCTTGATATTTATATGCTTACATTTGTCCTTGGTATCCCACACGCCCTGCACTTTATTCTTGAAACTGCTCCCCAAGCAAAGTCCGAGGTGGCTGTGGTGACTGACTGCTTTTGAGCAGGGAGGGAGAGCAGGAGACCTTGATTTAATGATATCTGTTGTATCCACCAAAAGATTTCTCTTTGGACAAACCCCAGCACTATGATCTGAAAAGATAAAGGGTGTTGATGCTGGGACCGAAGAGATTTCAGATACCACTGTGTCTTTCTCATGTGAAGTCTTGCCAGGGGTATGATGAGAATCACAGATGCCATGAGACCCAAAATCCTGAGGTACTCCACCAAAGTGACCAGAGTCAGAGTAGAAAACCGTAGGAATAGATCTAGATAAAGATCTATTTTTTAACTGTGGAAGAAAAGATCTTTGAAGTGAGGTGTCTACTTGACATCCCAGGAACACAATCCTGTGTGAGGGAGTCAAGAAAGACTTTTGAATGTTCTCTTGGATTCACAGCTTGTGTAACTGATCTCTCACCCAATAGAGATATTCCTGACACTTTGAAAAAGACACTGGAAAAATAAGCAAGTCATCTTAATATGGAAAAAATGTGGATTGTATCCTGCAGTGAGTTATAACTGGAGCTAGTCACTGTGAACACTCTTGGTGCAGTGGATATTCCAAAGGCTGAGGCAACGAACTGATAATGTGATCCAGACACACCCTTAAGAAATGTCAGAAGTCTGTCTGAATAGGGATGTGATGATTAGCATTTTTTAAGTCTAGTGTTGCCGGGAAACTTGAAAGAGGAAGGAAACACCAGATTGTAAACTGACATCATTTTGAATTTGGGCACTTTACAAATAGGTTTAGGAAAGAAAGATCTAGAGCTGATGTCCTTGAATTGTCTTTCTTTGGCACTAAGAACATCCTTGAATAAAAACCCTTCCTTATTTGAAAAAGAGTTACTGGATGTTCTTCGTGTTTCACTGTTGCAGTCATCACATTTGGGTTATCTGCCTGCAGGTAGCCCTCAGCCGGCCTGAATACCAGAGTCTTCGGATTTCTGTGTCGGATGCTGTCGCTTCTTCCATGACATCATGTCGTCAGGGGTATAAAACATGCAGCTGACGCCATTACATCAGTCTTTCTTGCCGTGCGGTGCTGGAAGCAGAAGCAGTTCGCAAGTGCCAGTTGGCCAACTCCTGAAATTTTCATTTTCGAGTTTCAGACCCGAAGTCTTCAAAGAGATAAGTACCGCGTTGGGGATCCTTTTTTCTTGCTCTAACCGATGTCAGAAAAAAATAACAATTGTCTTGCCTGTGGGAAGCAAATACCTCATAGAGATTTTCATTCTTACTATGTCACCTGTTTAGACCTAGACACAACGTCCCTCGCTGTCGGTTTTGTGCCTTGTTCAACATTCAAACTATTCATCGTAGGGCTATTTTTCTAGCTAAATACCTTTGTTCTCGAGCTCCGTACTCCAAAATGGCTTCATTAAGCCATCCGACTACCGATCTTCCGAAAAAACTTAAGGATAAAGACAGAGACCTCATAGGTCCAAAACTGCCAAGGACGTTTCCATTAAGCTAGTCGCCAGTCCGCTGATACTCAGGCACTTTCACAGCCCCTGATACCCGCTACTACAGATTTGCAGGCCTCTACTGAGACCCATTCGGAGTCCGGTATGTCGCAAAATGCTTCTTCGACTGTGGAACCTCCGGATGTCTCTACTTTGGATGGGTCTGGAGCCGCTGTGCAGGCACCGGATTCTGAGGGTGTATTCAGGCCTACAGACTTTCATATTAAACCAACGACTTCGTTTCAAGCTGGAAATACAGAATTCCTCAGGCCTAAAGCTCACACTACGCCTAGAAAACCGATGACCAAACTGCATACTCAGGCCCATATGCCTCAAAAACAAATGCTTAGAATGGCTGAAGACCTTATTACCTTAATTAGGGGAAACCAGCCTTCCCTCTCTAAGAGACCTAGAACTGACTTTTTTTATGATTCTTCTGATCAGCAATCTGATTTCTCTGTTCCTTCTGATTACCAGGATTTGCCCTTATCTACTTATGAGGATTCTGATGCAGAGGATTCCATTCCCTCTGCTTCCCCTCCAGAAGATTTTTCTTTATTGAAACCTTGTATACCCTTAGGGAGCATTTACGCTGGGAAAGCCAGATTATTCTGAGTCCAAAAAGAGACTTGGGGAATTTTTACTCCTGCCTCAACACAGGCCTCTAGCTATACCTCCTGTTCTGGCTATTGTAGATGATGTTTTCTTGGAATCTAGCCTTACCCCAGACACTTTGCCTCCAGCTCCCAGGAAACCTGACAGGTACTACAGAGTACCTGACTCTCACAAGTTCCTCTTCAAGAATCCTACTGTGGATCCAGAGACCATTTCCCAAGGACCAAAAGGCATTAAGGCTACTACTGCCAAAAATCCTACCCCTTCTGATAGGGACTCTAAAGCATTAGACAGATGGGGTCATACCTCTCAATCTGGAAACATCAAAAATCCAGAAAAGGCGCAAGAAAAATAGATACAAATCTGCATGCCGATTAGCATAACATTTGCATGCATAATTATGCAACTCCACCCACTCCCATGGAATTGTGGGATACCAACTTTCAAACGCAAACTGAAGAACAGTCAACCAACATATGGCCCAGCCAGTCCTAACTCCAACTCCACTGTAAACAATGAGTACTGACTTGTACAACAGAAGAAACCAAATGATTTTAAATCAATTTTTTTTCCTAAGAAGAAACTGCAGAAAACACTCCTCATGCTTTCTCAAGTAGTAAAAATAAACTTAACATATGAGCCTAACAATGCAGAATTATGAAAATCAATGTTGTAGAAACGTACACTTTTTTCCATACTTTTTAGAAGCAGCTGACTATCAGAAAAACTGCATGCAGTAAAACACATTATTTTCCAAAGCTGACATAACCTCTTGTGATAGTTCATTAAAATACTCCTAAGTTTCAATAACTTTCCTGAACAAGAAAGTGTTAAAAACAGTTTTTAAATAGGAAGGTTTTTCCTCCAAAGATAAATCTGCCCAGCAAAGGAACAGCAAAGCCAATTAATGGTTTGGGTGTGTGCAAAGTGCCCTGAAGGTTTGGAAGGTGATTGGCCATTACTGCAGAATATAACCCACATAGCTTGGGCTGCTGCAGCAGTGATCAATACAGAACATTCAATGGTGTGAAATTTCTCTTTCGGTTTTGATTATATTGGTTGAGAGGGGTTCAGGAAATCCTTAAGCAAGAAAGCAATGACTGAAGCACAGAATACAAATAAGTCAAGAATGAAATAATGTAATCAAAGCATGTGGTAGAAACCATCAGCAGCATCTCATCAGATAACTTGAGTACCCTGATCAGGGTCCAAAACAATAAGCATCATTAGCTAGTTAGGACCCAGATTCTATATGGGATCTACACAGATCAATTACAGCCACAGGCAACAAGTGCTGATCCTGAAATTGTCAGCCTACATATTTCACTGGGAGTGGGACACAGGTACCCTGGTCTTAGCTTTCACTTAGTATAGCAATTATGGACACACCCACCATGACCAGGTGGTGATAAAGATGTGAATATACTGCCCTCTGCATGATGCCTTCAAGCAAACCCCCCACCTACTGAGTAACAGTAACAAAGCAGACAGTATGGCTTCACTGCTTACACAGGTACATGCAAAGCATATTTTCAAGTCCCATATTTCCTGCCCATTGAATCTTATAAACTCCCAACAGCCCACAATGCATGTTAACAGAAGGTGATGAATAATGAAGCCAAGCGAGTTGATGGTGACCAGAAAGTCACTATCACACAATTCTCTCAATGGTTTGCATAAGTACCTAATACACATGAAGGCTTAACACTTTAAAAACCTAGATGGATCAGTTGCATACCAAACCAACTCATGCTATTGCTTGCTACCAAAATAAAAATTTGAGTCATTTATCCAAAGAAAATTAAATGCAACTGCAGCAGATGTCAGTAATTAAAATGCCAGAAAAATCCCAGAAAAAAAAAGCCAAGATAAGCCATTCTCAAACCGAATTATCTAAATTATGCCTATAAAGGAAATTCTAGCAGAATGATCCAGATGTAGCTATTTTTTTTTCTTATACTTACTACACAGACAATGCCTTACAAACAGTATTACAGCTAAACGACATGCTACAGACATACCTCTAAACTGTCCAGATTTTTGCAGAATATCCAGCTTTTTTGCCTCATATTATGGTCTGTACCTCATAAAAATTCTGTTTTCTGGCAATTCTTGAGGATTGAAGTAACTAAATAATAACACGCATTTCAGTTTGACTTCATGTGGTTCAGAAAATGCAAACAGAAATCACGTTACTCTAACGACTTTCTGAGCTGTTAAAAACATTATTTGAAATGGCCCCATTCTCCCTCCAAATTATTTTGGCTCTGTCCAGATTCCTTCCTCTAAGAGGCAGAAATGTATGTCTAGAGGTAACCACCAAGGAAACACTATTTTTTAAAATAGCTGCACGCCCGCACCTGCACTCTTTATGAAGGAAACTGATCGTTTTAACGGAAAACCGTATGTAAGTGTTACCGCAAAAATAAATAAAAAACTGCTGATTAGAACTGCTCGTGATCGCCCTTTCTGAAAATATTTGTTGGTGGGGTGACTGTTTAAAGACTAAACTAACAGGTTATAGTTACGCACCGAAAGAATGATCTAACAGGTAAAATAATGAACAGTAGTAAGGAAGCTCACAGGACTGTTAAAATACATTATATTATACTTAAAAAAGTTCACTTGATGGAGTAATACAAGATTCAGTGTGTTGTACCTAGATATTAATAATAATAATAATAATAATAAAAGAGGACTTAAAAGCATTAGTACTTTTAACCTGAAGATGTGATAGAAAATGTGAATATATGTGGATGTTCTGAGCATGTACGTAAAAAGTACATTAATATACAGTCTAAGCCCTGTTCTGACAGGCTAGCACTCTCCCTCAAAGAAGCTGACGTCATCACGCGACCACTTTAAAAAAAAATTGGGGAAAAAAACGGTAATTAAAGGGGCCATGCGGGAATTCATGGCACCCCATTATTTGGACCTCAAAACTGGTAAATACCGAGGAATTCGGTATAGTTGAGAGGTATGGATTGGGTAAGAAGGTATACACTTCTGCTACTTTGACCATTAGGGCTTTAAATTGCCAGTTTCATATGTTAAAGTATCAGCAGCATATTATGGGACTACTTAAACAGAAAATTATGTTGATTCCTGACTTTGCTGAACACAAAGACTTGCAAGATTTAATGCATTCTGCTGAATAAGTTGATAAACATACTTTGCAATGTAGTTTTGATGCTTTAGAAGCATCTTGCAGGGCTGCTGTCACTGGGTCTGTACTTAGAAGGCATGCTTAGCTTAAGGAACAAAACTTGCCAGATCATGTTAAAGATACATTACTGGATGCACCCTTAAATCAAGACCGCCTTTTTGGCAAAAAAGCAGAGGTCATCCTCAAAAGGATGGAGGAAGCTAAATCTATGCAAAATGTTAAAGATTTCTTACAAGTACAGCCTCCCAGATTCAGTAGGCATTGACCTTCAAAGAACTGGTCTTTTCCAGTCCCTTCCAGGCCTTCTCAGTCCAAACCCAGGAACAGCAGACCACCAAGACTTCAGTCTCAGGCTACGCACAGATCTAAGCAGTGGGGAGCTCCCAATTCCAAAGCAGGGAGTAGTAAGCCACCCCCCATGAAAAGTGTCACAATGACTTAACCTTTACCCTTCCAAGCCCTGCTCAACTATTTGCTCCCTTAGGAGGAAAGCTCGCCCTGCATGCAAAAAACTGGGAACTCATTACCCAGGACAAATGGGTTTTAAACATAGTTTCCCCTAGGATACAGATTCCACTTCTACACACTACCAACCCCAATTGGTTGGCCAGACCTCCTCCCAAATCAGTGGGCGGAGGCCCAAAAACAACTACTCTCACTCCTCAGTATCAGGGCTATTCAACCTGTCCCAGCAGAACAAAGTGGACAAGATTTTTATTCAAGACTGTTCCTGGTACCCAGAAAAAAAAACTCCTGGCGTCCTATCCTGGACCTGTCTATTCTCCATACCTTTCTGGTGGTTCCAAAATTCAAAATGCTACCTCTTCAACAGCTTCTTTCTATGCTAGCTAGGGATGCCTGGCTGGCAGCCCTAGACTTAAAGGAAGCTTACCTGCACATCCCATTAAGGGAATCCTGCAGACAATACCTATATTTCAAGGCGGGCTCCATGCACTATCAGTTCTCTGTACTTCCCTTTGGCTTATCTACTGCGCCCAGGGTCTTCACAAAGTGTCTAGCTCCAACCATTGCATTTTGCAGGCAGAGAAATATTCAGATTTACCCATACTTGGACGATTGCCTGATTCAGGCAAAAAGTCAGGACTTGCTATTACAACTCCTGGCATTTGTAAAGAAACTTCTAACCTCACTGGGGTACACCATCAACGAGAAGAAATCACACTTTTTATCCTGCCAACAGATTGTATTCCTGGGAGCAAGCTTGAACACATCTTCCCAGATGGCATTCCTCACTCCGGAGAAACAAGTTTATTTGACAACCTACTTCAAACTATTGGCCACAAAAGCCCAGCTATCTGCAAGGAAAATACTGCAATCTCTGGGGTTCATGACCTCTTGCATTCTCCATATGCAAGACTGCATATGAGGAAACTTCAATGGCATCTAAAAAGTCTATGGTGTCAACATTCTCAGGACCTGGAAACAATGATTCCTATCATTCCTTGTCTAAGGGCAGAGTTCCTTTGGCGGGCAGAGGCCTGCTACCACAGCAAGGGACTCCCTTTCACTCTACCCCCTGCCACCCAAACCCTAACAACAGACGCTTCAGACTATGCATGGGGGGGGCTCATATGGGGCAGGGCAGTGCATTCAGGGCAAATGAAACCCAAAACAGATGCACCTGCATATCAGTCAAAAAGAAATGTTAGCTGTACAGAATGCTCTGACAACCTTTAAAGACCTTATTCTTCCAGGACAACTATTGGTAAAGACAGACAACACCACAGTTATGTGGTGCATAAACAAGCAGGGGGGAACCCACTCCTACCCTCTCTGCAGACTAGCCATGGCTCTGTGTAACAGCCTTGAGCTACCAAGTGAACCAACAAGCTCAATTCTTGCCAGGCAAACTAAATTCACTGGCAGACGACTTAAGCAGAAATCTCATGGACCCACACGAATGGAAACTGGAACCCAAAATATTCAAGTTCTTGAGGAACAAATGGGGGACTCCAGAAGTAGACCTGTTTGCCTCCCCTCAGAACTACCCGTTGAACAAATTCTGCACTGGAACTCCCCACAGTAAAGCTTGGAAAGTGGATGCCCTGTCCTTAACCTGGGAAAGCCTCTCAGTTTATGTCTTTCCCCTCTGCCTCTCCTCTCGAAGGTTCTACTAAAGATCAAACAGGACAAGCCAAGGACAATATTGAGTGCACCAGACTGGCCACGCCAACACTGGTATCCCCTTTTGCTCAGTCTGACAGTGCTACAACCATGGCACCTGCCTCAGACCCCTTCCCTGCTGTCCCAGCAGGCGGGCCAAATTCTGTACCCCCAGCTTCAAACCCTGAACCTTGCAGCCTGGCTAATTCCCTGAGCTCACCTCTAGCAACCCTCAATAAGCAGGTGCTGGATGTCATTCTTGAGGCAAGGAGGCCTAGTACTAGAAAATCCTTTTCAGAAAAGTGGAAAAGGTACTGTTCCTGGAGCCAGGCTCAGGGGATGGGCACAACGGTGCCCAGCCTACCTCATATTCTAGATTATTAAACAGAAATGCTCCACAAGGGCCTATCTTTCTTGTCAATTAAGATTCATGCCTCTGCCATTTCAGCACATTATAATGCTGAGCCACCCCTCTTCTCTCATCCCCTGCTAAAACAATTCTTTAGAGGGGCCAAGAATTTAAGCCCCTTCCCCAGGAGAGCTCCCACTCCAGCCTGGAACCTTAACTTTGTATTGGAAAATATGACCCCCCCCCCCTTTGAACCAGCTGCTACAGCAAAGTTGAAATTCCTTTCTTGGAAAACGGCCTTATTTCTAGCCATCACTTCAGCAAGAAGAGTGTTTGAACTGCAGGCCCTCATGGCAGTGGAACCCTTCATTATCTTCCATGCGGACAGGGTTTCCCTCAGGACTAATCCATCCTTTATGCCTAAGGTGGTGTCTAGTGTGGCCCTAAACCAGTCCATTCATTTGCCTACTTTTTTTCTCTAATCCTCAAAATAAAGGGGAAAGGATACTGCATTCTCTGGACGTGCATAGACAGCTTAGATTCTGTTTGAACAGGACTAAGCCTCTCAGAAAATCTGACCAGCTGCTAGTTAGCTTTGCTGCAGGGGCAGAGGGGAATACCATTTCAAAACAAACCATTTCCAAATGGATAGTCCATTGCATTCATTTCTGCTACAAGCACCATGGAAAACCTACCCCACAGGGGGTAAGTTCACATTCCACCAGGGCTGCATCTACCTCTGGGTCATTTCTCAGAGGAGTCCCTACCAGGGACATCCTGGAAGCTGCTACCTGGAGCTCTGTACATACTTTCACCAAGCATTACCACCTGCCTATCTTTTCTAAATTCAGAGCTGGATTTGCCACAGCAGTCTTACAGGGCCTGATTGCTGGCCCTAATGCTCTTTAACTACCTCCACCCTTCCTTAGCTTTGGGAATCAACCCAACTGTGATGACTACAACAGTGAAACATGAAGAACATAGTACAGTTGTGTACACTTACCGTAAATGTAG
Source organism: Protopterus annectens (assembly GCF_019279795.1). NCBI lineage: Eukaryota > Metazoa > Chordata > Ceratodontiformes > Protopteridae > Protopterus > Protopterus annectens. The sequence continues at coordinate 163,150,804 of NC_056748.1, forward strand.
ATGTTCGAGTGTATTCACTGTTGCAGTCCTGGTTACCCTCCCTCCAGCCCCCTGACGTCTCTTGGCTCTACCTTTCCTTCTTGTTTGGCATACATTATATCATGTGTATTTGCTTTTTGCTGGGGGTGTACCATACCTTATAATTGCTTCCTATTGTGGGGGCACCTGACATTTGGGGCAAGAAAAACTGATGTAATTGCGTCTGCTGCATGTTTTATACCCCTGACGACATGACATCATGGAAGAAGCGTCAGCATCCGACGCAGAAATCCGAAGTCTCTTGTATTCAGGCCGGCTGAGGGCTACCTGCAGGCAGATAACCCAAATGTGATGACTGCAACAGTGAATACACTCGAACATCTACATTTATGTAAGTGTACACAACTGTACTTTCTGTCATGCCATGGGACCGCATGTGACTAGGAATGACCCCCTGGAAAGGAGGAATTCCCACTGCTGTCTGTAATCTTCATGAATGTTTTTCAGAAGCTATTTGTGTGAAACAGTCTGTTGACAAAGAGAAAAATGGAGATTCAGACTTTCTGGAAGCAAAAAGGGGCCACGGTGGAAGGGGTTCACAAGGTCTCTTGAACAGTCCTTCAGAGTTGTTGGTCTGTCCTTGGTTTTGGGAGGTTTGAGACTTCTTTTGACCCCCTTGCCATTTGTTCTTAAATGTCTATTTAGTCTTATTTTGTTGAGACTGTTTATTCTGCTTTTTTGCCAAAACTGGGTGAGGAAGTAAATGTCATGGAAATTGTGGAAAAGGAGGGCTTAAAAATCGTAGATTCCCTGGATCAACTTAACCGTTTCATCATACTTTTTGATCACCCCTGTAGAAGTGGGCGAAACACTAAATCTCTATCCAAAGGAGAATTTAAAATCTCTTTTTTGACATCATCTGGAAGGTTCTGAGAATGCAGCCTTGCAAACCTCCTGAAAGAAGTTATCAACAGAGTCATACACACATTGTAAAAAAAAATGAGTAGTGACCTGTGCAGTGCAAAAAACTAAGTTGTTTAAAGCAGATTTTTCCTCAGAAGAAACCAGATAGAACATCATACTTTCAAAGTTTGTCAGAACAAACTTTAACACACAAGCCTGACAGTTCAGAATTCTGAAAAATCAAAGTTGCACTTTTTTCCCCATATCTAGCAGTAATTTTCTCATCCTTATCAGAAAGAGAAGGATTGGAATTAACTAGAGTTACAGCCACTGGATCAAGTATGGGAATACTGCATAAAAATTTAAAAGACTGAAGAGCCTTATGCATTCTATGTACCTTTTTAGGAACAGCTGGCCGAATAGCAAGAAAATTGCAGACAGTAACACACATACTCACACCCACCCTCTAAAGCAGACAAAACAGGAGGAATGGGAGTAGGATCTGAAACTTTTTTCTGTAACAACTCCTAGAATTTTATGACAGACTGAGAAAAGTGTTCTCCCACTGTAAATGCTGAATCATTCCAGCAATAGAATCAGCGAAAGAGAAACAACCACAGGGAGAATAAGAAAATGAGCTCTGCTCGGAGTCTGAATCAGAAATCTGAGGGGGGGGGGGACTGTATTTGTCCCTGTGACTTCCAGTTCCTGTGTGTAATCTTTTGACTCTCTCTACCACTCACTCACTCACTCTGATCCATTTGCTAGGCAGAAATCTGGAATGGCCTCTCCTCCATTACTCCTGTTGCTCCACCCATGTGGACCCAGGCTGCCCTTGTACTCTGTTTTGTCTGTTCCCGTGAGAGCATTCAGATCCACCATGATCGTTACAAACATGTTGTCTTGCCTTGTCTAGCAGCGTGCTCGACTGCACTCTTTTCCTTACCACCACAACCCTGCTGTGGGGCATACGTTGAGATTGTAAATGCTGCTGTGTCTTCAGACTGGAGATTGCCATGAGCCTATCACCAGTTCTGACGATATCCCTCAGTGTGTTAAGATTCTCCCTCACCACAATTCCTGCTTTATCTCCCAAGTTGCCGACTCAGGATCCCAGCTATGTGGCTTTGCTGCACTGCTCTTCCTCGTCTTTTCCGCGTTACACAGGATATCCAGTCTCCTCCTTACTATCACGTCATCCACTTCCAAGCCACATCTTGTCAGCATTCAGTGTAGCAATGCTTAGTTCTTGTTTGGCAGTTTTCACTCAGCAGAACTGTCCCAGGAAACCCAGGCTGGGCTGGGCAGCTTGACAGTGGTTGGTTGGCCAGCTCGTTATTGACCCAGGGCTGCTGGTCTTTATGCATATGTAATTTAGTGGTGGACAGCACTGTTCTTTACCCACCACAAACATTCATGTTTATAACATGTACTTGTATAATAATCTTATTATTCAGCATATTTTTATATTTGGACAGCTGCATATTTATTAGTGATACTGAATATTTTTTGTACAAAGTGACCAAGTTTTCCTGGGTGGCTGTCACTTTACCAGTGCTGGTTAATACTGCAAATTGCTTACCAAAGCCACATTTTACTATGGAATTACAGGCTTGAAGAACCACAGCATGCAAAGAACAGTCTGTGATAAATATACAAAAGATTCTTACATACCCTGTGTCAATACCTTGCTTGGCATGGCACTTCCATTAGTTCTTTTTAGAAGGATATAACCACTACTTAGAAAAATATGGAGGATAAATTGGATATAGAATGTAGGTAAACCTAAATGCAATCATTTTCTCTTACCCTGTCCTCTCTTTTGGGATCTGCTGTTGCAGTAAGTAACCTGTACAGCTGTACTTACAAAATAAATGTATAATATATAGTAATATAATTAGTATAATGTAATGACAAAACTTAAAATGCTGCCTCTATTGTTGATGGTGTGCTTTGCTTACTCCATAGGGCTGTTTCAGTGGCACCGACTCTTCACTGTTATCATATCCTTAATTCAGAAAACTTAGTAGCAGATTTTCTGACATGGTTGTTATGCTGTCTGATAAACTCACTAGAGCTGAATGTGTATAAACTACACTTGTATAGAATTTTCTTGCACTTGCCAGTTTGTGTAGGCCTGTTAGACTGAATATTTTCTGTATTTGGTGTGTTCTACGTGCATATATTAATTTAATTTGCAATTGCCTTCATAAAGTACAGTCCTGTTAAGTAAATACTGTCTGGTCTTGTACCTGACTTGCAGAACATTGATTAAGAGTATGTTTGACTTTGTTCAGATGTCACAGATAATTATTTGATGTGTGTTTATACAGTAGATGCTGGATGATACTGACTTTTCTTAAGTTCAGTTTTAGTCTGCCTTAAATTGTACTTCTCCCTTACCCACAGCACGAAAAAAATTAGAACAGATGGAAAATGGCAACTATGACAAAGAGGCAAGCAGCATGGGCAGTCGTTCCAGCTCGTCAGGTGCGGTAATAATTTCTGTCATTGGGGAGTAATTCTACACATAATAATAATGGTTTATATGAACTAGGAGAACTCATTTCCCTTAACTAATTGTTTCAACTTGAGCAAATGTTTAGCAGTTCACTTAAAAGTACTGTACAATACCATAATTCCATTCTGAAAGTGTTACATATAGCCAGCAGACTAATAATAATAAAAAAGCATCATGTGTATAATAATGAACAGAGGGATGCTGCCTAGATCGGGGGTCTGGAGTTCAGTCCTCTGCTCTGGACACTTACTGGGGTTTGAATGTTCTGCTATAGGTCAGATTGTAATAGTGGCATTTCCTGGACTTGTGTCTTCATGGGGGCCAATTTGGTATCCGATATGAGAGTTTAACATGTTTCCTAAAATGTGACCACATTACAGCACCACATGTCCATGTACAAGTGTTTGCTCACTTATTCATTTGTATGTTGTTGGCATCTTAGCAGTGCAGTGGCAGAGAACTCTAAATTGTGAGTATCAGCAGACCGTACAATAGTCACTAAGGAATTCATGTTAAGAAGTAGGACCTCATTCATATGCAAGTGAAAAGAGCACCTTTACACATAATCTTAGAAAGCAAATGATCATGTCCATGTCGATCACTGAGAGCTGACTAGAATATAGAATGGGAGCCTCATGGATGTTAATCATGACTAGAACCATTGGCAGGTAGGACTTCCAAGATAGCTGCACACCAGTCAACAGCTTAACTTCAACTGCCCCAGTGTGAAAAAAAAAACTGACAGGTAAAGGCTAGTAATTCTGCCAGTTTGGGTAAAATTCAGTTACTGGCAAAGAAGAAACGTATAGAGTCTGAAAGATAATCATCTAGAAAAGGTGAAGCGAAAACACTGTTGGGAAGAAATCTGCAGCTGTTCAGCAAAAAGCAGTTTAAGCTCCAGCTTTGGTACAATAGATGGCTGCCAGTAATTTAGAGGAAAAAAATAAAGCAAATGTGTTCAGAGCTAATTAAAATAAATGAAACACCGAAGGTGTATATCATCTCAAACAGCAAAAGGCTGGAAAAATGGAATAGGCTTTATACAGCTATTAAGATCAACTGATAAAACTGAAAAAATTAGAGGATGAAATGAAGAGAAAGCTAGCAGAGTATGAAACTGCTAAGGAAGAGTTGTTTCAAAACGATGATAGAATTAGAGGACAGAACACATAGATTTTCTGCTGTACCAGAGAAACTGGAAGGAACAGATTGTATTAATTTTATGAAATCACAAATAAGCAACTGGACTGGTATTTCATGGCAGGATTTGTTAATTGAAAGGGCACCTTGTGTGTGTTCTCCAAACCTTGCCATGAGAAATAGCCAACACCTGTATTAGTAAAGATGCAGTCATACCAGCAGAAACCGCTGATCCTAACAAAACATTGGCAGAAGGCCATAGTATTAAAACAGGTGACAGTAGTGTTTGTGGAAAAGGATTATTCAATGTACGGTAGGCAGAAGGGAAGCAAATTTATCCCAGCAGTCATGGAATGTTGAGAGGCATGTGTGAGATCCAAGCTGTTGTATCCAGCTGTCTTCAGAATATTTTTTTTCTTGGAGGATCAAAGTCATTTTTGATGCAGAACAGACTAACGAGGAAATACAAAGGCTTGTCCAGCAAAAAGTGAGCCATCAAAAAGAAGGGGAATTTACAGCTCATTCTTCTGATAATAAAGCTCATGGGGAAATTTTGTCTGTGAAATCTTTTTCAGTGTTCAAGAGTAAAATGCTTGAAAGACTGAAAAAAGCATAGGAGTTGACTAGAAGAATCGGAGGGACCCTGGACTTGAACCAGAGTCTGGGGTTGTTGGGAGATGGAGATGAACAGGAAGAAGGTCAGCAAAAGTGAAATTGGTGCATAAATGCATGACTGTAATTCATCAATCACATTTGTGAAGTATGGATTTTCAAGAAAAAGTGGCTGATAAAGATTGGACTTTTGGAGGACTGAAAGACATATACCTCACTTTATGTCATTAATGTTGGAAGGACCCTAAGAGGAGAAAAAAAAAAGAAAAAACAATAACTTGTAAGTAAAACAATTTTTGCTGTAAACAGTATTTGTATAAACCATTTCTTGATTTAAATTGCATTTTATATAGTGAAAGATTTTCAGTGATTGTTGTATGTGATAAAAATGTTAAAGTAAACAGGTGCTTTTTTATTTTTAATAAATGTATGCAATACAATGTAAAAAGACAAAAAAGGCTAGACAAAAGCATATTTAATTTAATATGCTGTAATGTTTGTCTGTTTGGGTGAGGGATGGCATGTAAAAGTACATCAATTGTAGTATATGTGGAGTTGAGATGTTTTCTCTTACTTTTTCCATAGGTGAATGTCAGGATGAATGCCCTTGGCTTAATGTAATAATTTTTTGAGTGTAAGCATGTGGGCCATTTAAAAATAAGAGAACACAATGAATGTAATTTTTTTTTCTTTAACAAATAAATGTTTGGTGTGAGTTGAGAAGTTCACAACTAAGGGCAGCTATATATTCTCTTCTTGTTTCCATGGAGATAAGCTGACTGCAGGTGCAGGCAATACATCTCGAGATTTCTGGACATTGATGAGGAATCATAAAATTAAAAAAGTATATGGACAAGCAGCTTATGAAAAACAAAGGTTGAAATTATTGGAAGTGAGTAAGAGATTGTAGCTTTCCCGGCACCTAAATACTCTAGTGCATTTACTAGAACAGTGGATAATTTAGTTTTATTTAATGATCGCTAGTGCACTTTTTCTTTAGGATAAAAGTTAACATTTTCTGGAAGAATTCAAGTTGTTTTTCACATCTGGTAGGAGAATAAAGATAAAACAAGAACAGATCTCAATTAGTGTAAGTAGGAGCAGAAGATGTAACATGCACCGTAGCATGGATAACCTTAATTTTAGCTAAGGAATTGCCTGTGAGTGCAGCAGTTGATTTGGAAGAATTGTTCCTATCAGCAGGGTTAAACTGTATTATTTGAAGATGTACATTGTTTTGTGAGTTTGTTTTAAGTTAAGAGGTTATGAGGGTGTTTTGGGAATTTTTTTGAGGCTTTTCAGTAAGGCAAAAAGGTTTGTAAACTGTGACATAGGCTCAAATGGATATGACAAGAAACAACTGTATAAAAGATCAACCTGCCAAACATTAGTGACTGCATGTAACACAAAAACTGCACTATCCATATTATTTTGAAATGTTAATGGCCTCATGGGTATAGACAGAAAGGTAAGAGTACTGAATTGTATTAAGAAATGCAGAGTGCAAATAGCAATTTGGAAAAGAAGTGAGCATTTGAATTTGGTAAAGAAAAGATTATAGGGTGAATATTCAACAGAATATCAGAGATACAGAAAAATAGAGAGTACTTAAATTAATTGCTACAGGAGCTCCAATAGTGATATAAGAGGGGGAACAATAATATTGGTAGATTTGTGGAAGTAAGGGGATACTGGCAATGGAGGAGTATTACATTGACAAGTATTTCTATTCCACCTAAAACTACTGTTCTGGAGCTTAAGAAAATGTTGGTAGAAATCAGCTTTCAGCAAGTAGTATTACTTGCAGGTGGGACTGGAACTTGATATGCAGCAGTGAGAATGTATCCGGGGGACCTAAAAGGGAAATTATAACAAAACAGGGCTGATATCTGAAGAAATGTATAAAAATATTTGGTATGGAAGATGTGAATTCAGTAATAGGAACCCAGAGAGAATTAGTATATTATTCCCAGTGGTACAGCAGCAGGGCTGGACTAGAAAGAAGCTATATTTCACAGTAATGTGTATTTATTTGAAAGCTTCGACACATATCTAATAACTGTTTCAGATTATGTGCCAATAACAACTATATAAAAATGCAGGGTAATGAAGTAAAAATGAGACATTGGGACCTCCCCCACTACCTGTTTAAAAGAGATGAGTTTAAGGAGTGGGTATATAAAATTATTCAGGAGTTATTAGGGAAGATAGTAATATCTTCAGAAGTTATAGCTAGTGAGTGGATAAATGAAAGTAGATTAAAAAAAAGGGTAGAAATAAAAGAAAAAAGATATGGTTAAGAAGTAAGAATTACTTAGAGGGGCTGACAAATGTTAAAGTATTGTAGAATAGGGGGATCTCACTGAACAAGAAGAGGTTCAACTGCACTGTGTTAAAGAGAAAAGGGAGTTATCTGGATAATATGTATGAGTTTATAAAGACTGCTGTCAAGCAACTGCTTTTTATAATAACTACATAGCACAAAAAGTTTTATCACAACAACTGAGGCAACAGAAAGTAGAAATGGTTGTTGCCAAACTTGAGTCTGTAACAAGAAAAAATAACCAGAGATCCTGCAGAGATATTAGAGATAGTTTGGAAATTTTATATGCATTTGTGTAAAGAAGGGAAATGTGAAAATCAAGAAAGCACAATTGGAAATAATTATGGAACACAATTATGCCGAGGTTGGAGGTAGTTGAGACTCGACAGTTAGTTAAGATGGGAGGAGATGAGATAAAAACAGTGATGTGTAGTCACTCTGCAGAAAAGTCTCCCGAAACAGTGGCATTCCTGTAGAAGTTTGGAAGGTAGTGACAAAGATTTGGAAGGTTTTGTTTAATGGTATTGTAAAAGGATGGGAAGCAGTAGCATTCTGAAAGAAAGCCGTAGTGGCTGCAATACCTAAAGATGGCAAATACCCGGCAGAGCCAGCTTCATAATAGGTCCATTTCAGTTTTAAGCCATGATTATGAAGTGCTATCTGTAATAGCTAAAGAGGGGCAAAGGTGTTGCCAGAACTAATAGATATGGATCATTGTGATTTTTGTAGAGAGGAGGCAAACATTTGACATTAATAGAACAGTGATGATCCAGAAGGAAGCAGAATGAAAAGAAAAATACTGCTATTGTTGGTGGGTCTTGATGCAGAGGAAGCCTTGCAGTAAGCTAGGATTTCCCGTAATAAGGTGAATTAGGAGAATATATGAAGGATTGGAGGCAAAGACTAAAGTGGGAAGGTTTCTCTTTGATGAGTTGTTTCTGAACAGAGGAATCAGGCAGGGGTGTCCCCTTTCACTTTATTTGCTTTATATTTAAAGCCACTGGCAAAGAAAATAAGGGGCTTACAAATTTAAGGATACAATTGGTATGTAATCCAGAAAAGGTGTCTTTATTTACAAAATATATTTATTTTGTACTTCATAAAACCAGAAAAGGACATGTCACTGTTGTGGAGCATTTTCAGATATAAAACCAATGAAGCTAAAATAAAGGCTATAGCTGTAAACTACATACCAGCAAATGAACTGGTTCAGCAATACCCATATTGATAGGGACACGATAAAATAAAGTATTTGGCAGCATGGATTAGAAAGGATTCTGTTATAGCAGCTAACGATATTTTAGAAGAGACAAAGGTAATACAAAAACAAAATGGAAGCTCTTGATCTGAAGTAGGTACTTCATTTGTCAGCAACCTTTGGGTCTTGGATCCGAACTCGGATCCGAGCCGGCAACTTATTTCATAGCTTAGAGATCTGAGCTCCTAGCTCCTCCCCTTACCCATAATCCCCTGCCAACCCTGACTGACCTCAGATCTAGTTTGCCGCTCTTGCGTACGCTTCTAGATTCCTGAGCTCCTGGCGTGTGGTAGTTAAGTGACAACTTTTTGTTAAAAAAAATCCATATTTTTCACATTTTATTTATAGTTAACTGTTTGCGTGTGGTTAGGTTCCCTTTATAGTGTAATTCCTCCCCTCCTTCGCTGGTGCGTAGTGTGTGTGTGTGGACTGTTGTGTGTTGGGGCCTGGTCTGTGTGAGGTAGTTTAGTCATAGTTTTAAATCTTTTTTGTTGTTTAAAAAAAAAAAAAAAACTATGTCGGAGGCCCCAAAGCCTATTTTCTCAAAGTGCACCGAGTGTGGCCATAAGCTTTCACCGGCGGATGGCCACATTCGGTGTGTTCGGTGCCTTGGGGTTGAACACCTCTCCTCTGGGTGTTCTATTTGTGCGGGGTTCAACCCCAGGGCACTGAAAGACCGTAGGTCGAAGCTGATCCTGGCGGGACTTTTGCCCCCGGATCCGGCTTCGGCCTCCGGTACTCCCGTGGCAGCACCCCAGTCCTCGGTGGTGGCCACTCCTGCCTCCCTCCCCCCGGCTGGGATTCAAACTCCTACTAAAGCGCCAGAGGAGAGGGAGGCCAGGAGGGAGAAAAGGAGGGAGAAGCACCAAAAGCGGTGGGCCGAGGCCTCAGTTTCGGCCCCACCAGCTAAGCGGGCTTCTCCCTCCACGGCTTCCAGGTCTCCTCCTCCTCGGCTCCGATCCCCCTGCTTTTCTTCAGGACCTGAGGAGGAGGAGACCCGATCTCCATCAAGGTCATCGAGGCGGCACTCCCTCTGCCTCAGTGGCCTTGTCGAGATCTACTTACAGCCTTTCGGATGCGGACTTGGACAGGATAATGCGAAGGTTCATCCAGGCCCAGCTGCAGATGGGAGTGCCCATGCCTTCCCCCCTTCCGGGGGGAGCTCAACACATTTTTTTGCCCCGATAGCTCCTTCTCTGACCCACTTTTCGGGTTCGGAGCATACGGAGCCGGGCAGCGTTGGAGCCGGGGGTGGGTCGGCGCCGACAGTACTGGGTACTTCGGATCCGACTCTGCCCTCGAGTCTGTCGGGTCCTTCCTTGTCGGATCCGAGCTTTCGGAGCCGTGGGATTCTGTGTGCCTTCGGCTCCGTCCAGGTCGGAGCACACGGGTCCTTCGGATCCGATGGTCTCGGCTCCTGTTCCGATCCCTCCATCGGATCCAAGTGGGAGTCGACTTTCGGATCCCAGAGAGAGCGACTCCCCCTCGGCCTTCGATGCAGTGGAGAGGGCTCTGTTGAGGGCATCCAGACCCCCGGCCCTTGCTTCGGCTCCACCCCGCACTCCCTCTCGGCTGAGTCAGGCTTCCATCACCCGGCCTCAGGGACAGCCTGCTTCGATGTCTCAGGTCGTTCCCTTGGAACAGGTCGTTGCTGGTGAGACCTCCTCGGACAGCCCCCCCGAGGATGTGCCTCATAAGCACAAGTGTAAGAGGCGACACGTGGACTCCCCCGAGTCCTTAACAGAAGACACGGACTTGGATGAAGGGGAAGGCTCCCCTAGGTCACCCCCAAGATGTCTCCTTTGGAGACATCATGGAAATGCTCAGGATTGGGGGGGAGGGTGGTCTGTCAACAAGGCTTCCTCCAACGAGTCCATGTTCCTGGAGGCATTCGAAGCAGGACCGTCTACCTCTTGGGTGTCCCCTCCGGCCGACCCCCTGGTGGACCTTATTACCACCAGGGCATGGAAGGAGCCGGACACTGTGGAGCCAGTTCCCAAATGCCCCGATCGAATTCTGAGCCCCCCTGCGGACAGATCCCACTGGAACAAGGCCCCCCCCCGTAGATGCCATGTTGACGGCAGCAGCCACCAAGAGGGAATTGGCTCAGGAGAGTCCCTCGGTCCATCCACCGAGCAGAGAGTCCCACTCGATGGATCGCCTGGGGAAGCGGGCTTTTAGTTCAGCGACCTTCTCAGTAAGGTCTCTGAACTATATGGCACACGTTATCAGGATGCAGCGAGACCTTATCAAAGAGTACGCTACTTCCCTCCCTGAGTCCATGTCGGTGGAGGACAAGCAATTGTACTCCACTCGCATGGCCACTCTAAGATCGATATCTAATACCTCTATGCGGTTGTTGTCCCATGCTACAGAGAGAGCCGCTAGAGCCAGCGGAGCGGGCCTAGTCATGAAGCGCCAGGCCTGGCTCCGACATTGTGACTTCGCGGAACCCTTTAAGGCGTCATTTGAGAATGCCCCTTTTGATTGTTCTGCCTTATTTGGCAAGACCATTCGCGACACTTTAGTCCAGAGCAAAAAGGACGGGAAGACGTTGTCTGCCATCGGAGTCCGCTTCTCCGCTCCCCAGAGGTCCTTCTCCAAGAACCAAAAGGGACAGAAGAAGATGTGGTTCTGGAAATCGCAACATTCCTAGCCTGCTCCGGACAACCAGTCCTTCCGTGGCAGAGGAGGACAAGGAGGATGCCGCCCTAGAGGCAGAGGAGGCCCGAAGAATTTTTGGTCCAGAGAACCTTTCTCTGACTGACCCACGCAACAGCCCTGAGGGGTTGCCCGACTGCTCCACTCTGGAGGCAGTCGGGGGGCATTTCTCGAAGCACCTGGCAGCTTGGGAGTCCATTACATCAGATCGCTGGGTGCTTCGTATCATATCCAGAGGTTACCAAATTCCCATATATCATGTCCCCAGAACCAAAAGCCTCCCCGATGTACCACCCGATCAGAGGAAGGCAGCAGCTGCAGAGATCCAGCAGCTGCTAGAAGAAGGAGCCATCCAACCCGTCCCCCCAGACCAGCTCAGATTAGGGTTTTACTCCAGGTTCTTTCTGGTGCCAAAAAAGACGGGGAACTTAAGACCAATCCTAGACCTCTCTCTTCTGAACCTGTCGGTAACCAAAGAAAAATTCCGAATGGTCACTCTTCAATCCATTCTTCCCCTACTGCGGGAGAATGACTGGATGTGCTCTATAGACCTCAAGGATGCGTATTACCACATTCTTATGGAGAGACGATCCAGGAGGCTTCTCCACTTCCGGCTAGGAGCCAGTCACTACCAGTTCAGGGTCCTTCCCTTTGGTCTCACCACAGCCCCCAGGGTGTTTATCAAAGTATTAGCAGTGATAGCGGCCCACCTGAGACTCCAGGGAATGCAGGTGTTTCCATACCTGGACGACTGGCTCCTGACTGCCCCGACAAGGCATCTACTTTGTTCAGCGAGGGACTACTTCCTCTGGCTGGCCCCCCAGCTGGGCATCACCATCAACATGAACAAATCCTCTCTTGCTCCTACCCAGGTGATAGAGTTTATAGGGGCCAAATTGGACACAAGAAATCTCCTAGCATTTCTGACCGCGGAACGTCTTCAGAACCTGAGGCTGCATGTACAGGCCATCCTCCATTCTACAGCTCCATTGGCAGGATTGGTCCTGAGGGCTCCAGGCTCTATGGCGGCAGTAATTACTCTTTTGCCATTGGCTCATCTGAACATGAGGGTACTGCAATGGACCCTTCAAGTCCAGTGGTCGTTTCATCATTACCCCCTGAACCATCCTATTTCCATCAGCAAGGCGTGCAGGATGGCTCTCGTATGGTGGCTCCAATCCCCGGATCTCCATACGGGACGTTCCTTATCCACGCCTCCTCCCCTCTCCACGGTGACCACGGACGCCTCTCGCCTTGGGGGGGGGCATTGCGCAGGCAAGACAGTCCAAGGCACGTGGAACGACACAGAGACCTCCTTTGCATATCAATGTCCTGGAGATGAGGGCAGTGCTATTGGCGTTGCGAGCACTACAGGACCTTCTTCTGGTAGGGACTATTGCGATACAGACAGACAACATGTCAGTGGTCTAGTACATCAACAAACAGGGGGGAACCAGGTCCTATCCTCTTTGTCGAGAGGCCATGAGAGTGTGGGAATGGGCGATTTCTACCAACCGCTTTCTTGTTGCAACGCACATTCCGGGATGGTCCAACATACTGGCGGACAGACTCAGCCGCACCCTCCTTTCCCCTTACAAGTGGTCTCTCAACCCCCAGGTAGTGAAGCGAATTTTTGCTGTGTGGGGGCAACCCTGTTGCGATCTCTTCGCCTCTCCCTCGAATACGAAATGCAACAGCTACTTCGCTCTAATTCCCCCCGTCGGGGAATCCCCGAGAGACACTCTGGTGCATGCTTGGCCCCCCGGTCTACTTTATGCCTACCCTCCTCTGCCCCTGATGCTGAAACTCATACAGAAAGCCAGTCGGTTGGGGAGCAGGATGATCCTCATTGCCCCATTCTGGCCTCGTCAAACGTGGTTCCCTTACCTGTGGTCTCAACTGGTAAATCCACCTTGGATTCTAGATCCCCTCCCGGATCTAATATCTCATCCCCTAGACCTCCCGATCCCGAATCTGGACAACCTCAAGCTGACAGCGTGGTTGCTCCAGTTCCACTCCTAATCAGGACTCCCAGAATCTCTTCACTGGTTAAAGCCATTCTCGTAGCAACACATAAACCTTCCACTAGGAAAGTCTATCGTAGTAAGTGGAAACGCTTCTCCATCTGGGCTGGGAATAATAACTTAGACCCCTTCACAGCCCCGTTACCGTCTGTCTTGGAGTTCCTTACAGGCCTGTTCCATCAGGGGGCTAGCTGCTCTACGGTCAAGGTTCAACTAGCAGCTATTTCTTATTACCATGTGGGGCATGAATCGGGCCCCTTGATTACAGCGAAATTGTGTAAGTCCTTTCTCAAGGGTACTTTCTTGCTCAGACCTCCTATCAGGGAAATTGTACCCCCTTGGGATTTAGCTCTAGTTTTACAGGCCTTGACAGCTCCCCCTTTTGAACCAGCTGCCTCGGTCGATCTTAAGTACCTTTCTTGGAAAACGGCGTTCCTAGTTGCTATTACTTCGGCGAAAATAGTTTCCGAGCTTCAGGCCCTTTGTGTGAAACGCCCATACTTGGCCTTTCATCAGGATAGAGTGTACCTCAGGACCAATTCTTCTTTTCTTCCCAAGGTGGCTTCAGAGGCCAATATCAATCAGTCCATTAACCTACCAGTTTTCTTCCCTAAGTATCAGAACAAGGGAGAGTACAAACTTCATTCCTTAGATGTGCACAGACAACTGCGCTTCTACATTCACAGGACTGCTGGTCATAGGCCATCCGACCAGTTGTTCATTTCCTTTTCCAAATTTAACCTAGGTAAATCTGTCTCTAAGATCACTTTTTCACGATGGATCTCACAGTGTATTCTCTTGGCCTATGACACTTCTGAGAGGCCTGCACCTCAGGGAATTCGTGCGCACTCTACTCGTTCTGTATCTACCTCTGCAGCCCTTAGATCCAGAGTTCCACTGGATGATATTTGTTCCGCGGCCACTTGGGCCTCATCTCATACCTTTATCAACCATTATAAGCTGGACATTATCTCCAGAGGGAGAGCGTCCTTTGGCTCTGCAGTGCTCCGGAACATCCTTCCATGATGGCCACCCAAGATTCAGGTAGCTGGGGACTCTGTCCCAAAGGTTGCTGACAAATGAAGTACCTACTTCAGATTAAGAAGTTATGTACTCACCATAACGTTCCATCTGAGTAGGTGACTTCATTTGTCTGCAACCACCCCCCCCCTCCTTCCCCCTGGCCCTCAGAAATTTTCTTGTTCCTGTATGTCCTTCTATTATATCCTTCGGGATGTATTAACCTTCGGCTTTTTTGTATACGGGCAAACTTGATCTGAGGTCAGTCAGGGTTGGCAGGGGATTATGGGTAAGGGGAGGAGCTAGGAGCTCGGATCTCTAAGCTATGAAATAAGTTGCCGGCTCGGATCCGAGTTCGGATCCAAGACCCAAAGGTTGCAGACAAATGAAGTCACCTACTCAGATGGAATGTTATGGTGAGTACATAACTTCTTATTTATGGATATGGATAACAAGATAAAAGCAGTGAAATTTCACTCCTTTTAGTTTTATATATATATATATATATATATATATATATATATATATATATATACACACACATACAGGTCAGGCATATTTTTGTCAACCAGAGGAGAAGTTGTGGACTCTGATTAATAAAGAGTTGAAGGAATTTATCTGGGAGGGGAAGGGTAAAGTGGGATAAGTTGATCTTTTTTACTACACTAACGTGGTTTAAGATTATCTGATTTGAAGGGATACTTTTAGAGCTACACATGCATGACCCAAAGCAGAATACTGTAAGTGATAGTGGAAATGGATGATGGTGAAGTAGGGGATTTGCAAGAAATGAGAGAGTATGATTTTGGATGTAGAATAACAGACATTCAGAATATTATATTCCTGAAGCAGCAGAAAGTATTCAAAGAATGGATACAACACAAGAATAGAGAAAGGAGATTTTGCAAGTAGGGATGACTGATGTGAAGTTTACGGTTTGTAACTGGAACACGTTAATATAGTTCATTTTCTTTTATATTTAACTGTATGTTTGCCTGTGTCTTAAGTGGTAATTCAGTAAAGGTGTTTAAAAGATTGGAAGGTACTGTTTCCTTTCTGTAGAGTCATACCTTCAACTTATTTGCTCAAGAACTCTGGACAGAGCCACAAGGGGGGGGGGGGGGGTGGCGTCAAAGAACCAAAACTGGTGATTCTTACTTTAACTCACAAATGATAATAGAATGACAGGTTTTGTGTTAGCCGCATTTTCTGAACAGTAAGAACTATGAAACTGTAACGACTGGCTTTATTCACTGACTGCAATCCTCTGACTTAATCAGAAAATCAAAAATTTTATAAAAGACAGGTAAAAAATGTGAGCCAAAATCATGGGAAGTTCTAAAAAAAATTAGAGATGATTGAAAGGTACATATAGATGCGCAAAAGTTATTTCTGCTTTGTAAGCCATGACTCTCTTGCTGTCGTACTGAATCATCGCAGAAGACAATAACAGGCTACGTAAAAAAAAACTGTACTGGGGAAGTAACTGTCACCAACTTTTTAAAGGCTCAAATGTCCATCTGAACTGGTGAAACTCGTCGGACTCTTCCAGTTGAGTGCAAACCGGAGACTGCTGGACTGCATATGTTTCAAGGAGGGAGGAAGTAATGGAACAGAGAAGAATTCCTTCATAAATGTCACTAAACCGTGCCTGCAGATTACTGTTTTTCAAGTAGATAACACGTGGGTAGAGGAATGAGATGTGCTGCCAGCCTGCTTCCATTATCTCAATGGAAAGGAAACATATTCTTAGAAGGGGTCTATATCACGTCATTGAAAGCACATTTGTTCAAACGACGTGATATCGAACTGGGAAGTTTGAAATACAAGAATTTCGAACACACAGAACAGCGATTTTTTTCCCAGGGAAAAAAAATCGCTGTTCCGGTACAAAAATAAAAAAACACGTACACTTCAAACTTATACTAATCAAACCCCCTCTACTTAAATATATACCAAAAACGAAAAATACAACGCCAACTCCTGTCCCACGAAACCAGACTCAGTGCAAATCTTGCAAGTGTTCTCTTTCAATAATCCAAAAGAAATATTCAGGTATAAGATAAGATGCCACAAGTTTTCTGCATATATAGATTTTGTTCATAAATTTAGAGTCCATAAATTCAGGGTTATTTAACTTTAATAGTTGAGATAAAAATTAATGAATTTTAAACTGTTTGTAGTTTTTTAAAATGTGCTCTGGAATAGTCATATTTATTTTTCACGCAGTAATAGAGAAGCGTATAGAATTGGTTTTATTAGTGTTTCTTTAAAAGTGTATGTAACAGCTATTACGTCATGAATGGGATATATAAAGAATTGGCGGGTTTTTCAAATGTTGTTTATTATTGCTGAAGAAGCTGTGGGAGTACCACGGCGAAAACGCTCTTTTTATTGAATTAATAAAAAGCGTTCTTTTTATCTTATACCTGAATATTTCTTTTGGATTATTGAAAGAGAACACTTGCAAGATTTGCACTGAGTCTGGTTTCGTGGGACAGGAGTTGGCGTTGTATTTTTCGTTTTTCAACAGTTTGTGTTTTTTTGTTTCGCTGCTCTAAATATATACCAACTCCGAGATCACACCACAGTGGAAGAAATAGGAAAGCTGCAGAAACGGCCC
This sequence comes from Protopterus annectens, assembly GCF_019279795.1. NCBI lineage: Eukaryota > Metazoa > Chordata > Ceratodontiformes > Protopteridae > Protopterus > Protopterus annectens. The sequence continues at coordinate 163,167,868 of NC_056748.1, forward strand.
ACCAGTGTTTTTCCCTGGGATAAAAAAAAAATGGTGTTCCGTGGCTTCACTATTTTCACATTTTGAACTTCCCGGTTCAATGTTACGTCATTCGGACACCTGTGTTTTCAAACTCCTGATGTAGACCCCTTAGAAGTACTGAACAGCAGCATAAAAAAATGTAATGGACAGTGTTGTTTATGTGCTGTATTTGAGTTTACACAGCTGATTAGTTAACTTAAATATTGTTGTTTCACTAGTGATTAGGTAACCGCTAGTCAATGTTAATGGACGATTTACGACTAGATGAGTGTCATTTGTCATAGAACAGTGCCAGTTGTGGTTCTGTTGTAGTCCTTTCAATGATATTGATGGGCTTTTTAAACATTTCCTTTTTTCACCAGTTCTCTGACTGACACACACACACATTCACAGACATATATACATATATATAAGGTTCATTATTTTTCAACTACTATACTTTTTGATTCCTGTGCAAGTTTAAATAGGTTATTTGGGGATCTAAGTGCAAAACTATGGGAGCACTAAAAATAACAGAATAAAACCGTCTGTCTGTAAAACAGAGATCCCTCAATACTCAGATATGGTGTACATGCTTATTAGTGATTCTTGGTGACTGACATGGTGTGGTCTCATTTTGTCCATTTTATTTGAAAATCTTGTATAAGCACAGTTGTGCTACAGAGTGACACATGAGCAAAAAGAAGCCGAAAAAATTTTTTTTGCAAATGTCATAGAATCTTAGCGAAGGCAGCGCATCATAAGGTATATAGCATGTTATTTTCTGTCTAGCGGCTATACATTGCACTGAAGGATCATTGAATTTGTTGATAGGCCTGGATTGTGTAATGTAGCCTAAACACGTTGCATTTGCGAACCTTTTTTACAGCCTTCAGCAGCTGTGAAGCGCTTGACATCTGTCTGTTCAGTGTAGTCCTCACTATTTGGAGTGATGTGCAGAAATGTTCTCTCTTCATCATCCACTATGCATGCATTGTTGAGTATTACTTTGATGTAGTCTCCTCTAGAAGATTTTATTGTGAAAGATTTCTACATTTAGTTAAATGCTTGTTGTTCTGTAGCTGCATACTTTCCATTTAAACTGTGATGCACGTGGTTATGTCTTCTTTTGTGATGCTAGTGATTTTTACATTTTCATATAGTTCATTCAAAGCTGCCATTCAAGTACATGTAGAGTACTACATCTTAATATAAGAGATGTATACAGTCAGTAAAGGTGCTGTATCTACTGGTTGGGTGTGGGGTTTTCTGGGGGTGAAAGTAACTTTGCCTCTTGTTGTTTATTCATTTTAAGAAGTCTTTAATCTGGATTTACAGAACTAGTGTGACTTTTTATGAAGTAAGTTGAAGGAGTTTACTTTGCAGTTGTGTAAAACAAACTTGCAGTCATGCTTCTGTGGCCATCCTTAATATAACTTTTTGATACTGCACTCAAGACATCTGATGCATTCACTGTCAACAGTGTTGTTGTAGTTGTTGGGTACGGGTTTGTTTGAGGATGAAAATGACCAACATGCTGACTTGATAAAGTTAAACAGTTGTTAATCTGTGTGCATTTGTATAAAGAAAGTGTGAATACTGTTGTAGCCATTTTTTTAATAATCAGACACATGAGACATATGGTCAGTAAACTGGCTGTAACTGATGAGAACAGTGTGTTGTATTAACGACAGTTTAAGTGATCTTTTATGGTTGAAATTGGTAACTTCATTATTATTGGTTAGTAAATCTTATTTCACTTTTTGACAGAAAAATGTTTGAGCACAAATTTAAAACACTCTCAAACAAGTGTTGCTTTATTAAAAAATATTTATAACATGAAATTATATATGTATATAAGTGTACATTTAAAACAAAAACGAAGGTGAAGCCCTTTAGGACATGTGATTTATGAATGGTCCTAAGGAAAAAAAAAAGTTATGTCTGGAGAGGGTGGTGGGCCCATGGTTTCCAAACTCCCTGGAGCCAAAAGTACATGTAATCTACCATTATATTATGTGGGTTATCTCCAAGTGTTTTCCTCCCAGCTCAGAAAAACATGCCGGTTGATTGGTTACTTTAAATTGTCCGTATATATTGTGTTTACCATTTTTATTTTGTCCTGGGTTATGGATAAAGAAAATCAGAGAGACTATTTCTGTTGTCTAGTTAACTCAGCAATATATTACATTAAATTAGGCTTTGAGTTCAGTAATTAGGGCAAGTCATAATTGTAGTCTTTTTTTGCTGACTCAGTATTTCTGAATCACTTCAACTTTTCAAAAAGTGAAATAACAGACTGCTGGGTATGCAAATGCCAAGCGGACTGAGTCTTACACAGTGCACTCTTGCAGAATTGATTGTGTTTAGTGACTGGATCCAGTAACCTAATACATAATTTCCAGCACTTTAAAGTAATGCCTGGGAATTTATGTATGCATATCTGTGTATGTTGTTCACTGCCTTTGTCCCAAAAACTTGTTGGATCATAGGAGGTTACTAGGCTAATGGCCCAGAGGCCATTAGAACCCTAGCCAGGTTGTTTTTCCCTCTTTTGATAGTGCTAGTAGAAGACCTGACTCAACACCTGTTGACCCTGTCTAAAGTGGACGTTGAGTTTCTAGTCCAGTGTTTAAAACTGAGAAAGTGATCTTTCTTTCATAAAAGTTTATAGTGTAGCACCCTAGGAGTAATATTAGGTGTCTCTGTTGAGGAATTCTTCCTGTCCGAAATGCATTTGTGTACATGAAAGTGTATGTCCTTATCGCATGTGTACACGAGTTCTGCAGATACAGGGAGTTTAAACAAAATCTGACTTCCTGTGCCTGTTTGTTGTGATGTACTCTAAATATTGCATTATTGGCTCTCTTTTATGTTGCTTTTACGTGCACCTTCTGTTATTTGAGTTCCCTTCCGTTCTTATCTGCCTCGTGGTACAGAGGAAGTGCCTTTCATGTTCCTTTACAGGTTGGTAACGTTTTCCTGGATAGCTGCCTGAATAAAAAGAGAAGAGGCCAGATATAAATTACTTACCCTGACAGTCAAAATCCTTTCTCACTCTTTTCTTGAATACACGGTAGGTAGTCAAATTTTTTAAAGTTGTGTATTAGTCAGTTTTATTAGGGTCTTTGAATTATATTGACCTGTTTTCCTTTTGCAACTCAGAGTTCTTTTGTACAGATTTTTCCTGTGTTTTACCTTTTTTTAAAGCAAGTCAAGATGTCTTTTTTGACTGCTTTCAGACTGCATATTAGACGCCAAATAAAATTATCATAATTTAAAATATTTGTTATCCTTGCTTATAAAGATGTATTGTTCAGTTTACTTGGTTTCTGGCGAGTAACTGTAGCAGATGAATATGTTTCTCTTGAATCTGGTTTCACTGCAGGGTCTCTCAATGCAAGGAGTAGCAATGATGATCGGTCTCCTGAGAACACGGGCTCGTCTCTTGTTGCAGACAACTTCCCAGAAGTAGACAAGGCTGTTCTGATCGAAAGAATAGTGCGACTCCAAAAAGCACAGGCGCGCAAAAACGAAAAGATAGAATTTTTGGAAGATCATATTAAGCAGCTTGTGGATGAAATCAGAAGAAAAACAAAGTATGTGTAATGTTAAGTACTGGAACTAATAAAGTGTCATTATTATTCTACAAGCTGGTGGTTAACAGATTAGACTAGATCTATGAAAAGCATTTTAATCTGACATTGGCATATGTTCTCAAAATCAATTTTATAATAATGTTATCTAACAAAGAAGAGGGAAACAGAGTTAGATCTCTGGTGTAATGTTCCTCCCATCACAAGATTTTGTGTAAGTGACCTGCTGACTTAGTGCCGCATACATGAGTACTGCAGTACTGTTGTACTGTCTGTTAGATGGGACATTAAACCAAAATTCTACCTGCCTGCATTAGTGAAAACTCAGGCTGGATGTAAGAAATCCCATGGTACTTACTGTAAAAAAGATTTAAGTACTTTGTCTAAATTTATATAATATTAAGGGAATTTCCAGTGTTCTGACTAAATTTCCTCTAGTAAATATGAAGTCCATCTTAGACTTTACCTAAAAAATAGGCTGTAAGCCTAGTAGATCAAACCTGCTCAACTAAACATAAAATAAAACCATGAAACTAACTCAGTACTGAGTATGCGAGGGACTTTCCTGTACCTTGGATATCTGAGAATTAACCATAATGTTGTCAGATCCTTGTTTTTTTAAACAGGCTATTGAAACCTGAGTATGTACAAGAAAAGTGACAAATAATGTTAAGGTTTATTTTCACAACATCCAGATAATGATTGACCTGATATTCTAGCATTCATACTCTGTAAAGTCATTGAAAAATGTGATCCTGGATGTGTTTCAGAAAGAAATGAGAGAACTCTTATTCCCAGCTGAATATTGGTTCACATTTGTAAAGTGAGTAGGATTCCTTGAACAAATGACGTCTGAATTGCCGAAGTTCTAGCATTGCACATAATGAATTTGGATATAGCAAAACTGTCTGATGCAATCCTGAATCCAGGCTTACTGAATTAGCTGTAACACTTGAAAGTGAACTGGTAAAAAATTAACTGGATCCAAAGTTGTCTGTGTATTGAGATATTTAGTTGCAAAGAGGGGGATTATTATTATTGATAAAATTGTCATTGGATGCAGTGAAGTGTCACAGGACCTGATGTTTTCCCATCATTAATTGTTGTTGTCATTTCAGATGTAAAAGCAGGCAAACACCTCTGAGTATCATAATATGTAGATGGTTGCAGAGTGGAAACACTGTTGTCTCCAGTGCAGAAGCAAAAGTTTGTAGTGAGAGCTAGACAGTGTACCCGTAAGGTGATCTGACAGCAGTCTCATGTTCAGTGTAACACGATATAGTATCCTGTCATACGGGAAGAGCACTGTGGATTTTGTTTTTAAAACTGATGATCAGATGTGTCAAATACTCAGTGGGCACTTCCGTCAGGGACCTAGACACACTTACAAACAAGGGTATTGGTGCTGATCAGAATGTTTGCATAGAGGTTAGGGTGCTGATGATGTCTCATACGGTAAAAAATGAATAATACAGTGCAACATTTTTATGCTTGCTTAACAAAATGCTTTTCATAACCAGAGAAGGTTCAGAGGTTTCTTGAAGACAGTTTGGTGCTAATAAATTTAAGCTGTAATGATAGATTAAATGTGCTTTCACAGTACTAATTTGTCCTGCAGACTCCTAAGGGGGGGTCTGTTCTTCAGTGCATTTTCAGGTATGTGTAAGTTTTTTTTTAAATAAGTCTGCAACTCAATACACAGTCCATGGGGCTAATGCTTTGCTGCTATAACTACTTAGGGGGAGGGGTTAAGTTGTGATCCAGCAACTACCCATGTTTTGAAAGAAGCTACACCCATTTCCTGATTAAACATTGCACATTTCTGCTTTCTTTGAAATTGATGCATTGTACAGTATATGGCAGTAAGAAATGGACATAGGACTGTCAGTTATTCTTTTTTTTAATATCTCTTGATTGCAAGCTTTATATTCAAACCTATGCTCTGCAATTTGTAGCATGTTACAGGCCACCCTCTCAAACCCAGGAACCTCACATGGCCTTCCTGAAAACACTGGAGGGGATAAATGTATCTCCAAACACCATCATATTAGGTGACTTCAACTACCCTAATATAGACTGGGAACACTACTCAAGCCCAAACTCTCTAGCCCAAAGGTTCCTGGAGTTCATAAACTCAAATGCCATGGAACAACTAGTCACCATCCCCACAAGAGGAGAAAACATACTTGATCTCATCGTCACAAACATGGGATCAAAATGTTCAACACCGGAAGTATACCCCTCACTGGTGAGATCAGATCATAAACTAATCTCGCTGGAGGTCCTCATCCCGCCCCCACCTGAAATAAAAGAGACCACAGTGAAAAACGTCTCAAAAGCCGACTTCACACTTCTAAAAACTAGTGTGGTCTCCTTTAAGACCCCTGAGCCAGTGGTAAACATTACTCAAACCACTGAATCACTTACAAATGCCTTCTACCAGCGCCTACAGGACTACATGGATCAGGCAATCCCAAACAAAACTAAGACTCTTTGTACCAAAGGCAAGCGTCCAGTCTGGTGGACCCCAGCCATAAACAAGCTCTACAACAAAAGGAGGAAGCTACTACAAGATAGAGCAAAATCCTTGAAAGGTAAGACACCTTTGATCATTATAAGTAAAAAACTAAGAGCTCTCATAAAATCATCCAAGGCTAACTTTGAGAGAAAAATCGCCAAGGACACAAAAGACAATCATAAGGCCTTCTTTAGCTGTGTTAGAAACCTAGGAGGAAACTCCCAGATATGCTCAGAATTAGTCCAAAATGATGTGAAGATTACTGAACCTACACACATTGCCAACATACTGGCTGACAGGTTCAGTGCAAACTTCTCCCCCCCCCAAAAGGAGAGATATCTATACCAGAGGATTGTAGCCCCCCAAACATCTCCAACGCCCAGGTGAGAACTGCTCTCTCCAAGGCAAAAAACACAGCATCCATGGGACCGGATGGTGTCCCCGGCTGTGTGCTCCACGAACTCAATGAGGAATTAAACCCGCAGTTAGGACAGCTGTTTAATCTTAGCATCACCTCAGGATACGTAACCAAGGAGTGGTGCACTGCGACTGTGGTCCCACTTCACAAGGGCGGTGCCTCCACCGACCCTGGAAATTACCGTCCCATTAGCTTGACAAGCCTTATCTGCAAAGCCATGGAGAGGATTATAATGGAACTCATAAATAAAGACATAGGGAACTTGCAGACTTTGGATCCAACCCAGTTTGGCTTTGTCAAAGGCAGATCATGCCTTTTAAACTTGGTTGACTTTTTCGAAACAGTCACCAAGGCCATTGATGAGGGAAAGGCAGTCCATACAGCCTACCTCGACCTGGCAAAGGCCTTCGACACAATACCCCACTCAGGTATTATCAAAAAACTCATCAGCTTGAATGTAAACCCATACATCACAAGATGGGTTGCAAACTGGCTAAGTGACAGAACCCACAGGGTCAGAATTGCTGGAGCCATGTCAGACTCAAAGCCTGTCACAAGTGGTGTCCCACAGGGCTCAGTCCTGGGTCCACTCTTGTTCGGCATCTACTTTTCTGAAGTACAAGCAAACTCAGGAGGGGGTTATGGCTGACAAAGTTTGCAGATGACTGCAAACTGGGCGCCATAGTCGAAAACACTTCTGACACAGATATCCTTCAGAAGGGCCTCACAGAAATGGATAACTGGTGCCAGAGCCATGGCCTAAAGTTAAACACCAAGAAATGCATAGTCATACCCTTCGGGAAAAACAAGGTTACCCCTAGCTACCATGTAGGTGGCAATCCACTGAGCACAGAAGAAGTCATCAGGGACCTGGGGACCCAGGTTGACACTAGCCTTTCGTTTGACACTCATGTTGCTAAAGTAGTCAGGAAAACCTTCTACATTGCCCACCTGATCATGAAGGGATTCACATCTAGATCAAGGGAGGTCATCGTCCCCCTGTACTCATCACTCATTAGACCTATGATTGAGTACAATGCCCCATTCGGAATGTATCTGACCCGACACCTGCAGCAGCTGGAAAGGCCCCAAAAGTTCCTCACCAAGAGCATAAAGGGTCTCAAAAATATGTCTTATGCTGCCCGACTGAAAGAACTCCAGCTCTATTCAGTCTCATAACGCTTGCTCAGAGGTGACCTGTGCCTGACATATAAGGCCATGTCAAACCCAGATTTGATGAATATGCTTCACCTCAAAAAATCTAGATCCCTCAGAACCACAAGGGCGGGAGACTTAAACCTTGACACGGTTATTAATAGGACATGCTGGAGGGACAGATTCATCACCCAGAGACTCCCTATGCTGTGGAACAAAATCCCGGTAAATGTGAGGCAGAGCACCTCGCTGGCCTTGTTCAAGAGGAATCTTGACCAATGGATGGGAGATCGCAGATATACCCCAGGGATTACTTCAGTGTCACTGCTTGACAGAGGTACAGCAAAATAATAGGCATAGTTTTATTCAAACTAAAGGGGTGGCGAAAGCCACATATCTATGGGCTAGGCTTATAAATGCCCTTGGGCAGGTAGCCTAGTATGAACCTATGAACCTGTTTTTCTGTAAGAGCATGTTGTGATCATTGTTTCTATAATAAAAGTTGCTAGATTCAAAATGCAAAATATTTCTTGAGAAGATACAGCTCTACAGTATAAGCAGCCGTGACCTTCTGTGAAGAAATTATGAAGTGAATATAAAGCATTGCCTTTGTTAGAAACATTTATTTCCAAAACTGAGCATAGGATGAGCTGATGCAAGTATTTTGCTAAAGTAGGTTTAGCTTTACTAAAGGTTCTTGGCCTTCTATTGTTTTTTAATAATTTTTACAAAAATCCTTGCTCAAAATCCAAAAACTAAGACATGTAATGTATTTAACTGAATAGGTTGGCTGCATGATCCACTCCACAACTGAATTTGCAATACAGCAGTGCCATCTCAGACAAAAAACAAAATATCACTTGAGTTTTTTTAAATTGGCTTAGATTTTGAGTATGTTAAAGATTTTTAAAGAAGTCGAGACTATAGTTTTGTTCAGTCTCATTTTTGTTCCTCTGATATAGCCCAAACTGAAAAATATGTGGCATTCAGGCAATGACCTTGGCAGGTTTTGTTTTTAGACACTGTCCTAATTTAAGAACCTTGATTTAGAGACCCTCTTCCACACTTGGACCTTGTGAGTGGCTTGGAGGTGTCATCCGTTGCTTACTCTAAATTGGCCCTAGGTGTGAGTGCGTGCATGTGTGTGCCTTCTGTGGAAGGTTGGATGCCGGGCTGCCAACCCAACACCATAAAACTCCACTGCCAATCATGAGCAGACAGGTGATCTGCTGTGATGACCCCTAACCGAGAAAAGCCAAAAGAAGAAGATGTAATTGGAGTCCTTTGTGAGAGATTCATACAGCTCCCCTTGATATTTGTATTTTTTTAAAGAATATGTTTATAAGGCTAGACTGCTGATAATACAGACTTGGAATGGCCAAAAAAGGAAATGATTATTCACTCATTTTCTTTTGATGCTAGGAATGTCAGAACATCGTGAAGTCTGTCAACCTGCTTTATATAGGATACAAGTTTCATTACTAACATGGCAGTGCAGTAGTGGAGACAGGGCTACATTCATGTGGCACCATCTTTTGGATGGGTTACGGAACAGTGGTAGTAATTTAGATGAATGGTAAAATCCTTTGGCATTTGTTGATAAAATGAAGAGCAGGATCATGTAGCTATATGGCACAAAAAGATAAAGCCATGACCCCAGGGATAAGCACAACACTGAGAAAACAGGGAAGACCTCCCTTCCATTTTTCCCAGGACTGACAAAAGTGGCTCTTCCTTACCCAGTAAGGGGACCCCAACAGTCACAGAGAATGTGGCCCACCCCAGGTCCATAGTGGCTGAAGGTGCTACACCAGAGGAATTCGGGGAAAAAGTTGAATGGTCTAAGGAATGAGCTTTGGCCACAGCAGAGCCACCCGCTTGTTCTTCATGTTTCCCTGTTGCAGTCATCACATTTGGATTATCCCTGCCAGGGTAGCCCTCAGTCGGCCCAGATACCAGAGGCCTAGTATTTCTGCGTCGGTTGCTGTCGCTTCAGGACTGACATCAGGTCATCAGTGGTATAAAAACAGGCAGGCAACACCATTACATCAATCTTTTTTGCTGAGGAGCTCGAAGCAGAAGCATTTTGCACGAGTGCCGGTTGGCCGCTACCTGAGTTTTTCATTTCTGAATTGAAGCTGAAGTCCTCTAAAGCTAAGTACCCCATTGGGGATCTTATTTTCTTGCTCTAACCGATGTCAGAAAAAGTTAACAATCGTCTTACCTGTGGAAAGCAAATACCTCACAGAGATTTTCATTCTTACTGTGTCACTTGTTTAGGCCCAGACCACGACGTCCCCTGCTGTCGCTTTTGTGCTTTGTTCAACACCAAAACTATATGTCGTCGGGCCCTTATTGTAGCTAGATATTTTCGCTCTCAGTCCTCAGCTTCCAATATGGCTTCGCTAAGCCATCCGACAGCCGATCTTCCGAAAAAAAAACGTAAAGATAAAGATAGAGACAGACCGCACAAACTGCCAACGACGCTTCCGTTAAGCTAGTCATCAGTTCTCCGGTCCTCAGTGAGGTGCCCGCTTCTGTGGATTCGCAGACCACTGCCGAGACCCTTTTGAAGTCCGGTGTGCCACGAGACTCTTCTTCGACGAAGGATCCTGCGGATGTCTCTACCTTGGATTGGTCCGGAGCTCCTGAGCTGACACCGGCTTCTGAGGAAGTACTTCGCACTACTGATACTCGACACAGACAGACTTCTTTCGCGTCTACAGTTCTTTCGAAATCTACCGAGTTTCTAAGGCCCAAGGTACGAAATACACCCAAAAAAACGACGACCCAAGCTTAGGCTCTTGCTTCCTTGTCTCAGTCTCAAATGCTTAAAATGGCAGAAGACCTTATAATGCTTATCAGGGGAATCCAAAAGAAAAAGAGACTTGTCCTCACTAGTTTTATCTGAACAGGAGTCCAATGACTGATGCATCTGAATATGAAGATAGGCAACCCCTCCTCTGCTTATGAGGATTCTGATGCAGAGGAATCCATCCCTTCAGCTTCCCCACCTGAGGACGTTTCCTTTGGGAAAATCCTACATACTTTAAGGGAGAATTTCCACTGGGAATGTCAGGACTACCATCAGTCAAAAAAGAGACTCTGGGAATTCTTAGATCTTCCACAGCACAGACATCTAGCCATTCCTCCTGTCCTGGATGTTGTGGATGATGTCTTTATGGAATCCAGTCTGACCCCTGACACCCTTCCTCCTGCTCCCAGGAAACCTGACCGGTACTATAGAGTCACTGACTCTCACAAATTTCTTTTCAAAAATCCTACTTGCTGACCCCGAGGTCATCTCTCAAGGACCTAAAGGAATCAAAGCAATGTTAGCTTAGAATCCCACCTCATCAGATAGGGATTCCCAAGCATTAGACAGATGGGGTAAAAAAATATACACCTCTGCTACCCTTGCTATTAGAGCATTAAATTGTCAGTTCCATATGCTGAAATATCGATTTACCTTTGATATGTTGAAAATCATCTTTTTTTGGCGAGCTGAAAAGCAGATTCCAGATTGCTGACTGTCTCCGAAGTTCGAAACTCAGCAAATCAAACAGCAGATTTGCTGAGTTTTGAACTCAGATGTCGAACACACAATGTAATGCAGGGAGGCAAGCCCCCCTGCGCCCCCACCCCACTTTAATATTCTAACTCCTAGGTCACACTGCAGTGGGGAAGGGGTCCATTTCCCAATCCCCACTATAGATAAGTCCGCACCCAAAATGCCGAATCTGCAATGAGCGAATGTCAGTGTGCATTCGCTCATTGCACATTCGATGCATTTTTTTTCAGCTATCCGAAAACTTGAAAATGTACTTTTGCACAACTGTCTTTCGACAATGTGCGTTTCAAAGATAAACCGAAATATCAGCAACATACCATGGAACGTCTCCAACAAAAAATATCTTCTTTCCCTGCTTGCGCAGAAAATAGAGTTACAAGAGTTAATGCATTCTGCAAGTCAAGTGACTAAGCACACCTTACAATGTGGTTTTGACGCCCTAGAAGCATCTTGCAGGGCAGCAGTTACTGGTTCTGTACTTAGAAGACATGATTGGCTTAAGGAACAGACCTTGCCAGACCATGTCAAATCCAAATTATTGGACGCACCCTTGCACAAAGACAACTTATTTGGCACCAAGGCAGAAGAGGTCCTAAAAAAGATGGAAGAAAAAGCTAAATCTATGCAGACAGTTAAGGACTTCTTACAGGTCCAGCCACCGAGGTTCAGTAGGCATTGCCCCTCCAAGTCACTGGTCCTTTCCTGCCCCCCCAGGTCAGCTAAGCCCAGACCCAGGGGAAGCAGGCCCCCCAGACAACAGCCCCAGGGAATGCAGAAATCTAAGCAATGGAGTTCTTCCTCTTCAAAACCAGGGAGTGCTAAGCCACCCCCTTATGGTAAAAGCTCACAATGACTTTACACTTCTACCCCCTCCCTCTGCTCACCTGCAATTGCACCTAGGAGGAAAATTCTCCTTCCACGCAAGCAACTGGGCCACCATTACCAACAACCACTGGGTCCTCAACAAAGGTCCCAGAGATACAAATTTTATTTTCACACACTGCCAGCCCCAAAAGGGTTCCCCAGATCTACCCCCAAACCAGTGGGCAGAGGCCAAAAAGCAAGTCCTTTCCCACCTCTCAGTGAGGGCAATATAGCATGTTCCTGCAGAACAGACAGGCCAAGGTTTCTACTCCAGACTCTTCCTGGTACCCAGAAAGGAAAGCAGATGGCACCCCATCCTCGACCTATCCATTCTAAACACCTTTCTGGTGATACCAGAATTCAAAATGCTCACCCTCCAGCAGCTTCTTCCTTTGCCTTCCAAGGATGATTGGTTAACTACCCTAGACCTAAAAGAGGCCTACCTACACATCCCAGTCAGGGAATCGTCCAGGAAATACCTGTGTTTCAGAGCAGGATCACTGCACTTTCAGTTCTGTGCACTTCCCTTTGGCTTATCCACTGCTTCCAGAGTTTTCACAAAATGTGAAATGTGCCTCTGCCTTCAATCTCTGAATTGGTTAGAACTACCTAACCACCTAGACTATCTACAGCTAACCAACGATCAATCACAAATTAATATTCTCCCCTGATAAATGCCCAGCCTTAAAAAACATTCTTCCACCTTACACCCCAAATAGATCTCTGAGGTCTGAACACCAAAACCTAATCGCCATTCACAAACCAAAAACGTCCCGCTGGCCAGCTTCTACTCTCCTTTTCTCTAGGTAAAAAATGGAACTCCCTCCCTCCCTCACTTAGGACAATACCTAACATTGAATCCTTCAAAAACCAACTCTTCCAATATCTCTCTTCCAAATGGAAATGCTCCTGCTTTCACCCTACATAACTCCCCCCACTAAACTCTCCATACTACTGCTTTACTATACTATCTAGCTAAATCTTAGCTTAATCTAATTTCTCCTATACTCTCAAGCCTCATCTAATTTCTCCAAGAACCTGAACTAGCAGACTTAAATAAACTCCATATTTGTAAATATTACAACAATCCGAAAAAAAAAAATTCAGTTTTTGTTATATACTGTGTCTCAATGAATATTACCGTTTTTCCTTTGAATGTATGTAATTCCACTGAATGTATGAACCATACTACTGTATCTCATCTCCAAAATTATGTAACCTTTCTCATTGTTTTGTAACCCTTATCATACTACTATTGTACATGGAGCTTTTCTCCCCGGGCCTCCACTGAAAATGGGCACTTCTTGGCCCAGTGGACTTCCCCGGTAATCAAACTGAAATAAATGTCTGGCTCCCGCCATTGTTTTTTGCAGACAAAGAAATATTCAAATTTATCCATACTTAGACGACTGCTTGATTCAGGCGGTCAGTCAGGAAAAGCTGCTAAAACACCTGACCCCTTTGTAAAGGACCTACTGACCTCCCTGGTGTATACTATCAATGAAAAGAAATCAAAACTGGTACACACTCAAAAAATTGTATTCCTGGGAGTAAGCCTGGACACAGCATCCCAGATGGCATTCCTTACACCAGAAAAACAAACCTACCTGACAACCTACTTCTCTCAACTAGCTACCAAGACCCAGCTATCTGCAAGGAAATCCTGCAAGCTCTGGGGTTCATAGCTTCTTGCATTCTACTCATTCCATATGCCAGACTGCATATGAGGAAACTACAGTGGTACCGAAAAAGCCTTTGGTGTCAGCACTCTCAAGACCTGGAAACTAGTGATACCTTGCCTAAGGAAATATTTTCTGTGGTGGGCAACAGCATGCTACCACAACAAGGGACTTCCTTTCTCACTACCCCATGCTGCCCAGACCCTCACCACAGATGCATGAGACTATACTTGGGGTGCACACTGGGACAGCAGGTGCATTCAGGGCCAATGGATCCCAAATCAAATACATCTGCACATCAACCAAAAAAGAGATGCTTACCTGTTCAGCACGCTCTGACAGCTTTCAGACCCCTGCTCTCCCTGGGGCTTCTGCTGATCAAAACAGACAACACCACGGTGGTGTGGTACATCAACAAGCAGGGAGGGACTCACTCTTATCCTCTGTGAAAGCTCGCCATGACCCTTTGGCACATGGCCACAGCCATGCAACTACACCTGTTAGCACAATTCCTGCCAGGTTCTCTAAACTCTCTGGCAGACAACCTAAGCAAAGACTTGATAGACCCGCACGAGTGGCACCAGAACTAAATTGAATAAGGCCTTCCTATATTTAGGCAATTCAGATCCTGTATCCCAGCTCAAAAAAAAAAAAAAAAGCTAATTTCCTTAGTTACATTCATTTGCTTGCGCAGTATTCCTGACAGAGTACTCTGGAGGAAATTTTTAAAATCTGTCAACTCATTAAACTCCAAGAACGTATACTCCCAGGTACCTCTTTCTTCCCCATTACTCCTCCAGCATTTGCCATCTACTTGAAGAAAAATTCTTTGGAGCCAGTTTGGGGTATAAAAGTGCATATGTAAACGCTTCAGGCAAAAATTCTTAATCTTCTAGATTTTGTTGCATATTTGCAAACCATACACAAGTCCTATTATTTCTTTGTATATTGCTTATCTTCATAGAATTCATAGGAGATTTTCTAGGCTAATGGCTCAATTGCCCTTACCTTACCTTACAAGCCTAGTCAGTTTTACCAAATTTTTACCCATTTTTCTATCCCTAGTGGAAAGATAGCAAGGGTCAGCAAGCTTGGTTTTGACAATTTTTATATACCACCTCTGTCCATAAGGGACATGGGTGCAACCCCAGTAGTGAATTTGCAGTTTCCCACCCATTGATCCAGATTACAGTTGAAGATAATCAGAGAAGGGCTTTGCTTCCTGTGAGTATGAAGCCTATTTCAGGAGAGAGGCAATCTCAGGGAGACCTGTCTGTCTCTCCAGCATGATCTATTTGTGTCAGAGATCAGGTTGAGATCTTTGGAGTGGGTAACCCTCATGCAATTAGTTTTGTGAATAAGCAACATTTCCTTCATGGCTGGGTCAGAGACTGCCTTTTAGATCAGGCATAGATCACCCTGAGTAATCAGTAGGAAACTGAATGTAGTGCTAGGGCTTTTAATCAGTCTGCATATGACATGTTTATGCCCTGTATTTTTTTGGTGAGACACATCTGAGGGCAGTCCAACTGCAGTTGCAGGTCCCTGGTGTGGCACATGCCAAAGGGTGCATTATACTCTTGTTATTGGTATGATGAGGGCCGAGTACAGTGGTACTAAGACATCCGTATGTCTGGTTGCCGTGCTCTTAATTATAAGCTGAGCCGCATAGAAGGATTTCATCACCACCATGGGCACATGGTGGTCAAAGTTCAGATTACTGTCTGAGTACCCAGGTCTCTCACCACTAGGCCCACTCTTAGGGAGATGCTGTTAGTGTTGTAATTTACAGGGACATTTGAATTCCCAAAGGGTATTATTATGCACATTGCATTTTGTTTGAGGCCATGGCTCTGACATCAGTCTGCGTCAGACCTTTCTGTAGGTTATTGAGATCATTTGGGGAGTCACTGATTGTTCCCAGCTTGCAGTCATCAGCAGACTTAGTCAGTCAAAGGCCATCTACATTTAACATGACATCTGAGAAGTATATCCCAAACAGGAGGGGTCCTGGCACTGAGCCATGTGATACTCCACTGTTAATTGACCTCTTGCTGGATGGGGATTCCCCCACTCTAACAACATGTCCTATCCATGAACCATTTAGCTTTCCATCTAGTGACATAGAGGTTTATGCCCAATTTTGCAAGTTTATCTATAATATCTGAGTGGGGTATTGTGTCAAATACTTTGACCCATTCAAGGTAGGCGATATGCAGTGTCATAACCTCATCCATGGCCTTGGTGACTTTCTCAGAAACATCCACCAGGTTCAGCAGGCGGGACCTATCCTTGATGAAGCCAAACTGGGTTGAGTCGAGAGTCTTGAAATTTCTATGCAGTTTAAGTGGTTGTACAGGATATTTGTGAATACTTCTGCATAGGCATCCATGTTTCCAGAGTTAGGGGGAGCTTTAAAATTACCTGTGCTAATTTGCCTTGGAAAAATTCTTTAGGGTTTGTTATGGGAGTTTTGCTGTTACATTTATTTATGATCCGATCTTACCAATGAAAACATTACACTGGAGGGGGGGCTGCACTCCCCCATGTTTGTAAGTACTATGTCAAGGATAATTGTGCCCATAGAGGGAGTTCTGGCCAGCTGTTCAGAGCATTTGCATGGACAAAGTCCAGGAATCTCTGAGCATCTATATTAGTTGTTGTATATTTTTTTATTTTACATTTGTTGACCGGGCTAGTCTAGCTGGATACATGTCCTTTTTCAGTTGAGGCCCGGGGAGATAAGCTCCAAAACATGGCCTAAATACAATAGTACAAGTTCAAACAACACAGAAAAAATATCAATATACTAATAAAAATAGCAACTTTAAAAAGGAAAATAAAAATCATCAACAATGGTATAAAGTAATTAACGGTACAGAGTTTGTAACAGGATATATTATTGAGGACAAAAATGATAAAACAGTGAAATTTCAGGTATGGAGACATGTCAGGTTAGGTCATAGGTAAACAAAGGAAGTTAGGTGAGTAGTAATGTAGCAAAGGAGTTACTTAAGAAGAGAAAGTAAAAAGAGGATATAAAAAAAGAAAAGGGGTAGATAAGAAAAGTATGATAAGATGGAAAAAAGTAGCAGAGGCTAGTAAGCACTGGATAGGTTAGATAACTTAGTAGAGGTAGATGCCTAGTCTGGTTTGGAACAGGGGCATAACCAGTGAGTTTTGAGGAGAAGTTTAAGTCTGTTTTTAAAGAGAGATAATGAGGTGAGTGAGGAGAGAGATAATGAGGTGAGTGAGGAGAGAGATAATGAGGTGAGTGAGGAGAGAGATAATGAGGGGAGTGAGGAGAGAGATAATGAGGGGAGTGAGGAGAGAGATAATGAGGGGAGTGAGGAGAGAGATAACGAGGGGAGTGAGGAGAGAGATAACGAGGGTGAGGAGAGAGATAATGAGGTGAGTGAGGAGAGAGATAATGAGGTGAGTGAGGAGAGAGATAACGAGGGGAGTGAGGAGAGAGATAACGAGGGGAGTGAGGAGAGATAACGAGGGAGTGAGGAGAGAGAACGAGGGAGTGAGGAGAGAGATGAGGGAGGAGGAGAGAGATAATGAGGTGAGTGAGGAGAGATAATGAGGAGAGTGAGGAGAGAGATAATGAGGTGAGTGAGGAGAGAGATAATGAGGGGAGTGAGGAGACAGATAATGAGGGGAGTGAGGAGAGAGATAATGAGGGGAGTGAGAAAATGAGGGGAGTGAGGAGAGAGATAATGAGGGGAGTGAGGAGAGAGATAATGAGGGGAGTGAGGAGACAGATAATGAGGGGAGTGAGGAGAGAGATAATGAGGGGAGTGAGGAGAGAGATAATGAGGGGAGTGAGGAGAGAGATGAGGAGGAGGAGAGAGATGATGAGGGGAGTGAGGAGAGATGATGAGGGAGTGAGGAGAGAGATGATGAGGGGAGTGAGGAGAGATGATGAGGGAGTGAGGAGAGAGATGATGAGGGAGTGAGGAGAGAGATAATGAGGGTGAGGAGAGATAATGAGGAGGGTGAGGAGAGAGATAATGAGGAGGGTGAGGAGAGAGATAATGAGGAGGGTGAGGAGAGAGATAATGAGGAGGGTGAGGAGAGATAATGAGGAGAGTGAGGAGAGAGATAATGAGGAGAGTGAGGAGAGAGATAATGAGGAGAGCGAGGAGAGAGATAATGAGGAGAGCGAGGAGAGAGATAATGAGGTGAGCGAGGAGAGAGATAATGAGGTGAGCGAGGAGAGAGATAATGAGGAGAGTGAGAAGAGAGATAATGAGGGGAGAGAGATAATGAGGGGAGAGAGATAATGAGGTGAGTGAGGAGAGAGATAGTGAGGAGAGTGAGGAGAGAGATAGTGAGGAGAGTGAAGATAGTGAGGTGAGTGAGGAGAGAGATAGTGAGGTGAGTGAGGAGAGAGATAGTGAGGTGAGTGAGGAGAGAGATAGTGAGGTGAGTGAGGAGAGAGATAGTGAGGAGAGAGATAATGAGGAGAGGAGAGATAATGAGGAGAGTGAGGAGAGAGATAGTGAGGAGAGTGAGGAGAGAGAGAGTGAGGAGAGATAGTGAGGAGAGTGAGGAAAGAGATAGTGAGGTGAGTGAGGAGAGAGATAATGAGGAGATTGAGGAGAGAGATAATGAGGAGAGTGAGGAGAGAGGTAATGAGGTGAGTGAGGAGAGAGGTAATGAGATGAGTGAGGAGAGAGATAAGGAGTGAGGAGAGAGATAAAGAGGGTGAGGAGAGAGATGAGGGAGTGAGGAGAGATAAGAGGGAGTGAGGAGAGAGATAACGAGGTGAATGAGGAGAGAGATAACGAGGTGAGTGAGGAGAGAGATAACGAGGGGAGTGAGGAGAGAGATAATGAGGTGAGTGAGGAGAGAGATAATGAGGGGAGTGAGGAGAGAGATAATGAGGGGAGTGAGATAATGAGGGGAGTGAGGAGAGAGATAATGAGGGGAGTGAGGAGAGAGATGATGAGGGGAGTGAGGAGAGAGATGATGAGGGGAGTGAGGAGAGAGATGATGAGGGGAGTGAGGAGAGAGATGATGAGGGGAGTGAGGAGAGAGATGATGAGGGGAGTGAGGAGAGAGATAATGAGGGGAGTGAGGAGAGAGATAATGAGGAGGGTGAGGAGAGAGATAATGAGGAGGGTGAGGAGAGAGATAATGAGGAGGGTGAGGAGAGAGATAATGAGGAGGGTGAGGAGAGAGATAATGAGGAGGGTGAGGAGAGAGATAATGAGGAGGGTGAGGAGAGAGATAATGAGGAGGGTGAGGAGAGAGATAATGAGGAGGGTGAGGAGAGAGATAATGAGGAGGGTGAGGAGAGATAATGAGGAGGGTGAGGAGAGATAATGAGGAGAGCGAGAGAGAGATAATGAGGAGCGAGAGAGATAATGAGGTGAGCGAGGAGAGAGATAATGAGGTGAGCGAGGAGAGAGATAATGAGGTGAGCGAGGAGAGAGATAATGAGGTGAGCGAGGAGAGAGATAATGAGGAGAGGAGAGAGATAATGAGGAGAGAGATAATGAGGTGAGTGAGGAGAGAGATAGTGAGGAGAGTGAGGAGAGAGATAGTGAGGAGAGTGAGGAGAGAGATAGTGAGGTGAGTGAGGAGAGAGATAGTGAGGTGAGTGAGGAGAGAGATAGTGAGGAGAGAGATAATGAGGAGAGTGAGGAGAGAATAATGAGGAGAGTGAGGAGAGAGATAGTGAGGAGAGTGAGGAAAGAGATAGTGAGGTGAGGAGAGAGAGATAATGAGGAGATTGAGGAGAGAGATAATGAGGAGAGAGAGGTAATGAGGTGAGTGAGGAGAGAGAGGTAATGAGATGAGTGAGGAGAGAGATAACGAGGTGAGTGAGGAGAGAGATAAAGAGAGGCGTGAGGAGAGAGATAACGAGGGGAGTGAGGAGAGAGATAACGAGGGGAGTGAGGAGAGAGAGATAACGAGGTGAATGAGGAGAGAGATAACGAGGTGAGTGAGGAGAGAGATAACGAGGTGAGTGAGGAGAGAGATAATGAGGTGAGTGAGGAGAGAGATAATGAGGAGAGTGAGGAGAGAGATAATGAGGGGAGTGAGATAATGAGGGGAGTGAGGAGAGAGATAATGAGGGGAGTGAGGAGAGAGATAATGAGGGGAGTGAGGAGAGAGATGATGAGGGGAGTGAGGAGAGAGATGATGAGGGGAGTGAGGAGAGAGATGATGAGGGGAGTGAGGAGAGATAATGAGGGGAGTGAGGAGAGAGATAATGAGGTGAGTGAGGAGAGAGATAATGAGGAGGGTGAGGAGAGAGATAATGAGGAGGGTGAGGAGAGAGATAATGAGGATGGTGAGGAGAGAGATAATGAGGGGAGTGAGGAGAGAGATAATGAGGAGAGTGAGGAGAGAGATAATGAGGAGAGTGAGGAGAGAGATAATGAGGAGAGTGAGGAGAGAGATAATGAGGTGAGTGAGGAGAGAGATAATGAGGTGAGTGAGGAGAGAGATAATGAGGGGAGTGAGGAGAGAGATAATGAGGGGAGAGAGATAATGAGGTGAGTGAGGAGAGAGATAGTGAGGAGAGTGAGGAGAGATAGTGAGGAGAGTGAGGAGAGAGATAGTGAGGAGAGTGAGGAGAGAGATAGTGAGGAGAGTGAGGAGAGAGATAGTGAGGTGAGTGAGGAGAGAGATAGTGAGGTGAGTGAGGAGAGAGATAGTGAGGTGAGTGAGGAGAGAGATAGTGAGGTGAGTGAGGAGAGAGATAGTGAGGTGAGTGAGGAGAGAGATAGTGAGGAGAGAGATAATGAGGAGAGTGAGGAGAGAGATAATGAGGAGAGTGAGGAGAGAGATAGTGAGGAGAGTGAGGAGAGAGAGAGAGTGAGGAGAGAGATAGTGAGGAGAGTGAGGAAAGAGATAGTGAGGTGAGTGAGGAGAGAGATAATGAGGAGAGTGAGGAGAGAGATAATGAGGAGAGTGAGGAGAGAGATAATGAGGAGAGTGAGGAGAGAGAGGTAATGAGGTGAGTGAGGAGAGAGAGGTAATGAGGTGAGTGAGGAGAGCGAGGTAATGAGGTGAGTGAGGAGAGAGATAATGAGGGGAGTGAGGAGAGAGATAATGAGGGGAGTGAGGAGAGGTCACAAGGGAGAAGATTCCAGGATTTACCTACAGAATTAGAGAAAAGGGAATCCCCAGCTCTGTCGTTAGGTTTAGTGGTGTGGACTAGACGTTTGTGAGATGAGCGTAAGGACTTCAGATTTGTATAGGGGGTGATTAGGGTAGATAAACTTGGGGTATTAGAAGGTTTATAAAGAATGTTGTGGGCAAGGGTGAGTTGGTGAAATTTAATCAGATGTTGTAGTTCTAACCATCCTAGCTGTTTTAGGTTAATGCAATGATCTGAATGGGTTGCCTGTAGCAAATCGTGCTATGTTATTATAAGCCATTTCCAATTTGTTGAGGTTATTCTTGGAGAGATTAGTAAAAATGGGAGAGGCATAAAGGAGTGTAGAGATAGTATATGTTTCCTAGTCTGTGGAGGAGTGGTTAAACTTGCCCATTAGTAGTGTGTTAGACTGAATAGTAAATGATTCTAGTAACTTCAAATATGTGGAATGGTGTTCATGGTTGAGGACCTGTAGCTAGCAATGATTTGTTGGGGATTTTGCCTGTGGTCAGCTGAACAAGGAGTCGCTCAAGCGAGTTATCCTGCTTGACCAATGTAGAGGTGTGATTGTTTTGTTTGCAAAAGGAAACACTTCCTTCATTCATTTTTTTTTCCTTTTCAGAGGTCGGTCTGAATGTGCGATAGGCATTGTATCTTTGCACTGCTAGGGTGCTATCCGCAGCCTTTAACCATGTCTGTAACTGCACAAATGTCAGCATTCTCTAGGACGAGGAAAGCTTCCAAGGAGTGCAGTTTCTTGTTAAGACTCCTAACAGTCTTAACTCCTAGCAGTAATACCTTCAGCTTCACATTAGAAGAATTTGTTACATTGGTAGGTGTGTGTTGGTTTGGCACTGTCTAAAAAAAGCACTATAGGGCTGGCTAATGCCTCGTTCAGTATTTGAAAGCCTAGTTACAGAAGGTGCAGACCATCTCTAGACAAGCAGTGTGTTCTGCCGATCATGTCATCTCAGGCTGACAAATACTGCATCCCATTGGAATGATACCAGTAGCTAAGGCACTTACTGAAGTCAGTCATTTTCTGTTTGTATTCATTCTTAATGAGGGTAGAATACTTCTCATTGCAAGCCTCATAACCACCTGTGACACACATTCAGAGAGGTCCATTATGCCTCTCTTCATATAGTTCAGAGAGGTATGTCTGTGGTCATTTACACCCACACGGACTATGACTTAGTCATACTGGTACTTGTGTATGAGTGACTTGGGTGCCAGTGTGATACGGCAAATCTTGTCCCCAAACAGGCAGCTGACTGTAAGCCTCTCTTTATCCAACTTGTGAGGGAGGCGTACATGTGTCCCACAGTGGAGTCTCATATGACCAAGATGTTTGAATGTGTGGTGTTTTGTCTTAGGGGCTTGCTTGTGGAGATACTGCGGTGTGTATTTTTACATGTACTGGTTGGTGCTGACTTGGTTTTGTTTGCATGTGGTCTCTGAGGGCAGTGCATGGGAGGCTTCTGAGGTGTTAGTAAGTTACTTGTGAATACCTCAGCATATGTGGGTTTATATGTTAAGATCTTATTTGGAGATGGAAATTATGTGCGTGTGCTGGCAGCCTGTTTTATCATTTAATTTTGTAGTATGTGAGAGTCGTGTCTGAATTTTCATAGTGTAACTACGTGTCACATATTGTGTTTGCATGTTTCAGGATTAAGTGGTTGTCAGTACACGAGACAATTGCTATATTTCCTTAGGATGCCCATGTCCACCAGGCTGCCCACAGCGATAGCAGGAAAGTGCCTATTCATGGTTTCATTTTTTTACTATTAATTTAACTAGGGAGAAGAGCGGGAAGATTTAACTGGACTGGGATGTAGACGAAGAATGGGTGCCATACTCAGTGTGACCTGCAGCTATCCAACAAGGTGATGCTGCGAATGGGTGCCATACTCAGTGTGAACTGCAGCTATCCAACAAGGTGATGCTGCTGTGAGTGCAACTCAGATGCTCCTTGAGCAGCAGGGGGTCTGGGGAAGGTTGTAGAGATAGTTATGCTAAAGGAAATTTTAATTTGATAGCATTTGCGTCTATACAATGCACTGCCAGTCGCCACTCCATGGAGTGCAGCCTAGAGCAAGCACTGGGCTTACACAGAATCAGAAAACAAGTTTTACAACAGCAAAGCCTAGAGACCAATCAGGAAAACGCAGAATAAGATTTTAGCCAGCAGCTCCCAACTCGGATAGGCTTGCGACAGCACTTCTGCCGCAAGCATCATTTTTATTTTTTGTATTAGAAGTGGTGCCTAAAGAAATTAGAGGGGGCATGTGGGAGGCCAAACTCGAATATCGAGAGCTTTATTGGCAGATTGTACTGGATGCCACGAGAACTCCAGGCCTGAATGACATGCTCTCCATTCTCCCAGTTCTTAAATTAAGCGCGGCCAAACTTTCATTTGCCATATGGTGATTCAGATGTTAGTACAAAAATCTTTTAAATTATTATTTTTTAATTATTTGTTTATTTTTCAATTTAATTGTTTCAAATTGTTGATTAAGTTGATACATGTTTAACACAAAATGCAGCTTTATTACAACTCATTTTTTTATGCATATTATTTATTATGTTTATATACAAGGGATTTTTTTATTTATATGTGATTTGCCATATGGCCACTAGATGGTAGCAAAACATTCACTAATCCACTGTTATTCATGCAGTCATTTATTTTTCATTCAAATGTTTTAAAATGTTTTAAATATTCATCATAAAGCAAGTATATAAATTGTGGTTTTATTATAACAATTCAAAAGGTAGTATTTTATTTATATACAAGTCATTTTTATAGAATTGATTAACTTTGAATATTTAATGTTTTTTTTTTAATTTTGTTCATGTATTCTGATTGGTTTTATATTAATTACTTTTAGATAGAGATTGGTCCTAGATTCTCAGCCACACATACAAGTTTGTACTGTTTAGCTTGGGGTATTTGCATCTGATGAAGTTTGTACAAAAACATACTGTTACTTGTTATAGCGTTAATGTGTTGATGTGTTTTGGCGTCTTCTACCTATGTGTTACATATTTTAACGTTGGTTGGCATGGTGTAATAAACTGTACATCCCGGACTCGGACCCTCATTTGGATATCATTGGCAAACTCTTGATTGTGTTCCTGTTATTATTGTTCGCTTTCATCTCCATTTTTGGTTTACTTATCATTTAATTTTACAGTATGTGAGAGTCGTGTCTGAAATAGGGAGAAGAGCGGGAAGATTTAACTGGACTGGGATGTGGATGAAGAATGGGTGCCATACTCAGTGTGAACTGCAGCTATCCAACAAGGTGATGCTGCGATTGGGTGCCATACTCAGTGTGAACTGCAGCTATCCAACAAGGTGATGCTGCGAATGGGTGCCATACTCAGTGTGACCTGCAGCTATCCACCAAGGTGATGCTGCGAATGGGTGAAATACTCAGTGTGAACTGCAGCTATCCATCAAGGTAATGCTGCGAATGGGTGTCATACTCAGTGTGAACTGCAGCTATCCAACAAGGTGATGCTGCGAATGGGTGCTATACTCAGTGTGACCTGCAGCTATCCAACAAGGTGATGCTGCAAATGGGTGCCATACTCAGTGTGAACTGCAGCTATCCAACAAGGTGATGCTGCGAATGGGTGCCATACTCAGTGTGAACTGCAGCTATCCAACAAGGTGATGCTGCTGTGTGTGCAACTCAGATGCTCCTTGAGCAGCAGGGGATCTGGGGAAGGTTGTAGAGATAGTTATGCTAAAGAAAATTTTAATTTGATAGCATTTGTGTCTATACAATGCACTGCCAGTCGCCACTCCGTGGAGTGCAGCCTAGCGCAAGCACTGGGCTTACAAAGAATCAGAAAACAAGTTTTACAACAGCAAGGCCTAGAGACCAATCAGGAAAATGCAGAATGAGCTTTCAGCCAGCAGCTCCCAACTCGTGTAGGCTTGCTACAGCACTTCTGCCACAAGAGTGCAATCAGAAATCTCTGTTAATGTACAAATGCTGGTTTTAGAGCTCAAGTGCAGGGACACCAAGCAATCCAGATACTACAATCCTGTAAAACTAGCAGACGCAATGTAATTTAGTATTGCTGCAGCAGTGGAAACAATTCAGCTCTGAAACTTTGCTAAAGTACAAGAAATGTAACCATTAATACAGGTGTTGTATTAAATACAGTAAAAATAATCAGCAGAAGGGCAAAATGAGACTTATTTCCATTCTTGTGGTACCGGATGGCTTTAGATGAAGCAGATTGTGTAACTATCAGGCAGAGTCACCAAACTAAGAGCAGCTCTGAGGAATGGAGGTCCATCTTTTTGACCTGTTCTGATTGATTTTTATAGTTATCATGTAATATTTTATATGCCCTAAAGATTATCCTTTTTAACAGCAGCTTCTCTTCTAGATTCAGCTAAAAACTACATCAGTGCAGGTCTTTCATTTAGGATTCCCCTACCCCTTTCTATTTGCCTGTGCTCTGATATCAATCTCTGATATGGAAGGCAATCTCTCACCTGCAGTCTAAACGTCGTCTTAGTCTTTTCCTGTTCTATTACCTGTTCTTGTGTATTTATTGCCATTCACTTGGTTGCTTTGCCAGCTTCCTTCAGTAATTTCCAGCCCCCCTTTGCCTGTTGTGTGCACCTCTAATTGCCGTCCTCCTTGTCAGCAGAATCTCTTTTCCTCATTGCCATGCTGGCTTACTTCATAGTTTACTTTGTTATTTTACGAGTATAATATTCTGTATGGCTTTACATCCATAATTACACTATTTCCTTATTTCTTGAATTACACCCTACTTCATCATCATCCCTTTCCACTTTGAATTGTAGCTTTCTGCTTGTGTTATATGTAAGAGCCTTAACTGTGTAGCTCTAAAATATCCCTTCAGTTCAGATAATCCTAAACCTTCTTGTTCTGTTGGGAGGTCAACTTATCCCACTTGACTGTTGCTCTCTTACCCGACAGATAAAATCCTTCAGTTCTTTAATAATCACTATCCACATCTCCTATTGTTAATAAAAATATGCCTGACGTATGCATAAAACTTCTTCTCATTTCGGCTTTTCCCTCTAGGGGTTGCCACAGAGGAACAGCGGCCCACAGAACGATTGGCAGTGGAGTCTTATGGTGTCAGGTTGCCAGTCCAGCACCCAACCTTCCACAGAAGGCCCCCACACACACCCACAGTCAAATCTAAGGCCAGTTTAGAGTGTCCAGTCCACCTGCAGCATGTCTTTGGGATGTTAGGAAGTCTATCAGAGTGGTTTTGAAAGATGGAAGGGAAGGTATAGACCTGATAGATGCAGATAAGGAGTTCCAGGCCTTAGCAACCTTGTACAAGTACAGACAATGCCCAGCAGATTTGCTAGGTTTGTAGACCGACAGGAGTTTTTGGTCAATAGATTGCATTGACCGACTGTGAACATTGTTGTGGAGAATGTTTTTTAGTACTGAACAGGCAGATGGATGCTGAACAGTTTTATAGGTAGTAAGAAGTTGTGTATTTGTTAGCTCACATGCAAGTTCTAACCATTTTAGGCTTTTCAGTGCTATACAGTGGTGGGATCTGAAAGGGGTATGTGCTTCAAATTTAGCAACTTTGTTATAGCATTGTTCAAGTTTTAATTTTTGTGAAACCTGGAGGTTAGTAAGAATGGGACCGCCATAAAGAAGAGTGGGGAGGCGATAAGTAGTGGCAAGTGTAGTTTTAGTTGCATCAGTGAGAAAGATTTTGGCTGTGTTAAGCATCCCTAGTTTTTGATGAGTTTCTCTTAAGTAATTTTGTATGTGCAGGTCAAATGTGAGACTGTTTGCTATGAGAATTGACTTCAGTGGTTATATTATCAAGAGAGAGGACTTTAAATTTTGTTTTTTCATGAGAGTGGGATTAGGGGGAAAAATAGTAGTTTGGTCTTTTTTGGCTTGAGCATGAGTTGAGAGTCATGTCTCAGTGGTTGTTAAAGCTTCGCAAGTAATTTTTTGGAGGTGTACCTTGTTGTCAGATATGCAAATGAGAGTGGAATCATCTGTGTATTGTATTAGGGTGTGTATTGTATTCCTGTTGTCTGGAAATTTAAAGGGTGTTTGTGAAAATGTTATAGAGGAGGGGACCAAGGATAGATCCTTGTGGTACACCACTGGTGACTGGGAGGTAAGGAGAGAGCATGGAGTGCCATTTTACTGAGTGATATCTATTGAACAGGTAGCTTTTGAACCACAGAAGGGGTGGGCTGAGAGAGACCTAGTGAGAACATTTGAAGTGGAAGTTTGCTATGACAAACTGTGTCGAAAGCTTTTAGACAAGTCCAGAAATGAGGAAGAGACTAGTTTGCCGTTATCTCTAACTTTGTTGACAGTATCTGTATACATTAGAAGGGCAGTGCTAGTACTATGGGAATGATGGAAGCCATGTTGTGTAGGCGATAAGTTCATCCTGTAGGAGACTGTCTAGCAGTTGTTTCTGAATACATTTTTCAAGTATTTTGCCAACGGGAGATATGATTACTATAACTCTAAAGATATTAATGACTTTTGAATTTCCTCCTTTGTGCAGAGGGATAATGTGTGACTTTTTCCAGAGAGATGGATTGTGGGATTCCTGGGCTGACCTATTTATAAGGCTTGAGACAGGATAGGCAATGCTACTGGCTGCTATTTTAGGTACTTGCTTGAAAGGTCATCAGCTGAAGAAGAGCACGGTTTAAGTTTGTTTAACAGTAGTTTTATATAGGATGTGGGCACAGGTTTGAATGTGAAAGTGGATGTGGTGATATGTGACTGTTGGGCAGGGCTGGGATTAGATGTTGAGGAATCCTTAGTTAGAGATGCTGTACTGTCTATAAAGTAAGAGTTGAACTGTACTGCAGTTAAGAGTGTTGAGTTTTTGGGAGAAGGGTTTGGGTTGAATTTTTGGCCGGGATGTAAGATTTCTTTTGTGGATGTCCAACATTTTTAGGGTTCTGCGTAGTATTATTCTGAAAATTATTACAGTATAGTTTTTTTTTGTCTTTGTTTATTTGTTTTATTGTAATTGCGAAGAATTCTGAAGATTTCAAGCTACTGAGATACTTTATATGTCTGCCATTCTTTCCATACTTTTTCTCTGTCACACATTAACATTCCACTCTTTTTGTATAGCCAAATTGCATTATTTGTTTTCATCCTCTTCCTTCTAGGAGGTGGAAGGCTATTTAGGATATTTAGAAAAGTGGTATTGAATTTAATTACAGCATTGTCTAAAAGGAGGAATTTTAGGGAGTTCCAGTTAATAGATGATAGTGTAGTAATGAACATTTCTGAATTAAACTTGGAAAGGTTACGATGTTCGTCGTATTTCACTGTTGCAGTCATTCATTACTCTTGGGGTTATCCTGCTGGCTGGCTACCCTCAGTCGGCCAGAATTCCAAAGTCTAGGTCCGGCGTCGGTTGCTGTCGCCTCTTCCCTGACGTCGGTGCGCCAGAGGTATAAAAGATGCAGCCGATGCCATTTTCTTCAGTCTTTCTTGCTGCGCGGTGCCCGAAGCAAAAGCAGTTTGCAAGTGCCGGTCGGCTGACTCCTGAGATTTTCAAATCCGAATTTCAGAACCCAAGTCTTCATTAAAGCTAAGTACCCCGTTGGGGAAACTTTTTTCTTGCTCCAGACCGATGTCAGAAAAAGTTAACAATTGTATTTCTTGTGGGAAGCAAATACCTCATAACGATTTTCACTCTTACTGTATTCCTTGCCTAAGCCCTGATCACAACGTTGCTAGCTGTCGGTTTTTTGCTAGATTTAACCAACGCACTATTAAGCGTCGGTTCGATTTTGCATTTCATTACTTTGGCCGAAGATTTAATTATATAATGCCGTCGGAACAGCCAATGACTGGAGTTTACAAAAAACGCAAGGACAAGGAAAAGGATAAGCATCCGAGGTCCAAAACCGACGACGAGACCTCTGCTAGGCCAGTCGCCAGTTCTCAGTGAGGTGCTTTCGCAGCCCCTGGCGCCTGCTACCTCAGAGCCACAGGCCACTTCCGACTCCCACGTGGAGCCGACTGGGCCTCTGGATACTCAAGGTATTGGACACTCGGAAATCATTCCCTCAGATGGGTCTGGAGCCGCTGAGCAGGCATCGGCTTCTGAGGGTGTCTTCAGACCTACACAACTATATATTAAGCCATCTTCAGCTTCAAAGACAAAGACTAAAGCAGCTTTAAAGACAAAGAAACAAGTACAGCATTCTCCTACTCAGTCTACCATGCCTAAAAAACAGATGCTCAAAATGGCTGAAGACCTAATTACTTTGATCAGGGGCTCCCATCCCCCTCCTGATAAGAGGCCTAGGCAAGAGACAGAGTATTATTCTTCTGATCAGGTTTCTATTTCCTCTGATTCCTCTTCTGAACAGGATTATTCCATGCTTCCCTATGAGGATTCTGATGCTGAAGAATCCATTCCTTCAGCCTCTCCTCCTGAGGTTATTCTTTTGGGGCAACTCTGCATACCATGAGGGAGCATTTCCACTGGGAGAGCCAAGATTATTCTGAATCTAAGAAAAGGCTCAGAGACTTTCTGCTACTTCCTCAGCACAGACCCCTTGCTATTCCACCTGTTCTAGACATTGTAGGTGATGTATTTTCAGAGTCCGGCCTGTCCCCTGACTCTTTACCCCCTGCACCTGCTAAGCCAGACAGATACTACAGGGTTCCGGTTTCTCATAAATTCCTATATAAAAACCCTGCTGCTGATCCAGAAACTATATCTCAGGGTCCCAAAGGGGTTAAAGCCTCCACTGCAAAAAACCCTGTACCCTCTAATAGGGATTCTAGGGCTCTAGACAGATGGGGGGAAAAGTATACACTTCTGCTACCTTAGCTGTAAGGGCTTTAAATTGTCAGTTTCATACTGCTTAAACAGAAATTTTTGACAAATACTGAATGTTCCGAGAACAAGGAATTGCAGGATTTATTGCATGCAGCTGAACAAGTGGGAAAGCATACTTTGCAATGTGGTTATGATTCACTGGAGGCCTCATGCAGGGCTGCTGTTACAGGTTTTGTTATTAGAAGGCATGCTTGGTTAAAGAAACAGAATCTGCCTGATCATGTTAAAGCAAAATTATTAGATGCACCATTGCAGCATGATACTTTGTTTGGTACTAAAGCAGAAGAGGTTTTGAAAAAAATGGAAGATAAAGCAAAATCCATGCAGACAGTCAAGGATTTTTTACAGGTACAGCCACCCAGATTTAGCAGGAACTGGCCTTCTAAAAATTGGTCCTTTCCAGTGTCAGACAGGCCACAAAGAGGCAGATACAGGCGTCAAAGAGGTAGATCTCAGCCCAAAGGCTGATACACACCTAAACAATGGGGTGCTCCTACCTCCAAAAGCGGAGAAGACAAATCACAACCTTACAGATTACCCAAGACAAATGGGTCCTGAACATAGTGTCCCAAGGATACAAGTTCCATTTTCACACTCTACCAAGGTCAAAAGGTATGCCAGACCTGCCACACAATCAATGGGCAGAGGCACAAAAACAAATTACAGCCCTCATGGACATGAGGGCCATTCAGCAAGTACCACAACAAGAGCAGGGGCAATGATTTTACTTCAGACTTTTCCTAGTACCCAGGAAGAACAGAACCTGGAGGCCAATACTGGACCTGTCTGTACTAAATACGTTCCTGGAAGTTCCAAAATTCAAGATGTTTCTACAGCAGCTACTGCCCATGCTGGGCAAGAAGGCTTGGCTCGTAACTTTGGACCTAATAGAGGCATACCTGCATGTCCCAATCAGACAATCTTGCAGAAGATACCTCAGATTCATAGCTGGCTCAATGCATTACCAATTCTCTGCACTGCCCTTTGGCTTATCTACTGCGCCCAGGGTCTTCACAAAGCGCCTGGCACCAGTAATTGCATTTTGCAGACAGAGGAATTCAAATTTATCCCTACTTGGATGACTACCTAATTCAAACAGAGAACAAAGACATTCTTCTAAAGCATTTGGCATTTGTAAAAAGAGTACTAACTGGCCTAGGGTACACAGTAAACGAAAATAAATAAAAACTAGTGCCCTCTCAAGAGATAATATTCCTGGGTGCAAGCTTAAATACAACTGCCCAGATGGCTTATCTCACGCCAGACAAACAAAAGCAACTGACTTCTTACTTCAAGAAATTGGCAACAAAACCCCACTTATCTGCAAGGAAAATCCTGCAGGCCCTGGGTTTCATGGCATCCTGCATTCTACTAATTCCATGTGCCAGACTGCATATGAGGAAACTGCAATGGTATCTAAAAAGTGTGTGGACTCAGCATTGAGACAGCCTGGAGACAGTAATTGCACTCATTCCCTGCCTGCAACAGGAGTTTCGATGGTGGGCAGAAGCCTGTCACCACAACAAGGGTCTGCCATTCAGTTTACCCACAGCCAGACAGACACTGACAAAGGATGCATCAGATTATGTCTGGGGGGCCCATAAGGCAGGATAATGTATTCAGGGCACATGGCCTGCAAACAAGATGCATCTTCACATCAATCAAAAAGAGATGCTAGCTGTTCAAAATGCCCTGACAGCTTTCAAGGACCTGCTTCATCCAGGACAACTACTGATAAAGACAGACAATACTACGGTCATGTGGTACATAAACAAACAGGGAGGTACACATTCCTACCCCCCTCTGCAGACAAGCAATGACCTTATGGGACACAGCATTGGCTTTTCAAATTCACCTGCAAGCACAATTCCTGCCAGGAAAAACAAATACCCTGCAGACGAACTAAGCAGAAACCTCATGGATCCCCATGAATGGAAACTGGATCCACAAGTCTTCAGCATGATAATAAGGAAATGGGGATGCCCAGACATAACTCTATTTGCCTCCCATCACAACTGCCAATTGCAGACATTTTGCACAAGGATTTATCACAAGCAAGCATGGAAAGTGAACGCCCTATCCTTCAGCTGGAAAAATCTAACTGTATATGCCTTTCCTCCACTGCCTCTCCTTCCCAGGGTACTCCTAAAGGTCAGACAAGAGAAGCCAAAATGATATTGATTGCACCAGACTGGCCACACTTGCACTGGTACTCAGTCCTAAAGAGCTTGTCTCAAGGTCCAGCATGGACATTGCCTCAAACTTCTCACTTGCCGACCCAACAAAACAATAAGATCTTGCACAGCCAAATCAGGACCTTAAATCTGGCAGCATGGCAGATAATGTAACCATTCAGAACACTCCCCTTTCAAAAGCTGCTATGGAGGTTATCTTGGAGGCCAGGAGGCCCAGTACCAGAAAATCTTATGCAGAAAAATGGAAGAGATTCTCTGCTTGGAGCCAGGAACAAGGCATTGACACGTGTGTACCAAATTTACCTCAGATTTTACAATACCTAACTGAGATGCTGAATAAAGGCCTTTCTTTCTCATCAGTTAAGATTCATGCCTCTGCCATTTCAGCCCATTACAATACGGAACCACCTATCTTTTCTCATCCTTTAATAAGGCAGTACCTCAGAGGGGCCAAGAACATTAGGCCTCCAAGGAGAGCACCAATTCTGGCCTGGGACCTAAATTATGTTTTGGAAAAACTCACACTGCCTCCTTTCGAGCCAGCTTCAACAGCAGATATAAATTTTTTATCCTGGAAAACAGCTCTACTGCTAGCAATAACCTCTGCAAGGCGAGTCTCGGAGTTACAAGCACTCATGGCTGTGGAACCTTTTATCATTTTTCATCCAGACAGGGTTTCTCTGAGGACCAACCCTACATTCATGCTTAAGGTAGTATCCACTGTGGCCCTCAACCAAACCATTCACTTGCGTATCTTTTATCCAAATCCACAGAACAAGGGTGAGAAAATTCTGCATTCTTTGGACATACACAGGCAGTTACGTTTCTACTTGGACAGAACTAAAGCTTTCAGAAAAACTGAGCAACTTTTAGTGTCATATGCTGCAGGATCACAAGGAAAGGCTATCTCAAAACAGACTGTTTCTAAATGGATAGGCCATTGCATCATTTTCTTCTATTTTCAACATGGCAAATCAGTGCCTAAGGGCATTAGGCCTCATTCCACCAGAGCAGCAGCCACTTCAGCAGCCTTCCTCAGAGGGAGTACCAACCAAAGATTTCTTAGAGGCTGCAACTTGGAGTTCATTGTACGCTTTCACAAAGCACTACCACTTACCTCTTTACTCTTAAGTCCAGAGCTGGCTTTGCCACTGCAGTTCTGCAGGGCCTTATAGCCTCTCCTAATCCTATTTAGCCCAGCCACCCATCCTCAGCTTTGGGATTCATCCCAAGAGTAATGACTGCAACAGTGAAACACGATGAACATAGTACAGTTGTGTACCTACCATAAATGTAGATGTTCGAGTGTATTCACTGTTGCAGTCCAGGTTACCCACCCACCATCCCCCTTCTCTTTGCTGGGACTTTTCTGCATTTCTCTATCCTGTACAACCTATTTGGTGTATTTGCTTGTAGATAAAGGGAATGTTATCTTTGTGCATGTATTTTTATTGGCATCTTTTTTCAGCCTACCAATTTGGGGGCACCTGACATCTGGTGCAAGAAAAACTGAAGAAAATGACGTCGGCTGCATCTTTTATACCCCTGGCGCACTGACGTCAGGGAAGAGGCAACAGCAACCGACGCCGGACCTAGACTTTGGAATTCTGGCTGACTGAGGGTAGCCTGCCAGCAGGATAACCCCAAGAGTAATGACTGCAACAGTGAATACACTCGAACATCTACATTTATGGTAGGTACACAACTGTACTTTTTGCTTTATAAATATGGTGCTCAGCTGGCTGTGTGAGATGTCTTATCATATAGATTGGGAGATGATCACCGAGAGTGACTGACATTACCTCTGATGGAGTATTTGATAGGGTCAGATACTAGGATCCAGTCTAATAGAGACCTTGATATTATGCTGTAATGTGTGGGGCTGTTAATAAGTTTTGTGAAACTATGTAAGTTCATAGGATCATAGGAGATTAGTAGGCTAATGGTCTTGCAGCCATTACAAGCCTAGTCAAGAGTTTATCTCCAAAAAAGAAACCTCAATCAGCACCTGTCGCCCCTGTCAGTGAGAGACACAGGTGGAACCCCTGGGACAAATTTGTGGTTTCCCATCCACTCATCAAGGTTGTGCTTGAAGAGGGTAAGTGACGTACTTTGTTTGACATGTATGGGGAGTCTATTCCAGAGACAGGGCAGCCACAGGGAGACAAACCTGTCTCTCCAGCAGGTTTTGTTAATGTCACATATTAGATTTATGCTTTTCGATTGGGTAATGCATGAGGAGTTATTTATGGATATAGAGCATGTCTAGTAGAGCAGGGTCTGAGACTGCCTTGTAGGCGAGACACAGATCACCTATGAGCAGTCTATACGATACCGAGTAGAGTAATGATGATTTGAGTCTGTCCACATAGGACAGGTGTTGGAGGCCATGGATTCTCTTTGTAAGGTATTTCTGTGGTCTTTCCAGTTGGTGCAGGTATTTGGAAAGGTACATACTAAACAGGGCATTGTACTCAATTATTCTCCTAATGAGGGAGGAGTACAGAGAGGTAATAACCTCCTTTATTCTGGATGCAGTCTCTTTACCCATGAGATGAACCAAGTAAAAGGGTTTTCTGACCACTGCCACTACATGATGGTCAAATGTGAGATTGTTGTCAACCTGTGTACCCAGATCTCTCACCACAGGTTGTGTGCTTAGGGGGTTGCCGTTGATGTGGTAATCAGTAGGGGACATGTTTTTGCCGAATGGTATGATGATACATTTTTTTGCCTTTAAATTAAGACCATGACTTTGGCACCAGTTATTTGTTGCTGAGAGACCCTCTTGTAGTATGTTAACATCATTTGGGGAGTCATTGCCAGCACCCAACTTACAGTTGTCCACAAACTTGGTCATACACGGACCTTTTGTCTTTGCCTGGACCTCTGAGAAGTAGATGCCAAACAGTTGGCATCTCAGGACATATCCCTGGGGAACACCACTAGTGACAGGTCTGCTGTCG
This sequence comes from Protopterus annectens, assembly GCF_019279795.1. Classification (NCBI taxonomy): domain Eukaryota; kingdom Metazoa; phylum Chordata; order Ceratodontiformes; family Protopteridae; genus Protopterus; species Protopterus annectens. Next base: position 163,202,827 of record NC_056748.1, read on the forward strand.
GAGGTGGTGACACCTATTTTGACCTTGTGGGGTCCTATCAGTGAGCCAGTTGGTCACCCACCTGATGAGATAGGGATTTATGCCATGTTGTGTTAGCTTTTCGATGATGCCCGAGTGGGGATTTGTGTCAAAGGCTTTGGCCAAGTCAGGGTAAGCTGTATGTACTAACTTTCCTTCATCCAGTGCTGTGGTGACAGTCTCAAAAAATTCAGCCAGGTTCAGCAAGCAAGAACTGCCCTTGACAAATCCAAACTGGGTGGGGTCAAGTGTTTGGAGATTGCCTCTGTCCTTGTTTATGAGGTCCATAATAATATGCTCTTTGGCCTTACAGATCATACTTGTAGATGTAGGTGGAGTTAGAGTTTATGTCCAACTATTTATGGATATCCAATGTAGGACACCTTCCATTATAGCTGCATTGTTGCCAGGAGGGATATAAAGGACAGAAATACATATTGTTTAAAATTGTTTATTCTGAGCAGAGTAATACGAAGCTCTGCTGAACTGAATTTTATGTTGGTTTGCTGTAAGGGGAAATGTGGTAGGTGTTGGGAAACATTAAAGCAACACCACCCCTTTTCTCTTTATATAGTCATTACTGGTATTATAGCCAGGAGGTATAACTTGGGTGTTGCCTATGATGGGTTTAAGGCAAGTTTTAATTGCAGAGAGAACTTCAGGCTGGTGTTGGATAATCCATGTATGTAGCTCTGCAGTTTTATTTCTTATACTTCTAACATTTATTGCAGTACAAATTAGGTCACCAGGTTTGGGGATTTGCTTTTGTTGGGTTACATAAGCGTGTGGGAGAGAATTATCTTTGTGTTAATTGTGATAGGTGGGGCCAGGATTAGGGTGTATATCTCCTCCTAGAAAGAATTTAGTACATTGTGAAATTATGCATACCTGTTTTTGGAGAGGATTTTTGCACTTAATTTTGTTTTGGTTAGAGTTGAAGTGCAGTTAATTAGTCTATATTTGGAATAAAGATGAGCGTCAGTATTAAATAGGTTTGTTTCAATGTGTGGACAGTATAAAGAGGAAGCATGGAGAGGTGGTTGGGACAGAGTTGGAGAGACGTTATGATATGTTATTGAGTTGTGGTAGGATGAAAGGAAGCACAGTAGGAGGAGACTAGAGGATAAGCAGTACGGTAGCAGTAGGAGGAGAGTAGAGGATAAGCAGTACGGCAGCAGTAGAAGGAGACTAGAGGATAAGCAGTACGGCAGCAGTAGGAGGAGACTAGAGGATAAGCAGTACGGTAGCAGTAGGAGGAGAGTAGAGGATAAGCAGTACGGCAGCAGTAGGAGGAGACTAGAGGATAAGCAGTACGGTAGCAGTAGGAGGAGAGTAGAGGATAAGCAGTACGGCAGCAGTAGGAGGAGAGTAGAGGATAAGCAGTACGGTAGCAGTAGGAGGAGAGTAGAGGATAAGCAGTACGGTAGCAGTAGGAGGAGAGTAGAGGATAAGCAGTACGGCAGCAGTAGGAGAAGAGTAGAGGATAAGCAGTACGGCAGCAGGAGGAGAGTAGAGGATAAGCAGTACGGCAGCAGTAGGAGGAGAGTAGAGGATAAGCAGTACGGTAGCAGTAGGAGGAGAGTAGAGGATAAGCAGTACGGTAGCAGTAGGAGGAGAGTAGAGGATAAGCAGTACGGCAGCAGTAGGAGGAGAGTAGAGGATAAGCAGTACGGCAGTAGTAGGAGGAGAGTAGAGGATAAGCAGTACGGTAGCATAATTAAGTACAGGAATCTGTATTTTATAGATGTCAGGTGGTGGGGAACTAGCAGTGAAATAGGAAACAGGAAGTTGCAGGACAGCAGGAGAACCAGTGATTGTGGATTCTGTAAGCTGGAAGAGGACAGGTAAGGAGAGAAGTATCTTCTATAAAAGAAGATAGGTAAGTTTTCCTGGCATCTTTGGAATGTAAGGAATAGAGGGGCATTACAGGCTAGAGTATAGTAATGTAATCAAAATAAGAAGAAATGAGGGTTTATTTGTGAAAAGAAAAAGATAAAATATGTAAGTACTATTAGGGAGGACTGTGATTATAAATGGATGTAGTGCAAAGCAGTATGGGAGGGAGAAAGATAGTTGGGAATGGGACTAAAAATTGAATAGAGGTAGGAAAGATTGAAACAAGAAACAGAAATCATCATCAGACCTACTAATACCCCTAATGCTGGACCCCCCCCCAGCCTTCAACCTATTCGGACACCAATGCCAGACCATCAACTACTTCTAACCCTGTCATTACTTACCCCCCTACTCAACAAAATGTCATACAAACCCCATTCTCACTTTAGCCCATACGTAATAGCACTGTTAAGAAACTGCTACATAAATTTAAACCCTGCTCTACCTCAACTGATAATCTTCCACCACACTACCTCAGACTGGCTGGTAATTCAATCACCTACCCAGTCAGTATCCTTATAAATAGGTCTTTGTCTGAATCAGAAGTACCTACCATATGGAAACAATCTCACATCACCCCCATACACACACACACACACACACACACATATATATATATATATATATATATATTTTTTTTTTTTTTTTTAGATATACACACACACACCAGAACACCAGCAACTCACCTTACATACATATGTGTTAAAGGGAAACACGCTTAGTATCTATAAAGCTTATCTGATCTGCATGAAAATGTTACACATATAACACACTATTAAAGTCTTCACTGTTTTTACACAGCCTCAGAGCAAATAGAAATGTAATAACATGACACATACCCGCTCTGTGAAGGAAGAAAGTGACTGAGTGTAAGAGGAGACAACACTGAGGGGATATTTAGCAGTACATTCTACTACAGTGACAGTCCCACCTTCAAGTCAATTTATAACCGAGATCATTCAGTTTATAGCCAGAACAAAGCAATTAAAAAAGAGAGGTGCAAGTAAAACAGGTTGTGTGTCATTTTCTGAGACTGTGTAACTGGAATATGCAGTGTAGTTTACTGATCAACTAAAAGAGGACACTGGCTAACTTAGTCAGAGGTCCTTAGAATGCGTGGACTATTTTGACTTTCAGTCACAACGCAGGCATGTGTTTAAATGATTAAAGTTATTACTCAATAACGTGGTTCTTCACGATAAATATGCTTACATTAAACACTGACAAAATTCTCAGCTGTAGGTGTAGGGCCTTATGGCAGAGGTCCTGCAATTTCGAGGTCAGATATAGTGACCGCAAGCTATTAAACACTGGCAAAATTGTCAGTAAACTTGTATTTGTAGGGCCTTATGGCAGAGCTCCTACAATTTCGAGGTCAGATATAGTGCCCGCAAGCTATTAAACACTGACAAAATTCTCAGTAAACTTGTAGGTGTAGGGCCTTATGGCAGAGCTCCTGCAATATCAAGGGCAGATGTAGTAACCGCAGGCTCTGCTGTATGAGGGAAGATGGTAACTGAAGTAAGACAACACTGAGAGGATATTTAGCAATACACTCTGCTACTGTAAAACCTTCTACATCTTTATGACTTTCTTCTTTCCCTCCTAGCTTCCAAACTTCCACCAGTGCTGTTTATTCCTGGAGACTTTCCTGAACATAGTATATACATCACCATTTTTATCACATCTCCTCCTATCGTAACTGTTAATTGTTGAGCCTCATCTACCTCTAACCTTGGCATATTTAAGTCTTCCAATATTTCCATTCATGCTTTTTTCTTGATTTCCTTGCTTCTTTGTTTTATACAAGTTTTCATAAAATTTCTGAAATATATGTAATAGTTCTATAGGATCTCTGGTTATTTTTCTTGTTGTAGATTCCTTAAGTTTGGCAACAAAGCTTTCTACTTTGTTGCCTTAGTCGCTGTGCCAAAAGTTTTTGTGATTTGAAGTTATCAAAAAAAAAAAAAAAACAGTAGTTTAACAGCAGTATTTTTAAACTCATGCATATTATCCAGGTACTCCCTTATTTTCTGTTTAGCAGTCTGCAGTTGTCCTTATTCTCTAATACTTTAACCTTTGTCATCCCCTCTAAATAATTGTTATTATTTCTTGACCATATCTTTTTCTTTTATTTCTACCCTATTTTTAAACTCCAGTTTCATTTTATCCCATTCACTAGCTATAACGTCTGGAGTACTTTCTGTCTTCCCTAATGACTCCCAAATAATTTTTACTACCCATTCCTTAATCCCCCTCTTTTAGCAGGGAAGTGGGGAAGTACCAGTGCCTTATCTTTATAGGGTCATAGAGGTTACTAGGCTAATGGCCCTGGGGCCCTTACAAGCCTAGCCGAGAGTTTATCCCGTAAAAAGAAACCTCAGTCAGCACCTGTTGCCCCTGTCAATGAGGGACAAAGGTGGAACCCCTGGTACAAATTTGCAGTTTCCTATCCACTCATCATGGTTGTATGAGGTATTCCAATATATATGGGAAGTCTGTTCCAGAGATGGGGCAGCCTCTGGAGACAAACCTGTTTCTCTAGCAGGTTTTGTTGATGTCACATATTAGAATTAGGCGGGATTTAGATTTATGGATATGGCGCATCTCTAGTAGGACAGGGTCTGATATTACCTTGTAGGTGAGACACACTTCACTTCTGAGCAATCTGTATGATACCGAGTAAAATGATAGCGATTTGAGCCTGTCTGCATAAGACAGGTGTTGGAATCCATGGATTTTCTTCATTACTTTGCATTTTTATCTTGCTAGTTATTGGCGCATTATCTGAAATCGTTTTTCATGTGCGTCAGAGTTCTCAAATACATATGTTCATGTGAAATATAATTTCTGTCTAGTCTAGACCAATTATTGTACCTTTGGGAATATGTCAATTCTCTGAGTTCCTGCTACTGAATTCACATCTTCCGCACCAAATAATTTCATAAATTTCTTAAGAAATCTATGCTTTTTTGTTATATTTTCCCTTCTAGGCCCCCAAATACATCCTCATTGTTCCAAATCAAATTCCAGTCCCCACCTATAAGTAATATTCCCTGCTGAAAGCTGATAATTTCTCCCACAATTTTTTAAGTTTCATAAAAGCAATTTTAGGTGGAATATAAATACATTCCAGAACAGTCCTCCTCCCTTGTCAGTAGCCTCTTACTACCACAAATCTGCCATTATCTTTTTTTCCCTCTTCTATCACTATTGGAACTCCTCTAGCAATTAATAGAAGTACTTCTCTCTTCCTTTGCCCCTCATATTCTGCCGAATATCCATCCTGAAATCCTTTCTTTATCAAAATCACATACTCTGTTCTTTCGAAATGTGTCTGTTGTAGCATTGTCATTTTAAATCTGCATTTCTTAATATAATCATATATATTTTTTTCTTTTTGTTTGTGTCTGTGAGACCATTCACATTCCAAGATATGTAAAGTGTCGCCATTATGATAAGAAGTCTTTATTTCCATGTATTATATATGACAGCTTTTTTAAATGTTTATTTCCAGCTTTTACGATACATGCACCCATTAATGTTTGGCAAGTTAATCCTTATATATAAATATATATATATATATATATATATATCATCAGCATTGGAACCTATGTTACATTTTACAAGACTTTTTATTGTAGTCAATTGTGCCAAAATAGTCCACCGCAAACACAGGCCTTAATTAACCTAAAATTGAGGTTATCCATGCTAAGACTTGTGTTATTGTAAGGGCTTCTACTTAGACAAGTTGGTGTCTGTTCTTTTTTATGTGCATTTCCCTCCCAGATGCGAAAAACAACTTGCATGCTTTCAGAAAACATGAACCTTTAGCCTCGAAGAAACCACTGTTCTGGCTTTTTATTGCCCTGTTAGCAGCTTGTCTCCATGGAAATGTAACAGGAGAAAAATGTAGTCCTCAGCTGCAGGCTTCTAAAGGCAAGCTGAAACATGTATTGTTAAGAAAAACTTTTCATTATACCCAGTGTTGCTTACTTGTTTCCACTTAAAACTTGTGTTTAGATTACCCCAGGGTCTTAATCCAGACACTTATGCAAGTCAGAGAAAATATATTAGATCTACATATAGTGTAATCTGTGTACTTTTGCATCCCATCCCCCACTCTTTTCTCTTTTTGCATTTTAATGCCTACATTTTTAATACTAAAAAGGGAAAGAGAAGAAGGGCATATGTTTATTTTAGTATCTTTATCACATTCAAGAATATGTTAAAATGCTTTAATATAAAACATGCAATTTATATCAGGAAAAGTTTCATAGAAATACTGTTAAGAACAGAAATTGTTTTAGTTAGTTTCCTTTTTCCTTCTTCCCTCAATGTCCTTCCAAACATTAATGACGTGAAGTGAAGCAAATGTCTTTCAGTTTCCCACAAGTTTAGCAAAGTCAACCAACATCCACTCTTTCCTGTTCTTATACAGCTGTATTTCACTAATGCAGTTGATGTTTTGCCGTCCCACATTTATTCACTGATTTCAATAATGCTGGTCTTCTTCCTATATATCTCCATCTCCCAACTTCAGATTTAGATTCATTTCCTAGGTACTCCCAATTTTTCTAGTCAGTCCTGTGTTTTTCTCTGTCTCAAGTATTTCCTGTAGGACAGTGGAAAAGCCTGTCCATGTGCTCTATTGTAAGAGGAATGAGAAGCAAGCGGAGTCCCCTTCTGCTTGATGGCTCACTTGTTGTTGGACAAACTTTTGTATTTCCTCCTTAGCCTGTTCTGAATGAAAAATGATTTAAATCCTCCAGGAGAAAATCTTCTGAAGACAGCTGGATACAGCAGGTTGAGTCTCACACTTGGCTCTCGACATTGCCTGATTGATGGAATATTTTTTTTCTTTTCTGCCTGGTGTACAGTGAATAATCATTTTCCACAAACATTTTACTGTCTCCGGCTTTTAATATTTTGCACTTTTGCCAGTCTTGTCAGGATAAACTCTTTCTGCTGGTAGGTTTGTATCTTGACTAATACAGGTCTCGACTTCTTTCTAATGTCAGGGTTTGAAGCATGCAAGGGGTGTGCCCCGTCAACAGTGTGCCTTCATAAAGTTAGTATAGTTTCTCCTGTACAGCAGAAAATCTCATGTTTTCCCTACATGCTCTATCCTCTAGTTCTACCATCTTTTGAAACAACTCTGATTGAGCAGTCTCATATTCAGCCAGTCTTTTCTTTATTTCGACCTCTGATTTTTGCTGTTTTATCAGCTCATCTGAATAGCTGTTTCATGTTTTTTTCTATTTTCCAGCCTTTTGTTATTTGAGTTGATATATTCCTCCAGTGTTTCATTTATTTTAATCCACTGTGAGCACATTTGACTTTTTTGTGTGTAGTTTACTGGAAGCCATGTCTTCAACCACAGCTGCAGCTTGAACTGCTTTTTCCTGAACAGCTGCTGGATTTTTTTTTCAGTCAGTGTTTTCTCTTCACCTTTTCTAGTTGATTTTCATTCACATGCTCTTAGTTTCTTCTTCGCAGGCAGTGTACATACTAGCTGGTAACTGAATTTCCCAAAAGTGACAGAGTTCCTGTCCCACGTGTTTCAGTTTCTTTTTTTTCACACTGCATGAGCTAAAGTTAAGTGGAGCTAGAGAAGTTTCTGGTCTAAAAGGTGATGTAGTAATTATGGGTGAACACACCTTTCTGTTATCTTTGCTAGCAGAGGTAGTACGGCAGGTGGCCTGAAGTTAATAATATTGTCAGATTTGTCGGCTTTATGTAGAGGTAATATGTAACTTTTCTTCCAAATTTTGGGAACTTTGGATTCATTTATGGACCTATTGATAAGTGTGGAGCCTGGGACTGATAGAGCATCTGTGACTTTTTTAAAGTGATGAATCACATTTTATCATTACCTTAGGCAACATGGCATGTGGTGCCTCCAGAGCCATCCTGCATTTTCTTGAGATTGTGCCTCTTTTCTGGTGCCAAGTTTAAAATTACAAGTGTCATGAAATATTGTATCTCGTTTTGTCAGTTTTCATTCATTGCTCAACATATGGGTTTAGATCCGATGCTCTGATCCGACTCTGCCGTTACTCCAGTTCATGGTGATCAACAAACTCTTGAGCTCCTTTCCTACCCACAGTGCACTATGCATGACTTCCTTCAGATCTTGTTTGCCTCTTTTGCAACTAGATGTCGTTGACTGCAGCTCTGCCTACATTATGTCATGAAGTGAAATCTCTTTAAACTGTTACTGTTTGCTGGTATCGAACTGTGTTTAGTCGTCTTCTGCTGGGATTTTCATTATTACTCGTCTTAAAATTCCCTTCTTAACCTTTTTCTGCCTTATATACTTGTTAGTGTATTCTAAACTACCATTGGTGGTAGGCCTTTCCCACCTCTTATTTCTTGTTTTGTCTACAGTGTTTTTGCCTTTTACTATTTTGCTGGCTAATTAGTAGATCTTTTTCTTATGGTTAATTAATCTAATTTAAAAAAAAAAAAAAAGTTACAGTCTTATTGTGACTGTAATTGACTGTTGTGAACTTTTTTCCTATGTCTGAAAAGAGATTCAAAAAAGTACAAGAGATGTGGGCATAAAATGCCTTTCTCTGACCCCACTCTGCCTGTGTGTACTGCATAGGTACAGAGCACTTGGATTAGGATTGCGATATTAGTCACGACTTTAATACTCATGCTACTACTGAGCGGAAGAGTAAAGTGACATTAACGGGTATGTTACTACTGAGCGGAAGAGTAAAGTGACATTAAGGGGTATGTTTCCAACCCCTTTTTCATGCTACTACTGAGCGGAAGAATAAAGTGACATTAAGGGGCATGTTTCCAACCCCTTTTTTTGATGCTTTATCTGGAGTCCAACCTCTTAAACTGAAAGTTAGGAACCCTTCAGAGAAAGGTCCATGTCTGTGGAATCTTCGGCTTCTACATCATCAGAACCGAAGAAAAAAAAGAGGAAAATTGGATCCTAAACCTTCTGGGAGCTGACCTTTAGATCTAAGCAAATATATTGCTAGTCCATCGACATCAGATCCAACCAGACGCAATTCAAATGTAAAGTCTCGGGATCTGAAGCCTTTGCTTCGCATGGCCTATTTATCCTCTGTGGATCCAGTACCAGTCAGGATGCTATCCCCCTTTCCTTGAGTGTCACTCTTAAGTCCTCTTCAGGAGTGTCTTCTTGTTCCTGTAGAATTCTCACAGAGGCAGGTGTGGAAAGGATGATAATGAGATTCTTCATGGAGCAGTTTCAGAAGAGAGTCGTCATGGTTCCTACCCCCTCAGGTCAAGAACAGCATCAGGCTACTACTACAACTACAACACCTCCTCCTCTGACTCAGCTGGTGGTGTTAAAGTCTTTGGATCTGAGATTTCCAGGCCCTTCTGTGTCAGACCTGAAGATTGTTTTCAGATCTGACTGCTACTCTGAGTGCACTGAATGAGTTGTTCGAATCCAGAGGACTCTCAGAGCTGAAGCTTCCAGGTCAGGTCCGAGGGAGTAGAGTCAACTCCGAGGTTTTTAAAGCGGTCTCTTCCCCATAGAGCTTCTGTGATGGATGGCTTGATTCCGGCTTCCACCTCTGGTGGGTGGCTCTTGGAGCAGAGGGAGGTGGCGGGACAGAAACTTCTCTGTTGGCTTTCTTCTCTCCAGAGCGGGTCAGTCTTTGAGTTGTGAAGAGGGTTTTCTCAGCTTCGTCAGGTCAGGTGGGTCCTTCCTCCTTGGCTCCACCCTCTACATCCCTACTGACTTTGCATCTTGATCCTCAGCATTCTACACCACTGGGACAGCCAGCCTATAGCTTCCAGATCTTCCAACTGGGTGTTGTCATCTCTTCTGGTAGTTCTCCGGGTCATCCCACAGAAGAAGCCCCTAGAAAGAAGGCGTGCAAGAAGAAGCACTTAGACTTCCCCCAAGAGACCATCACCAAGAATACTGACTTTGATGAGGGAGAAGAGTCTCCCAAATCACCACCTGATAACATCTCCTTTGGAGACATCCTTGAGCAGAAGGGTAGTCGAGCTGCCCAAAACCCAACTCTTAAAAAGTCAGTATTTCTGAAAGCTTTCGGGACTGACCCGTCTACCTCCTGGGTCAACTACGCCCGCTGATGACCTCATTGACTTGGTATCTAAGTATGGAAGGAACCTGATATGATTGAGGCGATCCCCAAGAGACTAGACAGGATTCTGGCTCCACAATAGGGAGAGAGCATTGAAATAAGGGTGTACCAGTTGATGCAATGGTCATGGCGGCAGCTACAAAGAAAGTAACTTGTGGAACAGAGTTCCACTGTCCATCCCACTAATAGAGAATCTAGGGCTTTGGACAGATTTGGGAAGTGAGTATATGCTTCAGCAACGTTTGCTGTCTGATTGCTTAACTATTTGGCACACTAAACAAGATTGCAAAGGGATTTGATTAAAGAACTTTCAAATTCCCTTTCATGGGGCACTACTGCTGAGGCTCAAACTTCTGTGGCCTCTCATTTGGCTACCCTTCAGTCTGTTGTGAATTCATCCATGAGTCTCATCTCACATGCTGCAGAAGGTGCTTCAAGGGCTGCAGGTTCAGGCATTTCCATTAGGAGGTATGCCTGGCTGTACTTGTGTGACTTTGCGAAGCCCTTCAAGTCATTTTTCGTCAGTACTCCTTTTGACAGATCTTGTTTGTTTAGCCCCACAGTAAAAGACACAGTATCCAGGTGTGAGAAGGACAAAGAGACCCTGTCTGAAGTGGGCATACATTTTTTGACCCCTCAACAAACATTTTCCAGGAACCAACAGGAAGGTCAGAAGATGTGGTTCAGGAAGTGTAAAGGTCCTTTCCAAGATATACACATGGAGGTAATTCTTCCCGAGGTAGGGGGGTGATAATGGCAGAAGACACCCCCGTGGTAGAGGAGGATAAAACCGAGGATCTAGGGATACTTTTTCCAAAGGACCCTTTCAGCCGTTCTGAAGGGAGGCCCGATTCTCTGGAGGCAGTCAGGGGTCGCTTATCACTGCACCGGGAAACCTTGAATAAACATAATAAAAGATACGTGGGTGCAGAGAATCATTTATCATTTCCAGAAGTTATATTATTCCCTTTTCCCTTCCACCCCCATCATCCAGTCAGAGGGAAGCAGCAATAGTGGAGATACAAAAGTTGCTAGGAAAAAAGTGGAGATACAAAAGTTGCTAGGAAAAAGAATCATCCAAGAGGTCCCTCCAGACCAAATAGAATCCAGAACCTGCTCAGAATTCTTTTTAGTGCCAAAGAAAACAGTAAACTGATTTTAGATCTCAGTGTGGTAATTTGTTCAACACACCAAGTTCCGGATGGTCACGGTTCAATCCATTCTGCTTTTTTTGAGCAAAGATGATTGGGTGTACTTGATAGACCTTCAGGATGCATGCTATCACACAAAGATGAACAGATGGTTCAGAAGACACTTGCATGTCTGGCTAGGAGCCAGTCATTACCAGTTCAGAGCACTGCCCATTGGTCTCACCACAGCCCACAGGGGTATTCACCAAGTGCACCACAATAGTAGCAGCTCATTTGAGACTGCAGGGATTCCAGGTGTTGCCATACTTGGATGACTGGCTCATTACTGCTCCGACCAGGCATCAACTGGCATGAGACCAAGTTTTGCAGATTTGTTCAAATCTTGGAATAACCATCAATTGCAAGAAGTCTCAATTACAACTGACTCAGACTTTGTAATTCTTTGGGGCAGTGTCTATGGTAGCATCTCTTCCCATTGGGAGAGTACAAACAATGGTCAAGAAAATAATTTGCAATACCAGAATTTCAGCCCGGTTGATTCTGTAAGCCCTGGGATCAATGTCAGTGGCAATAATCTTAGTTTCTCTAGTGAGATATCGCATGAGAATTCTACAATGGTTGCTAGCAACACATTGGTCAGTTCTCTCTCAACCCATGTTGACAAAGATATGAATAACTCAGGTATGCAAACAGTATTTCTCCTGGTGGATGCAGATGTTCTTTGTGTTTCACTGTTGCAGTCATCACATTTGGGTTATCTGCTTGCAGTAGCCCTCAGTCGGCTTGATTAACAAAGTCTTGGAACCTGCGTCAGTTGATGTCCCATCTTTCATGACGTCAGGTAGGGGTATAAAGCATGCAGCCGACACCATTACATCAGTCTTTCTTGCCGTGCAGTGCCCGAAGCAGAAGCAGTTCGCCAGTGCCGGTCGGCCGACTCCTAAAATTTTCGTTTTTGAGTATCAGAACCGAAGTCTTCAACTAAGCTAAGTACCCCATTGGGTAAACTTTTTCTTGCTCTAAACCGATGTCAGTAAAAGTCAATAATTGTATTTTTTGTGGAAAGCAAATACCTCATAATAATTTTCATTCGTACTGCATTCCTTGCCTAGGCCCTGACGACGATGTACCTCGCTGTCGGTTTTGTGCCTTATTTAAACAACAAACTATTCGTCGTCTGTATATTTACGCTTCTAAATATTTTGATACTCAGTTCAATTATCCAGATATGGCTTCAGTAAGCCACCCGACTACTGACATTCTGAAAAAACACAAAGATAAAGACAGAGGCAGACCGCATAGGTCCAAAGCTGCCGACGATGCTTCTCCTAAGCTAGTCGCCAGTTTGCCGGTACTCAGTGAGGCACTTTTGCAACCCCTGATACCTGCTACTTCAGATTCTCAGGCCTCTACTGAGACACATTCGGAGTCCGGTATGCCGCATGATGCTTCAACTGTGGAACCTGCAGATGTCTCTACCTTGGATGGGTCCGGAGCCGCTGTGCAGGCACCGGCTTCTGAGGGTGCATTCAAGCCTACTGACTTGCATATTAAACAGACGCCATCTTCTTCTTCAAGGCCTAAAACTCGATCCATGCCTAGAAAACTGACGTTCAGACCGCATGATCAGGCCTTTATGCCTAAAAACAAATGATAAGAATGGCTGAAGACTGAAGACCTTATTACTTTAATCAGGGGAAGCCAACCTTGCCCCTCTAAGAGACCTAGGACTGAGTTTTGCTTATGATTCTTCTGATCAGGATTCTGAAATTTCTGTTTCCTCTGATGACCAGGATTTACCCTTATCTACCTATGAGGATTCTAATGCTGAGGACTGTATTCCCTCTGCTTCCCCTCCAAAGGATTTCTCTTTTGGTAAAACCTTGCGTACTCTCAGGGAGCATTTTCGCTAGGAAAGCCAGGATTGCACTGACTCTAAAAAGAGGCTTAGGGATTTCTTACTCCTGCCCAAACACAGGCCTTTAGCTATCCCCCCTGTACTAGACATTGTTGATTATGCCTTTTTTGGAATCTAGCTTGGCCCCTGACTCTTTACCTCCTGCTCTCAGAAAACCTGATAGATATTACAGGGTTCCTGACTCTCACAAGTTCCTTTTTAAAAATCCTACTGCGGATCCTGAGACCATTTCACAGGGACCCAAGGGCATTAAGGCTACTACTGCCAAAAATCCTACCCCTCTGATAGAGATTCCAGAGCGCTGGATAGATGAGGTAAGACGGTATACACTTCTGCAACCTTGGCCATTAGGGCTTTAAACTGCCTGTTTCATATGTTAAAGTATCAGCAGCATATTATTGGATTGCTTAAACAGAAATTGATGTTGATTTCTGACTGTGCTAAAAATAAAGATTTACAGGATTTAATGCATTCTGCTGAACAAGTTTGAAAACATACTTTGCAATATGATTTTGGTTCACTAGAGGCATCTTGCATGGCTGCTGTCACTGGGTCTGTACTTAGAAAGCATGCTTGGCTTAAGGAGCAATCTTTGCTAGATCATGTTAAAGCTAAATTTCTGGATGCTCCCTTAAATCAGGACCCCCTGTTTGGCAACAAAGCAGAAGAAGTACTTAAAAAGATGGAGGAAAAAGCTAAATCTATGCAAACTGTTAAATATTTCCTGCAAGTACAGCCTTCCAGATTTAGTAGTCATTGGCCCTCTCAAAGTTGGTCCTTTCCTGCTTCTTCCAGCCCTTCTCAGTCCAAACCCAGAACCAGCAGAACACGCAGACTTCAGTCCTAAGGTACTCACAGGGCAAAGCAGGGAGTGGTAAGACTACCCCTTATGGTAAACTGTCTGAATGACTTAACTTTAAATCTTCCAAGCCCTGCACAACTGACTGTTCCTTTAGGGGGAAAGATTGCCCGGCAGGCAAAACATTGGGAACTCATTACCCAGGACAAATGGGTTTTAAATATAGTTTACCAAGGATACAGATTCCACTTTCACTTCTTACCAACCCCAAAAGGTTGGCCAGACCTACCCCCAAATCAGTGGGCGGAGGCTCAAAAGCAAATTCTCGCTCTCTTAAGCATCAGGGCTATTCAGCCTGTCCCAGAAGAGGAACGGGGACAAGGTTTCTACTCAAGACTTTTCCTGGTACCCAGAAAAGACAACTCCTGGTGTCCTACACTGGACCTCTCTATCCTAAACACATTTCTGGTGATTCCAAAATTCAAGAAGTTTACTCTTCATCAACTGCTTCCTATGCTAGACAAAGATGCCTGGTTGGCAACACTGGATTTAAAGGAAACTTACCTGCACATCCCAATAAGTAAATCCTGCAGAAGATACCTACGCTTCAAAGCAGTTCTCTGCACTGCCCTTTGGCTTATCTACTGCACCCAGGGTATTCACAAAGTGCCTTGCTCCAGTCATTGCATTTTGCAGTCAAAGAAATATCCAAATAAATCCATACCTGGATGATTGTCTAATTCAGGCAGAAAACCAGGACATACTATTGAAACATCTGGCGTTTGTACAGAAATTGCTAACTTCCCTGGGGTGCACTATAAACAAAAAGAAATCACATCTTGTACCCTGCCAACAAATTGTATTCCTGGGAGCAAGCTTGAACACAGCTTCCCAGATGGCTTTTCTCATGCCAGAAAAACAAGTTCATTTGACAGCCTGCTTCAAACTACTGGCCACAAAGATCCAGCTATCTGCAAAGAAAATACTGTAAGCCCTGGGGTTCATGTTCTCCTGCATTCTACTAATTCAGTATGCAAGACTGCATATGAGGAAACTACAATGCTATCTAAAAAGCCAATGGTGTCAACATTCTGAGGATCTAGAAGCAATGATTCCTATCATTCCTTGTCTACAGATTAGAGTTCCTTTGGTGGGCAGACGCCTGTCACCAAAACAAGGGACTGCCATTCACTCTACACCCTGCCGCCCAAACCGTAACAACAGACACATCGGACTGTGCATGGGGGGCTCACTTGGCAGGGAAGCACATTCAGGGCAAATGGAACCCAAGTCAAATGCACCTGCACATCACTCAGAAATGTTACCTGTACAGAATGCTCTGACAGCCTTCAAGGACCACATCCTTCCAGGACAATTAATGGCAAAGACGGACACCACTGTTGTGTGGTACATAAGCAGGGGGGAACCCACTCATACCCTCTCTGCAGACTAGCCATGGCTCTGTGGAACACAGCCTTGAGCTACCAAGTGCACCTACAGGTTCAATTCCTGCCAGGAAAGCTAAACACTCTGGCAGACAATCTAAGCAGAAATCTCATGGGCCCACTTGAGTGGAAACTAGAACCAAAGGTATTCAACATATTGAGAGGCAAATGGGGGTGCCCAGATATAGACCCGTTTGCCTCCCCCCAGAACTACCAATTGAAAAAATGCTGCTCAAGGACTCCCCACAAAAAAGCTTGGAAAGTGGATGACCTGTCCTTCACCTGGAAAAATCTATCAGTTTATGCCTTTCCCCCCTCTGCCACTTCTCTCCAAGGTACTACTAAAGATCAAACAGGACAAACCAAGGACAATACTGATTGCACCAGACTGGCCTCGCCAACACTGGTTCCCCCTTTTGCACAGTGTGTCGCTGCTACCACCATGGTACCTGCCTGAGACCCCTGTTCAAACCCTGAACCTAGCAGCCTGGCTAATTACCTGATCTCTCTGTTACCATCCCTCAGTAAGCAAGTGTTGGAAGTCATTCTGGAGGCAAGGAGGCCTAGTACTAGAAAATCCTACGCTGAAAAATGGAAAAGATTCTGTTCCTGGAACCAAACTCAGGGGATGGGCACAGCAGCGCCCAATTTACCTCCGATTCTTCAATACTTAACTGAGGTGCTGCACAAGGGCCTTTCCTTTTCCTCCATCAAAATTCATGCCTCAGCCATTTCAGCTCATTACCACACAGAACCTCCCCTCTTCTCTCATCCACTGCTGAAGCAGTTCCTCAGAGGGGCCAAAAAATAAGACCACCCAGGAGAGCTCCTACTCCAGCCAGGGACCTTAACTTTGTATTGGAAAAACTCACTCTACCTCCTTTTGAGCCAGTTGCAAATGCAGAGTTGAAATTCCTTTCTTGGAAAACAGCCTTCCTTTTAGCCATCACTTCAGCTAGAAGGGTGTCTGAATTACAAGCCCTCATGGCAGTGGAGCCTTTCATCATTTTTCATGGGGATAGGGTGTCCCTCAGGACCAATCCCTCCTTCATGCCCAAGGTGGTATCCAGTGTGGCCCTTAATCAGTCCATTCATTTGTGAATCTTTTTTTCTAATCCACAGAACAAAGGGGAGACAATTCTGCACTCCTTAGATGTGCACAGACAACTTAGATTTTATTTGGACAGGACTAAACCTCTCAGGAAATCTGAACAACTGCTGGTTGCATTTGCTGCAGGGGCTGAGGGGAAGGCCATTTCAAAACAAACCATTTCTAAATGGATAGTCCATTGCATTAATTTCTGCTATAGGCACCGTGGAAAGCCTACCCCACAGGGGATTAGACCACATTCTACCAGAGCTGAACCTACCTCTACAGCCTTTCTCAGAGGTGTCCCTACCAGGGACATCCTAGAAGCTGTACATACCTTCACCAAGCATTACCATTTGCCAATTTTCTCTAAATCCAGAGCTGGCTTTGCCACTGCAGTCTTGCCGGGCCTTATAGCTGGTCCTAATGCTATCTAATTTCCTCCTCCCATTCTTAGCTTTGGGAATCTACCCAAATGTGTTGACTGCAACAGTGAAACACGAAGAACATAGTACAGTTGTGTACACTTACCATAAATGTAGATGTTCAAGTGTATTCAGTGTTACAGTCCTAGTTACCCTCCCTCCATCCCCCTGACATCTATTGACTATACCTCTATTTTTGCTTACTATGTTTAAAGCTTTTTGGTGTATTTGCTTTTTTGTTGGAGGTGTAACCTTTTATATATATATATATATATATATATATATATATATATATATATATATATATATATATATATAATTGCTTCCCATTATGGGGGCACCTGACATCTGGGGCAAGAAAAACTGATGTAATGGCGTCAGCTGCATGCTTTATACCCCTGACTACCTGACGTCATGGAAGGTGGGACAGCAACCGACACAGGACCCAAGACTTTGTTAATCAGGCCGACTGAGGGCTACTGCAAGCAGATAACCCAAATGTGATGACCGCAACAGTGAATACACTCAAACATCTACAGTTATGGTAAGTGTACACAACAGTACTTTTAAACAACTGTTGCAGGGCATCCTTTCATTGTCCCTCACCCTAAGGCCGTAGTAACCACAGACCCTTCCCAGATTGGATGGGAGAGGATTTTCTGGGAAGACAGTCCAAGGCACTTGGTCCAACTTTTACATATCAGTGTTCCAGAAGTGAGAGCCGTGCTCTTGGTGTTGCAAGCATTCCAAGACTCTCTGCCTCTCGCGACGGCTGTGATCCAAATGGACAACATGCCGGTGGTTTCGTACATCAATAAACAAGAGGGAACCAAATTTTACCCCTTTTGTCGAGAAGCCCTGAGGGTGTGACAATGGGCTATCTCCTCCATCCGCTTTTTAATTGCAGCACACATTCCAGGGAAGTCCAATGTGATAGCAGACAAACTGAGCAGGTCCATTTTACTACCTCACAAGTGGTCTCTCAACAACAATGTGAAGGATGTGATTTTCTGTCAGTGCAGCCAGCCTTGCTGTGATCTCTTTGCATCTCCCATAAAGAAGTGCGGCAGCTTCTTTGCCCGAGTCCCCCCATCAGGAGTGACCGAGAGATGCCCCCCAGTCTGTTATACAATTACCCCCTACTCCTTTAATTTCCAAATTCCTTCAGAAAACAGACAGGTTGAAGAACAAAGTCATCCTCATTGCATCTTACTGTCCTCAACAAATTTGGTTTCCCTTCCTCTGGCCTTATCTTCAGTACCATCTTGGATTCTGGATCCAACTTCAGACCTTCTATCTCACCCAACAGGCATGATTCACCTGGATATTTCAAACCTCAAACTAACTGCATGGTTTCTCCAGTTCCATTTATAGCCATGCAACCTATGCTCTCTTCTGTTATCTTTCCATAAACCCTGTATGAGAAAACTCTACAGAAGTAAATGGAGAAGTTTTGTTTATTGGGAAGAGCAGAATCAGATGAACCTTTCTCAGCCTTGATGCATTATTTTCTAGAATTTTTGCAAGTTCTGTTTATTGAAAGTATTAGTTCATTGACTCGCAGCCATTTTGAATTTCCACATGGAGTTTTGGAATTCTTCACTGGCTTCCTCCAAACTATGCGAAGCATTTTTGAAACATACTGTTCTGCTTAGACCTCCTTACAAAGCTTGTACCACCATGAGATTTAGATTTGGTACTGCAGGCCTTGACACAGTCTCCCTCTGAACCTGCAGCTGAATGTGATTTAAAATTCATGACCTGGAACACTATCTTTTTAGTAGCAATTACATCAGCTATACGAATTTTAGAACTTCAAGCATAATCAAATATGGGGCTTAGAAGATTTTTCATAAGGGCAAGGTCACCTTGTGTGCCAGTGCTTCCTTCGTACCTAAGGTGGTGCCAGAATTCAACATTAACCAAGCCGTTAACATGCTGTTGTGTTGAACTCCAGTTGTGGCAATTCATTTGGCATGCTGCATTGTTGATAGGAAAGGAGCTCAAGAGTTTGTTGATCACCACGAGCTGAATTAACGGTCGAGTTGGATCCGAGCATCGGATCCAAACTCGTACGTTGAGAAAGAATGAAAATGGACAAGACAGATGGAATGTTATTGTAAGCAGAGAACTTCTTTTTTCTGCCCATGACATCATTGAAAGGTTCACTGAACTATACCCTCAGTGATGTCAATGTACAGGGGTATGTGCAAGTGGGCCCATAGACTTTAATGGACACCCATAGTGCACACACCCCACCCTGTCGCTCAAGTGATGTCAGTGAGGGATATAATAGAATTAGGTGGGCATATTCTTAATAAAAAGTTTGCTAAGCTTTTTTGTTAAGAAACCACCCTCATAATTTTGGTAAGATGGGTTGGAAAAGACATTGCATCACTGAAGTTAGAAAGTGCCGCAATATGCAGGCAAACTGTGGCGAACATTTTAGTGAATTCATCTGGAGGATTGTCAGCTGCTGAAGTGGTTGGTTTAAGCTTAAGGAGGAGTTTTTTTTAATGGTCATATTTGTGACAAGTTGTAGTGAGACACCAGAAGACTCAGTGGGATTGGAGAGGAATTAAGTAAAGAGGTTACTTGGGTTGCTGTGATGGAGGGAAACAGCTGTGTTGATGATTATGGTGATGTAGGAGTTAAAAGAGCACGCTGTGTTATAGTCCGAGTCAGTGGATGTAGAGTTAGGTTGGGGTGATTTGCCAGAGTTTAGCAGCTGGACGGCTTTTTTTTTTGTAATCTTGTAAGGTAAGAGTTTTTTGCCACTTATCTTCACTAAAGTTTGACTTGATTGTGTAGATTTTTGTTCTGTTGGAAGGCCTGAGGTGTTTGGTTCTGGTGCCAGTAAGCAGTGGCACCAGAACCAAACACCTCAGGCCTTCCAACAGAACAAAAATCTACACAATCAAGTCAAACTTTAGTGAAGATAAGTGGCAAAAAACTCTTACCTTACAAGATTACAAATCAGAACTTTCTAAAAGGAGAGCATTCTTCTGAAAGGCACATCATCAGACTGTCTTGCCCTTCATCTTCCTTTCTGTCTCCTCAGTTTCCCCCACCTTAGTTATGATTATATTTATATACTTATTAGGATTTTCCCAAATGTTAGGCTGATTGTGGCAGCTGTCTTGAAATAAGATGCAACATATATGCTCCTTTCCCTCTGTTCTGGTGTTTCTGGCAGTACCTTGAAACTGCAGCAGGATTTTCTTTAAATAAACACAAGTGTATATATCTGTATGTAGTTAGTTAATGTCTTTTCTTTAGTGCTGGACTATGAGAAGTGAACAGGAATGTGTGGCTGATGGGACATAGGATCACCATGTAGGTGCTATAGGGGGAAGTCCCCAGACGAATGTTAATGTTGTATTTTTTTTTTTGTGGATCAGCTTTGACTTATTGAATTTATCCCAAATGGTTTTACTTCCACCTGTTAGATCAGTGCAATACATAAATGAATTTCCATTGCTTCTTGCTTGGTAACATATCAGAGGAAGCATATGTAGAAATTATGTGTAAAGGCACTCTGCACTTTAAGGATGTGGGGGGCAGAGGCCCCTGTAAAAGTCCTTTGAAATACTGCTTTACATACACATGGTGTCAGGTGAGGTGGGTGGACAGTATGGTCAGCCAGTAAGGCATTGGCAAGTTAGGTGCTTGTAATGTGAACCATGACAGCTTCTCAAAAGGGCCCTTGAGGGAAGCATCCAGTGTTCTGATGATTAGTGTGATCTGTCAAAGATCAGCTGATCTGATAACTATTTAATGATCTTTTATTTTCTTTTTTATAATTCCCATCTCACACTGAACCTGAAGAACCCTGTCTGGAAGCACAGACGTTCATCATTCTCACCACTGCTGTAGCCTTTAGCTATATAGGTTCATAGGTTGGTACTAGGCTATCGGCCCTAGGGCCTATGCAAGCCTAGCCATAACAATTCCCTGGATATTTCTTCCCACAATATTTACTTCCCTGGACCCCTGTCTAGCAGGGCGACTGATGTGATCCCCGGGGTGAATTTCCTATCTCCCATCCAATCGTCAAGGTTCCTTTTGAAGAGGGCCAAGGAGGTGCTCTGCTTGGCATGTATGGGCAGTCTATTCCAGAGTATGGGGAGTCTTTGGGTCAGGAACCTATCCCTCCAGCATGTTTTGTTCATTGTGATGACAAGGTTTAGATCCCTGGAGTGTGTGGCTCTGAGGGATTGGGATTTCTTTAAGTGGAGCATGTCCTACCCAGCTTTTACAAAACTCGCTCTCCCGCACCTACGTTCTGACTGCTAATTGGCTTGCCACTTTGTGAGAAATCAGCAGTCATAATGTAGGCAATTTCAGCACTACCTTCCACCCAGAGATAAAGCTTCTCTGTGGCTTCACAGGAGGAGTAGCCTGCTTTAAGCTTCATTTCTGGGATCTAAGTTCCCATGGGGGAACCCTTCCATACAGAAATTATTGCCCTTTTAAGAAAATATTTTTAATATCTTATTTACTGACAAGAAGTAGTATTTCCCCTTTAAAAATGCTGATATTTTTACAATATTGGACGTTTGCTGTCAGGGGCCATTGCTTTCAGAGCAGGGCTTATTTCTAAGTATTGGGGGCTAATTTTGTTGTGGTAAAAGTGTACTACTATTGATAACTTTTGTGTGTATGTGAAAGTTTTAATGATCAGGAAGTGTTTTAAGAGCAAGAAAAGTATTTTAACATGAATGTTTGTATACAGTTTGTGACAACTTACCTTCAGTTCTTTCTGTCAAGGCATCAGAAAAGGAGCTTTGAGTTCTGACAGACTTTTATGTACTTCTGCTTGTGCTTTACTTTTGGAAGGGACTCTGTGGGGAAGTTTTAAGTGTTTGTACTGCTTATGAAGACTTGATTGAAAAATTACTTTGACAGACTCCATCTAGCAGTGCTTACCATCAGTCAAGTGTCTTCCTAGGCTACATTATGGATATGTACTCTGGTTTTGTTGGCTGTTTTCCCACCATAACTAAAAAGTAAAAGTAACACATTAGGGAGCCCTTATTGCCACTCTGGGCTCAGACAGTGCCTCAACCATTAGTGGATGACTCTTTAGTTGCCATTCATTGTTTCTTAGACCACTCACTCAGAATTCTGGGGTTTTCTCTGGTAGTCCCTTCAGCTGCCGTGTACTGGGGGTCAGTCACATCCTTGTGGCTATTTCCATGTCGGAACTGGCCATGGGAGAACTGCCTTTTTTGGGCCTGGGAGGTATTCTGGAGGGTTCTTCTTGATGTAGCTGGAGAAGGAGACCACTTGCCAGGAGTGAAGTGACATCCCTTAGTCTGCCTACTCCCAGGGAGGTCAGTCCCTGTAAACAAAACGCAAAAGGTTCGACATTGCTCATCTGAGGATATGGTGTCTGCTCATAAAGACAATTTCCTTACCTTAACCAGTAAGTTATTACAGGCTGTTCATCCTCAAACTGAGATCCTTACCAGAGTGCAATCTAAATAAAGTAATTCCTGAGGAAAGTTTGCTAGATGATTCGGATATTGATGGAGACAGGGCTTCTTCCCCTGGAGATTACCAAGCCCAAAACTCTGATTTTGAGGAAAGTTAGTCCTCTGCAGCTGCCTTGGAGGACTTTTCTTTTTCAGAAGCTATTTCCAGGATGAATTTTCCAGGACGAATTTTGCATTTTTGCCGAAACAGATGAATATTCCCCCTGAACTGAGGAGGTACATTGCAAATGGACATGCCACATACTACACCCCTCCCTCCCCCTCCCTCCTATTTTGTCAGCCTTGGATGATGTATTAAATGCTGCCTGTGATAACTGCAATTCTTAGCCTTCAGTTCCCCCAAAAGGAAAATAGACTTTGTAAAGTACCTCAAGCTAACAAATTCTTTTGTCATCATTGATCAAACCAAGCTGCCATTTCAACCTCTTTGCCAGCTGGAAGCAGACACTTAGTCAGTACTTACCCTTCTCCTGTATATAGAGTAGTTAAGGTACTGGACAGATCCCTTCCTCTGTATGTAGAGTAGGTAAGGTACTAGACAGATCCCTTCCCTATATGTAGAGTAAGTAAGGTATTGGACAGATCCTTTCCCCTGTTTGTAGAGGAGGTAAGGTACTGGACAGATCCCTTCCCTTGTATTTAGAGTAGGCAAGGTAATGGACAGATCCCTTCCCCTGTATGTAGAGTAGATAAGGTACTGAACAGATCCCTTCCCCTGTATGTAGAGGAGGTGTAAGGTACTGGACAGATCCCTTCCCCTGTATGTAGAGGAGGTAAGATACTGGACAGATCCTTTCCCCTGTATGTACTGGACAGATCCCTTCCCCTGTATGTACTGGACAGATCCCTTCCCCTGTATGTAGAGGAGGTAAGGTACAGGACAGATCCCTTCTCCTGTATGTAGAGGAGGTAAGATACTGCACAGATCCCTTCCCCTGTATTTAGAGGAGGTAAGATACTGGACAGATCCCTTCTCCTGTATGTAGAGGAGGTAAGGTACTGGACTGATCCCTTCCCCTGTATGTAGAGTAGGTAAGGTAATGGACAGACCCTTTCCCCTGTATGTACTGGACAGATCCCTTCCCCTGTATGTACTGGACAGATCCCTTCCCCTGTGTGTACTGGACAGATCCCTTCCCCTGTATGTACTGGACAGATCCCTTCCCCTGTATGTAGAGTAGGTAAGGTACTGGACAGATCCCTTCCCCTGTATTTAGAGTACGTAAGGTAAGGGACAGATACCTTCCCCTGTATGTAGAGTAGATAAGGTACTGGAATTTATTCTTCTTCCAGTCTTAGCATATGGACATTTATTATTAGTTGTGTAAACTGTTTGAGGTAACACTCTGCCACACTTCTTTCAGAAGGTAGCTCCAGTCAGTCTTATTATTTCTAATCTGTCTCAAGTATCTAAACATACTTCGAAGGGTGGGCATGAATGAGCAGATACTGTGTCTAGGGCCATTGCTTCTGCTACAGTTTTGAGGTGGTATACCTGTGAATGTAAAAAAAAGGTTTTCTGATAAAGTAAATTCTGAGATTTTAAAAGCTACATCAGATAAGGAGAGTTACTTTGGCTCTTCTGCTGCTTGGGTTCTCAAACAATTTGATGAAAAAAGAAATTAATCCAGGGAGTTTCTAATAGTTTTCAAGCCCTCCGTTACAAATCTCTCAGATTCCTGTCATTTCCTGGCAAACAGGGAACATAAAAGTGATGGCAAGAGTAGAACAACAAAAACAAGGATCCTTTCAGAAAAAGGGACAGTCTGTCCCTCCAGAAGGCCTATGCCAGTAGTCTTCCCTTACCCTTCTGCCTCCCTCTCTAAATCTGTACAAGAAACTGGCTCTCAATATTTTCCTTTGGCAACATATTGTTTTAGACTCTGGGGTGATAAAACTGGTTCTAAAGGGTTACAGTTGGCACTGGATACACATGCCTCCATTCAGGGGACTTTCTCCAAACCAATCAGCATTTTTTCTCTTCAACGCTTGCAGTACTAGAACTAGTTCTCTTAGATCAAGGGGGGGGGGGGGGGGGGCATTTTTCTACTCCAGAATGTTTCTGGTACCATAGAAAGAACTTTCATGGAGACCAGTTCTATCTTTCCTTTTTTAACCTGTTTGTGAAAGTACCAAAAATCACAATGCCATAAAACTGGAGAGGAATGACAGGTAACTTTAATTGCAAAGACTACTTATCACATGCTCATAGCCTCAGGAAATTTCTCAGATTCTTTGCATGTGGGTCACGTTATCAGTTTGTTGCATTACCCTTTGAGTTGTCTACATTTCCAAGGGTGTTTGCAAATGTCTAGTTCCAGTGATAGCTCACTGCAGACTGCATACCATTCACATTTCATAAATTGGATGACTTATCTTTATAGTGTCTTTGCCCCTGTGTCAGGAGACCTTATCATGGGTTTCTTCTGTCCTTACTACTCTGGGGTTCCAGATAAATGTTCAAACGTCTTTCTTGACTCTCATCACTTAGGATTGTGGTTCCAAATTGTCTTTTGGGCACTTCTCAGTAAAAGGCTTATTTTAAGCAGGAGAATGTGGATTTTTATGTGGAAATTTTCCTGAGCTTCTCCAGTCAACTTCAAACTTCATTAAGGGAGTATCTCAGGATTTTGGGGTTCATTGCTTCTGTGATTCTCATGATTTCTTTTGTCAGGTTACTCATGAGAAAAATTCATTGTTTTTTAAAAAGCACATGGACCTAGCATTCTTATCCATAACAATTTCAGATTACAAGTCTGGGTTTGTTGAAAAGGAACTGAGGTTGTAGAGACAACAAATGGCTCACAAAGTCCAGGTCTCCCCTTTTTCTCTTCTTGTCCAAAGTCAATCTGTAACTGCAGATGACTCTGTTTTTGCCTGGGGATCAGTCTCTACAGGGGTAAAGGTGCAAAGCCTGTACAGCTCTTCAGAGGAACTAAACTACATAAATGTCAAACAGATGTTAAATGTGATCCTTGCCATAAAATCTCTTCATCATCTGTGTTCTCCAGGACCTCTACAAGTGATTACAGCCAACACCACTGTGAAGTGGTACATAAACAAGGGAGTACCAGCTCTTGCCCAGTGTACTGGCTGGCTGTGATAGCTTCAGAGGGAGACCTTCAACATGGTTTAACCCTTCAAGCATCTTGCATTCTGTCAGAGCAAAATGTAGTGGCAGACAAACTGAGCGGGACCACGACAGTCCCCCATGAAAAAATAATGTATGAAGGATCTTCCGGGATTTGATCCAGTTGTTAGAAGCACCTCAAGTAAATCTGTTTGCCACCTTTCAGAAAAGACAGCTTAAAAAATTCTACACCATGACTCCTTGCAGGCAGGTCTGATAAGCAGATGCATTCTCATTACCATGATCAGGGATAGTCCTTTATGCATTCCACCCTTTCCACTGGTTTCCAGGGTAATTCTAAAATTCAGAAGGACTCTCCCAAAGTCATTGGGATGACTGCTTCTTGGCCAGACAGCATTCGTTCTCTCTTCTTAAGGAATTGGTCGAGGACAATTACCACAAGCGTTCTCGCAGACTGGACCTACTCAGACAGGACAGTGGGTGTTTAATGCATGCTAGTCTCATCAACTTCAACTAACTGCCTGAAGGATTCAATTCTGATACTTTTTAGGCACCTCTTTCTTAAGGTACTAAAGGAGGTTGGTGCCTAGCCAATAACCAGGACCCTATCAGGGATTATTTACTGCTGGTTAACTATTTGTTTGAATTACTAGCCTGTGGCCATATTCTTCTGTCAAGGTTCATCTAACGCGTCTATATCATAACATCGCAGATGCAAAATGTCGAACGCTCACAAGAACGAAAATGCCAAAACTCGTATTGGGTATTGTGGGGGGCTGCGCCCCCCACACCCCCCACTAAATATATATTCCAACTCCAAGATCACACTACAGTGAGGAAAGGGCAAATATTCCAATCTTCACTGTACTGCAATCTCAAAAACGGACCCTTGACATTTCGTCACTTTCGCTTTTGTGCCATTCGACATATTTATTTTTCAATAACATGATATAGATCTCATCTAACTGCCATGTCAGCATGTCTGCCACAGATCTTCCTCTTTCAGCTCTTGAAAACAAGTGGCTCCTTCTTGGGATCTTAGCTTTGTTCAGGAAAGGTTATTTACATCTCCCTTTGAACCTCCTCGTCAGGCTGATTTAAGGTTCATAACATGGAAGAATGTACTTATTGTTCTGGCTTCTGCAAAAAGAGTGTCTGAGTTGCAGGCTGTCATGGTGGATGAACCCTAGCTGGTATTCTGTAGGGATAGGGTCACATTAAGAACAAATCTCGTATTTATGCCCAAAGTTGTTTGTTTACTTTGAATCAAGCCACCAGACTCCAAGTGTCCTATCCAGATGCTCAGAACCAAGGAGAGAGGATTGTACATACTCTGGACATGCATAGACAGCTCGGGTGCTATCTTGAAAGAACTAAATCCTTTAGAAAAGCAGATCAACTTTTTATTTCTTGTGATGGGACTAAGAAAGGACACCCTGTGTCAAAACAGATTATTTCAAGATGAATGTCTTCAGCTGTATCTTTTTGCTGTTTCCCCTATGGCACATCTATTCCAGGCAGTATTACTGTACATTCTGCTAGAGTCTTGGCTTCTGCAGTGATTTACTGGAATGAAGTGAACTCTAGAAGCATTTTAAAGGCAGCAACATAGTTCTCTGTACATACTTTTACACAGTTTTACAAATTGAATTCCTTTTTCTGGGTCAAGTACTGGCTTTGCTAAGACCATTGTCCAGGTGTTCCCGGAGCCATATACATCCTCCACCCAGGTTATATAGGCTTTGGTATAGGTTCATAGGTTGGTACTAGGCTATCGGCCCTAGGGCCTGTACAAGCCTAGCCATAACAATTCCCTGGCTATTTCTTCCCACAATATTTACTTCTCTGGACCCCTGTCTAGCAGGGCGACTGACTTGATCCCCGGGGTGAATTTCCTAACTCCCATCCAATCATCAGGGTTCCTTTTGAAGAGGGCCAAAGAGGCGCTCTGCTTGACATGTATCTGCAGTCTATTCCAGAGTCTGGGGGGGGGGTCTCTGGGTCAGGAACCTATCCCTCCAGCATGTTTTGTTCATTGTGATGACAAGGTTTAAATCCCTGGTGCGTGTGGCTCTGAGGGATTGGGAGTTTTTTAGGTGTGGCATGTCCAACAGCTCTGGGTTTGACATGGCCTTGTATGTTAAGCAGAGATTTCCTCTGAGTAGACGATATGTAACAGAGTATAGCTGGTGTTTTTTTAGATGGTCAGCATATGGCTTCTGCTTTAGGCCTGTGATTTTTTTAGTGAGGTATTTCTGCGGCCTTTCCAGTTGTTGCAGATGTTTTGAGAGGTACATACCAAACGGGGCATTGTATTCTGTAATGCGTCTAATGAGGGATGAGTACAGTGGGACAATGACCTCCTTTTTTCTGGATGAAAAGCCCTTAGTGATGAGGTGTGCCACATAGAAGGATTTCCTGACTTTTGTGGCGATATGGTTATCAAAGGTGAGACCACTGTCCACCTGTGTCCCTAAGTCTCTTATCACACCTTCGGTGTTTAGTGTACTGCCACTTATGTGGTAATTCACGGGTGCATGTTTTTTTCCCAAAGGGAATAACTATACATTTCTTGGCATTGAGCTTGAGCCCATGGCTCTGGCACCAATCATCTGTTTCTGTAAGGCCCTTTTGTAGAATATCCACATGATTTCGGGATTCAGTAATGGCTCCTAGTTTGCAGTCATCTGCGAACTTTGTTAGCCAGAGTCCCGTAGTGTTGGCCTGTACTTCAGAGAAGTAGATGCCAAACAAGAGCGGTCCCAGGACTGAACCCTGAGGTACTCCACTTGTCACTTGTCTGGAGCTGAATTTGGAGTCGGCTACTTTTACAGTGTAGGTTCTATCAGTAAGCCATTTGGCAACCCATCGAGTGACGTAGGGATTAATGCCCAGCTTAGTAAGTATATCTATGATTCCAGAGTGGGGGATGGTGTTGAAGGCTTTGGCGAGGTCCAGATAGGCTGTTTGGACTGCCTTACCCTTGTGCACAGCTCTGGAGACTGATTCGAAGAAGTCAGTCAGGTTCAGGAGACAAGATTGGCCCTTCATGAACCCAAACTGGGTAGGGTCCAGTGTTTGAAGGTTGCCAACCGCCTTGTGGAGTGGGATAACTGTAGCTGTGCGCCACTCAGTGGGCATGAAGCCTGAGGTGAGACTGTAATTAAACATGACACTTAGGTGAGGTGCCAGTTTATTTTGTAGTTTATGTAGTACACAGCACTCAACCCTTATAGCCTAAAGGCTACTACAGCAGTGAGAATGAACAGCAGAGTGTAGATGTCCTTCAAGGATGCATCTGCAGTCCTTACAAATGGGTTGTCCTGTCGTCAGGCAGCCCTTCGGTCGGCCGGATTCCAAAGTCTGGGTCTGGCCTCGGCTGGTGTTGCACTTCACCCGACGTCATAGCTGCAGTTATTCGGGTATAAAGGCATCAGCCGACGCCATCTTCCTCAGTCTTTCTTGCCGCGTGGCGCCCGAAGCAGAAGCTGTTTGCAAGTGCCGGTCGGTCAGAACCAGAGAATACTACCGAATACTACTACCGAAGACTTCTAAAAAGCTAAGTACCCCGTTGGGGACTTTTTCTTGCCTCAGCCGATGTCAGAAAAAGTGAATAACTGTTTAACTTGTGGGAAACAAATGCCTCATAAAGATTTCCACTCTTACTGCTTACCTTGTCTAGGCCCAGACCACGACGTTGCAGCTTGTCTAGCCTGTGCTTCTTTTAACCGGCGGGCGCTTAGACGTCGGTCGGAATTTGCTGAGGAGTTTTTCGGCTCCGATTTTGCTTATATTATGCCGTCGGATCCTCCGACTTCGCAAATATCTAAAAAACGCAAGGAAAAGGACCGACACTCGCGGTCCGCGGTTTCGGCCGAAACCGCGGTTAAGCCAACCGCGAGTGTCTCGGTTTCAGCTGAAACCGAGCAAGCGGTTCTTCCTTCAGCCGAAAACTTACCTTCTACCGAGGCCTCTTCCAACCTCGTGGAATCGGCTTCTGAAATCCCACCTGCTGTTGCAGTTTCTCAGGAATTATCAGTCACTATTCCCTTGGATATTTCAACCCCTGCACGTGGAGCTGCTAGGCCACCTGCAGCCATGTCCATTAAGGCCTTTGCCAGGACTAAAGCTACTAAATCTGTGCCTGCTAAGACCCCCTCTCACAGGCCTAGCTCTAGTTCACAAATGCTTAGTTTAGCAGAGGATCTCATTTCTTTAATCCGAGGATCCCAACCTCAACCAGACAGGGCCTCTCACCCGCCTCCAGAGAAGAGGCCTAGAGCAGAGCCCCCTGAGCCAGTGTCTACAGATGATTCCTCTGATGATTCAAATGATACAGACCCTCCAGAGGCTCCTTACTCCCCTTATGAAGACTCTGATGCTGAAGAGTCCATCCCTTCTGCCTGATGAATTTTCTTTTGGGGAAACCTTGCATGCTATGAGGGAACAATTTCAGTGGCAGGGCCAGGATTTCTCAGATTCCAGAAAAAGGCTTAGAACTTTTCTGCATTTACCACAACATAGGCCTTTAGCCATACCTCCAGTTCTGTCTGTTGTAGATGATGCATTTAATGATGCTTGTACTGCTCCTGATTCTCTACCTCCGGCCCCTGCTAAGCCCGATAGATACTACAGGGTCCCGGACACACATTACCACTTGTATAAGGCTCCTTTTGCAGATCCAGAGACTATCTCCCAAGGACCTAAGGCTGTAGCAGCTACCTCTGCCAAAAACCCCCTCCCCTCTGAAAGGGAATCCAGATCCTTAGAGAGATGGGGTAAAAGTTTACACTTCTGCTACTCTTTCAGCTAGGGCCTTGAACTGTCAATTTCACATGATACAGTATCAAGAATTTATGCTAGACCAGTTAACCAAAAAAACTGTCCTCGGATGAAACAGTAGACAAAAATATGTGCAGGAAATGGTACATAACATTCAACAAGTCAGTAACCATTCCTTAAAATGCGGCTATGATGCACTGGAGGCTTCCTTTAGATCAGCCATGACTGGCACAGTTATCAGAAGGCATGCATGGTTAAAAGAACAGGCCTTACCAGACCATGTCAAATCAAAACTATTAGATGCTCCTATGGATAAGATCAATTTGTTTGGCTCTCCTGCACAACAAGTGCTGAAGAAGATGGAAGAGAAGGCAAAATCTGTCCAAACAGTGAAAGATTTCTTACAGGTCCAACCTCCGAGGTTTAGCAGGAATTGGCTCTCCAAGAATTGGTCCTTTCCAGACTCCTCCAGAACTCAGAGAGGCAGGAATAGGCGTTCAAGAGGCAGAAGCCAATCCAGGGGTGCCTACAGGGGACGCCAGTGGCAGGGCAACAACCAGCGAGGCACAGCCACAGACACAGCCACCACCACAACTACAGGTCAATCACAGTGACTTGGCTCTGGCACCACCTACCAGGGAACAATTACAAGCACCCTTAGGCGGGAAGCTAGCCTTATTTTCAACAAACTGGCATTACATCACAAGAGACAAGTGGATTTTGCAGACAATAGACCAAGGTTACAGGTTTCACTTCCATACTCTACCAGGGAAGAGAGGAATGCCAAACCTACCTCCAAATCAAAAGACAGAAGCTCTAAAACAAATATCTCAATTATTAAGGATGAGAGCTGTAGAAAAGGTACCATCTATGGAGCAAAGAAAGGGATTTTACTCCAGACTCTTCCTGGTACCAAGAAAAGAGAGCAAATGGAGACCTATTCTCGACCTGTCCGCTTTAAACACATTCCTCATTGTCCCAAAATTCAAAATGCTGACTCTACAGCAGCTTCTTCCCATGCTGGGCAAGGAGTCTTGGCTGGTAACTCTAGATCTCAAGGAGGCATACCTGCACGTCCCCATATGACCAAATTGCAGAAGATACCTCAGATTTCTTGCAGGATCAGAGCATTATCAATTCTCAGCATTGCCCTTTGGCTTATCTACTGCGCCCAGAGTGTTCACGAAATGCCTGGCATCAGTAATTGCTCATTGCAGGCTTCAGGGAATCCAAATCTACCCTTACCTGGACGACTGCCTGTTACAAGCGGACAACAAAAACAAGCTAACAGAAGACTTGAAAAGGGTCATTTATCTACTGCAAGCCCTGGGATACACAGTCAATATAAAAAAGTCAAGGCTGATACCATCCCAAAGGATAACCTTTTTGGGTGCAGAGCTAGACACATCAAAACAAATGGCATTCCTAACAGTAGAAAAACAGAAGCAACTACCTCTCTACTTTTTGGCATTAACAAAACAGGACCAGCTAACAGCAAGAAAAGTCCTGCAAGCCCTGGGTTACATGGCATCCTGCATAATATTGGTTCCACATGCCAGACTACACATGAGAAAACTACAGTGGTACCTGAGGAATTTATGGTCTCAACACCAGCACAGCCTAGAAACTCAAATTCCAATAATTCCATGCCTGAAACAAGAATTCCTATGGTGGGCACAGGCCTGTCAGGCAAACACAGGATTGCCCTTCCACAACACTCAGCCAAGCCAAACCATCACGACGGACGCCTCAGACCTCGGTTGGGGGGCCCACATGCTGGACAAGTGCATTCAAGGTTTATGGACTTCAGACCAGCTGCACCTACACATAAACCTAAAGGAAATGCTGGCAGTAAAACTGGCAATTCAGACATTCAGACCATTTCGACGACAAGGCCAATTGATGATAAGGACAGACAACACCACAGTTATGTGGTACATCAACAAACAGGGAGGCACACATTCGTACCCTCTATGCCGGATGGCACTGGACCTCTGGAATGTGTCCCTGAGCTACAACATACAGTTACAAGCAGTTTTTGTACCAGGAAAAGAAAACATTCTAGCAGACAGATTAAGCAGGACCACCACGGATGCCCACGAATGGATGCTGCATCCGGACATCTTCAAAACCATTACAAGAAAATGGGGACTCCCAGAAATAGACTTATTTGCATCCCCACACAATCACCAGCTACAGAAATTCTGCACAAGGACGTACCACCCACTTGCTTGGAAGGTGGACTCCCTCTCTTTCAGCTGGAAAAACCTGGCAGCATATGCATTCCCACCACTTCCTTTGATGCACAAGGTGTTATTGAAGATCAAAGAGGAGCGTCCAAGGATCATTCTGATAGCTCCAGACTGGCCAAGACAACATTGATACCCATTACTGAGGAGCATGTCTCGGGAACAAATGTGGCCCTTATCCCTGGTTCCATTGCTGTTAACACAGAACAACTACAACATCCTGCATCCAAACCTGAAAACGCTGCAGCTGACTGCCTGGAACATTGCATAAGGCCAATTAACCCAAATTTATCCCAAAGGGTTAAAGACATTATCCTGGAGGCTCGCAGACCCTCAACAAGAAAAAATTATTCGGCAAAATGGAAAAGATACCTCATTTGGAGTACTACAAAAGGAGAAGATGTGTGTCTGGTAAACATAGCCAACATCCTGGAATACTTGGCAGAGCTCTTTCACAAAGGCCTGTCCTATTCTTCCATTAAGATTCATGCATGAGCTATTTCAGCAGAATACGACTTGGATCCTCCAGTCTTCTCACATCCCCTACTCAGGCAGTTTCTCAGAGGAATTAAAAATGTAAAACCTCCTAGGAAACCACCATTACCAGCATGGGACTTGAACTTTGTGCTAGAAAAATTGACACTCCCTCCTTTTGAACCAGCAGCAACAGCAGAATTACAATATTTATCATGGAAAACTGCTTTTCTACTGGCAATCACTTCAGCAAGAAGGGTATCTGAGCTACAGGCATTAATGGCAGTACAACCCTTCCTGATCTTCCATCAAGATAGAGTGTCCATGAGAACAAATCCTACTTTTATGCCTAAGGTGGTCTCCAGAGTATCTTTAAATCAGGCTATCCACCTACGTACATTCTTCCCCAACCCACAGAACAGGGGAGAAAGACTGTTGCATACCTTGGATGTACATCGACAATTACGCTACTACCTGGACAGGACCAAGGGCAATAGAAAAACTGACCAGCTTCTGGTAGCATATGCAACAGGAATGGAAGGAAAAGCAATTTCAAAACAGACTATTTCAAAGTGGATAGGAAATTGTATCAGATTTTGTTACTCCTACCATGGAAAGAAAACTCCAGAAAAGATCAGGCCTCACTCTACAAGGGCTACAGCCACTACCACAGCTTTCCTACGAGGAGTGGCTACCAAGGACATTTTAGAGGCTGCTACTTGGAGCTCCGTGCATACATTTGCCAAGCATTATAATTTACCTTTATAATCTAGATCCCGAGCAGGTTTTGCCACTGCTGTTTTGCAAGGGATCTTAACTACACCATAACTTCCTTTTTCCTCCTCCCCCAGTTTGGCTATGGTATTCTACCCATTTGTAAGGACTGCAGATGCATCCTTGAAGGACATAGTACAGTTTTGTACCTACCATAAATGTAGATGTCCGATAGGAATGCATCTGCAGTCAGGATTACCCTCCCACCTTTCCCCTCTGTGGTACTCCTAGGGTATTTGCCCATCTTATAGCCAGCTGGGGGAATCTATTATGGTGTATTTGTTTGTATATATGTACATACATGCTTATTTTTTGTGTCTGCTCTCTACTATTTGGAATCATTGGTATTTATCCAAATTTAGCCTTCCTAGAGGGCACCTGGCATCTGGGGCAAGAAACACTGAGGAAGATGGCGTCGGCTGATGCCTTTATACCCGAATAACTGCAGCTATGACGTCGGGTGAAGTGCGACACCAGCCGAGGCCAGACCCAGACTTTGGAATCCGGCCGACCGAAGGGCTGCCTGACGACAGGACAACCCATTTGTAAGGACTGCAGATGCATTCCTATCGGACATCTACATTTATGGTAGGTACAAAACTGTACTTTGTGTAAGTTACACTTAGCATAACCATAAATGTTTGAATTCCTCACTGTTGCAGTAGCTGCAACCATCCACCATCCCCCCTACTTCTGTATATAGTTGTTGGGATATAAAGTTATCTGTTATTGTTATTATATTTTACAGGTTTAGGGTGAGTTAGAGGTTATTCTGTAGGTGTAAGAAAGTCCTGAAATTGACTAGTCTGTTGATTTCCATCCAAGGGACTAGCTAATCAGCAGTCAGTGTGCAAGTACTGAAGGGAGACGGAACCTTGTGAAGCAGGACAGTTTCTGAATCCTGTTCGGGGTACAAGTCGTATAACCAAAGGCTACGGCAGCATTGAGAAATTCCAACATCTGTGGTTATGGTTAGTTCACCTTCCACAGCACAACTTACACAACTGTACTTCCACCGCATACTATGCTTTTAGTACAACCGGGCAAGCTGCTGTCAGTTGGTATTAGAGCCATTTTAACAAGAATAGCCAATTCTCCTTCTCTGTGTGTCCGCGGTGGACTTTCATTGGGAGTTCCTTTATCTGCTCTCCTACATACCTTTTAAAGTTTTGTCACTGCTGCTCCCACTTAGGAAGGGTGTGCCTTCTGTGACTCATGCCATTGTCACTTTGTCTTGAGTTAGTGGATACATCGGTCACATTTCTTTCTAGCTGCTCACCAAGTTTGGTTCTGCTGTTTACAATTTGTATTTTGTAAGTGTCCGAATTTAACATCTAGGAAGAGGAGGCCTATCATGTGATTATTCAGTCAGCAGATGAGTGTCTTTGAATGTTACTAATTTTTGTCTACTTTTTTGTGGCCAGAACACGAAGATTTTTTGTATGAATACTGCAAGCATGACTCACCCAAGGTCTTCCTTATGGCACAGCACTTGTTGGAAATGAAGTGCTTGTCCCAAAAGGCTGCATATCCCACCTGTTTCCCCATCCCAACACGTGTTTGTCCTTTTTCAATAAAATTGTAGGTTGCCTTACTGCCTGGGGTAGGGCACGTGTGGATAACTGGGCTTATGCAAGTGTTTCCAAATGCCTCCTCCCATGTGACTTTGTCGAGCACTGATTTTGCTGGAATGCACTGCCCATGCTTCTCCTTTTGGATGCATTCCTTGACCACTCCTTATCTGTGTTTCAGTTTCTTGGCCGCTGTTCATCCCCATTTCTTTGTTAGATTCTGATGGCTTGTAACCAGGTGAAGAGCACCATCCAGTAGAAACATTTACTGGTCTGTATACCTGGCCTGTTGGTCCTTGTCCTTTTGTCCACTGAACGCATCCCTGTTCCCAGGATATGCCCTCCTTCTTTGACCACTTGCCTGTTGTTCTCAAACCTGCATCCATCTGGAACTAGTGTTGGATCTGTTAATCTCAAAATAAGTCCCCCCCCCCCCCCAAGAGCGGTCCCAGGACTGAACCCTGAGGTACTCCACTTGTCACATGTCTGGAGCTGAATTTGGAGTCGGCTACTTTTACAGTGTAGGTTCTATCAGTAAGCCATTTGGCAACCCATCGAGTGACGTAGGGATTAATGCCCAGCTTAGTAAGTATATCTATGATTCCAGAGTGGTGGATGGTGTTGAAGGCTTTGGCGAGGTCCAGATAGGCTGTTTGGACCGCCTTACCCTTGTGCACAGCTCTGGAGACTGATTTGAAGAAGTCAGTCAGGTTCAGGAGACAAGATTGGCCCTTCATGAACCCAAACTGGGTAGGGTCCAGTGTTTGAAGGTTGCCAACCGCCTTGTGGAGTGGGATAACTGTAGCTGTGCGCCACTCAGTGGGCACGAAGCCTGAGGTGAGGCTGTAATTAAACATGACACTTAGGTGAGGTGCCAGTTTATTTTGTAGTTTATGTAGTACACAGCACTCAACCCTTATAGCCTAAAGGCTACTACAGCAGTGAGAATGAACAGCAGAGTGTAGTTGTGTAAGTTACACTTAGCATAACCATAAATGTTTGAATTTCTCACTGTTGCAGTAGCTGCAACCATCCACCATCCCCCTACTTCTGTATATAGTTGTTGGGATATAAAGTTATCTGTTATTGTTATTATATTTTACAGGTTTAGGGTGAGTTAGAGGTTTCTGTAGGTGTAAGAAAGTCCTGAAATTGACTACAGTCTGTTGATTTCCATCCAAGGGACTAGCTAATCAGCAGTCAGTGTGCAAGTACTGAAGGGAGACGGAACCTTGTGAAGCAGGACAGTTTCTGAATCCTGTTCGGGGTACAAGTCGTATAACCAAAGGCTACGGCAGCATTGAGAAATTCCAACATCTGTGGTTATGGTTAGTTCACCTTCCACAGCACAACTTACACAACTGTACTTCCACTGCATACTTTGCTTTTAGTACAACCGGGCAAGCTGCTGTCAGTTGGTATTAGAGCCATTTTAACAAGAATAGCCAATTCTCCTTCTCTGTGTGTCCGCGGTGGACTTTCATTGGGAGTTCCTTTATCTGCTCTCCTACATACCTTTTAAAGTTTTGTCACTGCTGCTCCCACTTAGGAAGGGGGTGCCTTCTGTGACTCATGCCATTGTCACTTTGTCTTGAGTTAGTGGATACATCGGCCACATTTCTTTCTAGCTGCTCACCAAGTTTGGTTCTGCTGTTTACAATTTGTATTTTGAAAGTGTCCGAATTTAACATCTAGGAAGAGGAGGCCTATCATGTGATTATTCAGTCAGCAGATGAGTGTCTTTGAATGTTACTAATTTTTGTCTACTTTTTTGTGGCCAGAACACGAAGATTTTTTGTATGAATACTGCAAGCATGACTCACCCAAGGTCTTCCTTATGGCACAGCACTTGTTGGAAATGAAGTGCTTGTCCCAAAAGGCTGCATATCCCACCTGTTTCCCCATCCCAACACGTGTTTGTCCTTTTTCAATAAAATTGTAGGTTGCCTTACTGCCTGGGGTAGGGCACGTGTGGATAACTGGGCTTATGCAAGTGTTTCCAAATGCCTCCTCCCATGTGACTTTGTCGAGCACTGATTTTGCTGGAATGCACTGCCCATGCTTCTCCTTTTGGATGCATTCCTTGACCACTCCTTATCTGTGTTTCAGTTTCTTGGCCGCTGTTCATCCCCATTTCTTTGTTAGATTCTGATGGCTTGTAACCAGGTGAAGAGCACCATCCAGTAGAAACATTTACTGGTCTGTATACCTGGCCTGTTGGTCCTTGTCCTTTTATCCACTGAACGCATCCCTGTTCCCAGGATATGCCCTCCTTCTTTGACCACTTGCCTGTTGTTCTCAAACCTGCATCCATCTGGAACTAGTGTTGGATCTGTTAATCTCAAAATAAGTACCCCCCCCACCCCCACCGCCCCGTGTCCCTCATACTGTCCCTTGGTTGGAGAAGTCGTGGTATTACACAGCAACAGTGAGCTCTCTTCCTCTTCTATTTCTTCCCTTTAGGGCTCCATCCTCGTGGATCCCTTGAGTATGATGAATTTATTTCAGGAGTAGCCTTCTTATCTTTCTTTTTTCAAGCAGTGCCCTACTGGCTGGTTGGGACTGCTCAAGGATGAATCATGAGTGACCATTTCTGACCTGACTCGGACAGTTCTTCAGGAGTGGGGATCCCATCTGGGCCACATATGTTTCAGGAACATGCAGGTGTCATAGACTTCGACAGTCCTTATCCAACATCCTTGATATTTAGCCTTTTCTCTAACTCTTGGTTTGCTGAAGGCCTGCTTGGTTGCAGGATGATTGCTACTTTGCTCAAACTGTATAGCAAATAGTCTGGTTCCTGAAAAAGAGCAAGGGATAACCATGTTCTTTCCTCATTTCTAGAAAAGCTATCCACATAGGAAAATGGGCCTTTAGTTGCAGCATGTCTCTTGTGATTATTCACATGTTGGTAGTTTTTATGACTTTGACAGATGTTCTAAATGAAGACAGTGCTTCAACATCTCATTGACGAGCAGAAATGGATCTTTCTCCAGTTCTCTTGACATTCCATCTATTTTGTAAACCACCTAGTGTTTTAAGGGTGACAAGAGGGGCAAGCTGAACAAAGGTAGAAGGTTATCTCCTTTTTGGATTGCAGTTGAAGTATCAGCACTCAAAATGCTGAGTGCCGACATAACAAACAAAAAAAAAAAAAAGACTGAAAACCTGGAGAAGAGCAATATCGAAAATCGCTCTTCCCCTTAAAACGTCTTTTTGCAGTGGGGGCAAGCCACTTTCCCTGAACTTATATGTATACCAACTCTGAGATTGCCATACCTCAGAGACAAGAGAATATTTTGAGAATTGGCACCTTGGACTTGGTATATGTAAGTTCAATCTTTCGGCCATTCAGTTTCCATCTTTCGGGACTCATTCTAGTGGGTCTTGACATTTCAGATAGTTACCTTTCCTTACAGTAGTCACAAGTCAAACTGCAAGATCCCTAAGGCAAGCTGAAAGAGAGAGAGAATTTCCTCAATGTCTCCAGAGTCTTCCCTGGAGCCTTCTTCCATTAGGCTTTGCCTGGTACACCTCCCATAGGGGACAGTCAGACTCACAGTCATTAGTTAGACTACATCAGCCGATTCCTCACAATCCACAGGAGTGGTGACTACTTCGAGAGCTTCACTCTGGAAAGTGAACCCACTGACTCCAAGAAGAAATTTCACTGTTGCAGTTTTCATTACATTAGGAATCCCCTGCCAAGGGCGCCCCAATGTTTGTCCAGTATACCAAAACCTTTAGATTGCTTTAAGGTACACCGAAAGACACGATGGAGGGTACTTCTTGCTCCAAGGGATAGCCATCATTGAAGGCCAAGTAGCCTAGGCTGGAATCTCCACTGGACATCTCTCCCAAAGCGAGTGAATGCCCAGAGGGTTCACCTGGCTTTGTCACTGGATTCCTCTTCCTTGACTGGGTTGGAAGCCAGCAGGTATCTAACTTTAAGCACGTCCGAAGAGGCTTTGCAGACATCCGTTTCGGGGCGCTCTGGGGAACCATGGCTGATTATTTCAAAAGGGCCCAGGGGTATTTCTCAGATGTTAGTCAGAGAAGAAGTCCCTACTACCATCATTGAATGCCATCCTGGATCAGAGTTTTCCAAATTTTTTAAGGCGGACATCTCATTGAAGAAAAAATGAAAGACTAAACACATTTCTCATGCTCCTAAGGATTCCCACTGTGAATGGCAGGCCTTACCTCAGGGTTTGTTTAGTGCTTTGATGGTATTGAAACCTCCTCAAGGAGTCTGTTCCAGCCCCCCCCCCCGGTCCTCTAATGCTGTAAAAATACCGTGCTGACTGATCCTGAATTTCATGGGCCTGGATGTTTGGCCCACATAGAAGGCTGAGCATGAACAGGTGGCTAGGTAT
Organism: Protopterus annectens; assembly: GCF_019279795.1. Lineage (NCBI taxonomy): Eukaryota > Metazoa > Chordata > Ceratodontiformes > Protopteridae > Protopterus > Protopterus annectens. The sequence continues at coordinate 163,242,489 of NC_056748.1, forward strand.
ATAACCCAGTCAGAGAAACAATTGTAAAAAAATTTAATATCATAAACCTGACTGGTGTTGCGGCTGGTGGTGGTTCGGCCTACTGTGTGGGCCATACGTCCAGGCCTGTGAAATTCAGGATCAGTGAGCATTTAAGTGATGTCAAACTAAAAAAGCATACAAATGCATTATACAAACATGTGGCTAATCATCCTTCAGCATCCTTTGGTTTCACTGTCATTGATATTATCAAGGGGGATAGAACAAATAAAACTGGCTGGCACTATATACTTAATAATAAAGAAAAAAGATGGATTGTAAAGCTAGGTGCTTTAATTCCTTCTGGGTTAAATGAAGTATTGTGGGCAGCCAATGGGTGTTCTTCTTTTAATGGATGGGTGTGTATATAAGGAGTGTTGAGTGTCATTTATGGTTGCACTGAGGAAGGCTTGAAATTTATGCCGAAACCGGTCTGTCTGTATGTGATAACTGTATAATAAAGTTACACTTTACACAACTTCGTGCTGGCTTTTTGTTTTTTGGATCACTGTTTCTTTAAGACGTGCACTGCTGTACTTGCAGGGGACTATTCTGGACTATTCTGCTTGCCTTTCCCTTGCTGTCAGCCATTTGGTGTGGGTGAGGTTATTTGCTGTGCTATTTTGAGCACTCCTTGCCTTGGACCCAATTTTTCCTAGTTTGTTATTTTTGTTCTTTCCCCTTATATTTGGCATGTAAATAATTGCTTTATATGCAGCTCTTTAAATTTCTCTTTTGCAACGATTGGCAGTGGACTGGATGTCTTTTTAATGTTTCCTGATTAACGTTTGGTGAATCTAATTGTTGGCACACAATAACGGTACAATTTGGGATATTTCTCTCAACATTTTCGCTTTTGCGACGTTTGGCAGTGGACTGGATGACTGGAGGTCTGCTAAATGTTTCCTGATCAATGTTTGGTGAATCTAACTGTTGGCATACAATAACAGCACTGTTTGGGATATTTTTCTAAACATTTTGGGCCTAAGTGAGTGGTTATATGCCGGCAGACGTTGGAAGCAACTTCATGATTCCTTTCACGATGTAAAGGCAACATTGGGCATGAAATACCAATGTGGTGGTTTCACTTTGTGGATTAACAACTATGAAGGTACTTATGGTTTACATTTGATGTACTGATGGGGCTCGTATTTGTGCTGAAGTTGTTTCCTGCTTGTCAGCTGACTTCTGGGACTTTGTTTGGGAAACGCATATAATGCGGCTGTTTACTTTATGCTACCATTAGCTTTTCGGTGTGGATTTGTTATGACGAAGGGATTTTGGATTGTGTTATACAATATATTTTTGACATATGTCTAAGTGGCGTAATCAGTAAGAGAATTTTTTCCCACTGGGAAGTGATTTGAACAGTGACCTTGGCCTACTGTGCTTGGTATTTTCTGTTTGCCAGTAGCGCTCCTCTAAGTGTAGTTCAGTGTCACTTTTTATTTAACAACCACTGAGTGGTGCATTACTTATCGATGTTCTCTACATACTTCATGCAGTGTAACTTCTTTAATTCAATTTTAGTTTATATAAGCAGCTGCCTATGTGTGTTTGCAACAGGCAGTATTAATATGGTATAGGGACGAGCATTTTCTGTACCTGGGAAACTTAAGTAATTATGAAGCATATTATTGTGCTTATGAGAATAGTTATGCTCATTTAATATTGCACTGGTTGTTTTTAGCGCAGTTACTTTGACATTTTTGTTTTCATACCTATGGAGTTTTTCACTTTGGTGCATGACAACGTTGTTTAGCTTAAAAGCATCTGTTTTTTCTAACATATGGACCTCACTCTATATGAATAGATAGTGTATTACCAACATTTTATACATATGGCACAGAATCACAGTTCAAGTTTATACTATTTAGTTTAGGATAGTTAATGCATCAGGACACAGTATTGGCCCTAAATTTTCTTGGTTTCTAAGTCTAAATTACTAATACTTCCTGTTGATTGGGTCAACTATTGTTTTTTCAATGGTATTTTCTGTGGTTTATCAGGACAGTACCATTGGACATTCTATTCAGATAGATATTGGACATATCCCTTATATATACTGATATGATACCGACCCTTGATGGGATTTAGTTCAGTATTATACCCAACAATTGTGGATATTCGCGTGTTTTGGGTGTTTTTTTGATATATAGGCAGTTAACTGGTTTCCAATTCTTGAAACATCGTTTTTTTTATGAATACATTATATCCCTGTTTTCCCTTAATTTGGAGCCATAATATGTTTCTAATATAGGGGATTGTACTCCTATGGGTGGTTGCTTATATAGGTCCAGCTATCATTTTTATTGGATCAAAATCTGAGGACATGAAGGGTGTCTTTTGAATATTCCATACACAACAAGAATACTTTATGAGGTAGTCACTGGTTGCTATCGAATATCGAATCTCCCTCGGATGTAGCACTACCACGCTGAAATTTCAGTTTATAGGTGGCAGGGGCTATTATTACCGAGTGGTATTAGTATAAGTTTTAGGGGTAACATAGCGCCACCTTATTTTGAATGTTGAATTTGGTGGGGGCTGTTATTGTGCTCCATTTTTTATTAGATTTACTCTTACATTTGGTTTTTCATCATCATTATTGTGTTGAGCATTGATCTCATTTAATTAAAGGGGGTTAATGCTCCTTTGTTTATCTCTAATTTTTTGGTGACTTGATAGTTATAGTCAGCCTTTTGGGATGGACCTTAACCAACTACTCAGGGGTATATCCTCTGATAGAGATGACCTAGGTATATTTGGTGTTGGGGCTCCGAATATGGGTTCTGAAGGGAACAAGCAAGTACCACTTGAGTCTGATTGTCAAGACTTGTTTAATCAGTTGTTTAGAAGTATGAAAAATTTAAGAGCCAATGTTTGGCATCTACGTTTATTCAAAGCCTGTATGTCCAAGACAATCAGTCCCAGGGGATTACGGGTAAGGATCCAACCCTTGGTAAATAACAGTGATGAGGAACTGCAAAAAGAGTGGGAAGGCATACAAGCATCAGCGGGGTTTGTACAGGCCTTAGCTTCATATCATGACCGGTGCATTGATGTGGTATATTGGAAGTTACTAAGTTGTGTGAGCAATCCAAACAATTTGAGGGCCATAAAAACTACTCAACATGTTTACAGCAGCTAGTGCAGGAACGATCAGCCTTAGAAAAACAACTCAAGGAGCGTAAGGTGTACAAATTTAACAGGGACATTATGGATTATGATAAGGGGAGACCATTTGGCCCATTTAAAAGTGTAACATTTTCCATTGTTGGCCCTAAGTCCAACAAAAGGAAACGCCCAAGATCTGTATTAAGGAAAACTAGTTTTTCATCTATGGGTACATCAGGGGATGAGTCTTCCTCTTATACGGACTCTGAAATGGCACCGGCTATAACCTCACCCACACCAAAATGAATTAATACCAGCATGGATCTCCCTTTAGGAAACCCAAACACAGATGTGGACACAAACACAAGAAACGTAACAAATGTGGAGACTTTACTCCAAATCATGAGCAACAAGTAGTATCTAATAATGTCCTCAATATCTCCTCCCAACCTCTCACTAACATATGTCCATTTGTGGAAATCTTTACAGCTATATGTGAGGAAGAAGTTAGGCAATTTTTGTTGAGAGACATTGAACATATTTTCATAATTTGACATTAGGTGAACAATCTGCCTTGAGAGAGTTGAACGATTTGTCCTCCTTAGAGATGCGCCTCACAGATAAGGGTGGGAGAATTGTTGTTATGGACAAGATTTTTTTACTTTGTATGCGAGAATTGTTTAGTGATTCAGCCACATATCTTCTGATTTTTAAACATCAGGTGTTAGGTATTACAGAAAAGATTGCATGTTTTTCTTTTGGCTTTATTAATGACAGGTATGATTGCAGATGATTTATATAAGTACTTTTTGGTAGAAGATCCAGTCCTCTATCGACTCCCAAAAGTACACAAAGATTCTGCCAATCCACCTGTTTCCCCATAGTGTCCAGTAAAGGTTGGGCTATGAAATCTCTATCCATTTACATGGAGAAGACTCTACTTCCAGTGTTAGACCCAGTTGTAGCTGTGTTGAAAGATGCTAAAAATTTTCTTGAAGATTTATACACTAAGACCTGTACTTCGGACAGTAATATGTTTTTTTTCTTTGTAACTTTGGACGTAGAATCACCTTTTATGGCTATTTCCAATACATGGTTAATTGAAAATTTTAGGTTGTTCTTGAAACACCATAATGTATTTACTAGTACTAAGATAGAAGTTATCTGTACTCTCCTTGAACTGATAAAGGAATGTAATGTTTTTGTTTTTGGTAGTGATTTTTATTTGCAAAAGGAGGGCACAGCTTGTGCCAATAGCTACGTCAACCTTGTATTAGCACAATGGGAATTGGATCAAGTTTTGAAGTTTAATATATATTGCACAAGTGATTTACTTTAAGCATTTTGTTGATATTTTTTGTTATGGAATGGTTCTTTAGGGTTGCTTCATGAGTTTATTTTCTACATACTACAACTTTATTTTTGAAGTTTACATTTAAAAGTTCGTTGATTCAATACATTTCTTTGATATGACTGTTACTTGAAATATGTAGGGTGGTTTCAAGACTGGATTGTTTAAGAAACCATGTAAAAGGAATTCATTGTTACCACACAAACATGCATCCTAGACATGTTTTTATGAACGTTCTTAGAGATCATTTTCTTAGGGTTGTGAGGCTCCATAATGATGATTGTTCTTTAGATTAAGCCTTCCTGGATTTGAATGCTGATTTTTCGAAAAGGGGCTATAAAGCACATGAAATAGATGCCTGCATAGCAGAGGTGTGGTCCGAAAGGACTAAGAGCTAGAGCCTGTTTCGCTGAAGCATCTTCATTAAAGCAGCATTCTGTCGATCTGCAGTTAACTAGGAAGGAGGTTAGGTTACCACTTACTTACTCCAGTGATGGAAATGTCTTTTGTGACATCGTTAAGAAGAATTGGAATATTTTGCTTGCCTGCGATGAACTTAAGGAAGTAGTAAGTGAGAAGCCTAAATTCTCCTTCAGAAATAATTATTCACTGAAAAGACAGCTGTGCTATAGAAGTCAGACTAGTTCACATTTGCTGGTCTCACAATGGAGGGGTACCTTTCCCTGTCATAGTTGCAGAACATGTCGGTATATTCATTCTCATTATAGTTATGCACATTCTACATTAAAATATTCCATTGAGGCTCATTTTATGCAGACTTTGCTAACGGAGATTTTATGTTTTATGCCTGTTGCACTCATTGTAGTGCATTTTATATAGGCAAGAGTGTTACTTAAGAGAGAAGATACTTGAAATGTTAATGATATTAAGAATAGGAAGCTCAGCAATGCATTGGCCCATCATGTGTAGGATTTTGGTTGCAAGCCTTTTTGTATTGGAAGTCCTGTCTGTAGATATTAGAGAGGGAGATCTGAAGAATAAGAGAACTTAATCAACAGGCGTGGATTATAGAATTACAAGCTGATAAGTTTCCCGGTATTAATGGACATGTGTCTTTAAAACCATCTTTAAAAGCATGTCCACTCCCCCAGAACGTTGGTGGTTAATAAGTGTATTTGGAAACATAGTCGCAATTTACTTGCTACAGTGTATTATATATTTTATGTTTAAAATGCTTTTAAGTAATGTATTTTAGTAAGTTTTTCATGGTTTTGTTGTAGACATGAGTCAGTGTTTTTGATGATGATAATATTAGAATATTTATGTATATTTATATTTACAGCGATTATTGCTGGACAGGCTGTTTGCGTCATTGCTGTAATGGTTTTGAATGGACGTGGGACGTTTAATGGACTGATTCAGTGTGTTATTAATTAGATCTGATGAAGCGGTCTGTGCACTGTGAAAGCGCTTACTAATTTTTGTTTTAGTAATGTTTGTAATAGGTTTTACACAGCCATGGTGATTGTAGACTTTATTTTTGTTTCTATATACTTTGCTGTTTTTGCGATCTTTGCTCAGCAGTAAGACTGTGCATGATTTGTGTAAGCTGGATAGAATTTCTAGAGCTAGAGCTGGTTTCTAGGACCATCCTTCATGGTTTCCCAGAGGGCTCTGTTGGTCCTTCATTCTTCCAAGTTTATTCCTCCGCTTGGCACTCTCCCTAATGTAATGAATACTGCAACAGTGAAATGGAAGGACATAGTACAGTTGTGTAAAATCTTACTGTAACGATAGATGTCCTTGTCTTCACTGTTGCAGTATTCACTCCCTCCCTCCACCCCCTGGTCCATTTCTCTTCTGGATGTACTGATTACCTTTTCTTTTCCTTGGATTGCTGTTCCTACTGGGTATCTTAGTTTTTTAGAATGGTACATCCGGATGTCACCTTTATGCCTTGTGCTATGCAACAAGCAGAAGTGTGACTTACAGCGTACTTTGGTACACTGGCCAGACATCGGGCTGCCCTTGGCAGGGGATCACCACAGTGTAAGGAATACTGCAACAGTGAAGAGAAGGACATGTATCATTATGGTAAAATTTTACATAACTGTCCTTTCCAGCAATTGCATGTGCAGTTTTATCCTTTCTTAACCAAGACCCAAGACTCATGATGAGAATGTGCAGATAGAGGCTTAGAGGGACTGATAAGCTGAGAGATTCATCCAGTGACTTGCCTGTCATTTTAGAACCACAGCCAAATATGGTGTAACGGTATATGCAGTACTACCACCATTGCACCCATCTGCTGCTCAGGCTCACACATGTCTCAGCCCTCAATGTCACAAAGAGTAATTCAGCTTCTGGGGGAGAATCATAAGTTCTGATTTATATTACAGCCACTTTGCTTTCAACAGTCCACTTCACTGCTTACTGAAGAGTACATTCACTTTAGGCCAAGAAGTCAACGTAAGAAGAAAACTACAAGGATGCAGCCCACACTTCTGTATTCTGGTTACTGTCGAAATTTCAACTTAGCCTTGATAAACTGTCCATGAAAGCATGGACAGGACAGGAGCTGTAGCACACCCTTGACAGAATCTTGTGTCCACCTTTAATATTTTTGACTTCACTTCAGTAGTGTGGATAAACTCTCCGTCTCTACAAATGATTTAAGTGGAATGCAGCAGAGGGGAACCTACACCTTTGTATCACCTGCCAGATAGGTTCACAAAACACAGAGACTGTACTGACAAATTACTGTGATCTCTTTAAATAGTCCAAGGACAAAAAATGATCTTTACAAAATATCTGGAAATATACAGAGCTAAGTATATTTTTTTGGTTCTTCAGAACTGTGTACTGTAAATTGTCGCTGGGCTAATTTTATTCAGAGTTCTGCACTGTTATTTTTGATTCACTGTATAGTTTTTCGGATCTCTGCTGAAAGTGTTTTGTCCCACCCACTCTCCATATTTCTGGTTTGTTGTTTAAATTTGGTGGCTTTTGCAGTTGCCCGCCCCACTGTAGATTTGATCTGGGACACTCACCCCAGTCCCTTATCTAGAGGAAAATAGTTTTTTATTCAGGCATGCCCAAGGGTCAGCTCCCAGTGTTCTCTCCTGTCTTTTTGATGAATCTGGGCATCTTGGGGCAATGTAGAAATTGCCTCATGTACACAGACAACCCTCTCCTCCTACCACCCAACACTACAACCTGTGAGAGATGCACTTATCTAGCCAAACTGAAGGTAAAGCTCTCTCCAACCAAGACTGAACTTGACTTTCAAGAGGAGAAGGTAAACACTTGCACCACACCACACTTATCACATAGTCTCACTAACTCTACACCACCAAAATCCACACATAGAAACACAAAAACATTTGTGGAGGTTCTCAATAATAATCTGCCCAAGCAACAGAGACCTCGAAAGCAGAAACGCAAGCAACTTCCACTCCCCAACATAACCCAAATGACACACAGCCACAGACTCAGTGTGCTACTCAACCACAGCCAATAAGGCAAAACAACGTATAGGTTCATGGGTAGGTTCATAGGTAGGTAATAGGCTATCTGCCCGAGGGCATTTTTAAGCCTAGCCAGAGTGTGTCGGCTTTCGCTGCCCCATTGATTAATTAACTGAGCCTCTGTCATACAGAGCCAATGAAGTGATCCCAGGGGTGTATTTTCTGTTACCCATCCACTCGTCAAGGCTTCTCTTGAAGAGTGTTAGTGAGGGGCTCTGCCTAATGTAGTTAGGAATTTTGTTCCAAAGCATGGGGGAGTCTCTGTGACAGGAATCTATCCCTCCAGCATGTTCTATTTATTGTTGTGGCGAGGTTTAGCTCACTAGAGCACGTGGCTCGCAGTGACTTGGATTTCTTTAGGTGGAGCATGTCCATCAATTCTGAGTTGGACATGGCTTTGTAAGTCAGGCAGAGATCACGTCTGAGTAAGTGATATGCCACTGAGCACAGCTGGAGTTTTTTCAGTCGGGCTGCGTAGAACATATGTTTGTGGCCAGTAATCCTCTTGGTGAGGTGCTTTTGTGGTCTTTCCAGCTGTTGGAAGTGTCTTGTGAGGTACATCCCAAATGGGGCATTGTACTATATGATGGGTCTGATGAGTGACGAGTAGAGGGGCACTATAACATCTTTATTTCTAGATGTGAACCCCTTAGTAATTAGATGGGCCACATAGAAGGATTTCCTAAATACGTTGACAATATGATTGTCAAAGGAGAGATTACTATCTACCTGGGTCCCCAGATCTCTTATTACCTCTTCTGTATTAAGGGGGCTGCCGCCTATGTGGTAATTTGTTGGTGTTTTGTTTTTCCCAAATGGGATGACTATGCATTTTTCATCCAACACACTAGTCATAGGTGACTCTATAGTTAGGCACACTGATGTCCCACTCACCAGACTAAACAAGGAGAAGGTTACTGTCAGCTGCCTGTCGGGTGCCAGGATCGCCACATAACCCACACACTCAGGTCACTCCACAACAAGTACAAATATGACTCTGTCATTGTCCATGTTGGTGTGAACGACCTGAGATGTACCTCCCTGGACTACATGAAAAGAGACATGGAAGAGCTCTTCAATCTTGTAGCCCAATCAGGTATGACCCTAGCCCTGAGTAGCATTCTGCAGTCGCCCAGAATGATACCGCAGTACAAGGACAAAATGATTGACTTCAACAATTGGCTAAGCTTCTGGTGTCATTCTAAGGGGATCCAGTATCTTTCTGCTTGGGATGACATGGTCGACAGACCATGATGCTTTGCCAGAGATGGCCTGCACCTGTTGCCCCTGGGATTCCGGATACTGGCTAAGGCTCTTGCCGCCCCTATAGTGCCTTTTTTATCAAGGTTCAAATGACAAATTTGCCACTGTAACAGGAACAGGCAAGCAAAAACTGAGGGTAATGCTAACCAATGCTAGAAGTCTAAATCTCAAAATGCACTAACTCGAGGCACTCCTTAAAATGGAGAACATCGATATCTGTGCAGTGACTGAGACCTGGTTCAAGGCTCCAGAGAGCACCCCTGCACTACCAGGCTATAACTCGTACCACACTTTTCGGCCATATAACCTGGACCAGAACACCAAAGGTGGTGGTGTGTCCATATTCATTAAGGATATCCACACCTCCAGGCTAGTTGCTCAGCATAATGCATCCGAGGTTATACAAGTGCAACTTACGGCAATCCAAATTGTAGCTTGCTACAGATCCCCCACCATGCCCCAGGATTCCCACTCCTCTTTTCTTGATGTACTGGAAAATATTATAGTTCAACCAAACACCCTAATAATGGGCGATTTCAACTACCCCACCATTAACTGGGAAAGCTACTCGTGTACCAACTCCTTCACACAATGCGTTCTGGAATTCACAAACTTCAATGCCCTGGATTAACTTATCCACACCCCCACCAGGGGCAACAATATCCTAGACCTAGTCATTACCAACATGAGTGACCAGTGTTCTACTGAAGTCAACTCCTCGTTGGTCCGATCTGACCATATGCTAATCACCATTGATATCCACATCCCACCCCCACCCCCACCCCCCATTAAGGAAACCATGGTAAACAATTTCTTCAAAGCCAGCTTCATGCTTCTTAAGACAGAAGTGTTGAACTTCATGACACCCATGCAGATGGACAATACAGTTATGACTGCTGAATCCTACACAAATGCACTGTATAAGCACTTGCACGAGTGCATGGATCGTGCTATCCCAAACAGAACCAAGATGCTATCCTCCAAAAAAAAAAAAAAAAAAATGCCAAACTGTACAACAGAAGGAAAAATTTGTTGCAAAAGAGAGTAAAATCCCATGAGTGGAGGAGCTCCCTGGTCAGCCTCAGTAAGAAGCTGAGATCCCTTATAAGATTTTCTAAAGCTAGCTATGAAAACAAAATCGCCACTGATTTTGAGGACAACCACAAAGCATTCTATAGCTATGTCAAGAATCTCAATGGCAACATCCAGATCTGCTCTGAGTTACAGCATAACGGCACGAAAATTACAGAACCAACTGATATTGCCAACATCCTGGCGGATATGTTCAGTGCTAACTCCCCCCCCCCCCACCCCCTAAAGGGCCCATATCTATACAGGAAAAATGCAGAGTCCCTGTAATCATAACTAAGCAGGTAAAAGCTGCACTTGCTAAAGCCAAACACACAGCATTCATGGGACCGGACAACATCCCAGGCTGCATTTTACACAAACTAGCTCGCCACCTAAGCACCATGTTAAATCATAGCCTCACATAAGGCTTTGTGCCCACTGAATGGCATACAGCAATAGTTATCCCACTCCACAAAGGGGGAGCCACCACTGATCCTGGGAACTATCGCCCTGTTAGCCTGATGAGCCTGGTCTGCAAGGCCATGGAACGTATCATCATGGAACTCATAAACAAAGACATTGGTAATCTCCAAACTTTGGATCCCACCCAGTTCGGGTTTGTGAAAGGCAGATCATGCCTCCTGAACCTGATCGACTTCTTTGAGGCAGGCACCAAAGCCTTAGATGAGGGTAAGGTGGTTCACACAGCCTATCTTGGCCTCGCCAAGGCTTTCAACACCATCCCCCATTCTGGAATTATAGCTAAACTCACTAAACTAGGTATAAATCCCTACGTCACAAGATGGGTTGCCAACTGGCTCACGGACAGAACCCACACTGTAAAAGTTGCGCATTCCAAATCTGACCTCAAACCAGTGACAAGTGGAGTACCACAGGGTTCAGTCCTGGGACCTCTCCTGTTTGGTATCTACTTCTCTGAAGTACAGGCTAACACAGAAGGCCTCTGGCTAATGAAGTTCGCAGATGACTGTAAACTAGGAGCCTTAGTCGAGTCCCCAAATGATGTGGATATCCTACAGAAGTGCCTGGTGTCAGAGCCATGGCCTCAAGCTCAGTGCCGAAAAGTGCATTGTCATCCCCTTTGATAAAAACTCTGTACCCATGATCTACTACATAGCAGTCTACTTAACACTGAATGTGTGATGAGACCTTGGGACCCAGGTAGACAGTAGTCTGTCCTTTGATAGTCACATCGCCACAGTAGTCAGGAAGTCCTTCTATGTGCACACCTCATCATAAAAGGGTTCTCATCCAGGAAAAAAGAGGTCATTGTTCCCCTCTATGCGACACTCATTAGACCCATTATAGAGTACAGCGCCCCTTTTGGAATGTACCTCACAAGACATCTGCAGCAGCTGGAAAGGCTACAGAAGTACCTCACAAAGAGGATTACTGGCCTCAAACAGATGCCCTACACTGACTGTCTCAAAAAACTCCAGCTTTACTCCGTAGCATATCGCCTACTCCGAGGTGATCTCTGCCTAACATATAAAGCTATGTCAAACCCAGAGCTGTTGGACATGCTACACCTAAAGAAATCCCAATCCCTCCGAGCTACACGCTCTAGGGACCTAAATCTTGTCACCACAATAAACAGGACACCCTGGAAGGATAGATGCCTGTCCCAGAGACTTCCTATACTCTGGAACAGGCTACCCATCTATGTCAAGCAAAGTTCTTCATTAGCACTCTTCAAGAAAAATCTTGATGAGTGGATGGGAAATAGGAAATACGCCCCGGGGATCACTTCTGTGTCCCTGCTTGACAGTGGCACAGGAAAATTACTTTTTTGGGTGGCGTAAGCCAGGGAACCTTGTTGGCTAGGCTTACGTAGGCCCTTGGGCCGATAGCCTAGTACCTAACTATGATCCCCTCAACTTCTGGTATGGTGCTGTAGCTCATAACATGCTTTCTGGCTTGCTTTTCCTCCTTTTTCATACAGATGTATTAAACAAAAGAAATTCCGCAATCAAGGTGTCTGAAGTTCATTAGAAGGCAGAAATCTCAGACTAACTCTGAAAATAAGAAGAAATTGAAATACAGTGCTACCCTCCTATTAGATAAAACTTTTGTGAGTTTCTGCATTGCTTCTGCAGTGAAAACTAATTTAGAAGATTCCCAGTCACCGAATTTTGAGTAAGGTCCCGACTCCCAGTCACCAAATGTTGAGTAAGGTCCAGATGCCCAGTCACCAGATGTTGGGTAAGGTCCAGACTCCCAGTCACCGAATGTTGAGTAAGGTCCAGATGCCCAGTCACCAGATGTTGAGTAAGGTCCAGATTCCCAGTCACCAGATGTTGAGTAAGGTCCGGACTCCCAGTCACCGAATGTTGAGTAAGGTCCAGACTCCCAGTCACCGAATGTTGAGTAAGGTCCAGACTCTCAGTCACCAGATGTTGAGTAAGGTCCAGACTCTGTCACCAGATGTTGAGTAAGGTCCAGACTCCCAGTCACCAGTAAGGTCCAGATTCCCAGTCACCAGATGTTGAGTAAGGTCCAGACGCCCAGTCACCAAATGTTGAGTAAGGTCCAGACGCCCAGTCACCAGATGTTGAGTAAGGTCCAGATGCCCAGTCACCGAATGTTGAGTAAGGTCCAGACGCCCAGTCACCAGATGTTGAGTAAGGTCCAGACTCCCAGTCACCGAATGTTGAGTAAGGTCCAGACTCCCAGTCACCGAATGTTGAGTAAGGTCCAGACTCCCAGTCACCGAATGTTGAGTAAGGTCCAGACTCCCAGTCACCAAATGTTGAGTAAGGTCCAGATTCCCAGTCACCGAATGTTGAGTAAAGTCCAGATTTCCAGTCACCGAATGTTGAGCAAGGTCCAGAAGCTGCAGATTCATCACTGAGCTTGGAAATATATATTCTTTCTTGGTTTCAACAATTTAACTCTTAGATAACTTTATATCAAGATTCTTGGCAAAGCACCCAGAATTCAACAAGGTTCTGAGTGATCATTCAAATGAGATCTCCAAATTGCAGCATATAAACAGGCATGTGAAAGATATGTCTATTTCATAGAAGTCATAACCACAGCCTGTAAAAAAAAACAAAACTCATCCAGTCTACATTGGTTCATAGGACGATATTAGGCTATTGGCCCGGAGGCCCTTACAAGCCTAACCATGTTCCCACAAAGTCAGCACCTGTTTTCCCTGTCCAGCAGGGGCACAGGTGGGATCCCAGGGGCATATTTTCTATTTCCCATCCAGTCGTCCAGGTTCCTCTTAAAGAGGGCTATTGAGGTACTCTGCTTGACAAGGAGAAGAAGTCTATTCCACAGATAGTGAGTCGTTGGGGAAAAAAATCTGTCCCGCCAACAACTTCTGTTAGTGTCACAGACCAGGTTGAGACTTTGCGTACGGGTTGGGTGAGTGGAGTTTGACTTACGGATATGCAGCAAGTCCATCAAGGCTGAGTCTGAGACGGCCTTGTATACTAGACACAGGTCACCTCTGAGCAGTCTGTACGAGACTGAGTAGAGGGACAGGGCTTTTAGCCTATCTGTATAGGATAGGTGTTTGAGACCCTGGATTTTCCTGGTCAGGAACCTCTGTGGTCTCTCCAGCTGCTGCATGTACTTGGCAAGGTACATGCCGAAGGGGGCATTGTACTCAAGTATGGATCTGATAAGGGAGGAGTACACTAATACAAGTTTGTATATATAGATATATACACACATATACACACACACATATGTATATATATATATATATATATATATATATATATATATATATATATATATACACACATATACATACATACATACATACATACAGTCCACTGAAAACAAAATCTGCTGATTCATTTCCAGTTCCTTCTCTCAGGAACACCACTGCATCACCCTCTTCAAGGCCATGTGGCTGTCAGTCTCCTAGAGAGTTGAGCTACTCCTAGGGTCTCTTGTTTTCAAACTGCTTCAACCAGGAGTCTTTCCACCTCATACAGCCAAACTCCATAATAAAACCACCCTCTACATCCCCTCCAAATTAAATCCCTCGCTCCAGATCCCAAACTAAACTGCACAGTACTGATCATTCCTTCTCCATTCTTGCACCCAGACTCTGGCCATCCTTCCTGCTTTACCTTTAAGAAGTCTCCTCTTTCCCCACCTTCAGAGCTTGACTCAGAAGGCACTTTCATCAAAAATCTGACTGCAGGTGCTATTCCACTGGACACATAACCTGACTCCATCCTCACCTGCATCACCTCTGCTGTGACCCTCTGTTCTCAGCTGCTGCTTCCCTCCCATAATTACTAAAATTAATTCCGATTTGATGTTCTGCTCTCCGAATATTTACATATTGTATCAGTTGTCTGAGATTTTGTACCTTCTTGTGATTACTCTGTGTTTGCGAATTTGTTCTATTTTCTTTCTTTCTTTATTTAGTGAATCTCCTCACCTGGGCTGTGCCTGCAAATGGTCTATAGTGATCAAACTAAAATCAGTAAATAAGTAAAACTGAATCCCAAATAAATGGCAGATAGAGTCAAAGAAGACAGAGAGTAGAGGAAAAATCTTTGGGTTGTATCAGGGAAAAAGTTTGTAACTGTACTTTTTTTGTTTAGACGTAGTGTGGTGATCTGGATGAAATTTTGGAAAGTCAGAGGATGCCTGAGGAGTGGAGAAAAAGTGTTTTGGTACCTATCTTTAAGAATAAGGGTGATGTGCAGAGCTGCAGTAACTACAGAGGGATAAAACTGATCTGTCACAGCATGAAGTTATGGGAAAGAGTAGTGGAAGCTAGGTTAAGAAGGGAGGTGATGATTAGTGATCAGCAGTATGGTTTCATGCCAGGAAAGAGAACTACGAATGCTATGTTTGCTCTGAGAGTGTTGATGGAGAAGTACAGAGAATGTCAGGAGTTGCATTGTGTCTTTGTGGATTTAGAGAGAGCATATGACAGGGTGCCTAGACAGGAGTTGTGGTATTGTATGAGGAAGTCGGGAGTGTCAGAGAAGTATGTAAGAGTGGTACAGGATATGTACGAGGGTAGTGTGATATTGGTGAGGACTGCGGTGGGAGTGACAGATACGTTTAAGGTGGAGGTGGGATTACATCAAGGATCAGCTCTGAGCCCTTTCTTATTTGCAGTGGTGATGGACAGGTTGACAGATGAGATCAAATAGGAGGCCCCTTGGACGATGATGTTTGCAGATGACATTGTTATATGTAGTGGGAGTAGGGACCAGGTTGAGGAGACCCTGGAGAGGTGGAGATGTGCTTTAGAGAGGAGAGGAATGAAGGTCAGCAGGGCTAAAACAATATATGTGTGTAAATGAGAGGGAGGGTAGAGGAATGGTGAGGATGCAGGGAGTAGAGTTGGTAAAGGTGGATGAGTTTAAGTACTTGGGATCAACAGTTCAGAGTAGTGGTGAGTGTGGAAGAGAGGTGAAGAAGAGAGTACAGGCAGGGTGGAATGGGTGGAGAAGAGTGTCAGGAGTGATTTGTGACAGACAGGCACCAGTAAGAGTGAAAGGGAACGTCTTCAAGAGGGTAGTGAGACCAGCTATGTTATACGGATTGGAGACGGTGGCATTGACAAAAAGGCAGGAATCAGAGCTGGATGTGGCAGAGTTAAAGATGTTAAGATTTGCACTGGGTGTGACTAGGATGGACAGGATTAGGAATCAATATATTAGAGGGTCAGCTCAGGTTGGACAGTTTGGAGACAAAGCAAGAGAGGCGAGATTGCGTTGGTTTGGACATGTGCTGAGGAGGGATGCTGGGTATATTGGGAAAAGGATGCTAAGGATGGAGCTGCCAGGTAACAGGAAAAGAGGAAGGCCTAAGATAAGGTTTATGGACGTGGTGAGAGAGGACATGCAGGCAGTTGGTGTGAAAGAACATGATGCAGAGGACAGGAAGAAATGGAAACAAATGATCCGCTGTGGCGACCCCTAACGGGAACAGCCGAAAGAAGATGATGATGAGTCTGGTGATCTGGATTACCTGAAATTTAAAAAAAATTACTAAACAGAGCTCGGAGAATAATGTATCCTGTGGGTGTGAGAAGAGTGAGACCAGCAGTAATGAGAATGGGCTTGTCTGTCCTGAAGAGAGAACTTTGCCACCTTTCTGGAAGCCTGGCATATAGAGAGAGAGGAGTTGAGATGGAGGAACAAAGTCGGGAGTGTCGTAGCAACACCATTCTGAAAGAAATTGAGAGGTTGAACCCATAAATCATATTTCTAGGGCTGTGCTGGGGATAGCAAATTACTCTACAGCTCACAGATTGCTGTAAAGGGTGACAGATTTGTTTCAAAAGTGTATGCTTGGCTGTTAGACTATAAAAACATGAGAGTGCTGATTGTGAAGGAGAATTTGAATGCATTTTTCTGTTCTTTTTAATGTGGTCAATTTAATTGTGCTGGACTTTGAGCAGAACTAAACAAAATGGGAACTGCAAAGATGAGATCACTCTTATTAAATGTGATGCAGTATACATAAGATGAGATGCTTCCGAGTTGATGGCGCACTTTAACCTTGGTAACTGATTGAATGTAGAAATTATTTATTTGTCCCTGAGGAGGCCAGGTTGTTTGGAGACTCCCCTAACCTTGCTGCATCAAGTATTTTGCAATAAAAGTAGTTATGTGAGTAATATGGACAGTGACCAAGATTTCCAAGTAATAACAGTAATGTTTTTCTAGACCCACTGATGTTTTTTTCTATTTCACATCTGCTGCTGCAAGTGAAGTTATAGGGAGAGCAGTCTGCAAAGTTGTTTTAATTGTGTAAGCATGTGCTATTTTGGACCTGCCTGTTGTGTCTTAGCAGTGCCCCAAAGTTTAAAGTGAAGTTCATAGGTTCATAGGTTCATACTAGGCTATCTGCCCTAGGGCATTTATAAGCTTAGCCAGAGTGTGTTTGGCTTTCGCCACCCATTTTAAATTAATTTTGCTATGCCCTTTTCGAGGTTAAAAATAAAACACCTCTGTAAGTCTCGAACCCCAGACATTGGACACACTAGACTGCATGAAGTACCACTAAGCTACAGCAGATATTAAAAGAAGAACGCTTTTCTCCTCATAGGTTCATAGGTTAGTACTAGGCTAACTGCCCTTGCGAGCCATTTTAAGTCATTTCCTTAAGTGATTGAGAATGTAGTAGCGGAGTAATAAATTTCCACAGTGTAGAAAAAGGAAGAATTCACTCTAGTTATTTGTTGATTCAGGGCTTGATTTTAAAGTCTAGTGAATGATGTCATATGTAAAGAAAGTAAACAGATTATATAACATAATGATCAATGGGTGGTGTGCAGTTGTACTACACTTGATTGATTAATTTGCAGTAGAGCAGTGGCCCCTATTACTGAGGTTATTTAACTGATAGGTACCTGACCAAGGAGTTACCCGTGTGAGCTAGCTTCTGATATTGGTATCTTTTGAACTGGGAAGTCACAGTGATGATAAAAATGGCTGCTGAGAAACCATTACAAGGCAGATATGTACACCAAGGCATAAGCAGTATGGATATTATATTGCTTTACTGAACCAGTAGCCAGTACGAAGAAGTATTGTGATGTATGCAGCATAACACTAGATGCTCAAATAGGGTCAGTGTTGCAGTACAGCCCCCCCCCCCCACACACACACACACACTTTTTTCATGCTAGAGGACATCTTCAAATAGTAATCTCATTTTGTACAGCAGATATAGGTGATGGGTGAAACAGATTCATTAGAAACTACCACATCCCTTTGGTCTTGCCTCACATATTTTCTGCTCCTTTTTTTAAAGGAGTACAGGAACCTTGGAACTGGGATCCTCTGTGGGAGGGATTATTTCACCACCCTGTTAGCTACTCAATCTCCATTCAAAAGAAATTATTTTATCACACCAAGGACTGTTATGTTTTCTGGGTTTGCGTGTAAATTATTACACCAGTAAAAACAGAATCTCTTCTGTTTAAGAATCCCGGTGTGTGTTCTTGAGTTGGGAAAGGAGCCAGCTCATTCCCATTCCTGGCATCCTTGGAGCTCTCGGAGTCAGTTAGGCTGGGCTGGCATCTTGCCTGCAGCCAATTCTCATGTGTAAGAAACTATACTGCTACACTGACTATACTCAAAACATCTACTGTTATGGTGAGTTTATCACACACCTGTATTTCTGGTCATTTGTTTAGGGTGAGCTACATGGACAGTGAATGCATTCTCCCTTAAACTGAATGGGTGATGTGTTTATTCATATCCTGTTCTTCCTCACCACATTGTTGTCAAGGTGGTTGCGCTCGAGCTCATCTTGACAGCTCCCCACTGTGAAATTAGTCTTGGTTTCATTGAAGGCAGTGAGTTTCTCAGTTTCATGGAATAGAAATTGCCTCTGGTTTACAACAAAAACATTCCAGTAGCCTTGTACTATCATCACCTTTGTTCAGATTCTCCTAAACCTTTCATCCTGCCACTGCTCTACTGCAAAGTAATCCCTCTGCCATGACTAAATTCAGCAAACTGAAGGAGCTTCTCAGTCCCTTTTGCTAAACTTAACATTCTTCTGGAGATTTCTCATGTAAGAAAACTGATCTTTAAGAGGAACCATTTGTCTGACTTGTGTTTCAGCTTTTTATAAGTTTTGATGTCAGCAGTGAATCGCTTCTAGCCTTCCTTGAACCAAGCATTTGACTGAGGTTCATAATAGGCTGATCAAACATTTCCTAAGAGGAATCCATCAGTTTAGGCCTCTCTTTAGAAGTTTCCTCCCAGCACCTCAAATTCATGACTTAAGTGTTGTCACACTCATCTTTTGTTAACAAGCTGGTCTCATAGGCCTGATGGGTGTCCTGAATATGCCTTTTCCAGCAGTCATTATTATAGTCATTCAGAATTCACAGTGAATAACTTGGACAACTGAGATGGCTACAGAGTAAAGCCAGTTCTCCTCCCGGTGGAACCATTTCATTTAAGGAGGTATGAGTATCTTTTGAAGATGCCTTTTGGTGCTGCCCATAGGAGGAGATCTTGAAGCAAAACCAGAATGTGCTGGAGAGATTGTTTTGCTCAGTTTGCCTGGGAATGCTTGAGGATTCACAGGATTGCCAGGGGAATGTCTGCTCTGTGCTTCTCAACGTTTTATAACAGTGACCCTCAACAGGACAAGAAGTTTAGAACAATAGTGGGATTTCAACTTTGAAACTCTTGTATATTAAAAAAGCACATGCATGTTGTGATTCTCGTAGATTGAGTACTCTTTTAGACCATCCTAGCCCCTGATTAGACAGGACAATGCTCTAGATTTCACTGCCAGTTGCAGTTCTCCCTTAAAGATGGCATGGCTTTAAGGAGATGACCCAGTTGATTTCATTTACCCTGGGTCACAGGGTGCTGCTATTACAAAATCAGATCCTCTGCATCTGGGATTTATAGTGTATTTCCTCCCTTTGTCAGGCCAGTCACTCCTTCTCTAATACAGTCATTCCGCTGAAGAAGGTTGTAATATAGTCATTTCACTGAAGAATGTTGTAATACAGTCATTTCACTGAAGAAGGTTGTAATACAGTCATTCCACTGAAGAAGGTTGTAATACAGTCATTCCGTTGAAGAAGGTTGCAATACAGTCATCCCACTGAAGAAGGTTGTAATACAGTCATCCCGCTGAAGAAGGTTGTAATACAGTCATTCCACTGAAGAAGGTTGTAATACAGTCATCCCGCTGAAGAAGGTTGTAATACAGTCATCCCACTGAAGAAGGTTGTAATACAGTCATCCCGCTGAAGAAGGTTGTAATACAGTCATCCCGCTGAAGAAGGTTGTAATACAGTCATCCCGCTGAAGAAGGTTGTAATACAGTCATTCCACTGAAGAAGATTGTAATACAGTCATTACGCTGAAGAAGGTTGTAATGCAGTCATCCCGCTGAAGAAGGTTGTAATACAGTCATTCCACTGTAGAAGGTTGTAATACAGTCATTCCGTTGAAGAAGGTTGCAATATAGTCATCCCACTGAAGAAGGTTGCAATACAGTCATCCCGCTGAAGAAGGTTGTAATACAGTCATCCCTCTGAAGAAGGTTGTAATACAGTCATCCCGCTGAAGAAGGTTGTAATACAGTCATTCCACTGAAGAAGGTTGTGCTTCATTTTGTATTTGTCTGTCAGTCGTGCAGCAGGCAGTGCACGCACATTTGGTGCTGGAAGACCAGAAGGCTGTGGCATCTGTTCCTACTTCCACATGATTGGATTGCTGACATTGCAGTGTAGCATTAGGTGTGTGTGTCATCTTTCACATGAGACATTAAACTGAGGTCCCATCTGCTTGAGTTAGTGGTAGTTCAGGTGGATGTAAAAGATCCCACAGCATGTATTGAAAAGAGTAGGTGGAGTTTTGTTTGAATGTAAATGTTGCCAAGTAATAACAATAACACCTTGGATCTCCCCTGAAAAGAAGCCACTAGCCTAGTGGGACTAACTATCAACAAAGGATCAATAAATAAAATATTTATTTGTTTAGACTTGTGTACTGGGTAGAGCATTGAGTCACAGGGGCCATTTTCAGACCCTGGCCAAGAATTTACCCTCAGAAATGTTTAAACAGAAAAAATAAATGCAGCAAGAGTACCATCATAACAAAGGAGATGATAATATCAAAATTGTTCTGTCCAGCAACTGCATGTTTTTTACACTGTATCATTATAGGGAAAGAGGCAGATTTTGCAGTTCTGAATTGCACCGACCTACAACAGAACACGTAGCCTGTTTGTGCGGTAGCAATAGAAAGAGGAACGAATGCTGTCGGATCTGAGTTCCTAGGTTATGTGGACTTTTTTTGTGTTACCATGTATAATATAGAGCAGGAGAGAACAGAATCTATAGGTGACATTGGGAAGAAGGGATATAAAGAAATTGTTTTAAGCAGTCCTGCAGAAAGTGAAGAAGCTGATTCATTTTAGGTGTAGGGCAACACAAGCCTGGGTTTTACTTAGTTCTTGCTGTTGCATGGTCTGTTTTGCAGACATTTGCACAGTGGCCAGTTAGCTGTCATACTCTTCACACCAAGTATCATGTCTTGGATGTTCATTCAGGTGCAAGCCTTCTTTTAGTACGATTTTCCTCTGTGGTTTCCTGCCATGATCCATATGCACTTTCCCTCCTCCCTGTTGATTTTCAAATCCCACAATTTTGGATTTTTCCCAGTGGGAAAACCATTACAGAAGGCTCCTTAGAATAAGTTTCATCATTGTGAAAGTACCCATCCTATCATTTGATGTTTCAGGAAGCATTTACCTTTGATTTTCTCTCCATCTTTTTTAAGCAAGCTTGATATCCATTAACATTTCCTTGTGGTTCACCAGATATGAAGACCCAAGTTATTTTCTTATAGTACTGTGATCTCTTTATGTGTAGCATTAAGCTTGAGGAGGGTTACAACTAGGGATTTCAGGTAGCTTGCATTCCTTAGCATATGTGCAGGGTGACTGACATTGACAAGTTGGGGCAAGCTGTTCCCAAGCATAGGCCTTAGTAAGTAGAGAGAGGAATTCCCAATTCTAAAACCAGTGCAGAGAGCCTTCTAGAATCTCAGCTGATAATGGTGGGCTCTTGTATAACTGTAGTCTGCAGCTGCACCTGGTAGACATCTGTAAAGCTGCTTTGTATAAGATGGCACACAACGTTTTGCAATATTGTTCATTTGACATGCAAGCTACAGCAAGTACTTAATTTTGCACAGTTGTCCTTTTAAATATTTGTCATTATTTTGTTTTGTATCAGATTCCAACAGGACGAGGTTTTGCATACAGCCTGGAAAACCAAACTGATTTTGAGGTGGCACTAACATTTTAGTGGGGTATTACATGTGAGAAACCTTTCTGTGCAGAATGTCTAGCAAGTCAGCTTGTACCCTGCATTCCTCCAGTTTAGAACACCAGAGCCTTGTGTATAAAACTCTTTGATTGCAAGCATAATAATATCTGTCATAATACTGCATTTGTACAACCCACAAATGCTAAAAGTATATCACAGCTATCTTGTAAGGGTTGACACCTGATGTGTGTGAATAGTAGCATGAATTTGTAATTCTTGTGTCATTGCTGTAGTTTCCAGTGATTACAGTGACACAGTGATCACGTAGGGGTCCACTTCTGCGAATTCATACCAATTTAGAGAGTATAATAGTAGATTAAGGGGATAAGAGTGCATGGCGCTTGTGCTCCTTTGTGTAGCAGTTGAGTTTCTAAAACCTTCTTTATTGCCGTCACTTAACTTTATTTCACAGGTGTTCCAGATGAAGTGTAAGGAAGGAGCATTTGAAATATTGTCTGCTTAGACCCTGCAAAAAAATGATGTTAATGTGCCTGTTTTAAAGGTCAGCAGTGTTTTACTAATTCACTTAAAAGCAGGAGTGTGTCCAGATTTATTTAGGCAACTATTTTATAAAGCAAAAATAAGGAAAAAAAAACAAAGCATTGTCACCGGAAGTAAATGTGGAGGGCTCGTACTGTTTTCTGTGGAGGAGAATTTGACTGTGTGTAATTGTTTGATATGCAGTGTGAGCAAAGTTAGTCTTTCCTGTGAAAGAGGGTCATAAGGCTTTCTGTACTGCAGGTGAGTGACAAAACAGTGGGTGAAATATTTTAGCATTTAATTTGAATGCATTGTGCTCTCTGCCCAACATGTTTTGAAGTCATGTGTTTTAAAGGCTGTAAGCCACATCTTGAGCTTATCCTTTCAGATAGGATAGGAGAAACCTACCTAGCCTGTCGCCAGTAACACACCACTGCACTTCATTGGACATGTGCAGAACTTGGTGAAACCCGTGCGATTTTAACTCTATTCTTGAGGCTCACATTTACTGTTGTCAAGAAGGGCAGTGGTCAGATCTGTGTAGCATAAGAGGACAGTATTTATGTTTGTTTCCAGAGGCCAGATCTAAAGAATACTCGTAGTGTTGTGGATGTTGATGTACGTGTTTATCATTCTGCCTGTTGTTGACCAGTAGTGCAGTCATTCATATACCTCATCCGTATTCCGGATTGTCTTTTGTCAGTGAACAGCACCAGTGCTGAGGAAGTTAACTCATGTAAACGTCTTGTGACCAGTAGTGCAGTCATTCATATACCTCATCCGTATTCCGGATTGTCTTTTGTCAGTGAACAGCACCAGTGCTGAGGAAGTTAACTCATGTAAACGTCTTGTGACCAGTAGTGCAGTCACTCATATACCTCATCCGTATTCCGGATTGTCTTTTGTCAGAGAACAGCACCAGTGCTGAGGAAGTTAACTCATGTAAACTTCTTGGAGCTGTCTGTGTAGAACCACTTCTTTTTTGTCAGTCTCTGATTAATTTAGCATTCCATTTCTTCTAAACTCATCTCGTCTTCTAACTTAAGTATCTTCAACTCAGCTGAAAAAATGGACCACACTTCAGAATAGAGTGCCGTGCTGTAGGGGTTTGTGGACACTCTTTGTATCTGCACAAACGGAACTGGGTTGAATTCTTAACAGGGAATGTCCCTGAGTTCTCTCTCTCTCTCTCTCTCTCTCTCACACACACACACACACACACACACACACACACACACACACACACACACACACACACACACAACTTTATACTTAATAGTTTCTCCTTTTCAAACATCATCAGCTGAAGAATTGTACAGAAAAATTCATATACCTGTATTAAAAGATTTATTAATATCGCAGTCACAAAGTCCCAATTTGATAACTGTGTATACAAGACCTTTTTCACCTTATTAACATTCTCAACTCTTAACGTGCTTGGTGTTGCATTGCACAGTTTGTGCAAGGCACATATAAGCAGGTCTGCCATCTTTTTTGCCAATAATGATCAGGTTCAATTTTAGAAACTGATAGTCAGGTACTGAACATTAATTTATTTCTACAAGAACGTAGTAGTCTTGCATTTTTATTAGTGTTTGCATTGTATCACATTTCATCATATTTTGACTAATGCAAGACAGTAAAAAAAAAATGGGACCTATAAAACATCAAGGATGATTACTGGTAGAGCATGTTTCTTTTTTTTTTAAACAAGACGTCTTTGTTGAATTATCAGCTACGACATAAACAATCATGCATTTATATATATGAAAACAAGCCATGATGACATATATTTAGTTTTGAATATTATACATCACATATAATCTTCTGTACAGTCATTGTCAATCAAACGTTACGTAGGTCATTCAATTCCTGCCTTCCCTTAAACCACATTCTTCCTACAAAGCATTATTCTGCATGTATTTTCTCCATAATTCCCATTATCTGAAGTAGTTTACTTCATTTGGTCTTCAACCTGTGGGATACCGGATCCGTATCAGATCCAAGCTGGCAATCTTACTAGCATCTGCTCCGAGCTCCAAGCTCCTCCCCTTACCCAGAATACACCTCCACTACCTTCCAACCCCCAGATCTCATTTGCCGCGGCTAGCTGAAGCATCGTGATCTCCAGAGCTCTGGGTAGTAAGTGGGTATTAAAGCTTTTAGAAAGCCTTTTTTCTCTACTAACTTCAGGATAGTGATAGTGTAGGTTGCCCTTTTCTTCCCCTCGCTTGGTGCGTCATGTGTTCAATCTTTAGTGTTGTTTAGTGTAGTTAGTGAGTGTATTGCTCCCCCCCCCCCCCTCAGTGTGCTCTGTGTGTGAGTGCGGTGAGCGTTTCTTCAGTGGGAAAATAATATTTTTTCTACTTGTTTTCCCTCTTGTATGATGGCTGACAAGCTGGTGTTTAAAAGATGCACTGAGTGTGGCCATAAGTTGTCCCCAGCAGATGGCCACACTCTTTGTGTAATGTGCTTGAGCATGGCCCATCTTAGTACAGACTGCTTTGTATGCGTGGGTTTTAACCCGCATGCTATCAAGGACAGGAAGGCTAAGTTGGCCCTGAAAGGCCTTCTTCCCACTTCTTAGGTGGTTGCCTCGGCTTCGGTCACAGCAGCTGCTGTGGCCACCTCTCCTTCTTCTCTTGCCCTTGCTTCTTCTCCCTCCCAGGTTGGACTCAACCTCCCATTTCAAAGCCTGCGTTAGCGGAGAGGAAAAGGGGCAGAGAGAGCCAAAATCTAGAACGGAGAAACATAAGAGGTCTTCCGACCTCCCTTCACCTGTTAAGACCCATAGGATCCGTGACTCCCCTCGGCTCTGATCTCCGAGGTTTTCCCCGGAGCCGGAGGAGACGCTCTACATCTAGAGTCTCGGTGCCCCGACCCGCAAGGTTGGAGTCCGTGGCCTTGTCGAGGTCCACTCGGTCCTTATCGGAAGTTGACATGGATAAAATGATGAGGAGGTTTATTCGTATTCATATCCAGATGGGGGTCTTGCCAACCCCCTCTCCCTCAGGAGGGGGGAGCTCGCTTTCATTTCTTCAACCGATTTCCCCTTCTCTGATCCCTCCATCGGGTTCTGAGTACTTGGATCTGAGGATGGCTTTAGTCAGGGGGTCAGCACCCAACAGTACCTGCTTCCTCGATGCCGACAGCTGTCTGGAGCGTGTCAGATCTGACCAGCTCGGATCCAAGCAGCTCTCGGAGCTGGAGCTTGTGTGTCGGATCCGAGGGAGTGGAACGTTTTACATCGGCTCTGCCTTTGTCAGGCCAAGTTCCCTCCCTCAAAGCTCCGTCCACTTCGGGCCCGGCTCCGATTCTCTCATCGAACCCAGGGAGATAGGCTTCCTTATTGGCTCCACAGGAGTTTCATTCTCCCTCTGCATTCGCCGTGGTAGAAAGGGTTCTCTCCGCTGGATCGAGACCCCTGACTATCCCCTTGGACTCCGCCCGACCCCCTCGGCTCTTTCTACCCGTGCTCGAGGAGCCCCAGATGGTTCCCCCCCTGAGGAACAAGTGGTTTGCTAGTTTCCCCCAGAGAGCCCCACTGGAGATGTGGCCTCAAAAGCATATGTGTAAGAGGAGGCACTTGGACTCCACTGAGTCCCTCACCAAGTATACGGATTTGGATGATGGGGAAGGTTCCCCCAGGTCACCTCCCTAGGATGTCTCCTTTGGGAGACATCACGGAAATCCTCCGCCAGTGGAGATTGGTCTGCCCCCAAACCTTCTTCTGATGAGTCCGTGTTCCTGGAGGCTTTCAGCATGGGCCTATCTACTTTCCTGGTGTCCCCTCACGCAGATCCCTTGGTGGACCTGGTCACCTCGCGAGCATGGAAGGAGCCAGACACCATGGAACCAATTCCCAAAAGGCCTGACAAGATCTTGAGTCCACCTTCAGATAGGCCAGCATGGAACAAGGGCTCCCCCATAGACGCTATGGTGGTAGCAGCAGCCACAAAGAAGGAACTAGCCCAGGAGAGTTCCTCGGTTCATCCTCTTGACCAAGAGTTGCGGATGAAGGACCGCTTAGGGAAGTGGGTTTATATTTCAGCTACCTTTTCTGTTAGGATGCTGAACTACCTGGCTCACGTCACAAGACTCCAACGCGACCTGGTCAAGGAGCTGGCGGAGTCTCCCCCTAAGTCCATGTTGCAGGAGGACAGGGACTCGTTCTCCACGAGGATGGCCACTTTGAAAGCAGTTTCCACCACATCCATGCGACTCCTTTCTCATGCTACTGAAGGAGCTGCTAGGGCGGCTGGGTCCGGTGTGTCCATGAGGTGCAATGCCTGGCTCAGACTATGTCAGTATATGGAACCTTTCAAAGTGTCCTTTGCCAGTGCCCCTTATGATGGCTCTACTCTCTTTGGTAAGACTGTCAAAGAGACTTTAGTCCAGAGTGAGAAGGACGGGAAGACACTGTCTGCCATCAGGATCCGCTTCTTGAACCCTCAAAACTCTTTTTCCCGGAATCAGAGAGGACAAAAGAAGATGTGGTTCCAGAAGTCGCAGTATTCCCGGGACACTCAGGGCGCTTCTTCCCCCAGAGGCAGAGGGGGACAGAATGGACGCCGGCCAAGAGGCAGAGGGGGTCTGAGGAATTTTGGGTCTCGAGAACCTTTCTTGGACAGACCCGGACAGCAACCTTGAGGGGTGGCCTGACTGCTCTATTCTGGAGGCAGTCGGGGACGATTTTCCTTGCACCTTGTGGCATGGGAGTCCGTTAACATCAGACCGCTGAGTGCTTCAGATCATATCCAGAGGATACTCTATCCCCTTTGTGGCTCCTCCCAAATCTCCCAACCACCTCCCAGACATACCACCCATGCAGAGGGAGGCAGCAGCATAGGAAATTTCCAAGCTGCTAGAAAAACGAGCCATCAAAACCGTCCCCGCAGATCAGTCCAGATCAGGCTTCTACTCCAGAATGTTTTTCGTGTTTCACTGTTGCAGTCATCACATTTGGGTTATCTGCTCGCAGTAGCCCTCAGTCGGCCTGATTATCAAAGTCTTGGGTCCTGCGTCGGTTTTCTTCAAAAGAGGATTTCTCTTTTGGTGAAACCTTGCATACTCTTAGGGAGTATTTTTGCTGGGAAAGCCAGGATTACTCTGACTCCAAAAAGAGGCTTAGGGATTTCTTACTCCTGCCCCAACACAGGCCTTTGGCCATCCTTCCTGTACTGGACATTGTTGATGATGCCTTCTCGGAATCTAGATTGGCCCCTGACTCTTTACCTCCTACTCCCAGAAAACCTGATAGGTATTACAGAGTACCTGACTCCCACAAGTTCCTTTTTAAAAATCCTACTGCGGATCCTGAGATCATTTCACAGGGACCCAAGGTTACGGCTACTACTGCCAAAAAGCCTACCCCCTCTGATAGAAATTCCAGGGTACTGGATAGATGGGGTAAGAAGGTATACACTTCTGCAACCTTGGCTATTAGGGCCTTAAACTGCCAGTTTCATATGTTAAAGTATCAGCAGCATATTATTGGATTGCTTAAACAGAAAATTATGTTGATTCCTGACTGTGCTGAAAATAGATTTACAGGATTTAATGCATTCTGCTGAACAAGTTGGAAAACATACTTTGCAATGTGGTTTTGATTCATTAGACACATCTTGCAGGGCTGCTGTCACTGGATCTGTACTTAGAAGGCATGCTTGGCTTAAGGAGCAATCTTTGCCAGATTATGTTGAGGCTAAATTGCTGGATGCTCCCTTAAACCAAGGCCTGTTTGGCAACAAAGCAGAAGTAGTACTTAAAAAGATGGAGGAAAAAGCTAAATCTATGCAAACTGTTAGATTTCCTGCAAGTACAGCCTCCCAGATTTAGTAGGTATTGCCCATCTAAGAATCGGCCCTTTCCTGCCTCTTCCAGGCCTTCTCAGTCCAAACCCTGAACCAGCAGAACACCCAGGCTGCAGTCCCAAGGGACTCACAGGACTAAGCAGTGGGGGGCTCCCACTTCCAAAGCAGGAAGTAGTAAGACTCCCCCCTATGGTAAACTGACTCAATGACAACTTTAAACATTCCAAGCCCTGCTCAACTGACTGTTCCTTTAGGGGGCAAGATTGCCCTGCAGGCATAAAATTGGGAATTCATTACCCAGGACAAATGGGTTTTAAATATAGTTTCCCAAGGATACAGATTCCACTTCCACTCCTTACCAACCCCAAACGGTTGGCCAGATGTACCTCCAAATCAGTTGGCAGAGGCTCAAAAGCAAGTTCTCTCTCTTTTAAGCACCAGGGCTATTCAACTTCTCCCAGAAGAAGAATGGGGACAAGGTTTCTCCTCGACTTTTTTTGGTACCCAGAAAGGACAATTCCTGGCGTTCTATCCTGGACCTGTCTATCCTAAACACCTTTTTGGTAATCCCAAAATTCAAGATGCTAACTCTTCATCATCTGCTTCCTATGCTAGGCAAAGATGCCTGGTTGGTAACACTGGATTTAAAGGAAGCCTACCTGCGCATCCCAGTAAGGGAATCTTGCAGAAGATACCTACGCTTCAAAGCAGGCTACATGCACTATCAGTTCTCTGCAGTGTTCTTTGGCTCATCTTCTGCACCCAGGGTATTCACAAAGTGCCTAGTTCTAGTCATTGCTTTTTGCAGGCAAAGAAATATTCAAATATACCCATACCTGGACGATTGTCTAATTCAGGCAGAAAGCCAGGACATACTATTGAATCATCTGGCATTTGTAACGAAATTGCGAACTTCTCTGGGGTACACCATAAATGAAAAGAAATCACATCTTGTACCCTGCCAGCAAATTGTATTCCTGGGAGCAAGCTTGAATACAACTTCCCAGATGGCCTACCTCACGCCAGAGAAACAAGTTCATTTGACAGCCTATTTCAAACTACTGGCCACAAAGACCCAGCTATCTGCAAGGAAAACACTGCAAGCCCTGGAGTTCATGGCCTCCTGCATTCTACTAATTCCATATGCAAGACTGCATATGAGGAAACTACAATGGTATCTAAAAAGCCTATGGTGTCAACATTCTCAGGTTCTAGAATCAATGATTCCTATCATACCTTGTCTACAGATAGAGTTCCTTTGTTGGGCAGAGGCCTGCCACCAAAACAAGGAACTGCCATTCCCTCTATCCACTGCCACCCAAACCCTAACAACAGATGCATCAGACTATGCATGGGGGCTCCACTAGGCAGGGAAGTGCATTCAGGGCAAATGGAACCCAAGACAATTGCACCTGCATATCAATCAAAAATAAATGTTAGCTGTACAGAATGCTCTGACAGCCTTCAAGGACCACATTCTACCAGGACTATTATTGGTAAAGATGGACAACACCACTGTTATGTGGTACATAAACAAGCAGGGAGGAACCCACTCATCCCCTCTCTGCAGACTAGCCATGGCTGTGTGGAACACAGCCTTGAGCTACTAAGTGCACCTACAGGCTCAATTCCTGCCAGGGAAGCTAAATACACTGGCATATGACCTATGCAGAAATTTCATGGACCCACATGAGTGGAAACTGGAACCAAAGATATTCAACATGTTGGGAAACAAATGGGGGAGCCCAGAGATAGACCTGTTTGCCTCCCCCCATAACTACCAATTGGACAAATTCTGCACAAGGACTCCCCACAAACAAGCTTGGAAAGTGGATGCCCTGTCCTTCACCTGGAAAAACCTTTCCCCTTCTGCCTGTCCTCTCCAAGGTACTACTAGAGATCAAACAGGACAATACTGATTGCACCAGACTGGCCACACCAACACTGGTACCCTTTCTTGCACAGTGTGTCACTGCTAGGACCATGGCACCTGCTCAGACCCTTACCTTGCTTTCCCAGCAGGAAGGCCAGATTCTGCACCCACAGCTTCAAATCTTGAACCTAGCAGCCTGGCTAATTACCTGATCTCTCCGTTACCATCCCTCAGTAAACAAGTGATGGATGTCATTTTGAAGACAAGGAGGCCTAGTACTAGAAAATCCTATGCTGAAAAATGGAAAAGATTATGCTCCTGGAGCCAAACTCAGGGGATGGGCACAGCTGCACCCAATTTACTTCAGATTCTTCAATACTTAACTGAGATGCTTCACAAGGGCCTTTCCTTTTCCTCCTCCAAAAGTCATGCCTCAGCCATTTCAGCTCATTACAATACAGAACCGCCCCCCTTCTCTCATCCACTGTTGAAGCAGTTCCTCAGAGGGGCTAAAAACTTAAGACCACCGAGGAGAGCCCCTATGCCAGTCTGGGACCTCAACATTGTATTGGAAAAACTCACTCTACCTCCCTTTGAGCCAGCTGCAAATGCAGAGTTGAAATTCCTTTCTTGGAAAACCGCCTTTTTTCTAGCCATCACTTCAGCAAGAAGAGTGTTTGAATTACAGGCCCCCATGGCAGTGGAGCCTTTCATCATCTTTCATGTGGACAGGGTGTCCCTCAGGACTAATCCCTCCTTCATGCCCAGTGTGTGGTATCCAGTGCGGCCCTTAATCAGTCCATTCATTTGCCAACCTTCTTTTCTAATCCACAGAACAAAGGGGAATGAATACTGCACTCATTAGATGTGCACAGACAACTTAGATTTTACTTGGACAGGATTAAACCTCTCAGGAAATCTGAACAGCTGCTGATTGCATTTGCTGAAGGGGCAGAGGGGAAGGCCATTTCAAAGCAAACCATTTCTTAGTGGATAGGCCACTGCATTAATTTCTGCTAAAAGCACCATGGAAAACCTACCCCACAGGGGATTAGACCACATTCAACCAGGGCTGCAAATACCTCTACAGCCTCAGAGGTGTCCCTACCATGGACATCCTAGAAGCTGCTACCTGGAGTTCTGTACATACCTTCACCAAGCATTACTACTTGCCACATTTTCTAAATCCTGGTTTTGCCACTGCAGTCTTGCAGGGCCTTATAGCTGGTCCTAATGCTAATTACCTCCTCCCATCCTTCGCTTTGGGAATCTACCCAAATGTGATGATTGCAACAGTGAAACGCAAAGAACATAGTGCAGTTGTTTACACTTACCATAAATGTAGATGTTCGAGTGTCTTCACTGTTGCAGTCCTGGTTACCCTTCCTCCAGTCCCCTGACTTCTATTGACTATACCTCTATTCTTGTTTACTATGCTTAAAGCTTTTTGGTGTATTTGCTTTTTTGTTGAAGGTGTAACCTTGCATACAATTGCTTCTCATTATGGGGGCACCTGACATCTTGGGCAAGAAAAACTGATGTAATGGCATCGGCTGCATGCTTTATACCCCTAACGACTTGACGTCATGGAAGATGAGACAGCAACCGACGCAGAACCCAAGACTTTGATAATCAGGCCGACTGAGGGCTACTGCAAGTAGATAACCCAAATGTGGTGACTGCAACAGTAAATACACTCGAACATCTACATTTATGGTAAGTGTACACAACTATACTTTCTTTTTGGTGCCAAAGAAAATGGGGGACTTAAGGACCATTCTGGACCTATCTACCCTGAACCTGTCAGTTGCCAAAGAAAGGTTCTGATGGTCACACTACAGTTCATCATGCCGTACCTGCAAGAGAGCGACTGGATGTGCTCATTAGTCCTCTAGGATGCTTACTATCACATAAAAATGCACAAAAGCTCCAGGAGGTTCCTCCGCTTCCGGCTAGGAGTCCATCATTACCAATTTCGAGCCCTACCCTTTGGTCTCACCACAGCCCCCAGGGTGTTTACCAAAGTGATGATGGTAGCGGCTCACCTGAGGCTTCAGGGGATTCAGGTCTATCCGTACCTGGACGATTGGCTCCTCACTGCTCCCACCAGGTGTCTACTCTCTCAAACCAGGGATTATTTCTTAACTCTTGTCCTGCATTTGGGGATCACAGTCAGTGCATCCAAGTCACTCCTAGGTCCTGTCCAGGTGA
The DNA here is from genome assembly GCF_019279795.1 of Protopterus annectens. Taxonomy (NCBI): domain Eukaryota; kingdom Metazoa; phylum Chordata; order Ceratodontiformes; family Protopteridae; genus Protopterus; species Protopterus annectens. The sequence goes on from NC_056748.1 coordinate 163,275,001, forward strand.
TAGACTACATTGGGGCAAGGATAGATACGTTCCAGTGCCAAATCTTCCTGACCTCGGAGAGAGTACAAAACCTGAGGATGCATGTCTCTCTAATCTACCATTCTCATCTTCCATCGGCAGAATCAGTGTTGAGGGCCTTGGGTTCAATGGTGGCGACCATAACGCTTCTCCTGTGTGCCCGGTTACATATGAGAATTCTACAGTGGACACTAGCTCTACAATTGTCCCTGTTGGAACTTCCATTGTCGTATCCAGTACAACTCAGTTGAGTCTGTCGGTCATCCTTCATATGGCGGATGTGTTTTCCGGACATTTTGGAGGGATGACCCTTCGTTCCAGCCACTGCCCAAGCCGCAGTGACCATGGACGCCTTCCAACTCTGGTGGGGGAGCATTGTTCAGGCAGGACAGTCCAAGGCCTGTGGTCCCCTGTAGAGACCAGCTTGCACATAAACTTTCTGGAGATGAGGGCAGTCCTTTTAGCGTTGCAGGCCCTTCATGCCATTCTTCCTCTAGGAACCATTGCAATTCAGTCAAACAGCATGTCAGTGGTCTAGTATATCAACAAACAGGTTGGGACCAGGTCTTGCCCCCTTTGTTGCGAGGCCATGAGAGTGTGGGAATGGGCAATTTCCACCAGTCATTTTCTCATCGTAATGCACATTCCGGGATGGTCCAGCATTCTAGCAGACAGGTTAAGTCGGACTATTCTGATGCCTTACGAGTGGTCTCTGAATCTTTCAGGAGCAGAGCAGATCTTCCTGGAGTAGGGTCAGCCTTGCTGCGATCTCTTCACATCTCCTTCCAATGTGAAGTGCAGCGAGTTTTTCACTCAACCCCCTGCCGGGGGAGCCCCCCCCCCCAGAGATGCTCTAGTCCATGCTTGGCCTCCCTGTCTTCTGTATGCATACCCTCCAGTACCTCTTATTCCGCGGTTTCTACAGAAAGCTCGTCAACTGTTGAGCAAAGTGATCCTCATTGCCCTGTTTTGGCCTCACCGGTTTTGGTTTCCCTTTCTTTGGTCTCACCCTCTGGCTCTGCCTTGGATCCTATTCAGGATCTGATTTCACACCCATCGAGGGTTCCTCATCCGAACCTGGACAGTTTGAAGTTTACAGTTTGGCTGCTCCAGTTCCCATGATCGCTAGGACGCCTGGATTATCCTCTTCAGTTAGGTCTGTTTCGGTGGCTACTCATAAGTCTTCTACCAGGAAGGTTTATCCCAGTAAATGAAAAAGTTTTTCTTTTTGGGCCTCTCAAAGGAGTTTAGACCCCTTTACGGCTCCTATTTCTGCCATTCTTGATTTTCTAGCTGATATTTTTCAACTTGGAGCTAGTTCTTCTACTGTCAAGGTTCAATTGGCTGCCATTTCTCATTTTCATGTCGGTGAGAATTCTGCCTCTCTAGCCTCCTCCAGGCTGTGTAAAGCATTTATCAAAGAGACTTTTCTGTTACGCCCCCCTGTCAGGGATCCTGTTCCTCCATGATACCTCAAGACCTTCAAGCTCTGGTCACTCCGCCTTTTGAACCCGCTGCAACCACAGATCTAAAATTCTTATCTTGGAAAACAGCATTTCTGGTGGCTATTATCTCTGCAAAAAGGGTTTCAAAACTGCAGGCCTTGTCTGTCAAAGTTCCTTATATGATTTTCCACAAAGATAGGGTTTCCCTTCGGACTAATCCATCCTTTCTTCCCAAGGTGGCATCACCAGTTAATATCAATCAAACCATCAATTTCCCAGTTTTCTTTCCTAATTTTGCTAACAAGATGGAACACAAACTCCACCTGCTGGATGTTCATAGACAATTACGATTCTATTTACACAGGACAAAAAATTTCCGTAAATCCGATCGTTTGTATCCTTCTGTAAACCCTTTTTGGGGAAACCTATCTCCAAGGTCACTATTGCTAGATGGATCTCTTCATGCATCCTTCAGGTATATAAGGACAGAGGCATGTCTCCTCCAGGTCAGGTGAAAGCTCATTCCACTAGGTCCATGGCTACATCTGCGGCCTTTTGGTCTAGTGTCTTTGGATGATATTTGTTCTGCAGCTACTTGGTCCTCATCTGAGACATTTATTTCTCATTACAAGTTGGATTTGACTTCCAGAAGGATAGCATCCTTTGGTTCCACAGTGCTCCAGAATATCCTTCCATGAGGGCCACTCAGGAGGTTAGTAGCTGGGGACTCTGTCCCACAGGTTGAACACCAAATGAAGTAAACTACTTCAGATAAAGAAGTTATGTACTCACCATAACGTTCCATCTGAGTAGTTCTACTTTATTTGTCTTCAACCGTCCCTCCCTCCTTCCCCCGGACCTTGTCATGTGAACAGCCTACGGGCTTCAGTTATAGGTCACAAGTATTTTTTCAGGTCGGGTTATCAGTATAAGGATCAGCAAACTCGATCTGGGAGTTGGAAGGTAGTGGAAGTGTATTATGGGTAAGGGGAGGAGCTTGTAGCTCGGAGCAGATGCTAGTAAGATTGCCTGCTCGGATCCTGTATCCCACAGGTTGAAGACAAATGAAGTAGAACTACTCAGATGGAACGTTATGGAGAGTACATAATTTTTTTTCTATTAATTTACTCCTCCCCTTTTCTGAAGTTTCCACTTCCAATTCATTTATCTGTGTTACTACATTCACTACTTGTAGTGCATTTGGTTTAGGCTTTGATTTCCATTTTCTAGAGATTTATTTTTTTTTTTTGGCAGCTATCAGAATTAAACCCAGCAAGGCCTTACCATGTGTAGGCAATTCCAATTCTGTATCATTTTAGTTAAACCAGTTTGCTCACCCAGTATTTCTGACAGAGTAGTCTGCACGGAATTTTTAAAGCATGCCTTCAGAAGTGGAGGGGAGTATATGATGGTGCTTTTTCTGATAAACAGAAAACTTGGGATGGTACTTGGTTTGACCATGTCATATTCATTAAAGGCTCTGCAGACACAGATTAATCTCTTTACTAGCATTCAAAGTAACTGCTCCAGTTTAATGTTAAAAAAGGGATAAAAATCAGTTTGTAGTTTCTGGACTGATTTTATTTTGCTGTCTGAAGGCAAAAGGATTGTTATAGTTTTGCTTTTAGTGATAGGGAAGAAAACTTACTGGCCTTAGTTACTGTAGAGTTGTCTGTTCAATTCTTCTCCATAAAATATAGCGGCATATTTAAGTGCTTAACTGTCTGAGAATGTTTGGGATGAGCTGTGTGTTGCAGTTCATTTCCATAAAATATAATGTTATATTTAAGTGCCTAACTGTCAGGGAATTCTAGGGACTTCGTCAAATAAGACAGTTCATCACAGAATATGTGCCTTCTTGTTTCAACTAGTGATTTAATAGGATTTCATCTACCCCTTATTAAACACACCAGTTTTTAATAGAAAATTGCTAAGAAATGTTGGTTGCTGTCATTTGTTGTACCTGTGACATAACTGTGCTGAGAAGCTAACAGGATTTACATTTTAAATGCAGAATCATACAGAGTTACATTTTACGAGAGGAATCTGGCACTCTTACATCAGAAGCCTCTGATTTTACCAAGGCTCATTTGAGCAGACGCAGAGGAATCATGGCATCCCTTTATACATCACATCCAGCAGACAGTGGACTTTCTTTAGAGTTATCTTTAGAGATAAACAGAAAATTGCAGGCTGTCTTAGAAGATACGCTGCTTAAGAATATAACACTGAAGGTAAGCCATTCTTTGTTCATTGTGTGGCAGAGGAAGACAGTTGGGCAGCCTTCTGCATGACTGACTTTCTCTGCATTTCATTTTTGTTAGTTTGAGGTAGATGAGGTTTTGGTTTTATATTTCTGTTTTGTTTGTGCTGACATAGAAGTAAAGTGTTTTGTATGACACGTAAAACCAGTCAGTAGTCCAGGTTCCCCTACTCATGGAATGTTCCTGACAAGTATGTTAATGTGACCATTAATATCTGGAAATGTGTCCTCATTATGACCAAAATTCTGTTATGCCAATAGGAGTGATATGTTAGCTTTCATAATTATTTTTTTAATGCATACACCCTTTCTGTGCCTTAGTATTATTTGTGACTGTGTTATAGATCTGAATATTTGAATATTGTTAACATGTCCTTTTTGTTTGGCTTGAAGAAATAGGTTGAAGTTAAAGGTACAGTTTCTGGGTAGTTACACTACTGAAGTTAGCTGTAGATGAACTTGTCCGTAAAACAGCACCTGTGGTCAGACATCATCATCATCAACAACCCCTTTTCCCATTTTCTACATGGGGTCGGGGTGTTTTGTCAACTGCCACCTTCCTACCTTTTTCAACACTCATGCCTGACTGTTACAGGTCTTGTCTCACACAGTCCATCCACCTCTTTGCTGGATGCCCTTGTTTCCTCTTGAGTTTTGCCTGTCTGTCCTAAGTCATTTTCACAACATTGTCTTCTGCATTTTTGCACATATGCTCAAACCACCATAATCTGTTCTCTTTGACATTTTCTGCAGCTGGAGCTACTTTGGCTTCTGCTCTTATGTCCTCATTTCTTTGATTGTCCCACAGTGTACATCCTACCATGCATCTCAGGCACTTCATCTTCATCACCTCTAGCTTCTTCAACTGATTCCTTTACTGCCCAGACTTCTGTACCATACAGTAGTACTTAGTGGTCCGCACCACTGTTTTTTATACCTTTCTTTTCAGCTTCTTTGGCATTCTTATCTCATATACTAGCCCTGACACACTGTGCCAGTTGGCTGCATCCCCTCTAATTCCAGCTTTTACTTCCTCATTCAGACTGGCCTTCTCCTCAACCACCCGAACCAGATGCTTGAAGCTGCTGTCCTATTCCACTGTTTTCTTTTCTATGTCAATTCTTAGCTTCTTTTGATTTCTCCTATTCACTGTCATTACAGCTGTCTTATCTGTAATCAGTTTCTTCCTATACACCTTCAGTTTTGCATTTCATTCCCCTGTCCTTTGCTGGAGTTCTTGCTTAGTCTACCTGTAATGCCACATAATTTTTTCTGATCTGTACCGAATATAAATCAATGTTGCTTAGAGCTTAAGTTGTTACTATGCAGATTTTTAGGGGTTAAGTAGTAAAGCAGTATTAGTAATTATGTAAAAATTTCTAGTTTATTAGTTTTAACATTGAATGAAACATTTTCCTTGGGATTTTATTAGTTATCTTAGTTATCTATTTGGAAGGCAAAAAGCTGTCAAATGGCAGCAGTACCTCTGCTCCTGTCTTTCAGTTACGTTAGGTGTCCCTTGGGGCTCTATACAAGAACTCCTTTTTAATATTTTTATAAACAAAGCTTCACACTGCTGTACACCAAGCAAATACAGTACAATACACAGATGATTCGACCTTAATATGTGCATCCCCCCACAACATTCAGACTACACAAAATCAGTCAAATTTCTTTCTCTTCATTTGAAACCTGATCCTTAATCCCAATAAAACAAAACTGATGCTCTTCACCCAAAACATTATCTCCATCAAAAAGACTTTCTTGGTTACATCTGCAAATAATACTAAACTTGAGGTACCACAGACTAAATTGCTGGGCAATGTCATAGATAAAAAATTTAAATGTGCTGAACATAGTCTTTAAACAATTAAAAAGATCCACCAGACACTTGGCTCCCTTTACAGGGCAGCACGGTACCTTACAGACCTAGCAAGAAAAACCCTGGCCTTATCCTATTCGCTTTCATCCTTCTTGTATTCCTCACCTGTCCTTACAAACCTAAGCGCTACACTAAGGTACAAACTAGCCACCTGTCCCTCTTATATGTCTCACCTGTCCTTACAAACCTAAGCTCTACACTAAGATACAAACTAGGCTCCTCTTCCTCTTATATGCCTCACCTGTCCTTACAAACCTAAGCCTACACTAAGGTACAAACTAGCCTCCTGATGTTCTTCGTGTTTCACTGTTGCAGTCATTACATTTGGGTAATCTGCTGGCAGGTTGCCCTCAGTCAGCCTGATTAACAAAGTTTTGGGTCCTGCGTCGGTTGCTGTCCCTTCTTCCATGACGTCAGGTCGTTAAGGGTATAAAACATGCAGCCGATGCCATTACATCAGTCTTTCTTGCCACGCGGTGCCCGAAGCAGATCGCAAGTGCCAGTCGGCCGACTCCTGAAATTTTCGTTTTCGAGTTTCAGATCCAAAGTCTTCAACTAAAAAACAAAGTACCCCATTGGGGAAACTTTTTCTTGCTCCTTACCGATGTCAGTAAAAGTTAATAATTGCATTACTTGTGGGAAGCAAATACCTCAAAGGGCTTTTCATTTGTACTGTATTCCTTGCTTGGGCCATGACCACAACTTACCTTGCTGTCGGTTTTGTGCTTTATTTATTCAACGCATTATCAAACATCGGTACATTTTTGCTTCTAAATATTTTGGCTCACGCTTTAATTATCCAGAAATGTCGTCGGTTAGCAATCCGACTACCAGAATACCTAAAAAAACGCAAAGAAAAAGACAAAGACAGGCCGTTGAGGTCCAAAACTGCCAACGACGCTTCTTCTAAGCCAGTCACCAGTTCGCCAGTACTCAGTGAGGTGCTTTTGCAGCCCCTGATACCCGCTACTTCTGATTCGCAGGCCTCTATTGAGACCCATTCGGAGTCCGGTATGCTGCAAGATGCTTCAATTATGGAACCCGCAGATGGCTCTACCTTGGATGGGTCCAGAGCCAGTGTGCAGGCACCGGCTTCTGAGGGTGTTTTCAGGCCTACAGATTTGTATATTAGACCGATGCCATCTTCAAAACTAATTACAAAATCTCGACCTATGCCTAAAAAAATGATGCCTGGGCCACATGTACAGGCTCCTATGCCTAAAAGACAAATGATCAAAATGGCTGAAGATTTAATTACTCTGATCAGGGGTAGCCAACCCCCCCCCCCCCTTCTAAGAGGCCTAGGCAAGACACTGATTATGAATCTTCTGAACAGGATTCTATTTCTTCTGACTCTTCTAAAGAACAGGAATTGTCTATACCTACTTATGAGGACTCTGATGCAGAAGATTCCATTCCTTCTGCTTCTCCTCCTGAGGATTTTTCTTTTGGAGAAACTTTACATACCTTAAGGGAACATTTCCACTGGGAAAGTCAGGATTTCTCTGAATCTAAAAAGAGGCTTGGGGATTTTTTTTCTTCTTCCTTAGCATAGGCCTTTGGCTATACCTCCTGTTCCAGACATTGTTGATGATGTTTTTTCAGAATCTAGTATGACTCCTGATTCTCTGCCTCTGGCTCCTTTGTAAGCCAGACAGATACTACAGGGTTCCTGACTCCCACAAATTATTTTTCAAAAATCGTGTTGCAGATCCTGAAACCATTTCTCAGGGTCCCAAGGGCATTAAGGCTTCTACAGCTAAAAATCCTACCCCTTCTGATAGAGATTCCAGGGAGCTGGATAGATGGGATAAAAAGGTTTACACTTCTGCAGCCTTGGCAATCAGGGCTTTAAACTGTCAATTTCATATGCTAAAATATCAACAGCATATCATGGGACTGCTTAAACAGAAAATGATGTTAATTTCTGACTGTGTGGAAAACAAGAGATTTACAGGATTTATTGCATTCAGCTGAACAAGTTGGAAAACATACTTTCCAATGTGGTTTTGATTCTTTGGAGGCCTCTTGCAGGGCTGCTGTAACTGGGTCTGTGCTAAGAAGTAATGCTTGGTTAAAAGAGCAAAATCTCCCTGATCATGTTAAAGCAAAATTGTTGCTCCTTTACAACAGGACCGTCTCTTTGGTAATAAGGCTGAGGAAGTTTTTAAAAAGATGGAAGATAAAGCTAAATCAATGAAAACTGTGAAAGATTTCTTACAAGTGCAGCCTCCAAGATTTAGTAGGCACTGGCCTACTAAGAACTGGTCCTTTCCAGTCCCTTCGAGAGCCACTCAAGACAAACCCGGACATTCCAAAATTCAAGATGCTGACTCTTCACCAGTTACTTCCTATGCTAGGCAAAGATGTTTGGTTGGCAACTCTAGATTTAAAAGAGGCTTACCTGCATATCCCAATTGGGGAATCTTGCAGAAGATACCTCTGCTTCAAAGCAGGCTACTTGCATTACCAGTTCTCTGCACTGCCCTTTGGCTTATCTACTGTGCCCAGGGTCTTTAAGAAGTGCCTGGCTCCAGTAATTGCATTTTGCAGGCAAAGAAATATTCAGATATATCCATGCCAGGATGATTGTCTAATTCAGGCAGAAAACAAGGACACTCTACTAAACCATCTGGCGTTTGTAAAAAGGGTTCTAACTTGTCTAGGGTACACTATAAACGAAAATAAATCACAACTGGTACCCTCTCAAAAAATTACATTCCTGGGTGCAAGCTTGAATACAGCTGCCCAGATGGCTTTCCTTACGCCAGAGAAGCAAATTCATTTAGTGACTTACTTCAAACAGGTGGCCACAAAATCCCTGCTTTCTGCAAGGCAAATACTGCAAGCCTTGGGGTTCATGGCCTTACTGCATTCTTCTTATTCCATATGCAAGATTGCATATGAGGAAACTTCAGTGGTACTTAAAAAGTCTATGGAGTCAGCATTATCACAGCCTGGAAACAATGATTCCTATCATACCTTGCCTGCAACTAGAGTTCCTATGGTGGGCAGAGGCCTGCCACCAAAACAAGGGACTGCCATTCACACCACCCCCTGCCGCCCAAACCCTAACTACAGACGCATCAGACTATGCTTGGGGTTCACATCTGGCAGGGAAGTGCATTCAGGGCAAATGGAGCCCAAATCAAATGCACCTTTATATCAATCAAAAAGAAATGCTAGCTGTACAGAATGCACTGACAGCCTTCAAGGACTACCTTCATCTAGGACAATTAATGATAAAGACAGACAACACCACAGTTATGTGGTACATAAACAAGCAGGGGGGTACACACTCCTAACCCCTTTGCAGACTAGCCATGGCATTGTGGAACACAGCCTTGACCTATCAAGTACAACTACAAGCTCAATTCCTGCCAGGAAAGATGAATACCCTGGCAGACGAACTAAGCAGAAATCTCCTGGACCCACATGAATGGAAACTGGAACCACGGATTTTCAACATGTTGACACACAAATGGGGGAGCCCAGACATAGATCTTTTTGCCTCACCCCAGAACCATCAGTTGGACAAATTTTGCACAAGAACTCATCACAAAAAAGCCTGGAAAGTGGATGTTCTATCCTTCAGCTGGAAAAAACTATCAGTCTATGCCTTTCCCCCTCTGCCTCTGCTGTCCAAAGCTCAACTAAAAGTCAAACAGGACAAACCAAAAATGATTTTGATTGCTCCAGACTGGCCTCGCCAACACTGGTACCCACTCCTGCGCAATGTGTCACACCTTCCATCGTGGCCCCTGCCTCAGGCACCTTACTTACTGTCTCAGCAGAACAACCAAATTCTGCACACTCAGCTCCAAACTTTGAATCTTGCAGCGTGGCTAATCACCTAAATTCACCCTTAGCATCCCTCAGCAAACCTGTGATGGATGTCATTTTGGAGGCGAGAAGGCCTAGTACTAGAAAATCTTATGCTGATAAATGGAAAAGATTCTGTGCCTGGAATCAGTCTCAAGGGATAAGCACAGCAGTGCCCAACATTCCTCAGATTTTACAATACTTAACTGAGATGCTTCACAAGGGCCTGTCTTTTTCTTCCATAAAAATCCATGCCTCAGCCATTTCAGCTCATTACAACACAGAACCTCCCCTTTTCTCTCATCCTCTGCTAAAGCAGTATCTCAGAGGGGCCAAAAACTTAAAACCACCCAGGAGAGCTCCAACCCCTGCCTGGGACCTCAATTTTGTATTGGAAAAGCTCAGTCTCACTCCTTTCGAGCCAGCTGCTACTGCAGACTTAAAATTTCTCTCCTGGAAAACAGCTTTCCTTTTAGCGATCACTTCAGCTAGAAGGATTTCCGAATTACAGGCTCTTATGGCAGTGGAGCCTTTCATCATCTTTCATGCGGACAGGGTATCTCTCAGGACCAATCCATCCTTCATTCCTAAGGTGGTATCCAGTGTGGCTCTTAATCAGACCATTAATTTGCCAACTTACTTTCCCAATCCACAGAACAAGGGGGAGTGGATCTGCATTCATTGCATGTACACAGACAACGTAGATTTTACTTAAGCAGAACAAAATCTCAAAGAAAATCTGAACTACTGGTGGCATTTGCTGCAGGGGCAGAGGGAAAGGCTATTTCAAAGCAAACCATTTCCAAATGGATAAGCCATTGTATTCGTTTCTGCTATATGCACCATGGGAAAACTATCCCCCAGGAGATCAGATCCCATTCCATCAGGGCTGCATCTACTTCTGCAGCCTTTCTCAGAGGTGTTCCTACCAGGGACATTCTAGAAGCTGCTACCTGGAGCTCAGTTCATACGTTCACCAAACATTACCATTTACCACTTTTCTCTAAATCCAGAGCTGGCTTTGCCACTGCTGTCCTGCAGGGCCTTATAACTGGTCCTAATGCTGTATAATTCCCTCCACCCAACCATTGCTATGGGAATTTACCCAAATGTAATGACTGCAAGAGTAAAACACGAAGAACATAGTACAGTTGTGTACACTTACCATGAATGTAGATGTTCGAGTGTATTCACTGTTGCAGTCCTGGTTACCCTCCGTCCAGCCCCCTATTTTCCTTTGGCTATATTTCACTATGCTTAAAAGCCCTTTTGGTGTATTTGCTTCTAGGATTGGAGGTATATTTTTTGTGTTTTTAATTTTATTTGCTCCCCATTTGGGGGGGGCACCTGACATTGGGGCAAGAAAAACTGATGGCGTTGGCTGCATGTTTTATACCCCTGACGACCTGACGTCATGGAAGAAGGGACAGCAACTGACGCAGGACCCAAGACTTTGTTAATCAGGCCAACTGAGGGCAATCTGCCAGCAGATTACCCAAATGTAATTACTGCAACAGTGAATACACTCGAACATCTACATTTATGGTAAGTGTACACAACTATACTTTCCTCTTATATGCCTCACTTATCCTTACAAACCTAAGCTCTACACTAAGATACAAACTAGCCTCCTGTTACAGCAAAATAGCTAAATTTGCTACCAACACTGCACACCGAGCTCACCACCGCCAAGCCTTAAAGCAGCTAAACTGGCTAGAGCTTTACAACTACGTAACATACTCTCAGCTAGTTATGGCATACAAACTGATATATTATCGTGAACAATGTCCTGCATTAAAAAGTATATTATTGCCCTACACCCCCACAAGGGACCTCTGTTCTGGTGATAAATTTCTACTCAACGCTACTAAGGCAAATAATTAACTGGGGGATTTTCTATACTCTTGTAACATCTGCACACTATGGAATACCATCCCTGTACACGTAAAAATGACTAACAAACTCCCAAGCTATAAAAGCCAACTCAAACAGTACTTTACCCAATCCTGGTCATGCTTATTGGATGTTTATCATCAGGTTGAGATCTCTACTGAAAGCACAAACTTCTTACTGGTTATCACAAACTTTTTGCCCTCCTTTACTTGAATCGTTAAATCCCTAACAACTTTCCTTCCTGCACTTGAATCAATGCATCCCTTTTCACCCCCTCTTAAACAACACTTCTCATCTTTCTCTTTTTCTAACTGCCATCATCCATCTCTGTACCCCTCTCATGCATCCCCTGTATACCTTGGTTATAAATATTCGAGATACACCAATTTGGAACAGGTAGCTTAAATAGAAATAACCCTATGCCATGCTCCCACAGTCATATGTTATTACCACTATCTGCGTATGCACTACTATCTCCCCTCCAACATAATTTTATAACTTACTTTATTATGTTTGTTTAACTCCTTGCAAACCATGCTTTACTGAAACATAAGAACACTAAACTTCTTTACACCAATGTTTTCCATTCTGTAGTATCAATCTATTTACTTCCTGCAAGATTTTACAGCTACAAGACTTGTATAGGCATAAATTGTGGATGTAAATACTTTACTGTATATACCTGTCTTGTAGAATCATAGGAAGTTGCTAGGTTAATGTCCCTAGGGCCCTTACAAGCCTAGCCAAGTTCTTACTCTTATTTCCATGATCAGCACCTCTTGCCCCTGCCTAAGAGGGACAGAGGTGGAACCCCTGGGGTGACTTTAAAGTCACCCATACAGTCGTCATACCTCCCAACCGTACCGAATAACTCATTTTTACAGAGTTTTGGGGTCCAAATAATGGGGTACCACGATTCCCAAGTGGTACCCCTTCATTTCTGAGTTTTTCTCAGTGCTTTTTTATTTATTTATTTTTTTTTTTGCTTTTTGAGCTAACGTCATCACGTACGTGACGATGTCAGCTCTGTAGGGGGTACCAGCCTGTCGGAATTGAGCTCAGTGGCTCACGTGCACACTATGGATGTGTGTACGTATTCCGGCTGTTCAAATGAAGAGCGGGAATCATTTTGTATCTTTTGACTGCACTTGCGAGCCGTTAGACTACTGCATTACTTCCCACTTCACTTACGGATTTATTCTGGCTGGCTTATTATCTTGCAGTGAACAGAAAGGACTGCTGCATTACTTCCAGATTCTGGCTGCATTTATATTACCATGAACAAAAAGGATTGCTGCATTTATCTTGCGAGATTAACGGGTAAGATTCTGATTCCGAACTCGGGTTTAGTTTTTTTGGCTAGCTATTGAGTTTCTGCTTACTATTTCAGAAGGGTGTGTGTGTGACGAACAGGGTCTGCACAGAAAGGACTGCTACATTTATCTTATGAGATGAACGGGTAGGATTCTGAACTCGGGTTTAGTTTTTCTGGCTAGCTATTGAGTTTTTGCTTATTATTTCAGAAGGAAAAGGGTGTGTGCGACGAACGGGGTCTGCACAGAAGGGATTGCTGCATTTATTTTGCGAGACAAACAGGTAGGATTCTGCACTTAGGTTTAGTTTTTCTGGCTAGCTATTAAGTTTCTGCTTACTATTTCAATAGGAGAAGTGTGTGTGTGTGTGACAAACGGGGTCTGCACAAAAAGGATTGCTGCATTTATCTTGAGAGATGAATGGGTAGGATTCTGCACTCAGGTTTAGTTTTTCTGGCTAGCTGTGTGTGTGTGTGTGTGAATTTATGCCTCATATTTTGTATCTGTTCCTCATAATATCTGTGGTTTGCAGGATGTTATGGCAAATCACTGAAGGGTGACTTCACTAAATAATGACAGGCATTTGAATTTCAGACTTCACATTCTTCAGAAAGTAAATGGTAACACAAAACCTTTTATTCTAGCAATTTTCTAAGTTTATAAGATCGGTATTTGAAATTTCTCCCTATTTTGGGGCCACTTTTCTAAGTTTTTAAGAAATTTGGCCCTATTTTGGGGCTGTATTCCCCCATTATTGGCTTTGCCCATGTTTTTTGTGCTATGACGTTGAGAGTTATGGTGAGACGTGAGAACTGAATTCTGTATTACCCCATTATTTTATTTGTCCAGGTTTTTTTTTGCTAAGAGATTGAGAGTTATGGTGAGACGTAAGAACTGAATTCACTAAATGATAGCCATTTAAGTTTCAGTCTTCCTATCTTGCAGGACACTGCAGATTTGGCATAGTGGTATATTGCTCTGACTGTTGTACACAGGGTCCGGGGTTCAAGACTTGGCAATGAAATACATGGTGGTAACACATTTTATTCTAGCAACTTTCCAAAATTATACAAGCAGTGTTTAAAATGTGTCCCTGGTTTTTGCCCCCCCCCCAAAACTGAAATTGAAAATAAGTGCGAGAAGCTGTGCAAGATGCCTCTGGCTTGCACTACTGTCATTGATATATGGATTCACTTCAGAAGCTCGAAATACTGAAATCTCGAATTTCAGTATCTCGAGCCTCAAGAAGCCGAATCCACATAACGAAAACTGAAAACCGCGAAATTCAAAACCTAGAATACCGAAAGTTTTGAATTTCGCAGTACTACTACACACACGCACACCATTCTCCACACAAACACACACAATCTATCTACTACATGAAAGTACCCAATCCCCCCCTACTTAAATATTCTCACTCCGAGATTGCACTACATACAAACACACACAAAACACCACCACACAAGCTACAGTCTCCTCGCACACACACCTCCGGTATTCAAGGTTTTGAATTTCGCACTTCTGAACTTTCGCTGTTCTGTGGATTTGGCTTCTTGGTCTCGAAGTACTGAAATTCAAAATTTCAGTATTTCGAGCTTCTGAAGGGAACCCATATATGTGTGTGTGTGTGTGTGTGTGTGTGTGTGTATATATATATATATATATATATATATATATATATATATATATATATATATATATGGGTTCACTACATAATCTCGAAAGTTTGAAATACCGAATTTCAAAATCTCGTGACTATATAGCCAAAGCCCTAAATGCCGAAAGTCCAGAAGCTCGAAATTCGAAATCCCAAATGTACAACACAGGTACACATGCACACAGCTTCTCCCCACAATCAAACATGTCATCCTACACTACAGTTAAGCAGGGAGGCAAGCACCCCTGCACCTCCCTACTTAAATATACTAACTCCGAGATCGCACAGACAGACACACAAGGGAAACTGACACCCACACATCACAGTCACAACACACACTAAAGCCCCTAACCAACACACTTCACATAGATACTTACCTGAATTCCACCTATCCATCCACAAACCGCAACACCAGAAGCGCTACTTCAGTATCTCCGTACATCGGGATTTTTGAATTTCACGTTTCTGGTCTTTCGGTATTTAGGGCTTTCGGCTATATAGTCTAGAGATTTTGAAATTCGGTATTACAAAATTTCGAGATTATGTAGTGGACCCATGTATCAAAGAACATATGTATGTTTCTTGTTTTGTATCCAAGGAGCCAGTGGTATGAAAACAGCCCAAAGATAATCTTTATCCACCACTGGCCAGATGCAGTTTCTTTAGATGTGGTGTGGGTTTCAATGAATGTGAGTTTTAAGGGCAGAGAAGTGTTAATGCCAAGTCTATTTTCAATGTGAGATAGTATTGCTTTTTTAGCAGATGTTGATTAATGTTTGTGCATTGTGCTATAAAATGTAAAAATAAAATCCAAATTATTGTACAAGTAAAGCAGTAGTGTTTATGGTAAATGGGGTGAAATAGCCAGGTAATGGGACATTGGAATGGCTGCAGTGCAGGGGAACTCTGGTGTCATATTTTGGTTGTCTTTTCTTAAGTTTGCGTTTGAAAGCTGGTATTCCACAATTCCATTGGAGTGGGTGGGGTTACTTAATATGTATGCAAATTTTATGTTAATCAGCATACAGATTTGTGCCTATTTTTCATGGGCTTTGTCCAGATTGTTGATGTTTCCAGGCTGAGAGATTTGCCAGTCATCCAGATTGCATTTGAAGAGGGCCAGTGACGTGCTCTGTTTGACATGAAGTGGGAGTCTGTTCCAAAGGTGTGGTAACCTCTGAGAGACAAATCTGTCCTTCCATTAGGTTTTATTAATGTCATATACCAGGTTAAGGTCTTCAGAGCGAGTACCCTGTGTACATTTTGACATGTGGATATGCAGCATTTCCAATAAAACAAGGTCAGAGATTGCCTTGTATGCAAAACAGAGATCACCTCTGAGTAGTCTGTATGATGCAGAATAAAGTGAAAGTGATTTCAGACAGTCCCCATAGGACAGATGCTAAAGACCTTGAATTTTCCCTGTGAGGATCCTTTGTGGCTTCTCCATTTGCTGCAGGTGGTTGGAAAGGTACATACCAAAAGGGGCGTTGTACTCCGTTATTGGTCTGATGAGGAAAGAGTACAGGGAGGTTATAACTTTTTTTTTCTGGAAGCAATGCACTTATGAGATAAGCAATATAGAATGTCCTCCTTACCACTGTGGAGACATGGTGGTCAAAGGTAAGGTTGTGGTGTGCCCAGGTCACTCACCACTGAGTGCATAGTTAAGGTGTTACTATTGATGTGGTAGTTAGCAAGAACTTACCGAAAGGAATGATGATACATTTTTTGCATTGAGTTTAAGGTTGTGACTTTGGCACCAGTCATATGTTTGTGTGAGACCCTCTTGTAGGATGTTGACATCATTTGGAGAGTCCATGACCGCTCCCATTTTGCAGTCATCAGCAAACTTTGTCAGCCACAGACCTTTAGATTGATTGTACTTCATTGAAATAGATTCCAAACAGTAGAGATCCCCGGACTGATCCCTGTTGAACACCACTGGTTACAGCTCTGCTGCTGGAGGTGGATTCCTGTATTTTGACTGTACAAGTGAGCCAGTTGGAAACACGTCTAATGATGTAAGGGTTGATGCCTAATTGGGTGAGTTTGTCAATGATGCCTGAGTTGGGGGGTGGTGTCAAATGCCTTGGCTAAGTCCAGGTAGGCTGCATGCATAGATTTCCCCTTGTCCAGGACCTTGGTGACTGTCTCAAAGAAGTCTACCAGGTTTAACAGGCATGATCTCCCTTTGACATATCCAAACTGAGTAGGGTCAAGTGTTTGGAGATTACCTATATCTTTGTTGATAAGGTCCATGATGATTCACTCCATGGACTTGCAGATAAGGCTAGTCAGGCTATATGATTTTTTTTTTGTTTGTTTTTATTTATTTTTTTTTCTGAGAAATGTAACTTATTTTCCTGAGAACTGTCTGAAATTAATTTGTTAATGTAAATGTACTGTGATGGAGCTTTTTTCCCTGGGCCTCCACTGAAAATGGGCTCTGACCAGTTAGACTTTTCTGGTCAACACTGACAAATAAGTAAATTATGCAGCAGAATAAATAAATTAGAATTGTAATTATTTGATATATTAGTTTATGTATTTGTCAACCAGGTAAAAGTTATCTGGTCAAAAGACCCTTTTCAGTCATGATCCAGAAGTAAGGCATTCTGTTGTTGTTTGGTAGTTTAGTTGAGAACAGCTGTAGTGACCCCAGGTCTTGCCACACCAGGCCTGTCTGTCAACAAATGCTTCTTTAAGTTCTTACAAATTTACATTCGTTTTTTTCTGTGGACGCTGTTTTTCCATCTTAGCCTGTGCTTCCCCCTTTTTCGTTTGCCTTCATTTTTCCCCATAATTTCTTTCTCTGGTGAATCTTGTCTTCCTTTCTTGTGCATCAAGATTTTCTGAGTTTTAGTTTCAATGTCAGACCTTTCAGTTAATCATCTGGATTTATTTCCTTAAGTATTGACTGATTCAGCCTTCTTGCCTACCATGGAATTCTCAAAAGAATTCTCCAACATCACATTTCAAAACACCAGTTTTCTGTTGCATGGCCTTATTTATAGTGCAGCTCTCTCAGCAATATGTTATTACTGGGAAAACCTTAGCTTGACTATATGGAACTTTGTTGACAGTGTGATATCATTCATTCCTCTTCAAACTCTTGTCCAGATTTGCTATAGCTTTCCTTCCAAGAAAGAAATGTATTTTTATTTATTTATTTTAATTTCAAGACTGAGATTACTGTCTGCAGATATCTTTCAACCAGGAAAATAAAAATGTGTTACTGCCCCCACTTCTTGCCTGTCATTTTGCAAAGAATTGATGACAGATTTTTTTATATGCAAAGTAGCAGACCAGCTTTTGCGCTTTCTGCTTTTATTTTCCTCGATAGGTTGTCAAACTCTTCCTCAGTTTAAGCCATTGCAGTAATGTCTTCTGCAGATCTGAGGTTTTCAGTATTTTTCTTGGCAGTTTTGATTCCAGTGTCTGATTCAACTAACCCAGCATTTTGAGTCCATGTCAGATGGACGAAAGCACAGGTAAATGAAGACCACATCATTGAGACGACTTTGCCGACAGGACGAATCCCCAACAACGGTAAGTAGTGCAGACTGTCCCATTCCCTCATTGTAGTGTGATCTCGGAGTTGGCATATTTAAGTTGGGGGGGTGTATGGGGGGCTTGCCCCCCTGCTGTACATGTTGTAATGTCGTTTTCGGTGGTATTACGGAAACGGGAATGCAGTCCATTCTGTAATACATTGACTTACCATTGTCAGGGATTCATCCTGTCGGCTGAGTCGTCTCGGTGATGTGATTTTCGTTTACCTGCGCTTTCTTCCATCTGACATGGACCCCAGCATTTTGGTTGTCATATTCAGCATGTAAGTTAAGTATGTAGGTGGAGCCCATTTAATTGTTCTCCAGGATATGTGGTTGCAGATCAGAGAATGTAAGGTCATATGTATGGGTGACTTTGGGATAATTCTTGTATGGTTCTTCCTGTATATTTCTGTCACATCTACTTAATATCTTCCCCTATCTGAAATCTTTCCCTTTTTAATCTTTTATCATGCCCAATTTTTGTAAGACGTAATCCATAAATTGCCACTCTTAAGGAGATCTTTTGTCTGTCCAGTTCTTTTGTCTTCTTCCATTTTTATGAACTGCTTATTTAAATATGCTCCTTTTCTCTTCTCACAATTTTGAGAAATTGTACATTTAGTTTGACATATTTTCTCTATATCTTTTATGTTCTGCACTTTTCTTCTTTCCTTGGCTATTTTTAAGCCTCCATAGGCAGCCATTTTCCTTTCTTAATATTTTGTTGTTGACACCTCCTAGAAAATATCACAAACTTTTATTAACAGTTTTTCAGGTAGTTTATGCACTAGGCACGAACCCTTAAATCTGATGCCACCTCCACTGCTTGCTCATTTGGAATACTGTTAATTTTGTTTCAAACTAGTCTGGAAGTTTCTGTTTTCTTTAACTCTAAACATTGTGATAAAAATCTGATGATGAGAGCCATGGCCATCTCCAGGTCATATTTATGGTGTCTAGTGCTGTTCCATCTCTGATTACAAAGTCTATAGTCATTGTGATTTCTGTATTGGCATATATATATAATTAATAATTCACATAACTGAAAAGCAGTGCAAATACATTTACTGGTTGAAGTATTGATAAGGCAAATAAATAAATGTACCGTCTGAAGTATTACGTAAGTAAATATTAAAGGTCTCTTGTGATGTGTTTGTAACAAGTAGCATTTGTCAGATTTTGTGAACCACTGTGCTAACACAAAATATGTGATTAAGACATGAGGGAAAAGTGATAAGGAAGGGAGCAGAAGAGAAAGAGTATTAATTTAAGGAAAATAGGGCATACATAGAATGGATATACACAGAATGACAGTTAAATGGAGAAAGGTTGCTAAATTTGCAAGAAGAAAACTTAATAAACAGAGCTTGTCAAAGTTACAGAGTGGAATACAAAAGCAAATGATAGCATGTTCACAGAAGAGGTACCTAGGTTGTTAGTGAATTGAAAGTTGTTAGTGGAAGTAATTTGCTGAGGGGGAGACAGGGTACATAGTATAAGCAGAACTACTGTAAGACCTGTTCATTGTGACATAGGTGAATGCTAAGCTTGATCTAACCTAGAGTTGCATGATGTTTCTTAGTTCATCGGGTAGTATGTTCTGCATAGCAGCAGAAATTTGGGGGAGGGATCATTGCATTACAGTAAAATGCAGGACCCTCAGCTATAAGTGCTCCTCACTACTAAGATCTACATTAATCTTATATAGTGCATACATTTAACTTGTATGCATGTAGAGGATTAAAATCACTGTAAAACATCTTGTGGATGAAAGTAGCATAGTGCAGCTTATCCCTGTCAGAGACTGGAAGCTAGTTAGCTTTGCTTAAATTTAAGCCGGGAACTTCCATTGGATCAGAAAACCAGCAGATCATGTTCAAGGTAATTTGTACTGAATTGGTTTGATGAGGAAAGTACAAGGCAATTAGGGATGATGCTTATTTAAGCTTTATGTATGATGCATTTTCAGGCCTAGGTGTTAGTAAATTCTTGTTTATGCAGCATTGTGCCTTCTCTGTAAGGAGTCTTTTAACTCTGTAACTAGATTTTAACTAAGACAGGGTATTTTGTATGCTAATTTAGTATGTTCACTGAAGGTCAGTGGAAAGTCAAACCAAGACCCGGTTTATTTATATAAAGGCAGACCTTTCTGACTTCATACCTAACAGGATTGTATATTTTGAGGAGCAATACATTAGTCAAGTAAGTCTTTCAGAGTTCCAAACAATATGCAGATTTTACTATGCTCAGAGAAGGTTTATTATTACTGTCAAACCTCAACCAGACTTTTAAAGTCCTGCTGCAGAGATTTCTGGCTTAGCCACCAGGTTTCCAAGCTTGGAGCTGAATCAGATCATCAGCCTAAAGTATAGAATGCATACCTTGTCTATCAAAGACGAATATTTTATGGAGAGTAAAAAGAATGACTAAGAACTGAGGACTGCAGAATACCAGGAGCTTGGTGCTGGGGTCATAGAGGCAAAAAAGCTTAATCTTGGATAAAGGTCCGACATCCCCACTCTGAGCCAGTAATCCAGGAGCCTGAATCCTCACCACTGATACTGGAGAGGGATGTTCACTTGGAATACAAATGGAGACGCTCAGTATTTCCAGATGCAGACCACTCTGCAACAAACACAATTTCCCTTAAGAGCACACAGAGAACACACTCAGCCCTGGATCTGGGGTTTTCTATCTGTCTTATTCCAGGTCTGCATTAAGACTTCCCACTGGCACAGCTGTAGGGTTAAGTCCTAAGCCGAGTGCCCAAGGCAAGTCCTCCAGCACCCTCTCTGTGAAACCAGTGCTTTGTGCCCCTGCTCCAAGTAGTTGACATACACACACACACACACACACACACACACACACACACACACACACTATTTGAGATTTAATTTTAACACACACACACACACACACCTGGGAAAGGCTGGCAGAGATTACCCATTCTACCAGCTTTGCCCAGACTATAAGGTAGATTCACTGCCACCACTCAGTTACTGTAAGCCTTTTAAAAGGGTACCCAGTTATAATGAGTGAATGTAATATTAATACAGATAGTAATGTTGCCCAAACATCCAGGCTTTCAGGAGTGGTTAGAGTTGTCACTAAAGAAACGTATGCAAATACTTTCAAAGGTTAAAATATTTTTCTAAAAGACCAGGCACAATGAGAAGTTTAAATATATTTAATAGTAAATAATAAAAGAACTTGAAAATACTAAATATCTATTTAGAGTAAACACTTTCAACCACAGGAAGTATTAAAATAGCACAGATGAATAGATTCACACAGATGCAGAAAAACAGTATTTTACTAACCTCACTATATTTTCTTGACTAATCTAAAGAGATACTATTCCCTGGTCACTTAGTAGAGCAAGGCAAGATGAAGTAAGTGATGGATCCTTCTGTGTCAGGTTTCCAAAACAGAGTGGCTAAGTCTGACTGAGAGACTTCAGTATAATATCTAACTATTATTTGTGGGATAGCTTACAGAATGACATCACATCTGGTCATCTGACTCTGTTCCCACACTATCACCACCACTAGAAGCTGTCAGGATTTTAGCACCTATGTGATGTCCTTCTATTCTCATGTTGCAGTATTCATAACAGTAGGGAGGTTGCTGCATGCAGCACCAGACATTCAGACAGTATACCAAAGTCTTAGGAGCAGGGGTACATGCTACGTTGCTTGTCAAGGCCATAAACTGATGTCTGCTATAAAAGTGATGAATGCACGTACCCCCCTCAGAACTTTTCTGCCGCAGTGATCTATGGACCTTCGATCTCCAGCTCCAGGAATCAGTTTGTTCGTTGTTTCGGCCATCCAATACAGATAAGTACCTCTTTGGATTTTTTATTACCTTCTTTTGCTTTTCTAATGTACATGTCAGCTAGGAAGGCGAAGTGTGGTTTTGGAAGACAAATTCCATGTAAGAACACACACAATAAGTGCTTATTCTGCTTAGGTGAAGGCCACAACCATACCTCCTGAGATATCTGCAAGTTGTTTGTACCTAAAATGCTTCACAGCTGTCTGGCTGCCCTAAAGCTTTTATTTAGAAAATCAGAGGCTCCAGCATCTAGTGCTAGGCATGGAGGGTGAGGTAGGAGCCTCCAACGAGCTGCCTCGGAAGAAGGCCAAGAAAATTAGTCCGGATAACCATGCTGCACCTCAGGAGTTCGGTGATACTCTCGAGGCGGATGTTTACCCAGGGTCTCATTGGCCGCCCATTTTATAGTTAGAACAGGGAACCTTGGTGGAAGCCGATTTGGTGGAAATGTAGAGTATGTCCGCTGAGGTAGATGAGCCATCAGTCCCTGATGGCGAAGGGGAACCACGGCTTGGGACGTCGGTGGATCCTACTGTACTCCCTCCACCCTCTCATGCGTCTGCCTCTAAGTCAGCACATGCCTCTACTCCTCTGAATAGGAAACCGAAATTGAAACATACTGAGCACAAAGAAACTGAGCCAGCTCCTGGATGGGAAGTTTTATCCCAAAATCTTTTCAGGGCCTTCCAAGCCCTCCAGTCTTGGGTACCTCTTCCAGCCCCTACTCCTGTACAGGCCTTAGAGTATGTTAAACAGGAAGACTCTTCCTTTGGTTAATCTCTTACCTATTGCTCCTAGATAGAATCCCTCCAAGGACTTCATTACCTCCCTGAGGAGGAGGATTCCATTTGTCGTGAGTCTCCAGGAGAGGAATTCTCCTTTGGGGATACCATTTCCTTGATGAGAGAACACTTTAAATGGCAGGTCTCAGATGTCTCTGAAACCAAAAAGAGATGCTTTGAATTATTGCAGATGGCCAGCCTTTTCCATCTGCAGTCCCTCCCCTGCTCCCAGCTTTTCATGATGCTTTTCTGGCAGCATTCCAGATACCTGACTCTCTCAGTCCCCAGCCTCAAAGCGGCCAGATAAATTCTATAAGGTTCCTCAGTATACACAGTTCCTATTCAAGAACTGCCCTGCAGACCCTGCTGCCATTGCAGTGTCAGCAGATAAATCAGCCAAACAGCTGCCCTGTACCTTTCTGTTCCCCACTGACAAGGATAGCAAATTTATGGATAGATTAGGGAAGAAGGTGTATACTACTTCTACCTTCTAGCCATCAGAGCCCTAAACTATCATACTCGCATGGCTAGGTTTGTTTTAGATACCCTATCTAAAGCCTCTGCACACATTCCCGATGTGCCAGACTTTCTGGCTAAGTCACAACTCTCTGCCCTACTCTCTACTCCCTCTCAGGTGACCAGGCACTCCATAACGTGAAGTTATGATGTGGTAGAGGCATCCTTCAAATCTGCAGCTTCAGGTTCTGTCCTGAGAAGGTATTCTTGGGTGAGGCTACATCCCGTTCCTATGGATGTCCAGACCAAATTGCTAGATGCTCCTCTGGATATTAAGGCTCTTTTCGGTGCAGCTTCTACAGAGCTCCTTAAATCCCTAAAGCATGATGGCAAGGAGCTACAAAATCTTAAAAATTTGCTAGTCTCTCCTTTTCCAAGATATCATAGGAACTACCCTCAAAGGACCTCCTTTGTTAAGAGGCAATCATCTCATTACAATACCCTACAGGGCAAGGGACGGAGGCAACCTAGGAGACATTCTACTCATAAACAAACTTCTGCCTCCACCGCAACTCCATTTCAGAGGCTGCCTGACCAGGACAGAGTTCTTCCACTGTATCTCAAACCCATTACCCAACTCCACTCCCTTATCTCTCCGCCTCACCCTTTCCCTACCCTCTTAACGGAAAATAACCTCAGAGGTTTGGGTCCTTTCCATCATCTAGAAAGGATACTTTATGACATGGTGGACACATCCTTCCTTTCAGGGGATACCTCAACCACCCACAAATCAACTTCATCTCTTCCCCCCAGTTGTAGAACAGTTCGAAGCTCAGGGCACCATAGAAAGAGTACCTCCAGAACAGACAAACAAGGGATTTTACTCTAGTATGTTTTTGGCTCCAAGGAAAGATGGCCCTTGGAGGCCAATCCTGGATTTGTCTGTACACAGTCTATTCCTCAAGGTGCCTACCTTCAAAATGCTCACCTTTCATCACCTCCTACCCCTCATCCCTCACCAAGTCTTCATGGTATCCCTGGATGTGAAGGATGATTACCTTCATATTCCTATTCACCCCAGCTACAGGAAGTTCCTACACTTTTCAGTGGGTTCCTTGCATTTTCAATTTTCTGCATTGCCATTTGGGCTCTCCACAGCCCCCAGAGTATTCACAAAGTGTCTAGCTCCAGTTATCACCCACTGCAGAGTGCAGGGCAGTCAAATATACCCATACCTAGATGACCTCTTGATACTTCACCGGGATTGCCATACCCTCCACCACCACCTAGGCATGATGTCAAGTACCCTGGCAAGCCTAGGGCTCACTGTGAACCAGGAAAAATCTCACCTGGCGCCCACCCAAGACTTGGTTTTCTTGGGATGCAGGATAAATACAGATCATTCCTTGCTAGAAGGTGGAAGCCCATCACACATTACCTGCAATCACTCCTCTCTCTCCAAACCTTAACAACCAGGGAATTCTTGAGGGTCCTAGGCCACATGGCATCCGAGATACCCATGCTTCCCTTAGCAAGTCTGCATGTGAGAACATTTCAGTGGGTACTGAGGAGTCAGGGAACCACTATTCTCACTACCTGGATACTCCACCTCCTCTCCTCTCATGCCTGTAAAAAGAGGTGCAATGGTGGATTACAGCCATATGCCTCAACCAGGGTATATTTTTGCAGATTCCCACACCCTCACAACAAATCTTCACAGATGGGGAGCATTCCTGCAAACTCGCAACAAACAAAGTTCAAGGAGAGTGGTCCTCCCTCAGACAAAGGGATCACATCAGCATCAAGGAGATGAGGGCCCTTCTCTTAGCCTTGTAAACCTTCCATCCAGTCCTACTACCAGGCACCTTAAAAGTTGTTACAGACAATATGACTGACCTGTGGTATATCAACAAGCAGGAGGACAAGTAATACCTAAGTTTGTCTGCAGTCTGGCAATTCAGATTTGGTCCCTGGAAGCAGAATTGCACATTCACTTGCAAGCAATATACATTCCTTCAACAGAGAGTGTGATGGAGGACACTCTCAGCAGAACCTCTGCACCCTCCCACGAATGGATGCTTCGCAGGGAGGTGTTTTTGGATCTCATTCACAGGTGGGGCACTCTTCAGGCAGATCTGTTTGCCTCTTCTGAGAACAGGCAGATGCCTCTGTTTTGCACAAGAGATCCACATCCACAGGCGTGGAGGGTGTACTCCTTCTCTTTTTCTTGGGCGGGGATGTATCTTTATGCCTTTCCCCCCTTCATTCTGATTCAAAAGAGTCCTTCTGACGATTCAGAGGGACAAACCAAAAATCTTGCTGTTAACTCCCTTTTGACCAAGACAACATTGGTTTCCCCTTCATCTACTAGCCAAGGGCAATTACCATAGGTTACCCCACCAATTCGACCTACTCACACAAGACAGGAGGTCACTCATACACCCTCAGGTGCTCAACCTCAAACTCACTCTGTGGGTGGTAGAGTTCTGATTCCCTACAGACACATACATTTAGAGGACATACTCAGTGTCATGCAGGAGGCCAGAAAACCTAGTACCAGGAGAAGTTATGTGGCAAAATGGAAAAAATTTTCCAGGTGGTGTCAGAAGAAAAAACAGGACCCCTTTCTTGTTCCTGTACCTATGGTCCTTCCTTTCTTGTGTGAGCTGCTACATTTAGGGCTGACCTACTGTTCTGTGAAGGTACACTTGTCAGCCATTTCTGCCTGTCTCCCCTTGGTTCCTTCCTTGGTATCCAGATTAGAGGTAAACCTATTCTTAATAGGGGTCTTCCACATCAGACCACCTAGAAAACCGATACCGCCTTCATGGGACCTTAATTTTGTCCTTGAAAAACTCACACTACCTCCATTTGAACCAGCTCACTCTGCATCACTGAAGCTATGTACTTGGAAAATAGTACTGCTGGTAGCCCTCACATCTGCCAGGAGGGTCTCTGAAATCCAGGTCTTGATGGCAAACCCCCCCTTACGTCATCTTCCATAAGGACAGGGTCTCCCTCACAACTAACCCCTCGTTCATGCCCATAGTGGTTAATGAACTGTCCTTAAATCAAGACATTAATCTCCCTGTCTTTTTCCCCTCAACCGCAAAATCCATCTGAAAAAACACTACATTCCTTGGATGTTCATAGGCCACTTAGGTATTACTTGGACAAGACCAAATCCATTAGAAGGTCTGACCAGCTGTTTGTTTCCTTTCATCCAAGGACCAAGACTATATCTTCATAGATTGCTAAAGCTATCTCTACCTGTTATTCCTTTCATGGAAAGGTTTTAACCACCAGTGTGAGAGCACAATCTACTAGGGCAGCTGCCTCTTCAGCAGCCTTTTTCAGGTGGACTGTGCTTCCATACTGGAAGCAGCCACTTGGTCCTCAGTCCATATCTTTACCAAGCACTTCAAGCTAGACTTGGTCTCCAGAGCCAGGTCTGGGTTTGCTAGGTCTATTCTACAGGGTCTCATAGACCAGGCCCCTCTACCTTCCTCCCAGGCTCATACCTAAAGCTTGGGTACTCTCCCTACTGTTATGAATACTGCAACATGAGACTAGAAGGACATAGAATAGTTGTGTAAGAACTTATCATAACCTTAGATGTCCTTCTTTTCCATGTTGCAGTATTCATTCCCCCCACCAGCCCCCTCTTGCTCTGTATTGTGCATTGGGAGTGTCTTTCCCTTCCTTCTCCACATCCAAACACACACACACATATTGGATTCCATTAGCCTAGTAGCATATGTGGGTCTCAAAAGCATCCCTCTCCTGATCCCCAGGGTTCTACTGTATGTGGTAGTCATTTCTGAGGGGGGTATTTGGAGATGTCACTTTTATAGCCAATATCAGTGTATGACCTTGACAAGCAACGTAACATGTACCCCTGCACCTAAGACTTTGGTATACTGGCCAGATGTCTGGTGCTGCAGGCAGCAACCTCCCTACTGTTGTGAATACTGCAACATGGAAGAGGACATCTAAGGATATAGTAAGTTCTTACACAACTATTGTTTACCATGCACACAGATAGAGCGTTACTCAGATCTGCTGCAGTTCCTGGAAGTCATAAAACAATTTTAACACTTCTTCTCCAACTACAGAGCTACTAAGCTAGGCTTCTCACAGACATTTCATCTCTGGCTGCAATCAGAACTGTAAAATGCAATCTTTATAAACTAATATAATTTCATCTATTTTCCAAAGTTAGCAGGAACTGATCTTAACCTCTTCTCTTCCAGTATCCTCAGTTAAAACATATACATTTAAACAGTTATAATAATGCATATACATTTCTTTGCTTTTCCGCTGGGACACACTGTTGATATATTTTTAACACAAGCAACTTTATTTATTTCACATTTGTTTACCGGGAGTGTCCAGCTGAGCAAATAATACATTAGAATAAAGAAATAAAGTAGTAAGCTTGGAGACAGGACCCATGGCAGGAGATCAGAAAAAAGATAATAGCAACAATTAATATAGGATGAACAGAGTTAAAAGTTTACTAAGGGGGTTAACTTACTTTACAAATACATTTTCAACACAAGCATCTGTACAAATCAGTTTGATATACAAATTACATACAATTCTTTACAAAATTCCAGCTAGCTGTGCTGGCATATGTTACACATCCACTGCCATACTTTTCCTGGCATAGCTGGCAGTACCTCCTGTCATCACAAAAGGCTTTTCTGGAACTAAGGAAGCTGTCAAGTTCCAATTTCATGTTAACAAAAGTAATTTGTTAAAGTTAGTACAGAATAGTTAATCTGTTAAAGCCACTTTTAAAGCTTAGTTATGAGTATTAAATTTGGTCATGTTTGTTTACTTTACACATTTTAAGTGACGTGATAGTAGATTAGCTACTACCATTTCTGGGGACTGAAGAATGGAGATGTCTTGGTTGTCAGCTGGAGAACCCAGGTTTGCTGTGTCTGTAAGAAGAATAATAGTGGCCTACATATATGTAACAGAGATACCTCCACAAGACAGTGATAAATTAATAATGAATATTACAAGGTTGGGGGTGAAGCTGTCCTCACTAAAGCTCACCTTTGTCTGGAAGCAAAGCAAGTCTGAGTCTCAGTGACTTTTTTGAACAGGACCTTGGGACATGTTCGTCATGACTAGTCTCAAGCTGTAATGATTTTTTTTTCAGGCTACTATTCAGGTGATCTGGGCAGCACGGTAAACAAATATTTTATTAGGCCAGATTTATATTTATATCAAATGATGAGTCAGAAAGCCGAAAGTAAGTTAAGTGTGTATCTTCGGGCACTTTTGTATTTTGCACTTTATCTCTGGCTTGCTTAAGGAGATGATTGTCTGGCATGGAAATATCTGGTTTTAGTTAGATTGCCTATTAGTTTGCTAACATATCTTTGCCCCGAGAGATGAGTGAAGTTCAGGTAGGTAGCAGCCTTCCGTAGCTTTTGCTATCTGACGTTTTTTTTTTTCAGTTTGGCTTTTAGCTTCTTGGTAAGACAGTCATACTGCTGTGGGATCAGGAGGTGTTAAGGTGTGGTCCGTGCAGCAGTATGATGCTGCTGTGGGATCGGGAGGTGTTAAGGTGCGGTCTGTGCAGCAGTATGATGCTGCTGTGGGTTCGGGAGGTGTTAAGGTGTGGTCTGTGCAGTACTGTGATGCTGCTGTGGGGTCGGGAGGTGTTAAGGTGCGGTCCATGCAGCAGTATGTTGCTGCTGTGGGGTCGGGAGGTGTTAAGATGCGGTCCGTGCAGCACTGTGATGCTGCTGTGAGATCAGGAGGTGTTAAGGTGCGGCCCGTGCAGCAGTATGATGCTGCACCAGCATCCTTAGTCTCCTTACCGGCCCCATACATGGGTGAAATTGAGCCTGGGAGAGAGGTAAGACAGGTCCTGTAGACATACTAAATGAGAAGTTTAGCTGGTGGCAGGTGATGGTCTGTTGGGGGGGGTGGGGGCAAAAAAAAGGAGAGGGTTGGTTACTCAAGCCACTTGGGGCCCCCTTAATTTTCCAGATGAATCTTTACTGATTAGAGTAGGCTGCTAATTCCTCTGCACTAGTAGACCTCCATCTTCAGTCTTCACTCCTAGTATATCACTGTGGAGAGATTGAAAATGTCTGTCCTTGAATGGGCACAGTGTTAAAGCTGTAGCTTACATAACCACTTCATCATGTTTTCCAAATCTAATGTAGATAGCAGTAAGATCTGATTTGTCGTTCATGTCACTAGCATTGCTGTATGCTCTTTAGAGACTCTGTGATCTTACAGCTGGATACAGTTTACAGCAATGGGGATGATCAGCTGCAAGGGGAATAGCATTGTGGTATGGTTTGCAGTGTAAAGGTATTTTGTTATGTAGTTATGGCCAAGAAGGGGATCCAGAGTTGTTTTCTTACTCTCTAACTGTATAAATCGTGGATATATAGGTGCATGATTCTAGCATGAACATGTGAAATGTTATTTTAAGGAGCCTTGGTATAAAGAGAAGACCTTAGCAATTGCATTTGTCTCGAATCCAAGAGGGACTGATAACAGGTCCTTCCACCATTTTTATTTATTTATTTAACATTTGATTACTGCGATAGTCCGACTGGGCACCAGTGTCCATTTTCAGCGGAGATCTGAAGAGAAAAGCTCCAGTGCAATATTAACTTTGACTACAAAAAAAAATTCAGAAAGATAGACTGCAGTCTGAAAATGTACTCTACCTAAACCTTCAGCTTCACAAAACTAGTTAGCAAGATGGTTACAAGGAGAAAATGGAAGTGCAAGAAATTTCAAATGACATAGCAGATAACATAATTTAATTGAGCATTTACTAATAATATGCAGAATATGGAATGTACCTAGCTGTGAAGAAGAAATAAAAAAAAAATATCTTAATACTAGATTGAGGGGGAGAGAGAGAGAGAGTGAGTGAATAAATCAACCATTAAAAGACCACATAGTGTACGGAAAAGATGGAGAATATGTCTGGATAGTGGTACAGGCAGTAAACTAGGGTTGCAGTATACAATAGAGGAAAGGAAAGGAGCAGAATCACATTGAGTAGCTGCGTAAAATAATTATTTTTGTCTACAGTATTGGTGGGTCAGCAAGCATCTTGTGAAGGAGTAGCATAAAGCTTGTTGACAGAAATATTTTGACTAGCCTAAAGAAAAAAAAATAAGTTCAATGGCAGGAAGAGATATTTAGCCTGTCTGGCTTGCTTTAAGAGCATTTAGAATTTAGCCTAAGACTTTCTCCAAAAAGTACTTTCCTCAAAGTCTGAGAGCAGTAGGTATCACAGTCTGCCCTCTGTTCACATTTCTTCCCTCCCTGTCATTCTCTGTTTAGGATGCCTCCCATCACATCTCCCTGATGTAATTTTGTGCACTTGTGTCGTGTTTGTTCTGGTGTCTTCTGAGAAGAGCTCCATCTTTTTCAGTGTCTTGTCATAACCCCCCCCCCCCTTTTGGTAGCTTTCCTTTGCTGGCCTCCTGATGTCAGTATACTTGCATGAGCTCCAGAACTACTATGCACAGTACTCCAGCTAAGGCCTGATCCCTACCTGCTAGAGGAGTGTTACTTTGCTTCTGAGATCTGCCCCTCTGAGAATGCACTCCAGCAGTGTGTACTGCTGCCACAGCTATTGCATTCTGTTCGTGATGGTTCAGTCTAAATGTCATCAGCTGCCCACATCATTTTCCTGCTCTTTTGCTGCCAGTTGCACTCCCTACATCTGATATTTCAAACTAGTCTTGTTCTAACTAATGTCCAGTAATTTTTCATTTTTCTGCACTGACCCTCAGCTGCAAGTTTTCTGTCCACTTTATCAGCATTTCCAGGTCTATTTTAGACTTTGCACAGTCCTTTACTGCTGTACTTGCCTTTGAGATTACTCATAAACAACAATTAAAATGTGTGAAAGATGCTGAACTCAGAACCAGGAGATACTGAACTCGCATCCAATGTATGTAGTATTCCAGTTGTCACCTTGTGATATTGTCCCATATGAAGTATTAAAATTGTCACCTTGTGATATTGTCTCGTATGTAGTATTCCAATTGTCACCTTGTGATATTGTCCCGTATGTAGTATTCCAGTTGTCACCTTGTGATATTGTCCCGTATGTAGTATTCCAGTTGTCACATTGTGATATTGTCATGTAGTATTCCAGTTGTCACCTTGATATTGTCGTATTCCAATTGTCACCTTGTGATATTGTCTGTAGTATTCCAATTGTCACCTTGTGATATTGTCCAGTTGTCACATTGTGATATTGTCAGTTGTCACCTTGTGATATTGTCCCATATGAAGTATTAAAATTGTCACCTTGTGATATTGTCTCGTATGTAGTATTCCAGTTGTCACATTGTGATATTGTCCCGTATGTAGTATTCCAGTTGTCACCTTGATATTGTCTCGTATGTAGTATTCCAATTGTCACCTTGTGATATTGTCCCGTATGTAGTATTCCAATTGTCACCTTGTGATATTGTCCCGTATGTAGTATTCCAGTTGTCACCTTGTGATAGTCCCGTATGTAGTATTCCAATTGTCACCTTGAGATAATGTCCCGTGTGTAGTATTCCAGTTGTCACTCACATCCAACGTATGTAGTATTCCAGTTGTCACTCACATCCAACGTATGTAGTATTCCAGTTGTCACCTTGTGATATTGTCCCGTATGTAGTATTCCAGTTGTCACCTTGTGACATTGTCCCTCTTGGCACACCCCCTCTGTGTCCTACCCTTCAGCAACACAGCAGTGTAATTCGTCTAGCTGTCTTAAACCTACCCCATAATTCTTGCAGTTTTCTTTGCTGTCATGGTGGAATCTGAAGTAAAAGTCTTGTTGAAATTCAGGTAAATTGCATTTCATGGAACATTCGTATCATGTTTGGTTGGAATCCATT
This sequence comes from Protopterus annectens, assembly GCF_019279795.1. Lineage (NCBI taxonomy): Eukaryota > Metazoa > Chordata > Ceratodontiformes > Protopteridae > Protopterus > Protopterus annectens. The sequence continues at coordinate 163,306,823 of NC_056748.1, forward strand.
CACAAATCCGGTTCATGTTTGCATGATAGTTTCTTCTGGCAATGAGCTGCTCTTGGTTGTTTTCCTGAAGATTATTTTTTTTATTCTAACACAGTTATTGAATCATCACTTAAAACTTAGGCGAACATGCATTTATGTGAAAGAAAACCGACCATATTAACATGTTCACACTTGTAAGCATTTTACATCACTTATATTCTTCTGTACAGTTGCCAGCAGTCCAACATTACATAAATTGCTCAATTCTTGCCTTTCTTTAAACATCACTCCTCCAAAACATTATTCTGCATATACTGTTCCCACAGTTTTAATTTCTTCTGTGTAATTTGCTCTTAACCTTTTCTAAAGATCCCACTTCCGGTTCTTTTTATCTCTGTTACAATATTCATATATGGTTGGTTTAGACTTTGATTTCCATTTTCCTGTAATTGCTTTTTGACAGCCTCCAGAATTGGACTTAACAAGGCCTTACTATGTCTAGGCAATTCAGATGCTGTATCTCAGCTCAAAAAAAAGTAAAATAAAATAAATAAATTAAATAAATAACATAATTATTTCCTTTGCTCACCCAATGTGTATGACAGAGTGCTCCGTAGGGAATTTTTAAAAGCTGCCAACTCATTACACTCCCAAAACATATGATGTCCTTCTTTTCATATGCTGCTGTATCCATAACATAAGGGAGTCTGCCTCTGGTCGACTCCTACATCCAGCCATTTTACAAAAGATAGTTGCTACTGCGAGGGTACATGTGACATCCCGCATCTCTCAGCGAATGTCGCCCATAAACAGATGGGTATAAAACAGATGTCAGCATCCACCTCCCTCAGAACTTTTCTGCCGCCTGTGTGACTGCCAACTCCAGTTGTCGCTCGCTTGCAGAATTGCCTTTGTGCTGTCCATCTTTAGATAAATACCCCATATTGATTTTTGATGATTTTGTTGCTACTGTGTTTTGGGTTCATGTCAGCTAGTAGGGCAAGTGTCAGTGGAAGGCAGATTCCACAATAAGACTCGCATGAGTTCTGCCTATTCTGTCTAGGCCAAGACCATGACCACACCACTTGTGAAATCTGTCAGGCCTTTGATTCCAAAACCCTCAGGAGTCATCTTGCCACATTAAAGTTATATCTAGAGAACCAGCGCTTGAAATGTTTAATGATATGGAACCGATGCCTGGAACCTCAGAAGAGCTGCCCACAACAAAGGCCAAAAGCAATCACAGCCTGATCCAACGACTGCGCCCTGTATTCCAGCCGTACCTCTTGAGGCTGGTGAAGGCCACCCAGCATCCGGCCCTCCGGCCCTGCTTCACATCACAGACATATCCATAGCCCACATAAAAGAGAAGCAAAAGACAAAGCATATTGCTCCTTCTCTGGCATCCATACCTTCCGACCAGGCGCCTAACTGGCAGAGCTTTACTCAAGGACTACTAAATGCCTTCCTTGCATCACACCAGGCCTCTGCTCCTGCCCAGGCCCTCTCAGCTTCTACCCCTAAGGGTAAACTAGTTACTGACTAGTTTACCCTTAGGGGTAAACTAGTCAGTAACTAGTTTACCCTTAGGGGTAAACTAGTTACTGACTTATCCTCAGAAGAAGATTCTTTAGGGGATGAATCCCTTACTTACACTTCCCAAATTGCCTCCCCTCTCGGGTATGCTTCTCCAGAGGAGGAGTCAAATGGTACATATTCCCCAGGGGAAGACACTACCTTTGGTGAAACTATTGTGCAGATGAAGGACTTTTTTTTAAGTGGGACTGCAGCCAGGTTACTGAGACTCAAAAGAGCTATTAAGACCTCTTACAAATGGAGTCCCCTAACCTGTCTGCAATCCCTCTTGTGCATCCTGCCTTTTTGGATGTTTTACTGACTGCCTGTAAAAGTCCAGATTCACAACCCCCTGCACCTAAGTGCCCAGACAGATCTTACAAAGTCCCTGAAGATGCAAGATTTCTCTTCAAGGCATCATCTGCAGACTCTTCCACCTTTTTGGTGTTTGCAGATAAAACCTTCAAATTTCTCCCCTCCACCTCTCTCCTTCCCTCTGACAAGGAGAGCAGATTAATGGAACGCCTAGGCGAAAAAGTGTACACGTCTGCCACTTCAGCAGTGAGAGCTATTAAGTACCAGATGCACATGGCCAAATGCTCATTGGCCCTTCTTTCTGGTGCTGTTAAGCAATTGGGTGACCTCTCTGATTCCCTTGCCAAGGCAAAAATCTCTAGTCTCTTAAATTCTTGCAGTCAAGTAACTAAACACTTCATTAAGTGTAGTTGTCATACAGTAGAGGCTTCATCTAGAGCTGCAGCCTCAGGTTATGTTATCAGGAGATATTCCTGGTTTAGGCTGCAGCCTCTTCCTGATGACATTGTCAAAATTCATGGATGCCCCCTTGGACAGCAAAGCTTTGTTTGGATCAGCAGCTGCTGAACTATTTTAAGGCCCTTCAGGAGAACGTTAAGGAGCTCAGACACATTTTTGTCTCCCCAGTTCCCAGTTTTCAGAGGAACTATCCAGCTAAAACTACATTTGTGAGAAGCCCTTCCAGACAAATGCCATCCCAAGGGAAAAAGGATATCAGGAAACAGACCCACTCTAGGCCTGCTTCCTCTACCCCAGCTCAAAAACAGCCTTTTCAGGCCAAGCCTGGTAGTCTGTGACTACCAGCCCTTAAATCCAGACACCCCTCTCTCCATGCATCTCTCCATGTCCTACCAGGTTTAGAAACAGATTACCCAGGACTCTTGGGTCCTCTGTACTATAAAACTGGGATATTTCTTGGTGTAGGAGATCAGACTCACTTTTAAAGGCATTCCACAACCCCCTTGAGACCAAATGGTTTCCTTTCCACCAGTTCTGCAGGACCTTCTCTCTCAAGGCACAATTCAGGAAGTACCTTCTCAATCAAGAGGAAAAAGATTCTACTCCAGGATGTTCCTGGTCCCCAGGAAAGACGGTCCCTGGAGACCAGTCTTGGATTTGTCTGAACACCTTCCTCCAGGTCCCCTCCTTTCGGATGCACAGACTTCCAACTCTGCCTCTCCAAATCCTCCCTCAGGCCTTCTTGGTGTCCTTAGATATAAAAGACGCCTACTTGCACATCCCAGTCCGTCCGCTTTTCAGCAAATTCCTATGATGTTCATCGTGCATACAGCTGCAGTAATCACAGATGGGTTTCAGTGAGGCAGGAGTATAAAACAGAAGTCTAAACTTTTCTTGCCTCAGACCGATGTCAGAAAAAGTTAACAATTGTATTTCTTGTGGGAAGCAAATTTCCATTCCTCTGCATACCTTGTTTAGGCCCAGACCACGCTAATTTCAATAAAACACTTTTGGTAAAGCCTTTGATTATAAAATGTCGGAGACTGTGGTCCGGTTCTCAGCGAGATGCCTATGCAGTCCCTGACTACTGACGCTTCTTTGGCGGTGTCTTCTGTAACGGCTCTTACCCAGACTACAACCACGCCACTGTGAGTGTTGAGCCTCCTAATGTGGACAGGTCCACTTCCACCCATGGTGTCTTTAGACCCTCATCTTCCTTTTCCATTAAGGCCTTTACTAAATCCAAATCAGCCAGGCATCCCAAGAGGCCTGTTGCACAGGGCCCATCTCCAGGCCCCATGCCTAAAAAGCAGATGCTTAAAATGGCTGAGGATTTAATTACTCTTATCAGGGGTTCCCAGCCCCCTCCAGACAAGAGACCCAGAGTGGAGGAAGATTCTCCCTCTTCTGATCAGGGCTCCATTTTTTCAGAACATTCTGATGTAGAGGAACACTCTTACTCCCCTTTTGAAGATTCGGATGCAGAGCAGTCCATTCATTCTGTATCTCCTCCTGAGGATTTTTCCTTTGGGGAAACCTTGCACACTTTGAGGGAACACTTCCATTGGGAAGGCCAAGACTTTTCCAATTCCAAGAAAAGACTTAGGGAATTTCTTTTGTTACCTCAACACAGACCTCTGGCGATACCTCCTGTCTTGGACATACTTGATGATGTTTATTCGGAGGCTTGCCTTAATCCGGATTCCCTGCCTCCTGCCCCACTCAAGCCTGATAGGTACTACAGAGTTCCTAACTCTCACCAATTTCTCTACAAAAGCCATAATGCTGACCCTGAAACCATTTCTCAAGGTCCCAAGGGAATGAAGGCCTCTACTGCTAAGAATCCACTACCTTCGAAGAGAGTCAAGATCCTTAGAAAGGTGGGGTAAAAAGGTATATACCTCGGCCACCCTAGCCATGAGGGCCTTAAATTGTCAGTTTCATATGCTTAAATATCAGCAGTTCCTGTTATCACAATTAAGGAATAAAATGTCTCAACCTGAACAACCAGATTTGAAGGAGTTGCAGGATATGATGCATAGTGCAGAACAAGTGGGTAAACACACCTTACAATGTGGCTATGATGCCCTAGAGGCCTCAAGTAGAGCTGCTGTTACAGGATCAGTCATTCGTAGACATGCCTGGCTTAGGGAACAAAGCTTGCCTGATCATGTGAAAGCTAAACTTCTAGATGCTCCTTTACAAAAGGATGTGCTGTTTGGTACTAATGCTGAGGAGATATTACAAAAAAATGGAAGAAAAAGCCAAATCTATGCAAACTGTCAAAGCTTTTCTACAGGTTCAACCACCATGTTTTAGCAGAAATTGGCCTTCAAAAAACTGGTCCTTTCCAGCCACGGACAAACCCCAAAGAGGTAGATACAGGCAGAGGACAATCACAAGGATCATATAGAGGCAGGCAATGGCAAACTCCAGCACCAAGAGGTGGCGAAGACAGTGCACAACAATACAGGAAACAAACCCAATGACTCCCTCCTTTCCATGCCAAGCAAGTCTCAGCTGGCAGCACCTTTGGGAGGGAAACTAGCATTATTTGCAAGAAATTGGCATATTGTCACAACAGACAAATGGATCCTGGACGTTGTAAACAGAGGCTACAGATTTCATTTCCACACACTTCCAAAAATGAGAGGCATGCCAAACCTGCCACACAATCAAAGGGCAGAGGCACAACTACAAATTTCAAAGCTCATAGACATGAGAGCTATTCAAGAGGTACCTACTCACGAACAAGGTCAAGGTTTTTATTCCAGACTATTTCTGGTACCAAGGAAAGGAACCGACTGGAGACCCATTTTGGACTTATCCATCCTAAACACATTCTAAAATTCAAGATACAGCAGCTTCTTCCCATGCTGGGCAAGGAGTTTTGGCTGGTAACATTGGACCTCAAGGAGGCATACCTGCATGTCCCAATCAGACAAAGCTGCAGAAGATACCTCAGATTTCTTGCAGGTTCAATCCACTATCAATTATCTGCATTGCCCTTTGGCTTATCTACTGTGCCCAGAGTATTCACAAAATGCCTGGCATCAGTGATTGCCTACTGCAGACTTCAGCACATACTTCTGGAACATCTGGCTTATGTAACATGGTTACTGCATTCTCTGGGATACACAATCAACAAAGAGAAATCCAGGCTAACACCATCTCAGAAAATAACTTTCCTGGGTGCCAACTTGGACACAAACACCCAGATGGCCTATCTTACGCCAGAAAAACAAGGGCAACTAACTCAGTACTTCAAAATACTAGCAAAATGTACCAGGCTTACTGCAAGGAAAATCCTTCAGGCTCTGGGCTTCATGGCATCTTGCATTCTTTTAATCCCATGTGCAAAGTTGCATATGAGGAAACTTCAATGGTACCTAAAAAACCTATGGTCTCAACACAGCCACAGTTTGGAAACAATAATACCAATAATTCCATGTTTGCAAACAAACAAACACAGGTCTCCCATTCTGCAAGCCTCAAACAGGTGCATTCAGGGCAAATGGTCCCAAAGGAAAAGCACCTTCACATCAATCAAAAGAAATGCTAGCAGTGATAAATGCAATTACAGCTTTCAAGGACCTCCTGCATCCAGGACAATTACTGATAAGAACAGACAACACCACAGTAATGTGGTACATAAACAAACAAGGAGGAACACATTCATACCCCTTGTGCAGACTAGCCATGACACTTTGGAACTTGGCTCTGACAATCTAAGCAGAAATATGACAGATCCACACGAATGGAAGTTGCATCCTCAAGTGTTTACAAAGATAATCCAGCGTGGGGAGGCCAGACATAGATCTCTTTGCCTCCCACAGGAATCATCAATTGGAAAAGTTTTGTTCAAGGAACTTTCATCCAAAGGCCTGTGCATGGAAAATTCCTTAACACCACAACAGACCCTACTCCAAGGCCATCTACTAGATGAGCTGCTGAACAGTGGACTTTCATTTTCCTCCATAAAATCCATGCCTCAGCCATTTCTGCAGAATTGAAACAACCAATACCAGCCTGGGATCTTAATTACATTCTAGAAAAATTAACATTGCCTCCCTTTGAACCAGCTGCCTCAACAGATTTGCAATATTTATCCTGGAAAACAGCTTTCCTTCTGGCCATCACCTCATGGCTGTGCAGCCCTTTCTCATCTTCCATCAGGACAGGGTTTCCAAACAGACAATTTCAAAATGGAGGTTTTGTTATTCCTATCATGGAAAATCTGTCCACTGATTTTGGATTATATTGCATTGCATGTATATAAATATAATTTATCACCTGACATCTGGGGCAAGAACTGTACTTTTTCTCAGTGGGTTCTGCACACTTTCAATTCTATGTTTTGCCATTTGGTCTCTCTACAGCCCCAGGAGTTTTCACAAAGTGCCTAGCCCCAGTCATTGCCTTTGCCAGAACGCGGGGGATGCAACTCTTCCCCTGTTTGGATGATATCCTCATCCAGGTCCCGTCCACTCAATTGGTCTTTTAACACCTAGACTTCACCATCTCCCTCTTGAGAGGTCTGGGTTTCACCATAAACCTTCAAAAATCCTCCCTGATACCTTCACAGGATCATGTGTTCTTAGGATGCAGGATCTTAACAGGACAAAAGATGACCTTTCTTCCTCCAGACAAGATTATGTCCCTCACTTCTTATTTTATGGGGATACTCCCTCTCCAGTCTCTGTTGACCAGAAAGTTTCTCAGACTCCTGGGATTCATGGCCTCCACCACCCCCATGGTTCCCCTAGCAAGGCTACACATGAGGAAATTCCAGTGGTACTTTAGGACAGTCTGGAAGCAATACCTTCACCCCCGGGTGTCCATGGTCGCCCTGCTACCATCCCTTTCCAGGGAACTGAATTGGTGGATAGCCCATATATCGGCCAACCCAGCCCTGCCCCCAAAACCCCTGCCCCCCAATCAGGACCTGTATGCAGATGCTTCAGACACAGGTTGGGGAGCGACCTTAGGAATATGGAGAGTGAGAAACACTTGGACCCTGAACCAACAGAGAGAGCACATCAATATCAAGAAAATGAGAGCCTTGACACTGGCCCTCCAAATGTTCAAGGATCGAATCCTGCCAGGAGTGCTGAGATGGTACACAGACACTACTACTGTGCTGTGGTACATCAACAAACAGGGGGGACAAAGTCCTACCTCCTGTGCAGATTGGCTGTGCAGGTGTGGGAAATCACCGTAGAGCGACAAGTAAACCTTCTAACTGTCTACATATCTTCTGCAGAAAATGTGATTGCCAATACTCTAAGCAGGACTATGACTCAATCCTACGATTGGATGCTAAACAGGGATGTATTCCTCGACCCAGACCATCAATGGGGAATACCACAGGTGGATCTTTTTGCCTCTTCTATGAACAGACAGCTCCCAACCTTCTACCCCAGGATACCTTCTCCTGAAGCATAGAGAGTGGATGCTCATTCATTCCCTTGGAAGGGGATGTTTGCTTATGCATTCCCCCTTCCCACTCATACAAAAAGTTCTGCTGAAGATTCAGAGAGAACAACCACAAATCTTGTTGGTGACCTCCCCCCTGTTGGCCAAGGTAGCTTTGGTCCCCCATTACATAATTTAGCCAAGGGCAATCACCACAAGTTACCCCACTGGATGGACCTGCTCACACAGAAGAAGAGAACTCTCATACACCCCCAACTATCCACTCTGAACCTTACATTGTGGGTTATAGGGCGTTAATTCCCTTCAGACACCTTTACACAGAGGACATACTTCAGGTTCTGTAGGAGGCCAGAAAACCAACTACCAGAAAATCCTATTTATCCAAATGAAAGATGTTTTCTGTCTGGTGTCTAAAACAAAATTTCCAACCACTAACGGTAGAACATCCAGTGGTTTTGTCTTACCTGTGTGAACTTATGAACTCTGGATTGTCCTATTCTTCCATAAGACACACTTATCTGCCATCTCAGCATGTCTTCCTCTCACCCCCCCCCCCCAGCTTCTAGACTAGAAGTGAAGCTATTTCTGAAGGGGATACTACACCTTAGACCTCCAAGGAAGCACATTCCACCCCCTTGGATCTAAACTTTGTTCTAGAAAAGTTAACCCTACCACCTTTTTGGGCCAGCCAAGGACTGTTCTCTCCAACACTGAACTTGGAAAACTGTCCTCTTGGTGGCCATTACTTCAGCTAGAAGGGTTTCTGAACTGCAAGCCCTCATGGCCTCTCACCCTTTTACAGTTTTCAACAAGGACGTGGTTTGTCTGTGTACTAACCCATCCTTCATGGCCAAAGTTGTTAATGAACTTTCCCTGAATCAGGCCATCAACCTTCCCACCTTCTTTCCTTAGCCTCAAAACCCTGCTGAAAGGATCCTCCACTCCTTGGATGTACATAGACAACTCAAATACTATTTGGCTAAGACAAAATCCATCTGTAAACCAGACAGTCATTTTGTCTCCTAACACCCAAGAGCCCTGGGGCATCCTGTTTCCAAGCATACAATCTCCTCATGGATCTCTAAAACTATCTCCTTTTGCTACACAGCCCATGGCAAAAGGCTTCCCTTTCCATTAAAGGTACATTCCACTAGGGCGGTGTGCTCCTCTGGTGCCTTCTTTAAGGGTTTGGATACAGTACATAGTCATCTGTCCATATCTTCACCAAACATTATAAGTTGGGCATCATTTCTAGGTCCAGAGCAGGATTTGCCAGAGTCATGCTTCATGGCTTTGTGGAGAATGTCTCTGTTCCTCCCACAGTTCTTAACAGCATAAGCTTTTGCACTCTCTCTCATGTTATGAATACAGTGTAAAATCTTACCATAACTTTAGATGTCCTTCTCTTTTATATGATGATGTATAGTTTCCCACCCTGCCTTTCCCCTGACACTTGCCTGACTCCTGAGTATCCATTCTGTAGTTGTTGATCCTGGCAGCATTCAGTTCTGAGATAGGTGCGCGCTGATGTTCATTTTATACCCGATGTCTGTTTATGCCAGACGTTCGCTGAGAGACACGGGACATCACACGTACCTTTGCAGTAGCCAGAGACAGACTGCTTCATGTTATAGATAAAGCAGCATACAGAAGAGAAGGACATCTAAAGTTATGGTAAGAGTTTGCACAGCTGTACTTTCCCAGTTACCATTTTCCTCCCCATCACACCTCCGACATTTGCCACCCACCTGAAGAAAAATTCTTTGGAGTCTGCTTGGGATATACAAATACTTATGCAAACACTTAAAGCAACAAATCCTGAATCTTCTAGATTTTGTTGCATGTTTGGGAGCCATACATGTATCTTCCTCTTGTTTCCGTATGAATTGATTATCCAGTCTCACTCTAGCCAGTCTTGTAACCGCCCCTGTTTGTATCCTGTATGTGCTACTAATTATCCTTGTTTAACAGCAGCTTCTGTTCTAGATTCACCTAAAAACTCTACCAGAGCAGATTGTTCACTTAGGATTCCCCTATCCCTTCCTCTTTGCCTGTACTCTGATAGATCCCAGATAGTTTTCTAAGCTCAATAACAACAGTTTTATACAGGGGAGGAATGAGGTTTAAAAGAAGACAGGACTTAAATGAGCTGTTTAATGCTTGACTTACTATTATTGGGTAGATTATAAGTGATGTATACAACTAGGATTTATGTCATTGTGGTTTGTGACATAAAGTGCTTACAGCTAGGACTATGTCAGTATGGTTTGTTTTTATGTATGTAAATGTATGATTGCCTATGTCATAAGTAATAATTTAATAAAGATGCTTTTTGTTAAATACTAGCAGTTTTAGGTGGAGTATAAAGACATGTCAGCATAATACCCCTCCCTCACCATTAACCCCTTACGGCCACAACCTGACATTATCTTTTTTATCCCTCTTCTGTCATGTTGTCGCTCCTCTAACAATTAGTATATTTACACCCCTTTTCCTTTGTCCCTGATATTCTGCTGAATATCATCCTGAAACCTGTTCTTTGTCAAGTTCACAAACTCACTTCTTTCCAAATGTGTCTGCTTTAGCATTGCTACTTGCACTCTGCATTTCTTAATGTAATTCAGTACTCTTACCTTTTGTCTATATGTGTGAGGTCATGCACATTACAAAACAACATGGAAAATGCAACCATTATGATCAAAGTTATCTTTCCCACCTATTATATATGACAGCTTTTTAAGTTTGTTTCTAGCTTGTGTCACATGCACCCTATAATGTTTGGCAGGTTGGATCTTTTAAATGACTGTTTCTTGTCATCTCCATTTGAAACTATTACATTTTATATGACTTTTTGTTTTAATGAAAACAATGAAGCAGAATTTAAAAAAAACACACACGGAACACCATCAGAACCTATTAAGTTAAAACAAATGTAAAAATATGTACATCTTCAAATAATGAAGTTTTAACTTTTTTGATGAGAACAATTGTCCCATATCGAACAGTTCATAATACCCTTACTGAATGAGTCTTCAGTCCCCCAAATCCCACTCTACTGACCTTTTTCTGTTGCATGTCATTATCTGTCCTGTCTTAAACCCTTCCCCTGCCCCCTCACTTTCTGTACTGGTTGTCTCCTTCCCTGTGTCGCATGTGATCACTTTCTAGTTCCTCCTGTAATTTATTGTATTGTTTATATTCTAGACTCCTCCATTCAGTCATATTTCGTTACTGACATGCTTCACTTGGTGGGTTTCTTCTTCATTTTCTTCTGTTAACCCTCTAGTAGACAAATTAACATACTGTACTGTTTTTAAGTTACTACCACTTTTCCAGCATATAAGTAGTCATATGGTTAGGTTTCCCTCCTGGAGTTCACATCACACTCACATCCCTCACTTATTTTACATAGTGTAGCCACCCATATCTTACATGGTGTCGGGCATACAAAAATTATTTGGTTTGAGGTATATTGCAGCAACATCTTCCAGGAAATCCATCTTCAAAGCAATATGTTTGAAAATAAATACATTTTATTAAATAAGAACTTGTGGCTTCATTAAGTTGTATTTTTCCTAAGTGTGATCAGGATATCTGAGAAGCCTGACAATATATGGTGTGACATATTTTTCCATATTGCAGAAGCAATTAAAGTGTGTAATGAAGCCGAGTTTCCAGATGGAGAGCTACTACTTGTGATGATACCAGTTGCAGGGCTAATGAATTATGTGCTGTATATGCACCACTTGTGTTTTATGAGGGCACAAAGTACCATGAAGTACATTGATATTTATAATTCCAAAACAAATAACCAAGCTGATGGTTGAGTTTGATGATGTCAGTAATTCACTGGTACAAGATAAAATTGTTTGTAGTTTATGAAATGTTCAGAGGAAGATCGCATTACTAAGAGAAGCAACTTTAACATTAAATAAAGCCATATATTTGTGCAGAGTCACAGGATTACTTTCAGTTATGCAATAAATGAAAAGCTCAGATATGTATAAAATTTAATTTGAAAGAAAGATTAGTTTGGCAAGAAGAGAGGCAAATAAGCCGTTTAGGTGTATATGTAATACGTTTTGCATGGGTTATAGGTACAAATGTGAGAAAAATAGATGTCATGTCATTCACTCAGCTAATTGTGTAAAAGCTGTGATGAGTAAAATGTTGCTAAAGTATATAAAATGTAGTGAATAGATCTGCATGCAAAATAAATAAATGTAATGAAACAAAACCATAAAATGCTTTATCTGTGAACACTAAGTATGGTAAGTATGTGAATCTTTCACCATTCCCAGTAGTTGTAAAAGATGCTCCTTTAGTGCTAGTCATTTGACTTGACAGATTTTTGATCAAGTGTGAAAAGAATTTGTGATGTGCATGTGCAGTGTGAGGACTTGATTTATGACTATGAAGAGTGATTCAGTGATCTGGGATATTTGCATGCCTGCATCATATTCAACTTGCCTGGAAACTCTGGACCAAGACTAAGTCACCCTCCCACTACCAAACCTAGAGGGAATTCTGTAACCTCACTAAAAAGCACATTAATTATGATAAAAATAATTTCTACCACCAATCCCAGACCACTCAGTCCAGTAGCACTAAAAAGTTCTGGAATACTATCAACCAAATCCTCCACCCTGGTAATCCATCCACACCTAACCCCTGCCCCAGTAACACACCTCTCAAAACTGCAACCATCTTCAACTACTATTTTATTGACACCATAAGTAAACTTATGCAGGCTTCTCTCCCCCTACATTCCTCACCACCTCCATCTCCCCCTCACGATATCTCCCCTCTCTAAAACCAATCTCTACAAGCTATATTAAAGAACCTCGTAAAGCTCAGACCTTGCTCCCATTCAGCAGATAACCTCCCATCCCTCTTTCTAAAACACACTGCTACATCTGTAACATACCCAGTTTACATCCTAATTAACTGCTCCATTACTGAATCAACTGTTCCAACTCATTGGAAAAAATCCTATACCATATCCATAAACAAAGGCAGCAATTCCTCAGAACTCTCTAACTTTCAACCAATAGCAATAATTTCTCCCCTCTACAAAATTCTAGAACACTGTGTACACAAACAAATCATGGCCCACCTCTTATAAGGTAACCTGATCACCCCTACACAGCATGGCTTTCACCCACACCACAGCACCTCCACTGCTCTCATCTCCTTTACCAACACCATCTCCCTAGCCTAGAGATAATAAGCTTGTATCCTGTCTGTTCTTAAATCTGTCCAAAGCCTTTGACACCTTCACCTACCCTACCTCCTGTCAAAACTATTTCAGCTTAACCTTTCCACTGCAATTATATCCTGGTTTAGTAGTTACCTCTCAGACCAGCACCAATGTGTCAAATGGCTATCTGCTCTCTCTCCCTTTCTCCCCATCAAAACAGGTGTGGTGCCACAAGGCTCCATCCTTGGGCCCCCTCCTCTTTAATATCTTTACCAATATACTCCACAAATCCTGTCCCCAGTCATCCCTCATACAGTACGCCGACGACTATACCATTATATCGGTAGCTGATAACCCAACTGACCTTCTGACCCTCACACAAGCATCATTCAATCTCACAGAAACCTGGCTAACTAGACACCAGCTCATACTCAACCCCCAAAAAGTAAAACTCCTCCTTTTTCTCCCCAAATCATTCTACCCTCTTAAATCTTCTTTAACCAGCTCTTCTCTCAACAACACAGTGATAGCTCCTGGAAACCAAACTAAGATCCTCAGAGTAATCATAGACGACCAGCTGAAATTTGACCTTCACATTCATCACTGCATTAACAAAACCCATCAAAAGCTTGGCCTCCTTTACAGAAACAAAATATTCCTCACCCCGGAATCTAGAATAACACTAGCCAATGACTACCTCCTTACCAATCTCTTCTACAGCTCACAAATCTATATTAACCTCCAGTCTACTCTACTCTCCAAACTTAAATCCACCTATAACCATGGCCAGATTTGCCACCATTTTGCCAGTCAAAACACACCACTGTCTGGCCGTCAAGTTGCTTAACTGGCTTGAGTTTCCTAATCACCTCAAACCTACACAGCTCCTCCTAATTCACTCCATTGTCAATAAACCCTCCTCCTGCCCAAGTATTTCCTCTCTAGTGTCACTATATACCCCAGCCCGACCGCTTAGTAACAATGACCAATACCTGCTGCAAATTCACAAACCCAACAAATCTGCAGGACAGAACTTATACAGCTACTCTCCTGCCCGCCTTTGGAACAAGCTTCCTTGACTTTAAGAAGCATACCCCAGACCTACAAATTTAAGAACTCACTTAAACAATACCTAACCCACCTCAATATATGCCCCTGTAATCCCCCCCCCAAACCTTATCCCAAGCAGCTTTAGTAGAAATGGTTCTATGGTTTCTTTTTTTTGTGTCTCATACTATTCTTATGTTGTTTATTAATGAGTCATTGTATAAATTTACCTTTGTTGCATTACTGTATCAAAATGTGATTTACCTATATTTGTATATACTTTCTAGCAATATTATAGTTTATGTATTTGGAGCTTTTCTCCTCGGGTCTCCACTGAAAATGGGCCACCGGCTCAGTTGGACCAACTTGGTTAACAAATGTCAAAAAATAGAAATAAATAAATAAATATGTATGCTTCAGAGAATGTTTCATTACGTTTCAGTATCGGAAAGAAATTTGAGTCCCTTGGTGTGAATACAAAACAGACTGAGCCTAATGACTGGGCAAATAGTTTGGCTATTGTGGTCAGATGTGAGGAAGGCAGGCTCACCTGCCATACTGAAAGTCAGATTGGCTTGTTGAGTGGATAAAACAATGTGTGATCCTGCTTTGAAGGGTGGCATACCTAATAGAAGGCATTGTTAAGGCTTGAGTTTGTAAATGCATACATTAAACATTGAAGGATTCATATAAGCATGGATTTATAAGCCCAGACTGAAAGTGTAAAGAAAAAACATTATCCATTTTGTACTATAGAAATGTGTCTTACTGCATCCAAAATACAAAAATACATACAAATAAGAAAGAAAAAATGATCTGCACTGCCTGCTATTCAGGGATTTTAGCAAATGAAGTTAGATGAAGAAAGGTCCAAGCCATGTATATTTAATCTGACTTTGGAAGGTGTAGATGCCATCAGCATCCATTTGAAATTGCATTTCAGAGAGCTGTTGAGCAAGTGGTTGGAGGAGATGATAGCGTTATTGACCTCAGTGGTGATATTCTGGTGCATGTGAAACCAAAGAAGAATATGGCAGAGGAGTTACTCTGTTGGTGAAGAGACTGAGACAGTATCATCTCAGAAAATAGGAGATTAAAATAAGAGTCAAGTTCCTTAGGCCATATTGTAATTTAGGAGGGTTTGAAACCAGATGCTGAAAAGATTAGAGCTGCTTTACAGTTACCACCATGGCCACATGATAAGCAAGAGCTCTCAAGATTTCTTGGTATGTTACAGTAGCTTTCAGTTTGATTGTATGTCTGGAGTAAGTCTGCCATAGAGGATATTATTCAGACTAGCTGTAGCATGGTACTAGAGCAAGAAGACAGTCTTTAATTGATTAGATCATTAGTTATAATAACACTAGTATTAAACTGTTGTGTTGCAAATAAACCAGATACAGTACAGGTTGATGACCACTAGAATGGTTGATGCAGTGATTCTGCAAGATGAGAAATCAGTGATTTGTTGAGTCATACCCACAAGAGCAGAATTGGGATGTGAACTAGTAAATTTAAATGAGGGGTCTCTCTGATGGTTCCTGAGCTGTGCTGTTCCTTTTCCACCAAGATTTCAGCATCATTTTTGGCCTTGCATCCATAATTATGTATTCTGTGATGTCATGCCTGCACTACATAAGCATGCTAATCTCTCATTTTTGCCAGTTATTTTTGCCTCTGTCACAGTTCAGATCTTATAATCTTCAGTATCACTCGTAAAAAAAGACTCCTGTTGATGCAGGATTTTTTTATGTGTTCTGAAACTCTTTTCTTGTGTCTGATATACAATAGGATGGTAGAAAGAGGCAGTTTGTTGGTTTGGCAAGGGGGGGTCCTTTTCTTCACTGTGTGGGTGGGCTGTAGTTCATAGTGTCTCAGGATTTGCTGTGAGGATTGGCTGGAGCTCTGTCCTTTCAGAGGGGAGCCATTGGCCTCTGCAGTATCCAGGACTTTGCAGAGAAACAGGATCATCCTTGATTAATAGGGCCTGAGTGCAATTCTTTTTCTCTAGTTCTTTGGAGAATTTGAGACCTGGTAGAGATATAGTCCTAGCTGTCATTCAGGAGGTTGTATTCCAGGGTGCTTGAGTTGCTTTCCCTTAATTTCTCTGTATGATCATACAGGGCTTGACTTGACATGATCCAGTCCAAATCAGTCATCTGTTTCTCCCAGTCGTCTTAGTGTAGTTTTCCAAGCCAACAAAGACCAGAGGATAACCACACCATCTGCAGCTATATGATGATCTTGGTGGGCAAGGGAGAGCTACATTTTTCAGTGTCAGTGGAAGGGGCAGACGAGTCTTAATTTGGCTGAGAGAGGGATGTGGAAGTTGGGTCCAGTTGTGCCTAAGGGTCAGACTCTTTAGGGAGCATGTGCTTAGTGAGAATAATTTTCAGTCTCCTGTTTCTGTTTCCATGGACAAGGCAGATTTATTGGAGCTTGCTAAGGATCTTATTTCTGCCTTTTCCTGCCTACTGAATCTTCAGGTAAGAAAATGAAAAGGGTTCCCTCATATTCAGGGACAGGATCCCTCATATTCAGGGACAGGATTTTTCTGGTCAGAAGACCAGACATTTAATGAGCATGTTTGTACCTCAGGAATTTCTTCTCAGTCTGAGCATTCTGTTTTGAGGAAAGTATAGCATCAAAATTCCTGACTGAAGAGATTTCTTTCACTGCAGTTTTATCTAACATTTATTCAGTGGGCCTATAATACAATTCATATAGCTCAGAAAATGTTTTATGATTTGTTACATTTACACAAGCTTAAGGCTGTTCCTGTTCCTCATATGCCTGCATTAGAGCTTGTTTTCCTCACTACCTCCAGCATACCTGATGGTCTGCCTTCTGCTCCCAAGATGTCTGATAGGTTATAAAACTTGCTCCACATAACCGTTTTCGTGCCCTAAATTGGATCCAGTGTAATTTCTAAATCTGGTACTGCTAAATAACCCCATTCCTTCTGACAAAGATGGGAAAGCAAGTGGGCAAGTTGAGGAAGAAAATAGATTCCCCTAGTACTTTAAATTTCAGAATTTTAAACTGTCAAGATTATATAAAAGACACAGAAGGATCCAAGGACAGCAAGGAATTCCAGTATAATTCTTTCCTTTAATGTAAAACGACAGATACATAAGCGCTTTCGTAGCAAAGCTACTTCATCAGATGTATACTAAAACACATACTTAACCATTTATATAATCAAATCAGTAGATCACATGACTATATACAATTACTGCTAAAAGGTATATTACATCCATAAAGAACTACATCCAAAAATAGTAGTATTCCATCTACATCTAAGTAGCAAAAACAAATTCATTATATATAAAAACAGTAAAAACATACAGATAAAATAAAACATTCCAAAAATAAATATTCATTAAAGCATTTATAAAAAGTCATAAATACATATATTATTTCTTCAAACTTCTAGCTCTAAGCCTTGGTTTAATAGGTACCCTATCATTCAGGCCATGCCCAAAGTCTCCTCTCAGCCTGGTTATCCATTTGGATTAAATTATTGATATCTCCCTTCCTGATGTTATCAAAATACGTTCTGCTACCATAAACTTAGAGTGGGAGCTATCTGCACTTAATATGTGCTTGGACAGGGCACTGACATTACTCCCTTTATTAATATGATAGTAATGTTCTGTAATTCTCACCTTTAGTGTAATATATGCTTGGACAGGGCACTGGCATTACTCCCTTTATTAATATGATAGTAATGTTCTCTAATTCTCACCTTTAGAGTAATATATGCTTGGACAGGGCACTGACATTATTCCCTTTATTAATATGATAGTAATGTTCTGTAATTCTCACCTTTAGGGTAATATATGCTTGGACAGGGCACTGACATTACTCCCTTTATTAATATGATAGTAATGTTCTGTAATTCTCACCTTTAGTGTAATATATGCTTGGACAGGGCGCTGACATTACTCCCTTTATTAATATGATAGTAATGTTCTGTAATTCTCACCTTTAGTGTAATATATACTTGGACAGGGCACTGACATTACTCCCTTTATTAACATGATAGTAATGTTCTCTAATTCTCACCTTTTGTGAAATATATGCTTGGACAGGGCGCTGACATTACTCCCTTTATTAATATGATAGTAATGTTCTGTAATTCTCACCTTTAGTGTAATATATGCTTGGACAGGGCACTGACATTACTCCCTTTATTAATATGATAGTAATGTTCTGTAATTCTCACCTTTAGTGTAATATATGCTTGGACAGGGCACTGACATTACTCCCTTTATTAATATGATAGTAATGTTCTCTAATTCTCACCTTTAGGGTAATATATGCTTGGACAGGGCACTGACATTACTCCCTTTATTAATATGATAGTAATGTTCTGTAATTCTCACCTTTAGTGTAATATATGCTTGGACAGGGCACTGACATTACTCCCTTTATTAATATGATAGTAATGTTCTGTAATTCTCACCTTTAGTGTAATATATGCTTGGACAGGGCACTGACATTACTCCCTTTATTAATATGATAGTAATGTTCTCTAATTCTCACCTTTAGGGTAATATATGCTTGGACAGGGCACTTACATTACTCCCTTTATTAATATGATAGTAATGTTCTGTAATTCTCACCTTTAGGGTAATATATGCTTGGACAGGGCACTGACATTACTCCCTTTATTAATATGATAGTAATGTTCTCTAATTCTCACCTTTAGGGTAATATATGCTTGGACAGGGCGCTGACATTACTCCCTTTATTAATATGATAGTAATGTTCTGTAATTCTCACCTTTAGTGTAATATATACTTGGACAGGGCGCTGACATTACTCCCTTTATTACTATGATAGTAATGTTCTGTAATTCTCACCTTTAGTATAATATATGCTTGGACAGGGCGCTGACATTACTCCCTTTATTAATATGATAGTAATGTTCTGTAATTCTCACCTTTAGTGTAATATATACTTGGACAGGGCGCTGACATTACTCCCTTTATTACTATGATAGTAATGTTCTCTAATTCTCTCCTTTAGGGTCCTGTCCGTTTTCGCTACATAAAATTTGAAACAGGTAGAGCGATAGGTCGAATATACAACATGAGCAGTTTCACAAGTTGCATAAACATTAAATTTATACATTTTATTTTGGTCAGGATGGGTATACTCCCCACTACTGTCAATATACTGACAGCATTTGCAATGCCCACATGGCATAGTACAGTGTTTATTCAGCAATCTCTTATACCCTTTAGGGGCACAAAGACAGTTTCAAAGATTTCATATTTTAGTAGACAAATTTAGGTTTCTCATTTATAATACTTCTCATAGCTTCATCAGTGGTTAGAATTTTCCAGCGTTTCTCTATGATGTCTCTTAACATCACTGGAATAATACAGACAGACTTTTAGTGTGTCATTCTCTTCACTATATACATTCTTCTCAGTATTCCTAATATATTTCTTACCAAAATAAGGTTTAGCTCTGTCACCTCTTAATTTTGTAACAGTTCTAACACTTTCACTGACATAATTCTCAGCGTATCCCCTAGCAATAAAAGCTTTCTATAAATATTGAGTTTGCTGAATAAATTCATCATTTTTAACACTGTCTAGATGCCCTGAATACCTATTAACACTTTTAAACACGGGTTGGATGCATGCTGTTTCTGTGTAGAAGTTGGTTACAGTAACATGGTTTCCTGTATAATTTCATAGTTACACCATTCTCTGCATCCATTATAATACTCACATCTAAAAAATCCACAGACTGACTCGAAATGATTGAGGAAAATTTCAAATAGGTAGTGGTTTCATTAAGATATTTTGTGAAAACTCTGAAAGACTGTATGGTCCCTTTCCAAAGCAGAAATATGTCATCCACAAAGTGTCTGTAGAAGACCACTTGTGGACTGAAAGGCCCTGCAAACACATGGTCTTGTTCCCATGTCACTAATACAGCATTGGCGTAGCTATTGGCTCAAGATGTGCCCATAGCTATGCCATGCTTCTGCCAATATATGCAATCATTAAATACAAATAAGTTGTTTTGTAAAACACATTGTAACAGAACAGTCAATAATTCCACTTCCTTATCAGAAAACTTACTATACTTCTATAAGAAACATTTCAGTTTCCATATACCATCATCATTAGGATTCGCAGTGAATAAATATGAGATGTCTAAGGTAGCCAGTAATAAATCTTGAGTAATAGATAAAGTTTCAATGCATGAAAATAAATCACTTAAAAAGTGTTGAGTGTCTCTTAACACATGATTGAATGCTACTATTTTTGGATATAGTTCTTTATGGATGTAATATACCTTTTAGCAGTAATTGTATATAGTCATGTGATCTACTGATTTGATTATATATATGGTTATGTATGTGTTTTAGTATACATCTGATGAAGTAGCTTTGCTACGAAAGCGCTTCTGTATCTGTCGTTTTACATTAATGGAAAGAATTATACTGGAATTCCTTGCTTTCCATGGATCCTTTTGTGTCTTTTATGTGGTTTACATTTTGAACTTTGATGGATTCAAGTGCTGGCTTGTATTTTTACTGTCAAGATTATATGTTGAAGTTTTTGCCTGTGTATTTTGAGAACATGCAGATGTTAGGGGTTAATCTTCCTTCCTTCTAATTGGAAAAAAAACCTCATTAAATGCTTCTGTGACAGCTGTTTGTCAGGTGACTAAGCATATTGTAAAATGTGCTTTTATGATGCTGCTGATTTTTCCTTTGGCGCTACTGTTTTTGGATCAGTTTTGAGTAGATTTGCTTGGCTTTGTTCTGAAAATCTTCCTGATGATAAAACAGATTTCAAATTCTCCCCTTAGATAAAGACTCTGTATTTGGCCGTTCTACAACTGAGGTTCTTAAGACGTATTCCGAAAGGGGAAAACTAAATCAAAGAGAGACTTAGAATTTTCAGCTCTGCTTTTTTTGGACCAAATAATAGTTTTCCTTTCACTTCAGCTCACTTTTCGAAAAAGCAGTTTAAGCAGCAAGGAGTTAGTAATCAGGGTTTTTAACAACAATGGAAAGGAGGCTGACAAAAAGGAAAGACCTCTACAAATGAACGGCAGTCCTTCCAAGTCACTGTGACTTTCCACCTGTTCAGGCTTTACTCCTCATCCCAGCCTGGTAACCTTTGTCTGTGTCTGAGGCTTTTTCACCAATGGCATCAGATTGTTTCTGATAGCTGGGCTGTGAATGTAATCAAGCAGTGGTATACTTGGCAGGGATCCCTGTCCTTTCCAGAGGGGTCCAATTACCCAGGGAACTCATTTCCTCCAGAGGGGTCCAATTACCCAGGGAACTCATTTCCTCCAGAGGGGTCCAATTACCCAGGGAACTCATTTCCTCTGTTTCCTTCCATTCCAATTACCCAGGGAACTCATTTCCTCCAGAGGGGTCCAATTACCCAGGGAACTCATTTCCTCTGTTTCCTTCCATTCCAATTACCCAGGGAACTAATTTCCTCTGTTTCTTTCCATTCCAATTACCCAGGGAACTCATTTCCTCTGTTTCCTTCCATTCCAATTACCCAGGGAACTCATTCCCTGTTTCCTTCCATTCCAATTACCCAGGGAACTAATTTCCTCTGTTTCTTTCCATTCCAATTACCCAGGGAACTCATTTCCTCTGTTTCCTTCCATTCCAATTACCCAGGGAACTCATTTCCTCTGTTTCTTTCCATTCCAATTACCCAGGGAACTCATTTCCTCTGTTTCCTTCCATTCCAATTACCCAGGGAACTCATTTCCTCTGTTTCCTTCCATTCCAATTACCCAGGGAACTCATTTCCTCTGTTTCCTTCCATTCCAATTACCCAGGGAACTCATTTCCTCTGTTTCTTTCCATTCCAATTACCCAGGGAACTCATTTCCTCTGTTTCCTTCCATTCCAATTACCCAGGGAACTCATTTCCTCTGTTTCCTTCCATTCCAATTACCCAGGGAACTCATTTCCTCTGTTTCCTTCCATTCCAATTACCCATGGAACTCATTTCCTCTGTTTCCTTCCATTCCAATTACCCAGAGAACTCATTTCCTCTGTTTCCTTCCATTCCAATTACCCAGGGAACTCATTTCCTCTGTTTCCTTCCATTCCAATTACCCAGGGAACTCATTTCCTCTGTTTCCTTCCATTCCAATTACCCAGGAAACTCATTTCCTCTGTTTCTTTCCATTCCAATTACCCAGGGAACTCATTTCCTCTGTTTCCTTCCATTCCAGTTACCCAGGGAACTCATTTCCTCTGTTTCCTTCCATTCCAATTACCCAGGGAACTCATTTCCTCTGTTTCCTTCCATTCCAATTACCCAGGGAACTCATTTCCTCTGTTTCCTTCCATTCCAGTTACCCAGGGAACTCATTTCCTCTGTTTCCTTCCATTCCAATTACCAAGGGAACTCATTTCCTCTGTTTCTTTCCATTCCAATTACCCAGGGAACTCATTTCCTCTGTTTCCTTCCATTCTACACAAAATGCAGTCTCAGGGTGTCATATAACCAGTGCCTGTCATTCTAGGCTGTTATTCAAAAATGTTTCTATGTCCGAAACCAAAAGGATCATAAAGACCAATGCTGGATTTTTTTGGTCTAGGCCTTTTTGTCAAGATTTTGAAGTTCGGGATGTTATTAGTCCAATATCGTGTACCTCTGACCCCTCTTCTACCTTTCATTGTAAAACTGGATCTGAAGGATGCCTATCATCACATTACTATTGCCAAACATTTCAGGCATTTGTTAACATTTATTGCATATGGATTATATTATCAGTTCGTTGTTTGACCCTTTCGACTCTCCAGTGCACAAAGGCTATACACAAAATGCCTAATTCCAGCCTTTGCTTGTTGGAGACTTTAAGGCATTCAAATATTTCCATATTTGGACTATTGTCTTCTCTTTGCAGACTTTTTCATCAGTCAAGAGACTCTAGCAACTGTTCAGGAACTTCTAATCAGTCTGGGTTTTAAAATCAACTTGCAGAAATCTCCTCTCATCTCTTCTTACACAATGATTTCCCTGACATGTTTGGTGGACTCTGCCTTGGGAAGAGCCTTTCTTCCTCCAGACAAAGTAGCGATATTTCAATAGTTTTTCCTAAGTTTTCCTTGCCAAACTCTAACGTCTGCAAGGGAGTTTCTCTAGATTCTAGATCACATGCCATCAGTGATGCAGATGATGTCCTTTGTCAGACTGCACATGAGAAAAATACCTCAGATCAGTCTGGACTGAACATCAACACCCTTTCAATTTTCAGATCCCAGTTCTGGGATTTATAGAGAGGTATAGTGGACAGTGTGTAGACCAGATAGCGTATAATCCACATCTTCCATTCTCCCTTTTGAGCCCCCCTCCAGCCAGTCACCACAAACTGTTCTTACCTGGCATGGGGAGCTGTTTCAAAACGGTAGATATGCAAGTGTCGTGGAGTCCTCTAGATGGTCAGAAGCACATACACCTCAGAGAGATGTTGGCAATAATCAGTGCATTGAAGGCCTTGAATCTTCTCTGGTCCACAAGACCTGTGCAAGTTTACACAGGTAACACCACATTGATGTGATACATAAACAAACAGAAGAGTATAAGCCCTTACCCCATCTGCAGGTTATGATAGAGTGTGTTCTAGCAGTCTAACTCTTCAAGCTTCATGTATTCCATCACAGCAAAGCTTTATTGCAGACAAGCTCAGCAGGACTGCGGCTGTCCCCCACAAATGGAAATTCCAAGAATTGATCCAACTCTGGGAAACACTTCAAGTAGACATCGAGTAGCTCTGTCTCCTTTCAGAATGAACAATTGAAACAATTCTGCTGCTGGACTCTTGCACACAAGCCCGAAAGACAGATGCTTTCTTATGCCAGCCAGTAGGAATGTTCCTGTATGCTTTTCCACCTGTTCCTCTGATAACTATAGGTTTTTTAAAGATTCAGAATGACTTGCCAAAACTTGTGGGGGTGACTTCCTTTTGGCCAAAGCAGCAGTGGTTCTCCCTTCTTTTCAGTTTGGCCAAGGGCAATTACCGCAAACTTCCCCACAGACTAGATTGAATTTGACACGACAGAGGAAGTTTGATACACCACACTCTGGAAACTTATCAGCTGACTGCCTGGATAATAGAATTTTGATATCTTTTAGGCAAGTTTTTTTCTTCTTCTGAGGATGTGCATTAGATATTAAAGGAGGGGGTAAGACTCCTTATAGGTTATACTACTGCAACATATATATATATTAGAGCATCTACTGTTGGAGTAAGTAAACACACAACTTTACTGTCTCTCTCATGGTACATGCTGTGTTGTCTACTTTTTCCTCTCTTATTTGCTATGTATCTTGAATCAGTAGTCCCAAAAATTAAATTTGAGACTCCACTATATAGGTTCATAGGTTCGTACTAGGCTATCTGCCCTAGGGCATTTATAAGCCTAGCCAGAGTGTGTGTGGCTTTTGCCACCCCTTGGGATGAGAATACTACGCCCATTTAGGGTTTAGTTTACTGTGCCTCTGTCTAGTAGTGACACAGAGATGACCCCCGTGGTAAACCTACGATCTCCCATCCACTCGTCAAGATTTCTCTTGAAGAGAGCTAGTGAGGGGCTCTGCCTAACGTGGACTGGGATTCTGTTCCAGAGTGTAGGGAGCCTCTGGGTTATGAATCTGTCCCTCCAGCACGTCCTATTTATTTCTGTGTTGAGGTTCAAATCTCTTGCTCTCGTGGCTCTGATGGATTTGGATTTTCTGAGGTGGAGCATGTCCATTAATTCCAGATTGGACATGGCCTTGTACGTCAAGCATAGATCACCTCTGAGTAGGCGGTATACAACTGAATAGAGCTGGAGATTCTTCAGCCGGGCAGCATATGGCATATGTTTGAGACCCTTTATCCTCTTGGTGAGGAACTTTTGGGGTCTTTCCAACTGCTGCAGGTGTCGGGTAAGATACATCCCAAATGGGGCATTGTACTCAATCATGGGCCTGATAAGAGAAGAGTACAGGGGCACAATGACCTCTCTTGATCTGGATGTGAATCCCTTCATGATAAGGTGGGCAATATAGAAGGTCTTCCTAACCACCTTGGCAATGTGAGTGTCAAATGAGAGGTTACTGTCAACTTGGGTCCCTAGGTCCCTGATTACCTCTTCCGTACTTAATGGATTGCCACCTATGTGGTAATTTGTGGGTACCTTGTTTTTCCCACAGGGTATGACTATACATTTTTTGGCGTTCAGTTTAAGGCCATGGCTCTGGCACCAATTATCCGTTTCTATGAGGCCTCTCTGATGGATGCTTGTGTCCGCTGGAGTATCAATTATGGCGCCCAGTTTGCAGTCATCTGCAAACTTTGTCAGCCACAATCCTCTTATGTTTGCTTGCACCTCGGAAAAATAAATGCCGAATAAGAGGGGTCCCAGGACTGAGCCCTGTGGGACACCGCTTGTGACTGGCTTAGAGTCTGACATGGCTCCAGCAATTCTGACCTTGTGGGTTCTGTCCTTGAGCCAGTTTGCAACCCATCTTGTGACATATGGGTTTACATTTAAGCTGGTGAGTTTGTCTATGATGCCCGAGTGGGGTATTGTGTCAAAGGCTTTTGCAAGGTCAAGGTAGGCTGTGTGAACTGCCTTACCCTCATCAATGGCCTTAGTGACTGTTTCAAAAAAGTTGACCAAGTTCAAAAGGCAGGATCTGCCCTTTACAAAGCCAAATTGGGTAGGATCCAATGTCTGTAGGTCCCCAATGTCTTTGTTTATGAGTTTCATAATTATCCTTTCCATAGCTTTGCAGACCAGGCTCGTCAAGCTTATGGGGCGGTAATTTCCAGGGTCCGTAGAAGCACCGCCTTTGTGGAGTGGGACCACTGTTGCTGTACGCCACTCTTTGGGTACGTATCCTGTAGTAAGGCTAAGATTAAACAGCAGCCTTATGTGCAGATTTAGTTCCTCTTGGAGTTCATGTAGCATGCAGCCTGGGACACCGTCCGGTCCCATTGATGCTGTGTTTTTAGCTTTGGAGAGGGCGGCTCTCACCTGGGCATCTGAGATGTTAGGGAGGCTACACTCTGCTGGGATAGATATTTCTCCTTTTGGGGGGAGGGGGCTGAGAAATTTGCACTGTACCTGTCTGCCAGAATGTTGGCAATGTCTGTGGGTTCAGTGTATTTTGTGTCATATTGGACTAACTCTGAGCATATCTGGGAGTTTCCACCCAGGTTTCTAACATAGCTAAAGAAGGCCTTGTGATTGTCTTTTGTGCCTTTTGCGATTTTTCTCTCAAAGTTGGCCTTGGATGATTTTATGAGTGATTGTAGTTTTTTGCTAGTACTGATCAGAGATGCCTTCCCTTTTAGGGATTTTGCTCTGTCATGTAGTAGCTTCCTCCTCCTGTTGTAAAGTTTGTTAATGGCTGGGGTCCACCAGACAGGGCGCCTGCCTTTGGGGGAATGGGTCTTGGTTTTATTAGGGATTGCATGATCCATGCATTCTTGAAGGTGCCCGTAGAAGGCATTTATAAAGGATTCAGCAGTGTGGGTTGTGGTTTCCACTGGCCCAGGGGTCTTGAAGGATACCACTTCAGTCTTAAGAAGTGTGAAGTCGGGTTTTGAGAAGTTCTTCACTGTGGTCTTTTGTGCAGGGGGGGGCGGGATGTGGATTTCCAGTGAGATTAATTTATGGTCTGATCTCTCCAATGAGGGGTATACTTCCGGTGTGGAGCATTTTGTCCCCATGTTTGTGATGATCAGGTCTAGTATATTATCTCCTCTTGTGGGAGTGGTGACTAGTTGTTCCATCACATTTGAGTTTATGAATTCTAGGAACCTTTGGGCTAGGGTGTTGGGGCTTGAGTAATGTTCCCAGTCTATGTTTGGGTAGTTGAAGTCTCCCAATATGATGGTATTTGGTGAGACATTCATACTCTCCAGTGTCTTCAGGAAGGCTGAGTGGGGTTCCTGTGTTTGAGAGGGTGGTCTGTAGCATGCTACAACCTGTAGGGCAGTTTTGCCTATGGTTAGTTGCACCTGGATGGTCTCCGATGCTTTGTGCGTTGCCACTAACCTGGAGGTGTGGGTATCTTTGATGAATATGGATACTCCCCCTCCTTTTGTGGTTTGGTCCAAGTTTTGGGGCCGGAAAGTATGATATGAGGTAAAACCTGGTAGTGCTGGGGTGCTCTTAGGAGCCTTGAACCAGGTTTCAGTCACTGCACAGACATCGATGTTCTCCATACTGAGGAGGGCTTCGAGAGCGTGCATCTTGAGGTTTAGACTTCTGGCATTGAGCAGCATTACCCTTAGTTTTTTTTCACTTGTGTTTTCTAGGGAGGTGGGTTTGTCTTTTGAGCCTTGCCTAAAAAAGGCACTACGGGGGTGGCAAGAGCCTTGGCCAATATCCAGAAGCCCAGGGGTGACAGGTGCAAGCCGTCCCTTGCGAAGCAGCATGGATTTTCAAGCATGTCATCCCAAGCAGACAGGCATTGGATCCCCTTAGAATGACACCAGTAATTAAGCCAATTGTTAAAGCTGATCATTTTGTCCTTGTACTGTGGCATCATTCTTGGTGAGGGTAAGATGCTGCTCAGGGTCAGGGTCATACTGGCCTAGGCTACATAATCAGAGAGCTCCTCTATGTCTCTTTTCATGTAGTCCAGGGAGGTATGTCTCAGGTCATTCACACCAGTATGGACAATGACTGAGTCGTATTTGTACTTGCTTTGGAGTGACCTGAGTGCTTGTGTTATGTGGCGGATTCTAGCGCCTGACAGGCAGCTTACTGTAACCTTTTCCTTGTTCAGTCTGGTGAGCGGGACGTCAGTGTGTCTGACTATGGAGTCGCCTATTACAAGTGTATCTGGCATGTTGTTTGGCCTTAACGGCTGTGACTGTTTAGCACACTGACTTTGTGAACTATGTGTTGCATGTGGTATGTCTTGAGGTAGTGGTTGCTTGCGTGTCTGCTTTGGAGGCCTCTTTTGTTTTGGTAGAACAGCTAAGACCCAGAGTGGCTTGGGATAAACTTATGTTGCCTGAAGAGGATGGATGATTGGGTATCCCAGATATCTCTCTATATTAGTATGCAGTTCGACTTTTTCAAGTCTTAAGACTGCAGAGACCTAACCGTTTAACTGTCTTTAAAGACATGATGCACAAGTAAATAGTTTGACAGAGATGTATTCACTGGTGTGGGTACTGCTGGCGAGAGAACCAGAGTAAACCTGTACCTTATACCCAGATTATTTAACAAAAGATGTATGTGATATAACAATGATTTGACCTATTCCTAGACATTTATAATGTGATATCCTTAGGAGCCACAAGGCAATATGCCCAAAATCAGATGGTATTGTGGTACTGGCAAATACAGCATTCCACATTACAATGCTGACATCCTGGTAGAGGAAGGGGAAGTCCTTGGCTTTGTAAAGGCAGTGGAAAGATAGTCTTCCACCAAGCCTGCAGTCTCCGGCTGCTAAAATGGTCTGTGCACAGAAGAGGGAAGTATAGGTATGTTCATGAACATATATGAATCTGGTGTATATTCTTCACAGTATTGCAGGATTTGATATATATTCATGTACTTTATTGAAAGTTTTTGTTTAATCCTATGTCTCTCCACTTCATTTGTTATCCTTTGTGAGTTTTACACTCTGTATTAATTTATGATGTAAGATTTTGTGTGGAACTTTTCTCCCCGGGCCTTCACTGAAAATACCCCCCCCCCCATTCCGACTTCCTGGACAACAAATGGAAATAAATTAACTAATTAATAAATTACTATTAGAAGGCAGACAGGAGGCAGGAACATTTCATCGAAAAAGATATTCATAATTCTTTAAGGCTATATATCCCATCTGGAAACAAGCAACAGAGAGATTTTAGCAAAGTTGGATGAAGGCACTTAAATTAAAAATATCAAATGAATAGTAGAGATCAACACTGGATTATTTAGGGACCCCTTCTAAACTTAGGGAGTTCAGAATTTTTTCTAGTAAATGTCTGCACGAGTTCATTTTTATACCAGGTAGATTAGGGAAACTGTTCAAGACAGTACCTACACATTGCAAATAAGTGATTAGGTCCACAACTTCTAGGAGTGTACCTCCTAGATACTTTGAAGGGAGATATCCAGGGGATGGCCTGCATTACCTTTGATAATTCACTTACCCACAAAAAATAAAAATATTTTAGGTTCCTAGCAAGATCAAGCTATCTCTGAGACCTCTAGATGCCTTTTTTGCCTTAATACTTTTGGCTGAAAAAAAAAAAAGCATAATTATCAAACCCATATGGCCAAATACTCCCTGGCTGCCTTGTCAGATGCAGGAAAGCCACCAAGGCTAAGTTGTCCTCTCTCCTCAACTCTTCTGCCCAGGTTACAAGGGACTCCAATTGCAACTATGATGCTGCGGATGCCTCAGCCAGGGCAGTAGCTTCTGGGTCTGTCCTGAGGAGATACTCCTGGATCAGATTACAACCCTTCCTGATGATTTCAAGTTTAAACTGATGGATGTCCCTGTAGACAGTAAAGCCTTATTTGATAAGTTGGCTGCAGACCTATTTAAATCACTACAAGAGAAAGGCAAGGAGCTCCAGGATCTTAAACGTAGCCTCATTTCACCTGTCGCCAGGTTCCACCTTTACTAGGAAACCAGTTTTGCACTGTTTCTCCGTAGGTAAGAGAGGTCCCAGGAAACAAACTTTTTCAAACTCTTTTCCGTCCACACCGTCTCAGAAACAGACTTTTCAGCTCCAGCCCAAGCCTGATAGCCTGTGACTACCTGCTTCCAGGACTATCTCTATCCCTATCTCCTCCTCTATCTCCCTACTTGCTTGTAATCTGATAACCCAGGACTCTTAGGTTCTTTCCATCATCAAACAAGGATATTTCATGGTTTGGGAAACTCTCTCCTCCTTCAGGGATGTCCCATAACCACCAAAAGAACAACTGGAACTTTTTCCTCAGATCATATCTGCTCTTCTCTCTCAAGGGACTGTTAAGAAGGTCCCTTCCTCTCAAGTGGGAAAAGATTCTACTCCAGGATGTTTTTTGTCCTCAAGAAGGATGGCCCCTGGAGGCCCATGCTGGACTTTTCCCATTTAAATATCTTTTTGAAACTCCCCACCTTTCGGATGCTGACTTTACCCACCCTTCTTCCCCAAGCCTTCATTGTGTCATTAGACCTAAAAGATGCCTACCTTCACATCCCCATTCACCATCGGTTCAGGAAATTTCTTCGTTTTTCTGTTGCTTCCTCACATTTTTAGTTCTGTGCTTTGCCTTTGGTTTGTCTATGATACTGAGTGTCTTCACAAAATACTTTGCTCCTGTCATAGCTTACTGCAGACTACAGGGTATACAGAGTTTTCCTTACCTAGACAATCTGCTCATCCAGGCCCAGTGCTCAGATCTTCTTCAAGATAATCTGACTTTCACTATTTCTCTTCTAGAGAGTTTAGGCTTCACAATAAATTATCATAAGCCCTCTCTGATCCCTTCCCAAGACCACATTTTTTATGGCTGCAAGATTCAAACAGGATGCTAGCCTCTGTGCCGACAGAGAAGGTCATGTTCCTTAATTCCTTTTTCCATTGCCTGTTACCACTGCAGTCCCTGACTACCAGGGATTTCCTACATCTCCTGGGGTTCATGGCATCCACTGTTCCCATTGGCCAAGTTACACATGAGGAAAATTCAGTGGTTTCCAAGGACAGTTTGGATGCAACACTCCCATCCTCTAGACTTTGTTATTCCACTCCTACCTTGTCTAAAAAAGGAGTTAGATTGGTGGATCCTTCCAAGAAATCCAGGCCTACCCCTACAGCCCCCCTTTTCCCACCCAAGAGTTGTGCACAGGTGCTTCAGACAGGATGGGGTGCAACTCTGCAATCTTGGAAAGTCAGGGATGTATGATCTACAATCCAAAGGAGCACATCAACATAAAAGAGATGAGGACTCTGATTTTTGCCCTTCAAATCTTCAAACCCATGCTTTCCCCGGGAGTTCTAAGGTGGTTCACGGACAACACCACAGTCCTCTGGTACGTCAACACACAGGAAGGGACAAAGTCTTATCTCCTTTGCAGACTAGCCCTACAAGCCTCAGAGTTAGCCTTACAAAGCCTTATTTCTCTTCAGGCTGTTTATTTTCCTTCAGTCCCGAATGTGGTGGCAGATACTTTAAGCAGGTCTATGACTCAGTTTCATGAATGGATGTTACACAGGGATGTGTTTCTGGACCTGGTCCATCAATGTAGTACACCTCAGATAGATCTCTTTGCCTACCACATGAACAGACAACTTCCCAGTTTCGCGCCAGGGTTCCACATCTCTTGGCATGGAAGCTGGACACACTATATTTCTCTTGGAAGGGGATGTTACTGTATACTCCCCCCCTTCCCACTTCTCCAAAAGGTCACACTGAAGATTCAGTGGGATCAACCTGAAATCTTGCTGGTGATCCCCTTTTGGCCAAGATAACATTGGTTCCCCCTCCTCCTGCAGTCGCCACAAGTTACCCCACAGGATGGATGTGCTCACAGAACAAGGGAACTCTAATACATCCACAGCTGTCAGCTCCGAACCTAACTCTGTGGGAGATAGGGTTTTAGTTCCCTTCAGACACCTTTTCTCAGAGGACGTGCTGCAAGTTCTGGAGGAGGCCAGAAAACCCACTACTAGAAAGTCCTACATTTCCAAATGGAATAAGTTTTTCATATGGTGTCTTAAAAAGTATTTACAATCACTGTTGGTGGATGTCCCTGTAGTTTTGTCCTGTCCGTGGGAATTGATAGAGGGGGCTGTTTTCTTCTTCTGTGAACGCCCACTTATCAGCTATCTCTGCTTGTCTGCCTATTTCACCTCCTTTAGCCTCTAGTTTAGAAGTCAAACTGTTCCTTAAAGGCGTCCTTCACATCAGACAACCAAGGAAGCCAGTTCCTTCTCCTTGGGATCTCAGTTTTGTTTTGGAGAAACTTACCCTGGTTCCATTTGAGCCAGGAAGTTCCTCTTCCCTACAGCATTGCACATGGAAAACTGTTCTGTTGGTGGCCATTACTTCCGCCAGAAAGGTGTCTGAGTTGCAGGTTCTGATGTTTAATCCGCCCTTTACAGTCTTCCACAGGGACAGGGTATCTGTAAATACTAATCCCTCTTTTATGTCCAAGGTGGTTAATGAATTATCTCTCAGGCTATCAACCTTCCCACATTTTTTCCTTCTCCTCAGTCTTCCAGTGAGAGGATTCTGCACATCTTGGAGGTACACAGGAAACTTGGATACTACCTGGACAAAACCAAACATGTCCACAAATTTGAGTGTCTGTTTATTTCTTACCACCCAAGGGCCCTGGGTCAGCCCATTTCCAAATAAACTATCTCCTCTTGGATTTCTAAAGCTATTTCTGTTATTCCACCAGTGGAAAGAGCCTTTTTTCTCCTGTGAGGGCACATTCTACTAGGGCAGTGTCCTTCTCTGGAGCCTTCTTTAAAGGCTTGGACCCTAGTTCTATCCTGGAAGCAGCTACCTGGTCCTCGGTCCATACTTTCACTAAACATTATAAACTAGATGTCATCTGCAGGTCCAGGGTTAGATTTACCAGAGCTGTTCTGGATGGCTTTGTAGAAAATGCTTCTGGTCCTCCTCCCAATCTTTCCTGTGCATGAGCTTTGGCATTCTCCCTCATGTAATGAGTACTGCAGCATATGAATAGAAAGATGTACAATAGTTGTGTAAAGTCTTACCATAACCATGTTCTGCAGCAATATTACTTTCCCACCTGCCTTCCCCCTGATGTTTGCCTGTTTCCCTGGTGACATGTTTTTTCACTGGTGGTGCTTGCCTGCATTCAGTTCTGACGTTGGTGCGTGCTGACGTGCACTTTGTACCTGATGTGTGTCTATGATTGACGTACATTGGACGATGTGCGGCATTGCATGTACCTTACAGTAGCATTAAGACCTTTATATACTGGCTGGATGTATGAGTCAGCTGGCGGTAAACTCCCTCATGTAATGAATACTGCAGCATATAGAAGAGAGGGACATCTATAATTATGCTAAGGTTTTACACAACTATTCTTTCATTTGTCTCCTCTAGGTTGCTATTCCCTTCCAGGTGGTTTTGTACCCCCCATTGACTGCCCTACTCACTCTGGGGCTATTACATATGTCCTCTATTTTCAGATATTGCTGTAAAAGACTTTACATTCCATGCCCCCAGAGGTAGTTTTAGAGTAAGTCTAATTTAATTTCACCAACCAACATTAAATATGTCACCCTGGTTTGCTGCAATTTTACTACATCCTGGTAGATTATTGCAGTATGTTTAACCTTTGCAGACCTAATGTGTAAGTTTTTTTTTGTCACTGGAAGCACCTGCCCGATGTAGGGTTTCTGCTACCACTCCTCTAGTCTGCATGTGTAGTGTCTTAATAATCGATTTTCTAATTAATTCCATTTTTTTTCCAAATCAGTGAAACTTTTGTGGTAGTGTATGTATTGATTTGGAGTATGAGTGCAGCATACCCATATTGGTGGGAGGGTGCAGCCCCCTGGAGCTATCACTCCAGTGTTGCAAGGTTTACTTCAGTGGTTAGCTGGGATGGCAGGATGTTGTGGTCAGCAAGTCAGGATTCACTGAGCCCAACTTTGATAAGATTAAGTAGGCCTTTTTAGGAGCAGTTGTTTCCCTTTACAGCCCCATTAATAGCCTACTTTCCATGTTTTTGTCTTTGGTACTTCTAACTGCTTGTGTTACTTTGTTCCTAGCCTCTGCTTCCCATTAGTTCTAGGTTATCTTCACTTTTAATGAATATGGTTTGCATTTCACACTGATGCTTTGCTGTCCTTCCTAATGATTTACTGGAACATTTGCCTTATCTGCCTCTGTTGTAATGTACTAATTCAGTGGTACAGTACTTTTTTTATTGCAGCCTCTTTTGCAATCACCCTACTAACCCTATGTTGTCATTTTATTTATTTAACGTTTGTTTACTGTAAAAGTCCGACTTGGAACGAAGCCAATTTTCAGCAGAAACATAGGGAGAAATGCTCCAGATGCATGTCTTTATAATGCTGGAGGAAACCAGAGCACCTGGAGGAAACCCGCATGGACACAGGGAGGATGTGCAGGCTCCACATAGAAGAGGCACCCCAGACTAGAACTGAACTGGAGAACCTCTTGCTGTGAGGCGACAATGTAACCACTGCGCCTGATCTTATCAAAGTCTACACACCCTTAGAGCCACACTAACCACAGATTGAAAGAAACAGACTCCGCTCACCTCTTTGGTATATCTGCCTTTACCCAGACCAGGTCTGGGACATTTCTCCCTTTAATCAGAGCCACACTAACCACAGATTGAAAGAAACAGACTCCGCTCACCTCTTTGGTATATCTGCCTTCACCCAGACCAGGTCTGGGACATTCCTCCCTTTAATCTGCATTTTATCCTTCTTTTCCAGTGGTGCTCCAAAAAAGTAATTTGTGATAATCCTTCTAATTTGATACCTAACACTGGCACCATGGAGTTGGCTTTTGGCACACTGAAGTCCCCTTCTTTCCTTTATCCATGCCATCCTCACACTCCACGCCATCCTGCCACACACGTCACACTGCTATTTTCCCTTAGCTCATCCACCAAAAGGTGTCTGCAATATTTACTCTCCATTCATCCTGTATTGTGGATCTGTTCCCTTTCTTTATATTCATTGCCATCCCTACTGCTGTCTTGTAACACTACCCTTCTGACTTCCTTATATCTTAGCAATGAAGTAATCCATGCCATGAATTCTGTAACTGCAGTGTCAGTTATTCCTGACACATCTACTTTCTTTTCCAGGAACACTGCTTATGATATACTTACCCATTTTGTTTTGCAGACCACTTAGCTTGCCCATCCTTGTAGACTTAACTCACTTTTTTTGGTAGATAGGGCCTTGCAGCTGTACAGCAGTGTCTGTAAATGAGAGCCTACCTTAGGCAGGCTTTTTATTAATGTAAGTTTATCCATATATACCTGTTTTCTTCTGATATCCATGTGTAGTTTTTAATTTGCAAATATCTTATTTTACTCCCAAATATGTAGCTGGAAAGTAAGGTTTAACTGAAGCGCACGCAAGGTGCATTTGACGGCACATTTGCATGTTTGTATCAGAAGAATGCCACCTTAAAAATTTGTAGCGCTTTAGTTGCTTTGCTTTCCTTTCTTTTTACCAGGCACAATGGTGCTGGCATCATTTGAAATTCCCGTCAGGCCTCTACAGTATTGTGTTTTGCATTCTGCAAGCCATTTAGCATTTTGATGTGATCAAATGGATGCCATAATCTTGGATGACTTATTTTTTTGCATTCGGCTGTTGATCACTTTACCATTTATTGAAAACTCAGACGTAATTTATTTCAATGATCTTGCTGTTTTCACATGACCATCAATGATCTTGCTGTTTTCACATGACCATCAGTGATCTTGCTGTTTTCACATGACCATCAATGATCTTGCTGTTTTCACATGACCATCAGTGATCTTGCTGTTTTCACATGACCATCAGTCATCTTGCTGTTTTCACATGACCATCAGTCATCTTGCTGTTTTCACATGACCATCAGTCATCTTGCTGTTTTCACATGACCATTTTAAGTGAAGTCTGAGTTTTCACTTTTCTGCAAGTGTTGAGTGACCACAAAGTTGGCTTATGTATGTTTAAGGAAATGTGCATGGTGTTTTAACGTTCTGTTTTGATTTTTTGTTTTTATTTATTTATTTATTTTATTTATATTTGTTTACTAGGGTAGTGTACTGATCTGAATGGACCATTTCTAGGCACACCCCAGGTGAATAGGATCACATAAATTATCAAAACATATTTACAGATACAAGGATATGCCAAAATATATACATATTTTTACATATTTACAGGTGCAAGAATATGGTACAACATTTAGTTCAAAAAGCAGTTTACAATGTCAAAACATGGAATTATGCTTATAGCTTTTTGGAGAGGATGTAGCCAAATGAATGAAGTGACTTATGCTGCAGGGATAGCAGCATATCACTATACAGAAAGGGATGAAGACATTAGAGAGGTATGAAGACATTAGAAAGGTATGAAGACATTAGAAGAGGCAAGTGAGAATAGTTGCAAGGAAGGATACCTTGGGGTGAAGACAGAGAAAAGGCGAGAGGCATATGCAGAGGTAAGAGGAATAGAAAGGAAAAGTGTGAGAGAGATGGAAAGAGAAGAGATAAGTAGGATGAGTGTGTAAGTAAGGGGGTTACAGGATGAAATGGGGATAAACAGGTGTGAGAGAGAGATGTAAGGTGTCCTGACTGAGTGCAGTTGCACTTTGTTTGTGTGAAATGGTGTTCCTTTAGCTGTTGTCTGAAGTCTGAGTACTTCTGGCCATCTCAGATTGAGTCTCATAGTTTAGGTGCTAGGATAGAGAACGCACAGTCATTGCGATATAGTTTAGATCTGACTTTGTCATTTTCATTCTTCCTCAACAAATAGGTTTGGATCCAGCTCTGCTGCTTTTTCCAGCACATGGAACACTGAATGCTCTTAAGCTTCTCCCTTTTACCTGTAATGCACTAGGCCCCTACCATCTCGTTTGCCACCTTCGTGCACGGACATGGTCACTGTTAGTTCTGGAGTTATAACTTGCTTATCATGAGTAAATGTAGACTTGTATGCATGTATATGTATATATATATATATATATATATATATATATATATATGTGTGTGTGTGTGTGTATATATATATATATATATATATGTGTGTGTGTGTGTGTGTGTGTATATATATATATATATATATATATATATATATATATATATATATATATATATAAAAACCTTTTTTCCTTGTCAAATTACATCCTCTCTTGCCCTTCTTACACTTTTTACTGTATTTTCTTAATGCCATTGTTGGTATTTTCTCTTCCTTTTCCCTAACCTTTGAGGTAGTCCCTAAAATTACCATTGCTCCTAATACTTGCTTTCTCTTTTTTTTATACATATCGTTAAAAAAAAAAATTAATCTGCTTTTTTTTTCTGTCTTGTCTGTTACTGTTAGCGTCAGTAGGTATGCCTGAGAAACCTTCGGGTTTTAAAAAATGTAAGGCCTGTGGCCATAAGATTTTATTGTTGGATGCATACAAGTTCTGTGTTTATTGCTTAGGCCCGGCCCATTTGAACTCTGCTTGCAGTATATGTAAGGCCTTTAATCCAAGGGCCCCTATTGACTATAAAACTACACTCATTTTAAGGGGATTAATGCCTTTGACATCCTCTAATACAGCATCTGGGGCTCAAACCATTAAGAAAGGTGACAAAAAAGAGGCCAAAAAGCATTCAGGTTCTTCTGCTCGGAGTTCTGCTCCGAGCTTGGAACCACCTCTGAAAATATCAAAACTGTCTGATCCAATTCAGTCGAATCCTAAGACCAAACCCTCTGATTCGACTACTACGGATCCAACGCCTACGATATCAGATTTGATGAAACACAAGGATAGGTCTCCTCGGATCTGGTCTCCTCCAACTCTGGATCTGATATCTTCCCATCTCTTTTCCTAGAAAGACATCACTACTCTAGGACTTCATCAGTTGCTTTCTCTTCTTGTTCCTCCAGAAATCTGATCAAAGCAGATTTGGATAGGATGAGGTCCTTATTCATTCATTAGTACTACCCCACTTATTTTGTCTCCTTCTGTGATCTGACATTTGGTTTTGGCGCAGTTAGATCCAAGAATCCTAGATCCGTTGGTGTCCGATCTGAAGATTCTTGAATCTTCTACGCCAATACTGTGTCTGAGTGGATGGGCTCTGAGCATGCCTGAGTTGGATCGCTCTCGGAGCCATTGTGTCGGCACCAGATCCAAAGTGCTGGAGTCAACTCTGAGATTGTCAGAGCCGTCTCTGCCCCTCAGAGCCTTGGCTGTGGACAGTTCGGCTCTGACCCCTGCTTTGGGTGGTTTGCCTTTGGGTCAGAAGGAGCCGATGGTTCAGAAGCATGTCTTCACAGAGCTGTCAGTTAGTTTCTTTCTGAGGCTTTCTGCTTTTGAAGTAGTGGAGGGAGTTTTCTCTGCTCCAAGCGAAAGGTTGTATCCACCCTCTTCGGCTCCTACTTCCCAAACCCAGCTGTCCTTGCATTTTGAGCCTCAACATCCCACACCACAGGGACAGCCAGCTGAAGGTCTCCAGGAGACCCCCCCCCCCCAGAGTATACTGATATCTTTTATTACTTCTCTGGACATCCCCCCAAAAGAGTCCCTAGGAAGAGAAAGTGGAAAAAGAGGCACTTAAACTCTCCACAAGAGTCTGTAATGGAAGATACTGATTTTGGTAAGGGGAAGGGTCCCCAAGATCACCACCTGATGATGTCTCATTGAGCAAAGGGGTGGTTGGTCATCCAACAACCCTTCCCAAGAGGAATCTGTATTCTTGGAAGCCTTTGGGGCTGGCCCATCTATCTCCAAGGTGGCTATGCCCGCCGATGAGCTCATTGTTTTGATTTCTCGATGGGTGTGGAAGGAATGGGATTCCATTGAGCAGATTTTTAAGAGATCAGACAGAATCCTGGCACCACCCAAGTACAGGGAATTTTGGAGCAAAGAATACCAGTTGATGCCATGGTCGTAGAGGTGGCTAAAAAAGGAACTTGCAGGGCAAAGTTCTTCTGGTCATTCCCCTAATATGTAATGCAATTATGTAAATAATATGTAATGTATACATCAGTAAAAAAAAACCCTAACAGCGAATCTAGGGCACTGGAGAGATTCGGGAACCACATATATGCTTCAGTGAGTTTTGCACTTTAGTTGCTGAATTATTTGGCGCACATCACCAGACTCCAGAGGGATTTGATTAAAGAATTTGCCATATCCCTCTCTGGGGCCAGTACTTCTGAAGCAGAAAGCTTGGTTGGCTCACAGTTGGCTACCCTGCAGTCTGTTTCAAATTCGCTCATGAGGCTCATCTCACATGCAGCTGAAGGTACCTCCAGAGTGGCGGGTTCAGGCATTTCCGTTAGGAGGCATGCCTGGATGTACCTATGTAATTTTGCAGATCCCTTCGATTCTTCCTTCATCATTGCTACCTTTGACAGAAGTTCTTTGTTTGTCCCCAAAGTTAAGGATATACTGTCCAGGTGTGAGCAGGAAGGTAAAGCCCTGTCTGCTGTTGGCTTACATTTCTTTACTCCTCAAATAACCTTTTCTAGGAATTAATAAGGTGATTGAAAAATGTGGTTCAGAAAGTCCCAGGGTCACTTCCAAGATCCATGTGGAGACAGTTCCCTCAGTGGCAAAAGGGGGAACTCTAATGGAAGATGTTGCCCACATGGCAGAGGAGGTCTGCAAAACCAAGGATCTAGAGATACTTTCTCTGACAGGTCCTACCAGCGCTCCTGAAAGGATCCAGATCTGGAAGGCAGTCGGGTATCATTTATCCCTGCACCAGAGAGCATGGCTAGACATTACAAAAGACTCTTGGGTGCAGAGGATTATTTCCAGAGGTTATATAATACCCTTTTCACTCCCCTCCTGTGATAGTAAACAGAATTCACAGTGTTCCACCCACTCAGAGGAAAGCAACAGCACTAGAAATAAAGAAGCTTCTAGAAAAAAGATTCATCCAGGAGGTCCCCCCAGACCAGAAAGAGTTCGGAACTTACAGTTCTTTTTAGTGCCAAAGAAAACAGAGGACTTGAGACCAATTTTGGACCTCAGCAATCTGAGCAAGTCAGTTCAGTATACCAAATTCTTTATGGTCATGGTTCAGTCCTGTCTGCTGTTTCTGCACAAGGACAACTGGATGTGCTTGTTAGATCTTCAGGATGCATACTATCATATCAAAATGAACAGATGATCCAGAAGATTTCTACTCTTCCAGCTGGAAGCCAGTCACTACCAGTTCAGAGCTCTGCTGTTTGGTCTCACCACAGCCCCAGGGTGTTCACCAAATACATGGCAGTAGTGGGAGCTCACTTGAGACTGCAAGGATTCGGGGTGTTTCCTTACTTAGATGACTGGCTCATAACCACTCTAACCAGCGTCATCTGATCAAAGCACGTGATTATGTACTCCACTTGTGCTCTCACCTAGGAATTACTGTCAATCACAACAAATCTAGGAATTACTGTCAATCACAACAAATCTCAAGTAGAACCAACTCAAATATTGCAGTTCTTCAGCGCATCCTTTGACACAGTATCCCTGACAAGCCTCCCTTCCTTTATCAATGGTACAAACTATATGATTTCAAGTCAAAAAGCCCGATTGATCCTTCAAGCACTGGGGTCAATGTGTGCTACAGTAGTTTTGATTCCATTAGCAAGATACCACATGAGAATTCTTCAGTAAGCCTAATGACTCAGTGGTCTGTCCTTCAACAACCTTTGTCTACCCAAATCAAAATAACTCAAGCTTGCAAAAATGGTCTCCAGTGGTGGAGTTACTCTGATCAGATAATGCAAGGTCATCCCTTCATTCTCCCTCAGCCCAAGGCCATAGTTACAGTGGATACTTCCCAAATTGGATGAGGGGGCACTTCTTGGGAAAGACTGTCCAGGGCACACGGGCCCCTGAAGAGGCCAATATGCATATCAATGTCTTAGAAATGAGAGCTGTCCTCCTAATGTTGCAGGCCTTCCCAAGACACACTCCCTTCTGGGACTGTTGCTATTCAGATGGACAATATGTCAGTGCATCAACAAACAAGGATGAACCACATCTTACCTCCTGTGTCGAGAAACTTTGAGAGTGTTGCAGTGGGTGATCTCATCCAATCACTCCCTGATAGCAACGCACACTCCAGGAAAATCCAGCGTAATAGCAGTCAAGTTAAGCAGGTCCATTTTGATGCTTTGTGAGTGATCTCCCAACATGAAAGTGTCGGAAAAGCTATTCTGTTGATGGGGCCAACCTTGCTGCAACCTCTTTGCATTTCCTCTCAAATACAAGTCCAGCAGGTTCTTTGCCCTGATCCCCACACCGGGGTAGTCACAGAGAGAGACTCTTCCACACTTGGCCTCCCAGTCTCCTCTACACCTTTTCCCAAGTACCTCTAATCCCCAAATTCCTTCAGAAAGCATCTTGATTGAAGAGGACAGTCATCCTTAT
Organism: Protopterus annectens; assembly: GCF_019279795.1. Classification (NCBI taxonomy): domain Eukaryota; kingdom Metazoa; phylum Chordata; order Ceratodontiformes; family Protopteridae; genus Protopterus; species Protopterus annectens. Next base: position 163,347,955 of record NC_056748.1, read on the forward strand.
TGGTCTTGTAATATTTGTTTCCCCTTTCTCTGCCCTCATCTGCTTCGCCCACCATGGATTCTGGATCCAATTCTAGACCTCCCATCTTGCCCAGTATATTTGATTCACCCAAACATTTTAAGCTTAAAACTGACAGCATGGTTTCTCCAATTCCATTAATAGCTAGACAGCCCAGGCCGTCTTCCCCTGTACTTCACATTCTTCTATCTTCCCACAAAGCTTCCACTAGAAAAATTACAGAAGTAAATGGAAAAGATTTGTTCTTTGGACACAGCAAAATGACACTGACCCCTTTTCAGCACAGGTTCCTAAAGTTCTTGAATTTTTAGCAACAATTTTTAGGGAAGGTGCTAGTTCTTTATCTATTAAAGTACACTTTTCTGCCATTTCCAATTTTCACATTGGAGTAAATAATTTATCTTTAGCTTTTCCCAAACTTTGTAAGGCCTTTATACGGGGAGCCTTTCTTCTTAGACCCCCCCCCCCTACCGTGGGATCTGAATTTGATTTTACAATCATATCTGAACCCATTTGTTGAGGAAGCATGACAATGGACATCACAGATGGAAAGTTCTGGTGAATGCAGAACTATTGGGTTGAGATTGAGAGAGACCCCTGAGATTATATGGGGGGGGGGTGAACAATGTCTTAGGAGAAAGGGCTTTGTGATTTAGTGATCCTAGATGGAGATTGGCTCTCAAATATAGTGACAGCCATTTAGCTTTGGAAAGGGATAGACAGTGGTGTTCACTATTGGAGACGTTAAGTAATGAACCAGCAGATTTTGTCGGAGATTGTTTAAAAAAAGTCTGGTTAAAAAAATCAGTGAAACATAAAAAAAATCTAAATGTAGGAGAAATGAACTTTGACAATACATTTAAAGGAAACATTTAATTAGATTTTGTTCCCCTGCTAATCATCCTCAATCTGGGTAAGGAGTTGCTGTTGCATTTTTGCAGTTTGTTCCTGTGTCGCTGTTCCCTGTAATCAAATCAGGATACCTTTCTTGCTAATTTAACTATTCTATCCCCACACATATGCATGGACATTTTGGGGAAGATGTGCATGGCACTGTTTGCAAGGCAAAGAGATGAAGGGTGAAATAGCTGTCTGGTCATTTTATGACAGTAGCATAGAGGATTGATGTCATTTTATGACGGTAACATAGAGGATTGATGTCATTTTATGACGGTAACAGAGGATTGATGTCATCATTTTATGACAGTAACATAGAGGATTGATGACATTTTATGACGGTAACATAGAGGATTGATGTCATTTTATGACAGTAACACAGAGGATTTATGTCATCATTTTATGACAGTAACATAGAAGATTGATGTCATCATGGTGGTCCCTAATGTATATTAGTTGAAAAGTCGTCTTTTGCATTCTAATGCCAGAAAGCTGGTCACAATTTATGTCAGCTAATTACTAAGATCTCTTACTGAAATTCACTTACTTATCCCCAAAATTGAGTATACCTTTTCTTTCATATAACCCCTCTCTCTCTGATTAAACTGTTTCCTGACTTCAGACCAAAGAAAACATGGTTCTCAGATTCATAACTTTAGCTGAACTTTCTGAACACCATTGCCACACTATTCAGAATACTAAATGGATTCCAGTCTCAGCTAGGACCACCCTTCTCCTTAATAGGCTTGCCAGCAGGCAGTACTGCCCTCCAGGTCCCAGTAAACTTGTAGTTCACAGCACAACTTATTCCCTTTGAGGTAACGGCAGACTTACCAGAGAACAGTGCACCACAACCACTTGAGAACGATCAATCCTTTCACAAAGTAGCCCCCATGACCTGGAATACTCATCCTGATTATCTGACAGAGATAATATATTACCGTTCAAGAGAATACTAAAATTTCATCTGCAACAGAAATGTCAATGTAGGTGTTTTAGGGATGGATATAGGTTTGTTTATTTATTACATTTTGGTAACCAGGCGATTGGGCTGGTCAACAGACCATTTTTAGCCACAGCCCAGGCCCACTGAGCAGAAATGTAGGTAAAAATGTCTAGGGTAGCACACGTTTTACAGGATATTTACTGATGAGAGGTTTGCATACATACAGAGACAAACTACTTAGACATACGAAATCATAAGTCACAGTATGTATAGTTATGGATATTTAGCATCGTAATACAAAGAAGGTATTCCTAGAGAAAACACAGAGGTGTTTAATTAGTGATAAAAATGTAAAGGTTTACCTGTTTTACGTAGGTGAAACCCCAATTAGCCATTATCTTTGAGCACAGCCTTTTTCAATTTAGCTTTGAATTTGTTTAGGGTAGTTTATTGCTTGATATTTCTTGGTATTTTGTTCCAGTTAGAGGAAATGAGTTTAGAGAAGGCCTGTCCCCCCACTGATGTTTTGAATGTAGTTCTTAGGGATAAAGTTTCTTCTGGGTCTTCCCTGAATGAGTAGTTCTGCTGCCTAATTTACCTTGATTTGGGTGGGCAATGGCCTAATTTCATGATATTCAAAATTTGACCAGGTAATAGTAGTTTTGTTCTTTCACTGATAGGTAACCATTTAAATTGCTTCAGAAGTTGGCACAGGTGCATTACTTTCTTTAACACTTAATATTTGTTCTGTCCAGTACGTACTACAATTAGATTTTCATTGATACTTTTGGTTAATTTGCTTTTATGTGTATGTTTTTTAATATTTTGTATGCCTTACTGAGAAGTTTAGTCCTCTGACATTTTGTTTGCTTTGGCTCTGAAAACTGTCATCACTGTTGGTTATCATGTGTATAAAATTGCATGTTTGTACCATCTTGTTGCTTGGGAAGTGACTTTAAAAAGATCCTGTACCAGTTCCCTCAGCTAGAAAGTAAGTTGTTCCGTAGCTGTTGATGTCCTTCCATATCACTGTTGTAGTATTCATTACATTGGGGATCCCCTGCCAAGGGCAGCTCAACACTGGGCCAGTATACCAAAGGCTTTGGTTGTAATAGGAACGTTGTATATCTCAGGTATGCTCCACGTTCATGATGTAGGGGCATAAAGGTGATGTATGGACGTACCTTCCTCAGACCTTCTTTGCTGCCAGTCCAAACACCATCTTCAATCATTGGTCTGAAAGCTTCTTCATCTGCTGGTTACCAAGTTGTTTCATATAAGTGCCCCATTGGGGGTTTTGCTTCTTATCATTACATTTTCTTTTGGTTGTAAGGTTGCATGTCATCCAGAAAGGAGAAAATGCAAGTGTAGGGAGACAGCTTCCCCATAAGGACCATCATGAGCAATGTTTGTTTTGTTTGAGTGCTTCTCATGACCATATGTTGTGCCATATTTGTCAGGCATTTGTCCCAAAAACTCTTTGTAGTCATCTTTTCTCCTTATCCATCTACCTGAAAAAACAGCATTTTAAATTGTTGACACAGGGTACGATGGTGGAATCGTCCTGGCCCCGAGGGTCAGCTGTCTGCTAAGAAGAAGGCCAAAAATGTTAGGCTGATTTCTACTGTTATACTGCCTCCCCATACATCTCTCTTGAGGCCAGAGAAAGCCCAGAGGATCACCTGGTTTGTTCGTCAGCTTTCTCTACCATGACTGTTTCTGTGGCGGGCATGGATTTGGCTTCTCGCACCTGCTCAAAGGCTCTGTAGAAATCCATTTCATATGTTCAAGAGGAACTGGTGCTGATAATATGTGAGGGACCAAAAGGTGTTCCACAGATTCTTGTTAGGTAGGAGATTCCCACTACTTTGATTGTCGGCAGGGGTCCTGACCTAAGATGTTTCGTTCAGATGTCCCTTTAAAGAAGAAGCAGAAGTCAAATTGTATTTTCCCTGCTCCTAAGGATCCTCAGCATGAATGGCAGGACTTTACACAGGGGTTGTTTAATGCTCTCATGGCTTTGAAGCCCCCTCGGGGAGTCTCTGTTTCTGCTCCTCCTTGGTCCTCTACTCCTCTTAAGAGGCCCAGGGAGCAGGACTCTTCCAATGAGGACTTAGACTCTGAAGAAGAGTCTTTGGTCTATTCCTCTCAGATTCCCTCTCCTCTGGATTATGGTTCTGAGGGGGAAGACTGCATTAGTCCACATTCTCCTTTTGAGAAGATTTCTTTTAGGTATACTATTTCTTGTATGATGGAATTTAAGTGGACACATTTTTCCGCAGTATCTCAGGCTCCTGATTCCCAGCCCCTGCGTTTTATAAGGTGCCTAATGATTGTAAATTTCTTTATAAGTGTCACTCTGCTGTGACCTGCCCCCCTACTATTTCTGTTTCTCCTGACTAGCCTTCCAAGCTTCTGCCTTCTACTGAACAGCTTCTTTCTGAAAAAGGACAGTAGAACCATGGAAAGATTGGGCAAAAAGGTGTACACTGCTGCTATTCTGGCCTTTAGGTTTGTCAATTTTTATTTATTTATTAATATTTGTTAACTGGGAAAGTCTGACTTGGAACAAAGCCAATTTTTAGCGGTGGCCCGGGGAGAAATGCTCCAGACACATGTCTTTGTACCGTGGGAGGAAACCGGAGCACCTGGAGAAAACCCACACGAACCCAGGGAGGACATGCAGACTCCGCACAGAAGGCACCCCAGCTGAGAATCAAACTGGAGAACCTCTTGCTGTGAGGCACTGCTGCACCACTGTGCCGTCCCGATTTCCAGACCTATATGACCAGGTATATTTAGCCCTTCTCTCTCAGGCTTTCCAAGTTATTTCAGACCTTCCATATTCTGAGGGGGGGGAGGCTTTGTCCCTCTCTCCATTGGGAGGTCCTGTTCTCGAGTAGCTCGCCATTCCATTAAATGTAGTTATGACCCATGTGATGCCTGTCCTGGAGATGCTACTTTTGGTATTGTGTTATGGTGTTATTCTTGGCTTTGCTTTCAGCCTCTGCTTGATGAGGCCAAGATGATGGATACTCCTCTTAACAATAAAAATCTCTTTGGTTCTGCAGCTGTTGAGTTTTTTAAGTCTGTTCAGGAGAAAGGTAAGGCTAGCAGGCATTTATTTCCCCTGTTCCCAAATTTCAGAGGAATTATCTCACAAAGTCTGCCTTTGCATGTAGACGGTCTTGCCCTCCTCCCAAGGGTAAAAAGGGTACTAGAAGGGCTCCTCCTTCTAAATCTACTCAGACTTCTACAGGTCAGAAGCCTCTTTTTCCAGACAAGATAGGTTCTGTCTGGCTGTCTTCTTCCCTCTCTCCTAAGCCAAGTTCTATCTCTCTGTCTTTCTTTGTCCCTTCACAGTTGGTTAAGGATCACCCAGGATTCTTGGGTTCTTTTCATCATTCCTCAGGGGTATTACATGGTTTGGAAATTCCTTCCTCCTCTTTTGGGCATTCCTCAACCTTCTTAGGAACAGCTGCCATTTTTTCCCAGTGGCTCTTCAGAGTCTTTTGTCTCAAGGCAGCATCCATGCAGTTAGTACCCCTCAAAAGGGGAAGGGGTTTTATTCCTGAATGTTTCTGGTTCCCAGAAAAGAAGGCACCTGGAGACCCATTCTTGATCTTTCCCAGCTCAACACCTTTTTACAAGGTCCCTCCTTTCGAATGCTGTCTCTTCAGACCAATTTTCCTCTCCTCCTACCTCAGGCTTTCCTGGTCTCTCGGGATCTCAAGGATGCCCATCTCCGTACTCCTATTCATCCCCCTTTTCAGAAAATGTTTGTTTCTCTGCTTCTTCCTTGCATTGTCAGTTCTCTGCTTTGCTCTTGGGCCTCTCTGCTGCCCCAAGGTTCTTCACCAAATGCCTCGCTCCTGTGATTGCCTTTTGCAGGATGAGAGGAATACAGATCTTTCCTTATATGGACAACCTGCTAATTCAGGCTTCTACTCCAGAGACCTTGCTTCAGCACTTTCACTATGCTGTTTGCTTCTTGCAGAGACTAGGGTTTACAGTGAATTTCCAGAAATCCTTCCTGACTCCTTCTCAGGGTCATGTTTTCTTGGATGCAGGCTGCAGACCATTCCTATGCTGCCATCCCTGTCTCCTCCCAAGGCTTTAACTCTGATTGCATTTTTTTCAGTCCCTTCTTCCTCTGGTCTCAGTTATAGCCAGGGAGTTTTTAAGGACTCTGGGATTCATGGCGTCCACCATTCCTGTGCTTCCTGTAATCAGGCTTCATTTTAGAAAGTTGCAGTCGTTCCTAAAGTCAGTCTGGCTTCAGCATTGTCATCCTTTGGACTTTCCAGTTCCTCTACTTCCATGCCCCAAGCTAGAGCTTTGGTGGTGGATTCAACAACTGTCTCTCAACCCAGGACTTCCTTTCCAGCCTCCAGTCCCCTCTCAGGAACTCTCTTCAGATGCTTCCGATGTGGGATGGGGAGATTCTTTCAGCTCTTTGAATGCTCAGGGTCTTTGATCCCTTCGTCAGAAGAAAGACCATATTAACATCAAAAAGATGAGGGCTCTTCTTCTGGCCTTCCTTCTGGGTCCCCTCAAAGTCATACAGACAATACCACAGTGATGTGGTATAGTAACAAGTGTGTGTGTGGGGGGGGCACGGTCTTACCTTTTATGCAGACTAGCTCTTCATGTTTGGAATCTGGCTATCTGGTATCAAGTAACACTTCAGGCTGTTTATATTCCTTCAGAACAAAACATTGTGGCAGATTCTCTGAGCAGGTCCATAACACAGTCTCATGAATGGATGCTTAACAGAGCTGTGTTTCTGTACATTGTCCACCAGTGGGGTACTCCTCAGGTAGATCTTTTTGCCTCCCCTCTGAACGGACGATTCCCTCTGTTTTGCATCAGAGTCCCATGTCCACTGGCTTGGAAGGTGGTCGCTTTTTCTCTTGGAAGGGGATGTTTCTTTGTCTTCCTTCCCCTCCTGTCATACCGAGGGTCCTGCTCAGGGTGGAACAGGACTCCCCTAAAATATTGCTGGTGACTCCCTTTTGGCCCAGACAGCATTGGTTCCCCCTTCTGCATCTAACCAAGGGCAATCACCAGAAGGATCTACTCTCACAAGGCAATGGGTCTCTCATCCACACTTGTCCATTCCTCAGCTGACACTGTGGGTGATAGGGTTTTGATCCGTTTTAGACACCTTTTTATTAGAATGTGCTTTGGGTTCTGCAGGAAGCTAGAAAACCCACTACCAGGAAATCTCATTTATCCAAAGGGGAAGAGATTTTCTGTTTGATGTCTTAGTCATAACTTGGATCAACTTTCTGTGGAAGTTCCTTTGGTTCTGTCTTACTTCACATTTGTGTAAATTGCTCAATACTGGATTAGCATACCCTTCAGTTAAAGCCCACCTTTCCGCTATTTCTGCTTGTCTGCCTTTAGCAGTTCCTTTTGCTTCTAGATTTGAGGGCAAACAATTCTTTAAAGGTGCCCTTCATATTAGCCCTCCCAGTAAGCCTATTCCTCCTTCTTTGGACCTTAATTGTTTTCTTTAATATTTGACTCTGGCTCCTTTTCAAACCTGCAGCTTCAGCTTCCTTACAGTATTGTGCAAAGAAGACTGGTCTTCTTTTGGCCCTTACTTCAGCTAGTGTGTCAGCCCTTATGGCTGTAACTCCTTTTTTAGTTTTTCGTAGGGACAGGGTGTCTTTTTATACTGATCCTTCTTTTATGCCCAATGGTTAATAAGTTATCTCTTAATCAGTCTATTCATTTACGCACCTTTTTCCTTCTCCGCAGTCTGCTAGTGAGAAGATTCTTAACACCTTGAATTTGCATAGACAACTCTGATATTATTTAGATAAAACTAAAGCCATTTGTAAATCTGAGCAACTTTTTTGTTTCTTTTCATCCTAGATCTTTAGGTTTGGCTATTTCTTAGCAAACTTTCTTCTTGGATCTCTAAGGCCATTTTCTTTTGTTATTATTTTCATGGTAAAAGCCTCTCTTCTTTTGTTGAGACTCACTCTACCAGGGCTGTGGCTTCTTCTGGTGCTTTTTTTCAAAGAATTGGATACCAAGTGCATCCTTGAAGCAGCTACTTGGACCTCTGTACATACTTTAACCAAAAATTATAATTTGGATATGGTTGGCAGGGCAGTCCTGATTGGCCTTCTTGAAGGCTCTGCTGGACCTTCCTCTTTGCATGTTTCCTCTTGAGCTTTTGTACACTTCCTCGTGTAATGAATACTGCAACAGTGATATGGAAGGACATAGTACAGTTAATGAATACTGCAACAGTGATATGGAAGGACATAGTACAGTTAATGAATACTGCAACAGTGATATGGAAGGACATAGTACAGTTAATGAATACTGCAACAGTGATATGGAAGGACATAGTACAGTTATGTAGAATCTCTTCACTCTCCCTAATGTAATGAATACTGCAACAGTGATATGGAAGGACATAGTACAGTTAATGAATACTGCAACAGTGATATGGAAGGACATAGTACAGTTAATGAATACTGCAACAGTGATATGGAAGGACATAGTACAGTTAATGAATACTGCAACAGTGATATGGAAGGACATAGTACAGTTATGTAGAATCTCTTCACTCTCCCTAATGTAATGATACTACAGCAGTGAAATGGAAGGACATAGTACAGTTATGTAGAATCTCTTCACTCTCCCTATTGTAATGATACTACAACAGTGATGGAAGGACATAGTACAGTTATGTAGAATCTCTTCACTCTCCCTATTGTAATTATACAACAGTGATATGGAAGGACATAGTACAGTTATGTAGAATCTCTTCACTCTCCCTATTGTAATGATACAACAGTGAAATGGAAGGACATAGTACAGTTATGTAGAATCTCTTCACACTCCCTATTGTACTGAATACTGCAACAGTGATATGGAAGGACATAGTACAGTTATGTAGAATCTCTTCACTCTCCCTGTTGTAATGATACTACAACAGTGAAATGGAAGGACATAGTACAGTTATGTAGAATCTCTTCACTCTCCCTAATGTAATGATACTGCAACAGTGATATGGAAGGACATAGTACAGTTATGTAGAATCTCGTCACTCTCCCTATTGTAATGATACTACAACAGTGATATGGAAGGACATAGTACAGTTATGTATAATCTCTTCACTCTCCCTAATGTAATGATACTGCAACAGTGATATGGAATGACATAGTACAGTTAATGAATACTGCAACAGTGATATGGAAGGACATAGTACAGTTAATGACTACTGCAACAGTGATATGGAAGGACATAGTACAGTTATGTAGAATCTCTTCACTCTCCCTAATGTAATGATACTGCAACAGTGATATGGAAGGACATAGTACAGTTAATGAATACTGCAACAGTGATATGGAAGGACATAGTACAGTTATGTAGAATCTCTTCACTCTCCCTAATGTAATGATACTGCAACAGTGATATGGAAGGACATAGTACAGTTATGTAGAATCTCTTCACTCTCCCTAATGTAATGATACTGCAACAGTGATATGGAAGGACATAGTACAGTTATGTAGAATCTCTTCACTCTCCCTAATGTACTGATACTGCAACAGTGATATGGAAGGACATAGTACAGTTGTGTAGAATCTCTTCACACTCCCTATTGTAATGATACTACAACAGTGAAATGGAAGGACATAGTACAGTTATGTAGAATCTCTTCACTCTCCCTAATGTACTGAATACAACAGTGATATGGAAGGACATAGTACAGTTATGTAGAATCTCTTCACTCTCCCTATTGTACTGAATACTGCAACAGTGATATGGAAGGACATAGTACAGTTATGTAGAATCTCTTCACTCTCCCTATTGTACTGAATACTGCAACAGTGATATGGAAGGACATAGTACAGTTATGTAGAATCTCTTCACTCTCCCTAATGTAATGATACTACAACAGTGATATGGAAGGACATAGTGCAGTTATGTAGGATCTCTTCACTCTCCCTATTGTAATGATACAACAGTGAAATGGAAGGACATAGTACAGTTATGTAGAATCTCTTCACTCTCCCTATTGTACTGAATACAACAGTGATATGGAAGGACATAGTACAGTTATGTAGAATCTCTTCACTCTCCCTATTGTAATGATACTACAACAGTGAAATGGAAGGACATAGTACAGTTATGTAGAATCTCTTCACTCTCCCTAATGTAATGATACTACAACAGTGAAATGGAAGGACATAGTACAGTTATGTAGAATCTCTTCACTCTCCCTATTGTACTGAATACAACAGTGATATGGAAGGACATAGTACAGTTATGTAGAATCTCTTCACTCTCCCTATTGTAATGATACTACAACAGTGAAATGGAAGGACATAGTACAGTTATGTAGAATCTCTTCACTCTCCCTAATGTAATGATACTACAACAGTGAAATGGAAGGACATAGTACAGTTATGTAGAATCTCTTCACTCTCCCTATTGTACTGAATACTGCAACAGTGATATGGAAGGACATAGTACAGTTATGTAGAATCTCTTCACTCTCCCTATTGTACTGAATACAACAGTGATATGGAAGGACATAGTACAGTTATGTAGAATCTCTTCACTCTCCCTATTGTAATGATACTGCAACAGTGAAATGGAAGGACATAGTACAGTTATGTAGAATCTCGTCACTCTCCCTAATGTAATGATACTACAACAGTGAAATGGAAGGACATAAAACAGTTATGTAGAATCTCTTCACTCTCCCTAATGTAATGATACTGCAACAGTGATATGGAAGGACATAGTACGGTTATGTAGAATCTCGTCACTCTCCCTAATGTAATGATACTGCAACAGTGACATGGAAGGACATAGTACAGTTATGTAGAATCTCTTCACTCTCCCTATTGTAATGATACTACAACAGTGAAATGGAAGGACATAGTGCAGTTATGTAGAATCTCTTCACTCTCCCTATTGTAATGATACTACAACAGTGATATGGAAGGACATAGTACAGTTATGTAGAATCTCTTCACTCTCCCTAATGTAATGATACTACAACAGTGATATGGAAGGACATAGTACAGTTATGTAGAATCTCTTCACTCTCCCTAATGTAATGATACTACAACAGTGACATGGAAGGACATAGTACAGTTATGTAGAATCTCTTCACTCTCCCTAATGTAATGATACTACAACAGTGATATGGAAGGACATAGTACAGTTATGTAGAATCTCTTCACTCTCCCTATTGTAATGATACAACAGTGATATGGAAGGACATAGTACAGTTATGTAGAATCTCTTCACTCTCCCTATTGTACTGAATACAACAGTGAAATGGAAGGACATAGTACAGTTATGTAGAATCTCTTCACTCTCCCTATTGTAATGATACTGTAACAGGGATATGGAAGGACATAGTACAGTTGTGTATAATCTCTTCACTCTCCCTATTGTAATGATACTACAACAGTGAAATAGAAGGGCATAGTACAGTTATGTAGAATCTCTTCACACTCCCTATTGTACTGAATACTGCAACAGTGATATGGAAGGACATAGTACAGTTATGTAGAATCTCTTCACTCTCCCTATTGTAATGATACTACAACAGTGAATGGAAGGGACATAGTACAGTTATGTAGAATCTCTTCACTCTCCCTAATGTAATGATACAACAGTGATATGGAAGGACATAGTACAGTTATGTAGAATCTCTTCACTCTCCCTAATGTAGTGATACTACAACAGTGATGGAAGGACATAGTACAGTTATGTAGAATCTCTTCACTCTCCCTATTGTGATGATAATACAACAGTGAATGGAAGGACATAGTACAGTTATGTAGAATCTCTTCACTCTCCCTAATGTAATGATACAACAGTGATATGGAAGGACATAGTACAGTTATGTAGAATCTCTTCACTCTCCCTAATGTAATGATACTACAACAGTGAAATGGAAGGACATAGTACAGTTATGTAGAATCTCTTCACTCTCCCTAATGTAATGATACTGCAGTAGTGATATGGAAGGACATAGTACAGTTATGTAGAATCTCTTCACTCTCCCTGTTGTAATGAATACTGCAACAGTGATATGGAAGGATACTGCAGCAGTGAAATGGAAGGACATAGTACAGTTGTGTAGAGTCTCTTCACTCTCCCTATTGTAATGATACTGCAACAGTGATATGGAAGGACATAGTACAGTTATGTAGAATCTCTTCACTCTCTCTAATGTAATGATACTGCAACAGTGATATGGAAGGACATAGTACAGTTATGTAGAATCTCTTCACTCTCCCTATTGTACTGAATACAACAGTGAAATGGAAGGACATAGTACAGTTAATGAATACTGCAACAGTGATATGGAAGGACATAGTACAGTTATGTAGAATCTCTTCACTCTCTCTAATGTAATGATACTACAACAGTGAAATGGAAGGACATAGTACAGTTATGTAGAATCTCTTCACTCTCCCTGTTGTAATGAATACTGCAACAGTGATATGGAAGGACATAGTACAGTTATGTAGAATCTCTTCACTCTCCCTATTGTACTGAATACAACAGTGAAATGGAAGGACATAGTACAGTTAATGAATACTGCAACAGTGATATGGAAGGACAGAGTACAGTTATGTAGAATCTCTTCACTCTCCCTATTGTACTGAATACAACAGTGATATGGAAAGACATAGTACAGTTATGTAGAATCTCTTCACTCTCCCTAATGTAATGAATACTGCAACAGTGATATGGAAGGACATAGTACAGTTATGTAGAATCTCTTCACTCTCCCTATTGTAATGATACTACAACAGTGAAATGGAAGGACATAGTACAATTATGTAGAATCTCTTCACTCTCCCTATTGTAATGATACTACAACAGTGAAATGGAAGGACATAGTACAGTTGTGTAGAGTCTCTTCACTCTCCCTAATGTAATCATACAACAACAGTGAAATGGAAGGACATAGTACAGTTGTGTAGAGTCTCTTCACTCTCCCTAATGTAATGAATACTGCAGCAGTGATATGGAAGGACATAGTACAGTTATGTAGAATCTCTTCACTCTCCCTAATGTAATGAATACTGCAACAGTGATATGGAAGGATACTGCAGCAGTGAAATGGAAGGACATAGTACAGTTGTGTAAAATATTGCCATAACAATAGGTGCCCTTCCCTTCACTGTTGCAGTATTCCTTCCCTCCCTCCTTACCATAACAGTAGGTGTCCTTCCCTTCACTGTTGCAGTATTCCCTCCCTCCCTCCCTACCATAACAGTAGGTGTCCTTCCCTTCACTGTTGCAGTATTCCTTCCCTCCCTCCTTACCATAACAGTAGGTGTCCTTCCCTTCACTGTTGCAGTATTCACTCCCTCCCTCCTTACCATAACAGTAGGTGTCCTCCCCTTCACTGTTGCAGTATTCACTCCCTCCCTCCTTACCATAACAGTAGGTGTCCTTCCCTTCACTGTTGCAGTATTCCTTCCCTCCCTCCTTACCATAACAGTAGGTGTCCTTCCCTTCACTGTTGCAGTATTCACTCCCTCCCTCCTTACCATAACAGTAGGTGTCCTTCCCTTCACTGTTGCAGTATTCCCTCCCTCCCTCCCTACCATAACAGTAGGTGTCTTTCCCTTCACTGTTGCAGTATTCCTTCCCTCCCTCCTTACCATAACAGTAGGTGTCCTTCCCTTCACTGTTGCAGTATTCCCTCCCTCCCTCCTTACCATAACAGTAGGTGTCCTTCCCTTCACTGTTGCAGTATTCACTCCCTCCCTCCTTACCATAACAATAGGTGTCCTTTCCTTCACTGTTGCAGTATTCACTCCCTCCTTACCATAACAGTAGGTGTCCTTCCCTTCACTGTTGCAGTATTCACTCCCTCCCTCCTTACCATAACAGTAGGTGTCCTTCCCTTCACTGTTGCAGTATTCACTCCCTCCCTCCTTACCATAACAGTAGGTGTCCTTCCCTTCACTGTTGCAGTATTCAGTCCCTCCCTTCCCCCACTTTTCCTCCTTTTGGATGTTCCTTTTTATACTCCCTTTAACTGTTGTCCCTCCTGGGGCTTTTCAGTTCTGAAGAAGGTACTTTCATACGCCACCTTTATGCCCAACACCATGAGCAGAGAGCATGTTTGTGATGTACGACATCCCTATTACAACCTAAGGCTTTGGTATAGTGGGCTGACATCGGAACATTGAAGGGGAGTACGTCTACTGTTAACATATGTTAAGATTTTGTACAACTGTACTTTTTCCAGCACTCTTGTGGCCTATGTTATCATGTAAACTTGCTAACAGTTTAACAAAATGAAGGAGAGTACTTCAACTCATTTTGAATAGGCGGACACATTTAGTAATGCATTTTATTACTTTGTTTCAGGACAGCCTACAGACATTAGGAGCAGAAATAGAGCGATTAATGACACAACAAAAGGCACAGCAGCGGCAGCTAAAACAAACTTAGCACTAATTAAAGCATACTGGAACAGTTTTGTGTACCATGTAGCATGCAAAGGGTGCTACAAATTAGACATTTTTAAGGTTTTACCACAAGTTCTGGAACACTCCTAAATGTTGATGATCTGTGCTCTGTATGGAATTGAATGGAATGTACGAAGATTTTAAACGTGTACTCTGCACTCTGGAATGAAGCTGTGACTCCAAAGTTAGACTGCATCCGCCAGCTATATCTTCTGAATGTAACAAAGTCTTCATTTTGCTGCATTGTTTTTGTTTTTATGTACATGTCTATTAAACTTAGTAGTGTTGTTTAGTTCACTCTAAGGGGATTTAGGACATACTGATTGTTTGTTGCTCTTAAGGCATTTTGCCTTGTCTTTGCACTTACCAGACTCTGGCATGTAACTTGAGCAGTTAAGCATCTGACAAATTCAACAACTTAGCATGAAGCTTCTCATCTAGTACTTAATGGCCCGAGTGGTTATGCTGTTTTAGCCTGTCACTGGAAATTGATGCTTTGTTATGCATTGTAGAGCAGTGTTTATTAGGTCTCAGACACAAGTGGGGCATCACAGGAACAAGCAAAAGTAAAAAGCTGTTAGCTCCTAATGAGTACACCTTGAATCGCAGGTTTGTATATTCCACTTGCATTTTATTGCTAAAGGTTTGGTACTCCAGCAAACTTAGAGTGAAGGAAATCTTTAGCTGATATTGCACTCTGTGTGGCTGGGGTAGGTGAGTTTTGCCGTTTCACACTGCAGACCACTGAATTCTGTTCCAGTGTATGAATTTAACAAGGTATACATGTCCAGGCAACACACAGGAACTAAAATCACTTGGATATTTTCTGTATCTTTGAGTTGTTTCATTAGATTCCTGCTGCTTAATACTTAGTTTTTTTTTCTTTTATGGAGGATTATATGAAGGTTATACTTTAGATTGTGCTCCTGGAAAGTAAGAACATTAATGCTTTTTTTTACAAGATAAGTTTCCTCTGATTTGCCTAATGGCACTGTTAACTAAACTGGAAATGAAGACGCTTCTGTAAACCCACATGGAAGTTTTACAGCAAGTAATATACTCCCAGCCTTGCTTAGGCATTTCAAATTGAATAATCACAGATTTTGACATTTTTATAGAACTATATTTTTTACACTACATTGCTTTCCTGATTCAAAGGTGGGATTTGTAAATATTAGCTTATTTCAGCACCCTCTGCACCCCATAATGTGGGAAGCAAGCCCTCCCATCCTCTTGAACGTATATATACCAACTCTGAGATCGCCATCTTGTACTTAGTGTATGTAAGTTTATTTTTTCAGCCATTCAGTCTCCGTGTTTCAGCGGGTCCCAACATTTTAAGAGGTTAACAGATAATTGACTCACTTGAACAAGAAAATACAGTTCCAAAGGAACGCTCGAGTGTAGCAGTATGAAGTAGCTAAAATTAGCTGTAAGTAAACTGTAGATGAACACTAATAGTGCCTTAAAAGTAAATTTATTTGAGCGCGCTTTCGTCTAAAGTAACAAGACTTCATCAGAAACATTTAAATGACAAAACCAGTAGTGCTTTTATATCTTACAACAATTGAATAATTGCCAATCAATGAAAATACTTCCCTCTCATTATTTAAAGAAACATTTCTACTGTTCACAGTTCATCCATTTAAAAGTACCCTTTTAAACATCTATACTTTACTGTTTAAAATACTACCTAGTAATATAAACTTTACTAAACCATTAGTTCAAAACTTTTGCAAAAAAATTGTACATTAATGTAAACATTGTATGAAAAAACATTAAAAAACATAATATAAAAATGTTTTACAACTTGAATGGTATTTTAAAAGAGGCATAATACTACATGTTTCGTTTATACCTGGAAAATGGGTGGAGTTCAGTCTTATTTGCCACTTTAACTCTTCCCTTTCCAACCTATTTTTCCAATCACCTCCCCTGTGGTCATTACCTAGGTTCTCCAAAATACCAAAGTGGAAGGTTTTACAGGAGTTATTATTCCTGAAATGTTTCCTAAAGAGCATTGTTTTCGTCCTCACGTCTAATAGTGTAAAGATGTTCATATATCCGTCTGCGAAGAGCTCTCTCAGTTTTCCCAATGTAAAACTGCTGACAGTTCTGACAGACAGAAAGATAGACTAGTTGTTTAGAACCACATGAGCCTCTCTTCAAATATACTTTCCTCTTAGGTGTCCCTATCTCCACCCAATCGACATTTAAAATATATGAACAGTAAGCACAAGAACCACATCTCCTAGTTCCTCTGTATATATCGTTTGTCTTTATGGGATGTTCTAGTAAATATTTAAGGTTGCTACTAGTTTTGAACACAAAACAAGTTTTTTTCCCACAACATCCATTAAACTTTCTTCACCCTTAAACATCACCCAATTTCTCCTATTTGTTGAATGTCCTTCACCTGGGAACCATAAGTCAGTACCATAGATTGTGTGTAATTTTGTTTATTACTGTCCCCAAGTTGTTCAACTTCATTTTTTGAACTCAAATGATTACCTGGAATATAACAGTTGTCACCCAGTACATACCAATAAAAATATTGTAAAGGGCCAAATGGTCAGGATAGCAAGAATGTGCTCTTCTGAAGAGACTTGTAAGAACGAGATAGCTTACTTACTTCATCTTTTTATGGAAAGACGGTACCCAACTTCTCTGTTACACTCTATTCGTGAAGGAGTTTTAAACGAATGGGGTAAGAAATATGTACCCCTATTGGGGAAACCTATTGAGAGTTCAAAAAACTAAGTTGAACAAATTGGGGACAGTAATAAACAAAATTACACACAATCTATGGTACTGACTTATGGTTCCCAGGTGAAGGACATTCATCGAATAGTTAGGAGAAATTGGGTGATGTTTAAGGGTGAAGAAAGTTTAATGGATGTTGTGGGAAAAAAAACTTGTTTTGTGTTCAAAACTAGTAACAAACTTAAATATTTACTAGACCATCCCATAAAGACAAATGATATATACAGAGGAACTAGGAGATGTGGTTCTTGTGCTTATTGTTCATATATTTTAAATGTCGATTGGGTGGAGATAGGGACACCTAAGAGGAAAGTATATTTGAAGAGAGGCTCATGTGGTTCTAAACAGCTAGTCTATCTTTCTGTCTGTCAGTACTGTCAGCAGTTTTACGTTGGGAAAACTGAGAGAGCTCTTCGCAGACGGATATATGAACATCTTTACGCTATTAGACGTGAGGATGAAAACAATGCTCTTTATAAACATTTCAGGGATAATAACTCCTGTAAAACCTTCCACTTTGGTATTTTGGAGAACCTAGGTAATGACCACAGGTGAGGTGATTGGAAAAATAGGTTGGAAAGGGAAAAGTTGAAGTGGCAAATAAGACTGAACTCCACCCATTTTCCAGGTATAAACGAAACATGTAGTATTATGCCTCTTTTAAAATACCATTCAAGTTGTAAAACATTTTTATATTATGTTTTTTAATAATGTTTTTTCATACAATGTTTATATTAATGTACAATTTTTTGTAAAAGTTTTTACTAATGGTTTAGTAAAGTTTATATTAAATATACTAGGTAGTCTTTTAAACAGTAAAGTATAGATGTTTAAAAGGGTACTTTTAAATGGATGAACTGTGAACAGTAGAAATGTTTCTTTAAATAATGAGAGGGAAGTATTTTAATTGATTGGCAATTATTCAATTGTTGTAAGATTATAAAAGCACTACTGGTTTTGTCATTTAAATGTTTCTGATGAAGTCTTGTTACTTTAGATGAAAGCGCGCTCAAGTAAATTTATTTTTAAGGCACTATTAGTCTTCGTCTACAGTTTACTTACAGCTAATTTTAGCTACTTTATACTGCTACACTCGAGCGTTCCTTTGGAACTGTATTTTCTTGTTCAAGTTGGTTGGTAGCAGTTCCTGTGCTTTCTTTTTACAGATAATTGACTCAAATGAAGAACAAACAGGTTTCAGTACTGAATTACTAATGCTACATTGAGTGTGTCAGCATGTGTCATGTGCCTGATGTTCTTTGGATTCTGGAATGGTGCTACAGCAAGGCCAGACATTGAGGACCCTCCTTTATGGGTCTTTCATTGGCTATGTCTTCATTATATTTTGTTAAAATCACACATTTAGGGAAAATCACATGTCCATAATGCTACATGTCATGAGGCAGAGCACTGGCTTTAGTGCATGCTTCCCCAAGAGTACCCCATTTTGTTTTTGTTGCTCAAACAGGTGAATGTTAGTCCTTGCTGTCATTAGAAAAGTTCTGCAAGTCTGTAAGGCCGTCAGATTATTGTCAAGGATCCACACCAGCACACTGCCTGAGTAGTGGTCTTACTTCCTAAGGATGGCCCTCAAGTGTCTCACAGTGTTGCCCTTTCTGGTGGAAAGCAATCTCTGTTTCTTTTCAGATGAATGCCTTTATCGGTACCAAATTAAATACTCTTCATTCTTGGTTATTCCTGTCATTGCAAAGGTGCAGCAGATAATAGAAGTGACTGACATTGGTGAGTGCACAGGGCTATGCTTGATGGTTAGCAGAATCTTCATAATTTTGTTTGCGTCCCCAAAAGTGCAAGCATTGCACTGAGCTGAGAGTTACGGGTGGTTTCATAGCTGTCAAGCATTCACAGACCTCCTCCTGGTACCAGACCATCTTTGCTGAATCTTGAAGTGGTAGACAATCCCTGCCAGTTTTTTGATGATGGGTGTTATCTTCATTCATTTTAACCTGTTACAGATTGTCACCATGTGCATCAGTTGCAGTCAAGAGAGCTTACCTAGTCTCTCAAATGGCACAGAGATTGTGGTTCTTCTTGGTTAGAGACGCCCCATATGAAAGCAGTTGGAGCTGGGGGCTTTGTAGAAGATGCTGCCCTCCCATTTATAAGTCTTTACCTCCAAGTGGAAACATTTCTCAGTTTGTGTGAAGCCAATGAAATTGAATTTTTCCAGACTCTCAGCTTATAGACCATTTTGCTGTATATTAGACATCTTAGACCTCAGGTATTTCAGTGTCATGGTGTGTGTGTTAAAGGTTTCACAACCTTGTGGCCCAGCACTACCTTTGATGAAAGTCCTTAAAGGAGTGCTGCATCTCTATCCTCATTTGAAGTACCCATCCCTCCTTAGGACCTGAAATTTATAGTTGACAGGCTTGCCAGTCTACCTTTTCAGCCTGCTGGTCTGGGGATGTTGAAATTATTTTCATGGAAAATGATTTTCCTGATGGTCATCACCATCACCTTTACCCACAGGATCTTGGAGAGTGAAGTCCTTATGTACAGGGAACCATGGTTGGTCTTTCCTAAGAATACACTATCCATCAGAATAAAATTGTTTCCATCTGAAGATAATTTGAGTTGTCTGTCCATTAACCTCCAGGTTTTCTTTGCAGGGATGGAAACTAGAACAGAGAGGGTCCTTCACACCTTGAATGACCACTGGCATTTCACCTTCTGCCCATGTAAGGTGCTGGAGTTAAGAAAGACAAACCGGTTATTTATCTCCTTTAACCCAAGCAGAGAAGGGACATGGTTACCAAGCAGATAGTTTCCAAAGGGATTTCCTTCTCCGTTATATTGTTTTTGTGTGACAGGCCACTAACCACATAGCTAAGCACAGCAGTCTGAGCTCATTCTGCTGGGGGAATGGATGCATCCAGCAGATGCTTGAAGAATGTCTCCACTGCATTTGTCTGCAGCATTGACCAGTTGTTCCTTGGTGCATTCCTTCACCAGGCAGTACTGCTTGTCTGTAGCCTGGGAAGTTGTGCTTATTGGGATGTTGGTGCTGCAGAACTCTGCTTGTGAGCTGTCTTCCTGTGCGACTCCTGGCTGCTTCACTCTGTTAACTGTTAAGTCCATCAAGGAGGGTCCTGGAATGTTACATATAACCGCATCAGTTAATGTATGAGAGGACCGTCCTTGATAAATTTGGAATACCTTTCCTTTTCTCCTTGTGGAGTTTTCCAATGCCAGCCTCAGCTGTCAGAGTTCCCTGTTAGTTGGGCAAGTGTGTGCATTTTATAATGTTTTGTAATATGCCAAGTGTTTATTGCTTGATTTTATTTTTTTGTTTTGCTACTTTTTGCCTGTCACTCATCAACCCTTTCCTGGTTAAATTGGCCCAATCATTCCGCATCCCTGGGGTGAAGGCTGATTTGGAGGAACCATCATTTAGACTGCTATCAGGGTGGTTCCAAGGTTTTCTTGTAACTTTCCCTAGCCCTAACTGCCAGCACCCAGTAAGGTAACAAGAAGTGATATGCATTGTGCTATCCACAGAGACCATCCCCTCCCTTCCTTCCAAGCAACCCTGCATCTAGCCACATGGCATGAGGGAGTGGTTTCTGTGGTCTCTGCAAGAAGAAAGTGCATTGCCCATTGTGCCCGTACAATCCTCCCTGCCTGACCTGCCTTGTGCTGAGGCCTGTTATTAAACCACAGTTGCCTAAGGGGTCTTACTCAGGGCTTCATCCTTGCATTCTATGGTGTCAGACCAAGTCTTTATAGCTTGATTTGCAAGAAATAGTTGTTAATGTCACTGAATAAGTTGGTGGGCTTTGCAAATAAACATACATCTGTAACTTTGCTGTGTGCTTGCTGTTATGTGACACAGACATCCCTAATGGTGAGGATTTACTGGAAATTAGTAAAAAAAGATATGACTGACAAAGTACCCATCAAGGATGATCTTTTCATAGATAACTGATATTCTCAGTACTAATCTGTTGTTTCCTATGTGCTGATAAACTGCTTTTGCTGCTGAGTAATTGTAGGAGAAATGAAGTTTAGCAGTAAAGTCTTGGGGTGGTTCAGGTTGTCAGTCTGATTTCGTTAGTTATCAGGTTTTCTGAATTACCATTTCCATTCTTTCACAAAGCTGAATCATTTGTAAATAGTTTGACAAGCCGAAACTTGTTTTAATGGGTGCAAATTTATCAGTGGCATCTCCTCTTAAGTTAAGAATAAATTTGCTAGGTTCACCTACAGAATTTTGTGCTTTCTCTTCTGGGAATGGAAATGTGTTTTGTAATCTGCCCATAACATATGTTTTTTTATACATCACTACTTAATAATAATTCATTTTTTAGCTGTGTAGATTTGCCACAGGGTCAGATTTAAACAATTTAAGGACTCACCCTCATGTACAGTATTACAAAATCCCATCCAGAGCATTTATGGCTTCAAGTTCAGTAACACTTTTTCAGATTAGCTTTCCAAAGGGGCAGTATGAAGCTTTTGTCTTCTAGGTCTGACTAATTATTGGATGGGTTTGCATTTGATTACAACTATGTTGTCTGTTGGTGGACTGCACAGTGTTATTTTAGTAAAACATTACTGATATTTCCATCTGTAACCATACAGCTAATGAAGTGTTTGCATCCCCCACAGCAGGAAAATGTAATTTGCACAATAGTTGAGAGAGAAGTAGATGATTTTACATTGAAGTAATAGAGCTTAGAGTTAAATTAGTAACATCTGTTGTCCTTTTCATTCTTTCTCACTGAGGGGTTTACAGTTCTGATCCTTGGATCCAACTCGGCCATATTTTCCAGACTTTAGATCCTTATCTCGAGTTCCTCCCTCTTCCCATAATGCATTACACTACCTCTAATTCCTCAGATCTTATTTGCTGCCAGATGTGGTAAGACAGAAGATTCTGAAATCTCGAGGTGTAAGAAGTTTAGTCTTTTTTTTATATTTATCTCTGTTATCTAGTTTTATTCTTTGTTGACTGTCCCCTCCTACTTCTTGGTTGTTTGAGCTGATTTCTCGATACTGCTGGGTGGAATTGGTCTGTTTCTTTACATCTGGGGGTCTTCAGCAGGCGTGAAGCTCTGGCCAGTCCACTCTGTCATGATTCCATGGGGTTGCTGCCTGAGACTCCGTTATGACTAAGTGTACGGTTAGCCTCAGAGATTTGTGTCTGGTCCTACTTTGCAACCCCCTATATGGCTCCACCACGAATTCCAAATTTTCCTCTCCCTAGCACAACAGCTTGGGATTTAATCTGCTCTTTTTCTCTGGCCATCCTTCGGCTTGACACAGTGAGAGGGATCTTTTCTTTCTTCCTCGCCTTCACTCTGTTTTTTGTTTTTTCGATGGCCATGACTTGCTCTGAGCTGAGGTGGCCATTCTTTCATCACTGGTGTTTCCAGGACATTTTTCCTTTCGGAGTGCATGGACAGAGGAGAGCATTTTTGCTCCTCCATTGGATCTCTCATGCAGGGGGGAGAATTCCCTTCCTTTGTCCCCCTCTGGAATGCAGCAGTCTCAGTGGATGTTACGGTAGTGACCTATCGTGATGATTAATCCCCTCTTGTCCCTCCCTCCTCTCACGTTTACAACTACGAATCTTTTCTTTGGGACGACATGAGTTCCACTTAGATACCCATGTGCTGAGTTCTTTTACTGCCCGCACACTTCTCTAGGCCATACAAGACTGTAAAATAAAACTTCCATAGTTTCATAAGTTAGTGTCCATGGAGGATCACGAATGCTTTCCACAAAGCTGATCCAGGTATCTCCTTAAGAGACATACATACACACTGCTGTACTGTCTCATGGATCCCCAAAACTCCCTTACCTCTTCTTGCAGAGAGTCATTAAACAATTTTTCTAATTCTTCCTTCAACTCCATTTCATAGGAAGATGTCAAGAAGTTCTGTTCTCAACCAACTACTGAGTAGCCGATTTTCAAAAACTTCAATGTGTCTCATCTTTCACATAGAGGAAAACATCTTTTAGCTGTGTAGTCCTGACTCCACCATGTTCCAGACATTCTGGCATGATGCTATGATACTTCAGGTGATTACTTAAGTCGTCTTTCTTTAATACCCACCTGGATGACTCCTCCTCCTTGGCATCAGTGAATTTATCTGCTCATCTGCGACTATAAAACAAAAGGAGCAAGTGACTGCCGCTGGAATTAAAATGTTTCAACTTCCTTCATGTACAGTTCCAGCAAGGCTATAAGAATATGTACCTAGAAAGGAGGAGTCTACAAAAACAGGTTCCTAGAAAAGAAAATTGGGGGGGGGGTCATATTTACCCCATCTAGATGCCCAGACTAATTTCTCAAGCAATTTCTGTGGTGTTAAAACTAGGTTACTACATCCATCTTTTTCCTTTTTATCCATAACAAAAGAGACAAAGACGTGGGCCCCGAGATCTGTCTAATTAATCTAAATTTCATTTTAACCTGTCTAAATTCCAGATGCTTCACAATTCAGTCCATCCTGTCTCTTTTGTGCTAACTTTAACCAAGGTGTCCATTATACCTCTATTTTATTCTTTGTTGGCGGTCACTTTTAATAATAATAATTCTTAATAAGATGTACAATACCACATTAAAATGGACGGGCGTTCTGGGTCATTGAAAGCCAGTCACTATTCTCTCCTCTCAGTTTACCCACACCATGGCTCCCAGGGATTTTACTTAATGAAAAGCAGTCAAGTCAGCTCACATGGTACTAAAAATACTTCTGCTGTGATCATATACTAATGGTTAACATTTTGCTTCTCTGACCTGATTTAAATGTGTACTAGCCAATGCTTATCTATTGTATTTACATTCCCAATCCCTGAACTTTACGAAAATATAGGTAAGTCTAGACCTTTACAGTTATATTTAAGCCAATACCTGCACAAAGTCATGTTTTTTTTTTTTTCAAAGGAACTCATGTAGCTATTATTTCTCAGTCACATCTTCATGTTGAGAATTCAGGACTAAAAACGTTCCCATTATATTAGCTCTTCTAGCTACATTTTTTTAATGTGATCCCTTTCTATAGACTCTGACAATGCAGTGTTCTCTCCCTTATCAGACTTTATCTTTCCTCACAACATGCATCTGATTTGGCAGATGTTATATTTATTAGACTTCCCAGCCTTAGGACATATGGTAGGCCAAACTGTTGTCTTTATCCCCCCTTTTTAACCACAATTTTTCTTTTCCTATGCTATGGATGCATGCGAAGTGGAGGATTTTCAATATTTATGGTCACCTCAGGGGGACTAAAGGGCTTGTCACCCTAGACATGACTGCTGTTTTTCTAACACTACAAAGAATTTATTTTTGTAGAACATACTCTTCACTCCGACCCTCTGTAAGACTATGATTCAGATGGACCCCTGGTCTATCGCCTACATGTCTACTCCCATCTACCATTGATCTAGAAGCTTCTACAGAAGCCATCAAGTGGAAAACCTCCATTAACATCCTTGACCCCTTCTGCCATCATTAATTTTTTGAACCCCCACCTCTCTGGTTTCCCTTTGGAAATAGTTTCCAGGAATTATATAGTCCAATTCAGCTCTCCTGTCTTTTCTGTCAGAGATCAAGTATTTTTAATTTCCATATGCCTTAGTTAAATGCATAGCCAGTGATAACATGATGGTCTCTTCTCCCTAGCCATGAAAGACCCTTAAAACAGTGAACGATTCTGATAAAGAAAAAAAAAAGAAGGCTTTCTCAACTTCAAGCCTTGTATGCCAGACTTACCTACATGATCTCCCACAAAGTGTCCCTCTGGACCAATCCTTTCTTTATACCCATAATGGACACAGAGATGATCACGTATCAGGCCATATAATTGGCAGGTATCTCTCCTGTGACCACCTTCTGTATTTTGCTGATTTATTCCTGAAATGGTTGAAATTTCATTTTCTTTCTAGAACCCTTTCTGCCAAAGCTATATCTATCTCATCAGCCGCCTTCTTGAGCTTCCTTCAGCATCTGTTGGAAGATCTCTTCCTTTTTGATAATATCTCTTTTGCAGCCACTTGCTCATTAAATCATACCTTTGTGATGCATTACAACTGAGCATTGTCTCCAGAAGTGGACCCTTTTTTGGTTCAACATTGCTCTGACATATCTTTCTTTGAGGGCCTCCCAAGAGTTATGTAGCTGGGTGCTCAGTCCATCATTGAGGACAAATGAAAACGACAACATTAGATTTAGGGGTTATGTACATAACATAACTTGGCATCTGTGTTGTCCACCATTTTCATTCTTCCTCACCTTCCCTCCCAGCCATCCCCGGCCTTATCTTTTCTAGAAGAATATTGTTGTTACAGGAACTTTTTAGTTTTAGGTTGAGTTGTAACTCATACTTATCTGTTCTGTCTCTATAAATCAGTAGACATAGGCAGCAAACTCGATCTGAGGAATTAGAGGTAGTGTAATGCATTATGGGAAGAGGGAGGATCTTGTGATAAAGATCTAAAGTCTGGAAAATGCGGTTGAGTCATATTCAAGGAACAGGCGCATAACTTATCAGTGAGGAAGAATGAAAATGGACAACACAGATGCCAAGTTATGATAAGTACATAACTCCTAATTTGTGCATACTCTCCATTGTAAAGTTTGGTTGAAAAAAAATTTTTCTTTACCAGCCTTTTAGTAAATCTTGTCAGGTTCTAATTTGCATACTGGTGGTGGTGGCATAATTCATATCTCTTGTAGGTACAACAGACTGTATTAATAAAAAGGGCATTGGACAAGCAGATCTGAAATAATCTTCTTTTGTCATTTCCACAGGCTTTCATCTTAGATTAAATTAAAAGCTTGGATTTAGAGTAGTTTGCATAAAAAAAATAAACTAGTGGAACAGTATTGGGGGGGGGGGTGCGGTTAACAGCAATGCTGTTTTGCACATTAAAAACTTTCTTCTTTAAGTAGTGTATTATGGTTCCTTTGCTTGTGCCATAGTCTAATCCCTTCATGGAAGTGTGTAATGACATCACATTTTTGTCACTGTTTTCTTTATACTGATGTCATGGGTAGCATGATTAAACATGTACCAGGATGTAGAAGAATATCAAAAACATCTCAGATGCATTTAGTAGATCATACCAGATGAACAAACAAGGATGATGAATCTGGTACTGTTGTGGGGTACTGGCTGTAAAGTGAAACAAGCATTTGATAGTATGCATCAGTACAGCTGAATGTGGATATTGTATGCCTTTTCACAGACCCAGTGCAGGCTTGATCAGAGCTTTTTGTACAGTTTAAAACCTCTGAATTAGCAATGCGTGCATTTAAATAGAATATGTACTTTATCCTTTAAGGTTATTTCAGTGTTATCTCGTTGTACAGAATCTGCTTGGAAACCATATTTATAAAAATGTTTGGCAAAATATTGGAAAAAAATGTTTTCATTAGGGAATGGAAACCTGTATGCTATGCACAGGAAGGAATGATGCTGTAGTGCTCTCTCTCATGTTTCATAGTATCACACAGTAATAGAAAACATCTGAGCTACAGTGTTATGAATCGTGTTCTTTAAGTAAGGCCAGGAGTTTAATGCTGGGAATCACCGACAATGGTACTTTGATACTTGCATGGTATCCAAGCCTTCACTCAGTAATTTAAGGGCTTGTAATGCTCTGACAATGGTACTTTGATATATGCATGGTATCCAAGTCTTCAGTTGATACTTTTTGGGCTTGTAATGCTCTGACAATGGTACTTTGATACATGCATGGTATCCAAGTCTTCAGTTGATACTTTATGGGCTTGTAATGCACTGACAAGGGTACTTTGCATTTGTCTTAATTTGATACATGCACAGTACCTGAGCTTTCGCTCAGTAATTTATGGGCTTGTAATGTGGCTTCATTGTCACAGCATGATTCCCGATAAGTATGATTAACAAAGCTTTTTAAACACTAAGCCCAAAAGTAATTAGCCAAACTGTCTTCACTAAAATGGACTTTTCTGTTCTTAAACTCTGAAGAGTTGTTTTGCCAAAGCTCACAGTGCTTGGTTTTCTAGTTCAGTTCCTAGGTGGGTTACCTTCTGTGCATAGTACGTATGCCCTTCCTGTATCCATGTGGGTTATTGTTGGGTGTGTTAGTTTCCTTCCACAGTTCAGACACATGAAAAATTGTCTAGGTAAGCTTGTGAGGTGCACATTGTATGATGATGTACAACTATCCTGGACTGGTTCTCTGTCCTTTGTCCATTGGTTGACAGGACTGGTTTCTGCCCCCCCGGCAACAAATAGGATAAAATGAGCATTGAAAATGAATGACTTAATGTGTTTCATGATCTAATTTAGAATGTTTTGTAAGGTTATAAAAATAGGATGTCTAATACCACCTTGCATGCACTGAATGCCCTTGCAGATGATGTCTCCTTTTCATCCAGCAGTACATGTTTTCACTTTGCTACTGCACTTGTTATAGAGTGAGGGTAGGAGTATTCATGTGCATTAGTTTTAAGGCTAATATAGTTTTTCTTTTTTTTTTTTTTTTTTTTTTTTTTGAACAGGACCGAAAGTGTTACAGAACATAGTATAATGTGCAGAGGCCCATGTGCATAGTTATCTGGATGAGTTGTTTTTGTGGACATTTGTTAAGTGTATAGTTTGTCTCTAAGTAATAATGAGATGCAGCCTTGTAGGGGTAGGATAGGCTGCCCGTATAACTTATGCCGCCAATGCCAGGGCTGAAACTAACAGATTCTTCATTCAGTCCTTTGAGGACGTGCAGGCATGTCTTCTGGCCTTTTATTTCAGGGAATTTTAGTTTTCTGTGAGTAAAAGTAGATGTTTTTTGTGTTTCACTGTTGCAGTCTTAACTGATGGGATTTCTTGTCATGAAGGCTCTTGGCCGGCCCAACTACTAGAGAATTTCCTCCTCCTAATGAAGTCAGAGGATGCCCTGACCAACATCAAGATAGCCAGGTGGAAAGGGAGTCAGCCAGTGCCATAACCTCAGTTCTTTCTTGCTGTCAGAACCTGAAGCAGAGTGCTAGTAAGTGTGTTGGTCAGTATGTACTAGAGAAAGAAGACATGTAAAGCTAAGATCCCCATTGGGGAGCTTTTCATATGTTTCTTGACTAATGTCAGAGAAAGTTAACTGTGTGCACTGTATCAAGCACCAGACCAGGACATTCACCCTTTTGGTGTAACTTATTTAAACACAGACACTGACATCCGTAACTGTTGATTCTGTGCTTGCTTTAACAGTAGGGTGATAAACCATGGGCTGAGATTTTAGATAAACATTTTAACGATTCATCAGGGCTTTCTTGTGCCAGGTCGCCTGCTGGTCAGGCCAAAATTGAGCTCCCTGAGGACAAGTGTCCAAAGCATAGAGTTCCTGGCAGTACTTGTTTGCCATCCGTAAGTCCTCCTAGTCTCATTATCATTAAAGAAGGCAAGATGCTTTCACAGTCCCCACCAGCGACTGAAGTTGTGGAATAGGCCTCTTATCAAGACCTATTTGGAGTTCGATATGCTGCTGGGTCCCTCTACTTCTGCCCAAGCCGAAAAGACTTACCTCGTTGGTTGGGTCCAGAGCTGCTTTACATGTTCCAGCTTCTGATGACCATTTGCAAACTGTTGAAGTGGAGATCAGAGTCTCTTGTCATCAGGAGATCACCTCAGTTCACCTTTCTTGGGATTTAGCTGTCCGTCCACGTTCCAGCCCTAGTGCTGATATCTTCCCTGGCTCAAGCCTAAAGCCTCACATAAAAAGACTGTTTCCAGCTTACCCCAACCGAGGACTATTGGCTCCCACTCCAAAACTCATGCCTATCAACAGGACCTGGTTAGGCTGGCTGAGGATTTGATTACTATAGTCAGATCCAGATGCCTTTCCTCTCAGCTTCTGCCCCTGAATCCTCTCCTTATAAAAGGAAAAGGGACATTTCTCCCCAGGAGTCTTCTGATTCCTTTGTCTCAGAGGATGACAGTGATGAAACCACCTTTGAGGAAGGTTTATCTATTGCTTCTTATGGAGATTCAGATTATGATGAGAACCTTGCCTCATCTCCGCCGTGAGGACATTTTTTTTTTTCAGACCCTGCACACCCTGAGACACACTTCGGATGGGAAGCTCAGGATTACCCACAGTCCAAGAAGAGGATCAGGGAATTCTTATAACTTTTGAGCATAAACCTCTTGCCATTCCTCCATTATTAGAGGTAGTGGATAATGTCTTGTTGGATTTTTCCTTGCAGTCCAATCCCCCTCACCAGGAAACCAAACAAATTTTACAGAGTTCTGGATTCCCATAGGCACGTTTTTAAGAACTCTATAGCGGATCCTGAAGTGGTGACTCAGGGTCCTAAGGGAGCTAAAACTAGCATACCAAAAAATCCCCTGCCAACTGACAAAGAAAACAGAGCCTTGGACAGGTTCAGAAAGAAAGTCTATACCTGTGCTACACTGTTTACCAAGGTCTTTAATTGCCAGTTTCATATGGTTAACTATCAGGAGACTGTCATAGTCCAGTTAAAGCAAAACCTGGTGGGGACTGAAAGTAAGCTACTCCATAAGGAACTACTAGAGTCCTGTTTTCAAGTAGCTACGCATTCCTTGCACTGTGGCTGTGATGCTCAGGAAGCATCCAGCGGGACAGCAGTTACAGGATCAGTGATTAGAAGACATGCCTGGCTGAGGCAGCAGTTTCTTCCCAAACATATTAAATCCAGTCTTTTGGTTGCTCCTTTGGACAGAGATTATCTTTTTGGTCTTAAGACTGAAGCAGCACTTAAAAAGGTAGAGTTTAAGACCAAGTCCATGCAAACTGTTAAGGACTTTCTTCAGGTTCAACCACCTTGTTTCGGCTATAACTGTCCTACCAAACACTGGTCCTTTCTGGCCTGCCAGTCTAAATCAAGACATAGTAGACTTGGAAAGGACAGAAATCAAAGGCAGTACCAGTGACCAAAACAGTGGCAAGCAGACACACACAGGCATGTGGGATCCCGTCAGCAGGGTCCCAGCAATAGACAACCATGGCTCTTCCATGAGCCTCCCTTTTGCCCCTCCCTCAAGTTCCTCCCAGCCTCCCTTCACACCCCCCACAAACACACAGACTAGGAGGGCAGCTGTCACTCTTTTAAAAAAATGGACTCTTATTACCAGGGATCGGTGAGTTTTAAAATCATACAAATAGGCTATAAACTTTGGTTCAAATAAGGTAAAACTCACTCAGATTTCCAAAATATTCCATCACATCAAAAGACAGAGGTCATAAAGCAAATTCAGCTCCTGTGCATCCAGGGTTCTCTGGAACCAGTGCAAAACACATCAGAAGGA
This sequence comes from Protopterus annectens, assembly GCF_019279795.1. Classification (NCBI taxonomy): domain Eukaryota; kingdom Metazoa; phylum Chordata; order Ceratodontiformes; family Protopteridae; genus Protopterus; species Protopterus annectens. The sequence goes on from NC_056748.1 coordinate 163,378,362, forward strand.
ATGGGATTTTCCTCAAGACTTTCATAGTCCCAAGAAAAATGGGTACCTGGAGACTTATCTCGGAACTGTCAAGGCTGAACAGATTCTTACAGGTACCAAAATTCAAAATGCTAACCCTTCAAAAATTGCTGCTCGTGATTTCCCCCAATGCCTTCATGGTAACCCTAGATCTAAAAGATGCATATCTCCACATTCCTATAGAAAAAAAAAACCTCACAGGGAGGTTCTTGCACTTCAGAGCAGGTGTGAAGCATTATGAATTATGTACTGTGCCCTTTAGCTTGTCTACTGCACCCAGGGTATTCACAAAATGCCTAGCCCTAGTGATCGCCTTGTGTAGGTCAATGGGCATTCAGATTTAGCCTTACCTAGATGAATGCCTTATTCAAGCAACAAATCTAGAACAACTCAAAGTGGTCTTGCTTTATGACCAATAAATCCCAGCTTTCCTGGAATCCACCATTGTATCCAAAAGTCTCAGAAATTCCCCATAAACAGGATTGTGTTTCTGGGGGCTTTGTTGGACTCCTATCTTCAAAAAGCTTTCCTTCCTCCAGAGAAGTTTGCCTTTCTAACTCAGTACTTCCAGAAACTCCTTCAAATGAATCACTTCGCTGCTGGAGAGTTCCTCAGAGACTTGGGCTACATGGTCTCTTGTATCATTATGAACCCCCTTGCCATACCCCACATGAGGAAGCTACAGTGGTACCAGCACTCCCAGGGTCTCAATTTCAGGAAGTTTCTGCCTTGTCTCAAGAAGGAGTTTGAGTGTTGAGCCCAAGCCTGCTTCCCCAGTCCAGCCCCCCCCCCCTTTCAGGATTATTCTTCACAACCAGACTTTTTTTCCCAAATATCTTTATTAAATGTACTTATATGACAAAGGCAATCTCACACTTATATACATGAAAAACATACAAAATAATATCACTTTAGTTGCAAACAGTTTACATCACAGACACCACTAAAATAACTGTAGTTGCAAACATTATACATCACTTGTAAATCATCCAGTTGTCAGTTAAGCATTGTATAGCTCATTCAAATACTGCCTCTTAAATCTCATTCTTGCTCTGCATATATTTTCCCACAATTCCAATTTTTTTCCTATGTAGTGTGCTACTTCCCTTTTCTAAAGGTACCAATTCCAGTAGTTTTATCTCTGTCACTATATTCACTACTTCTAGTAAAGCTAGTCTAGACATTAATTTCTATTTTCTAGCAATTGCTTTATTGACAGCCACCATAATTAGACTCAGCAAGGCTTTACTAGGCAATTCCGATTCTGTAGCATAACTCAAAAAAATAATCTCCCCAGTCAGTCCAGTCTGCCTACCCAACATCTCCGCCAGAGCGATCTGCAGGGAATCCCAAATGTCTGCCAGCTCATCACACTTCCAGAAAATCTGTTCCCAGCTACCTCTTTCTTGCCCATCACACCTATAACATTTGTTTTCCACCTGAGGAAAACTTCTTTGGAGTCTACTTGGGGTATAAAAATACCTATGTAAACACTTCCAGGCAAAGATCCTAAATCTTCTAGACTTTGTTGCATATTTGGGAGATATACATATACCCCCCATTGCCTCTTTGTGAATTGCTTATCCAGTCTCTCATCCCAATCCTTTCTAATCCCCTCTGATTGATTCTTATAATTATTATGCAATATTTTATATGCTTTACTAATTATTCCTTTTTTAGTGTCGGCTTCTGTTCTAGATACTATTAAAAGCTCTGCTAGTGCTGGTCTTTCATTTAGGAGCCCTCTATTTCTTTCTTTTTGCTATACTCTGATATCATTCCTTGATAGGGAAGGTAATCTCTAACCTGCAGTCCAAATAAATTCTTGGCCTCTTCAGATTCTATTACCTTTCCCTTTCTAGTTATTTGCTCCCAATACTTTGGTTCTTTTGCCAGTTTTCTCCAATAAATTCCAGCCCCCTCTTGCCTATTATCTGTATACCTGACCACAGTTAACCCTATCAGCAAAATCTCTTCTCCATTCTCATGTCGGTTTGGTTCTTAGAACACTCCATCTATTTTATGAATATAATACTCTGTATGATTTTGGTTATTCTCCTTAAGAGTCTGCATCCAAAATCCCAATCTGTCCTTATTTCTTGAGCTTCCTCCCTGTGTCAGCATCATTCATTTCCACTTTGAATTATAGTTTTCTGCTTGCGCTATGTATAAGAGCTTTAATTGTGTTGCCCTGAAATACTCCCTCCAATTAGGTAGTCCTAGTCTGCCTTGTTCTGTTGGTAGAATCAGCTTATCCCATTTGACCCTTGCTGTCTTCCCTTCCCAGATAAAATCCTTCCAACTCTTTTTTAAATTGCTATCCGCAACTTCTCCTCCAGTTGATAAAAGTATGCCTGACCTGTGTAGAAGACAAAAGTTGTTCACAACCAAACTTTGACCACGGGTGCCTTAGACATAGCCTGGAGGGTTCACTATAAATTAGACACAGATTGGACTCCCAGTGCAAAAGCAAACATGTCAACTAAAAAGAACTGCTGGCTTGATTACCTTCAAGGACCAGTGGAAACCAAGTGTACTTCTAGTAAAGATAGGCAGTACCACAGTTTTGTGGTCCATAAACAAGTAGGGGGGAACTCACTCTTGCCCCATTTTTCATGTAGCCATGGATCTTTGGGAAACTGCAAATTCCCTAGGTATACATGTCATGGTTCAGTACCTACCAGGAAAAGGCAATCGACTGTTGGATCACTTAAGCAGGAGCCCGTCAGAGCCTTATAAGTGGCAGCTGCATAGTGAAGCTTTTCTCAGCATAGCCAGAGAATGAGGTGTGCCAGAGATGATTTTTTTAAGAAAACCCTCACTTGGAAAAGTTTTGCTGTAAGATCATGACCAAGTCAGCCTGGGGAACATATGCCTTCTTCTTCTCTTGGATAGGTGTAGTCCTCTATGCCCTCCCTCAAATACCCTTACTTTCCAGGGTACTACTGAAGATAAGGGAGGAAGGACCAAGGGTCATTCTAATATGCCAATATTGGCTAAGGCAGCACTAGTATCCTCTACTGCTTAGCCTCAGTAAGAAGGGAACCATGGTTGCTGCCCCAACGAGTGGACCTATTGTCACAGAATAAGGGCATTATCATGCACCCAAACCTGAATGCTCTCAAGCTGACAGCTTGGATGATATTTTGCCCCCTTCCCTGACAAATGGATACTGGATATTCTAAAAGAACCCAGGAGACCTTATCAAAGAAAATTTTACTCTGCCAAATGGAAGAGATTTACTTTGTGGTGTAGAAAAAAAGAAGAGACGAAACCCTCTACAAAGTCAGGTTCCTCTGATCCTTTCATGCTTTTCAGAACTTTTTGACAAAGGGCTTTCTTATTCTTCTATTGAAATTCACACTTAAGCCCTTTCAGCTTATCTGCATTCTAAACCCCCCTCTCTTTTTCCCACACACTCATGAAACACTTCCTGAGAGGGGTTATTCCCATTGGACCCTCAAGAAAACGTCCAGCTCCCTTGTGGGATCTCGGTTTCATTCCTGTTCTGAAATTATGAAAATGCCAAGTGCTTCCACAAGACTAAATCACCACTTCTGTAAGGCTTTTTAACATTAAGCTTTTTTTACCTGATGTCAACTGTTTTATGAGTGCAAAGAAGATGGGCTTGGATTCAGGGATAGCTGCATCCAGAAAATATATTATGGCTAATATCAGAACCATGCCTATTTTACTGGTATTTTTTGACTCTGAATTAGTTTTACATGTACATGAATTAAATATAAATACAACATGGAATATAATTTGCATATATATTTACTTTTTTATTTCATTCCACTTTTACTGTAGGGAAATGTAAGAACTTTCCTTTCTATAAAAAATGTATGGAAGCTAATTGTCTCTTTTTTGGAGGCAAATCTCAGAGAGCCATATCCCATGATAAGAGCTGAGGGGCCTTTTTCAAGGTGGGGTTTGTAAGGGTCAAAGAATATGCAGATCGTTGCCCCCACAAATTACTAAGGCACTACTTCAGACTGACTCTGAATTGCACTGTTTCTACATAGTATCAGCATGCTTGTGTTCATTTGTTCGTGCTCTTCACTGACGGTCCTTTTGTTTAGGAATGATCTTTTTCCAAGCAGTTGAAGTAATACTTCTTTGGGTCACTGAAGGTGATTCTGTCTGGTTACATGATATAATCACTGTTAGACTTGTGTTATCCTGTTCTAAGAGCACCCAGTTCTCAGCTAATCCGATCAGCCCCAGCCACCTTGTGTTTATATCGTAACAGTTCAATAAACTTGGTGCCAGAGACTGCCCACAGGATGAGTTTTATAACCTAAAAAGATAGCTGTGGAGGTATCAACAAGACAGTTATCTGCTCCAACAATACTTTTACAGAAGTGTAAGAATGGAAAGTCCATTTTAGCAGCTGCTTTTTCATTTTTGGTTTTGTCTTTCAGAACACTAATTCTTAAGATATTATGAGCACCACTGCTTTACATAATTAAAGTCAGGCAACAGTATTTTCATTTGTTGTGTAAGGAATGAGTCACTTCCTGTGTAATATAAGCTATGTGCACTTGTCAACTGTGAGCTTCAGAGGGTTAAAGCCCTGACTTACACCCAGTATCAGCTAGTGACTTCTGTTATTGATGAGGACCTGAGAAAGGAGGGTGAGAGTGAGTAGTGGTCTGCATCAGCGCACACATCCTTGGGAGAGGAAGGGGAGGCATATGCCGTGTGGTAGCACCAGCACCTACTGGAAACAGGGGTGCACAACATGAGTGTCAACTAGGGATGTGTTTGTGGCTCTGCCAAGCTACATTTAAGCTGCAGCTTTAATGGAGCTTGTGCAGGACAGTGCAGCAGCCTTGATATCTGTGAGTGTGCACACACTAACCACAGGAAGAAGTTGTAGGCCAAATAACCAGAAAAGTCCTCCTAGCTGCCCGGAAAACATACCAACTTGCTCTTTCCCATTAATTGGGAATGGATGGGCACTGGCTTGCTGTGGGACTAATGATTAGCAGGCATGAGGTATAAACAAGATTTTATAAAACTTGAGCTGTGAATGAGAGGAAAGTGTACCTTTTTCTAAACCGTCAAGCCATTTGTGTATTGTGTATGCATACTCAAGCTGCCAAAATTGTGGATATCCATGAATATTTGTAGTATACTTGTCTGACTCAAATGTTCTTTCATTTTTTATATTTTAAATTGAGCACATCTTACAGCAAGTTTTAAATGTGGTGTCTTAGCCACTTATTATGTGAAGGGATTTTTGATAGCATTTCCAAAATTACTCTGTTTTTGCATGTGTCCGTGTATAAATCTGAGCATAAACATAAATGGGGATCTCGTGCAATCATGTAATGAACACATTTCTGTTTTCTGTTGCATAGTAGCTCTTGCATGGTTTTATTGTTCCAGGTGTAAAAGCAGTATATTTTGTTTGCTGAATATTGCTGCTTGGTTTAAGGTCACCACAGTATGACACTGTGAATGTAGTTACACATGTAAGTGGAGACAGTAAAATGAATGTCACAGTGTAGTATGGATCTGTATTCTGTATATATAAGGGAAACAGTAAAGGTCACTGTTTGATGACTGCAGTGCCTGAGCAGAGGGCCTCCTCTCCATTTGTGTTTGTAATTTATACATATATTTTGTGATAACAGATGCACAACAGATATGCAGTTCATGAAAGAACTGGTTACAGATCCTCATAATTTAATTTTCATAGTAGAGCAAATATGCATAATGTAAATGTTGAGAGTTGACTGAAAAGTAGATTGGAAATTAAAGTTTGTAATTGCAGTATTAATCCCTTGATAAATGCCACCATGAACATCTCAAACAGGTTTAAACATTACATCTATTGTTTGCATTTTTCACATTATATTAAATGTTTATACTTGAAATCAAAAGGAAAAGGGTAAATGAATGTGCAATGGGAAAGCGAATGTGCCACACTCCACATAGAAGCAGTGATTTATTGTAAATGTTTTACTGTGGAGTACTCAGTCAGCAATATTCAGCTGAAACATGTAGGCTGCTTTGTGTTTTCTTCCAAGTAGCCTCTTGCCAAACAGAGCACAGGCTCATTTCTGGGATTACTTAGTTACTTAATGCTGTCCAGAGTGTTATGTCATATCTTCTATGTTGTTAGAATTGTTTTGCCTGTTAGATTTAAAACTACTGGATGCCTTCCATGTCGCTGTGTTTCACTACAGAGAAATTTGATTTCAGTGAATCCAGTTTAATTGAAACCATTATCAATAAAGGTATGTCCAAGACAGTTTCATTGAAATAACTCAGAAAAATGAAACCTTGTGCCCTCATTTTGTTTTTTTTTTTTTTATTTTATTTGCTGGAATTTGTGTTTAGATGTGTTGTGTTTCACTACAGGGGATTTTTTTTTTTTTTGTGGCAATGTGCCATAGCTGTGTTATAGAAAGTCTTGCTATGCAGGGGTTTGACATCTCCCTGGTTGTGCAGCAGTAGGTCTGTTAGGTTTAAGTAAGGGAACATAAAAGGCATGCTCATTCATCACAGAATGTGTCTTCTGTGTTTTTTTTCCCAGAGAAATGATCCTATGACAGTTGTTTCGGCAAAAAAATGTCTTAGGTGAAATTACGTGTATCCCGTTCATTGCACTTTGTCCTCCACTGCTCCTGCAGTGTGTAGCAGTGTTGTGTCCATGCGCACTTACATAAAACCACAACAGCAGCAATTTTAAAGATGTAAGCTGTACATTATATGGAGTCACCTAAGTACAGATTAACTTGTTTTGTTTCATAATGCTCTCTTTCAGATCCAATTACCAGGATAATTAATGTTCACAAAATAGTTTCTTTGTGATGTACCCTGTTGTAAAGTCAAATTTTTCACATTTGCTGTACATTAAAATAGTTAATATTTTTATGTTATCAGTTATTTCTCATGCAGAGTCCATGTTTATTTATACTTTAGGTGAGTGTGTGTTATCTTTTGTCAGTCCCTGTTTAATATTCCAATATATTTGTAGCTATAAATAAACTGAAAACAGTTGCTTGTTTTGTGATCCAGGGTACATCTGTGTTACTTTTTATGAGTTGTCATTGTTGAAAAATGGCATCCCTTAGAAAATGGAATTAATGCTGATCCCAAAAAGGCTCATGATACTGCTAGGGTAGACCGAGTCAGTCCTTCTGTAGTAGAAAAAACAAAGCTAGAGAATGAACGAGCATTTTCTAGAACTACACATCCTGTAGTCACTCGACTGGGATTATGAGCTGTTTTATTTATTTAAAATCTGGGCTGGCATTCCTCCTCATTACTGGGCATATCTGTTGTACGTAAAGGTAGCCCTGGGCTCATAATACTGCAAAGAAAATGTAAGAAAGGTTGTTTTCCTGACTAAAGAAGTGACAAGTGTATGGAAGGGGTCATGTGGTTTGGGCAGGAGGCAAACAATAGATTTCCCCTTAGAAACATGATTGATTTCTGTTCTTGCTTTTCCAGCACAATGGTTTGTCTTTTGATGCATTTCTTTTTAAATATTTACAGCTTTCTTTCACATAAAAAGTTATATTAATTACATGTGCTACCTGTCTTCATAGGATCATACTGATTACTAGACTGACAGCCTTACTGTAATGGACTGGTTTGGATCCCATAGGCTTTTTTGTGTAGGATGCTTGCAAGTGTGTGAAGCTATGTGTGTGTGTGTATATATATATATATATATAAAATACGTGTGTGTGTGTGTGTGTATATATATACATATATGTATGTGTGTGTGTGTATATATATATATATATATATATATATATATATATATATATGTACACACACACACACACACTTGGGTGTGGGTAGTAGAGCATTTACATGTTTCTTTTCCCTAATAGGACATAGGTGCCAGGCCGGGGGTAAAGTTACAATTCCCCATAGGACAGCAAAAGTGTTTCACGATCCATTTCAAGTCTGACATTATTAAATTTGTATCATAGTTCATACAATGGCAACATCAGTGATGCAGCAGTTAGCATTGTCACCTCACAGCAAGAGGTTCTCCGGTTCAGTTCTCATCTGGGGTGCCTTCTGTTGTGGAGTTTGCACGTTCTGCCTGTGTTTGCCTGGGTTTCTTATGGGTGCTCCGGTTTTCTCCCACATTCCAAAGACATGCCTCTCTAGCTTTTCTCCTGGGCCTCTGCTGAAAATGGGGTGTGTCCCAGTTGACTTTCCCGGTAAACAACTTTTAAATAAAATAAATGACAGCATATATTTGGACATTTAAATAGTCTGTCATAGTTGAACTATATGAAGCCAATACAAAGCATTTTGTTAAATTTTCATTATGACTTAGCTGATTGATAACCGCTGTCTTCCTTGGTTTGTAATGATGTAGTTTCTGCCGTCTTCTGTACCTCATTATGATACCAGAGCTACATGTGCATTTTATGAGGCAGCGTGCTTAAGAACGTCCCACTGTGACCTCTAATCCACAGATCCACATATACATATTATAAGGCAGCGTGCTTAAGAAGGTCCCACTGTGACCTCAAATCCACATAGCCACATGTGCATATTATGAGGCAGTGTGCTTAAGAAGGTCCCACTGTGACTTCTTATCCAAAGTAATGTGTCCTTACTACACAAAACTACTAAACCGAGTACCCACAACATCTAAACATGTAGTCACACACAAACTAAATGTTTGTAATGACAGCATGCACTAAATTAAATAAAATGCATTTGCTGGAAGAAGCCTGCCTGTATCCTCATTTAAGGGCTTCATTTCCTCCTGTTCCCTTTTCTTTATTAGTATTACCTGATGGTTGCTGTAGCTCGAAGCGTGTTCATTAAAAATATAACAATAAATGTGTCACTTTTTCTCGTGAGATGCAGTGTCAGACACACAAGCAAGTAGTACAAGTTTGAGAACACACAGTATTACAACGTGTAGGAAGCTGCAAACTACAAGCTGATTCAGCATAGTGCAAACCTGCTTAAGCAGACAGAATGTAAATATCCATGAACTGAGTTATTACCAGGTGGTTTTCTTGTGGCTCCTGGCTGAACATCATTTGAAAGCTTCAACTATTTCCTTCTTTTTATGATGCCATATAAACACTGTAGTGTTTGATGCAGCTGTGAAACTTTCATCTTAACCAAAGAGAATTATAGAACTTCTTGTTGTTAACTTAGAACACTGCACCTGAAAATAATTTTAGGATCTGAAGCTCTGAAAAAAATGTAGCCACCAGCTATGTTTTCAAACTCTTGTGTTTTAGCTGTGATTCATCTGCATTGGTTTTGGCTGGAAACCTTCTTTTCACCGAGCTGACACTCAGTAAGTCATCATTAGAAGGCTACTGGCTTCTTGTAAGTAAGTACTGTTAGATTTGGGGAAGGCCGAGAAGTTAGTGTTGCATTTTTTTAACATTTTTCCCTCTTCTCCAAGTTTGTGCAATCTTTTTACTTTAGACTATATATATATATATATATATATATATATATACAGAGAGAGAGAGAGAGAAATAAAGATATAGATTATAGAACTGTATCTGTTTCTGTGTGTATATAATATATATATATATATATATATATATATATATATATATAAAATACATACACACACACACACACACACACACACACACACACACACATTCATGTGTAGATATAAATATATGTATATTATGGGGATCTAGCTCCTATACACAAAAAAGCAATAGTTTTTGTGTAATATGACTGTGGAGTTGCCCCCTTTTTGTGTTGTGACATCCCAAAGTGTTAGTTTAGATGTTTTGGAGTTGAGTAATCACATGCTGATTAAATGAGATGCAGGTATTCATAATAAACCTGAGCTGATGTTTGTTGAATCAAGAACAATGGAGGAGTTATTCAAATAAATGTACATCAGTAAATATATGTTAGTATTTTAATACAGTATTACCATGATTTTGGAAAGCTAGATGTTTATGAATTCAACCCTAATTCCCACTGAAGTGTTGCCTATCTGTAGTTTAACCCTTTATCTTTCATCCCTGGTTCTACTGACTTAAGTGACACTGACGTCTTCTGAGCTGCTGCATTTTACTCAGGATACTTTGGGAAACTTACCGTTGGCAGCCTGTTAATACACGCTCAGAATGTCATCATGTGATGACCGCTAGATTCAGAGAAGAGCGAAAGGTGTGTGATGCCTTTTTATCACTTTGTCCCTCATCTTTGAGTTTGCGTGATGTCCAGCTCAGCAGTTAGATATGTGTGTATATGTATGTATGTGTGTGTATATGTATATAGCATGCGAGAGAGAGTGAGTTATGTATAGTTTGGGGACATGGTACTTGCCTCCAGGTCAGAAGGGTTGGGAAAAAAAAGACTTTTGCATTCTTAGGATTGTTACTGTTTTGAGTAATGACCTTAGAGTCAAATTGTATGGTGATTAAACAAGGTGCATTTATTCATAGTAAACCAAATACTTTTCTTGGTAATCTGTTCTTTGTGTACTACTTTTCATATAAATTAGACTTGTGTGTTGCTCACAGACCTTTCTTTTCACACATGACATTCTATTCATATACTTAGTCCTTGACAGAGTTTGCACTGCATACGTCATTTTTAGGTTTTGAATCATTTTAGGAATTTGATCAGTCATTTGTTCATAGCATCAAGTTCATGTGCAGTATTCTGAGTTTTTTTTTTTTTTTTTAAATCTTGTGTATTGTATCTGAATTTTTATGATTTATGCATCAGTCATTCTAAATGTTCCAGAATGCAGAATGGGAATTTCTTATTGTTTCGGTGTTACCATCCAGGTAGAACTTTGTACTTTCATTATAAATGCCAAATCTCTGATCTTTCTTAAATAAAAATCAGCTTTTTGATCATTACCATTTTTTTATCAACTGCTGATTTTGTGTTGACTGATTTATATTATGTAGAAATATTTCCACTGAAAACCAGATTAGATGGTGGCCATTACCCTGCTTGTACCTTCACTCGATCACCCCCTTACTGCAGTGTCACTGACCATCAAAATTTCACAGATGACTAATTTAATACATTTATAATAGTTTTAAAACAACAACTTCAACAGAAACACAGCAGAAGACAGTGGATAAGACTAGAGCATTCTGTAAAAGGAAGATGAATTATATGTTTGGCATCTTAAAACATGTTTGATGTTTTACAATTGTTCAAATTCTTATTTCTTGTTCAGTCTACATGTGTTGTACCCATGTTAAATGTGGTAAATTATCCTGTTTTGATTGTAGTATGAAAGAGGTCTATGTAAAAAGAACAGCTTGCGTTTCATTTGAAGACGAGCCCATTACCATGGCAATTATTTATAGCTTATATCTGTTTTAAGAGCTACTGGGATTGTTAGTTTAAAGCTATAAAATCATTTCTGGTATTGTACCGAGACAATTTTAAGTGTTTAACAATTGATGACTTCTTAAGGAATGGCCTTGAATAAATAATTGTTTCATAAATCATACAGGTAATAGCTTAACTGTATTGCAGCTTTCTGTAAACTAGGAAGAATAGTTGTCTGCCATTATCACTCCAAAATGTTTTCAGGCTTCACTGAAAGTAAGCTTTGGTTTATTTATAATGTAAGACTATTGCTAATGCATTCTGAATTACTTTCAACTTTATCTGGTTTGCTTATTTGTTTTTAAATCACACTGTTAATTTTGTAGATACTTATTTCTGTATAAATGGAAATGTTTCAAGGCACACGATTCTCCATATTATGTATATATTGAGTATGAATAAATAAATAAGTAACATAGAAACATGCTGTGTAATTATCATTGAGAAAACATGTACTGCAAATGTTTCCATAACCATTGCTTTAGACTACAAGTGCATTCATTTATTTTGTGTTATACTATCAAATTGTGTTTCTTTAATGCACAAAACTGATCTTAATGTATGAATTCTTTGGCACAACATGATGCTATTTTCATATTTTGTGCCATAGTTTTGTTACGTATAAAAAATGAAAACAGTCGTGTCTGCAGTCCAATTCCACTTTGGTTCTGGAAGTTCAGACAGCTGTGGAATCTGTGCCTGGTGTAAGGATTTGTACTGACATTGCACTCCTGGCTGGATAAAGGGATGCATTCTTAACAGTTCATGTGCTACCATATTTGAAATTCCACCATCTTTTGTTAGTTTAGGTTGCTGAAGCTAAACAAAATTTTAAAGTAAATTTTATAAGTCAAGGCTTGCTTACTTAGGACATATTTGTTTTGTAGAGCCTTAAATACAAAGTTACACTTGTCTAAGTTTAGCCAAATATTTTTGTCTGAAACTGTACAACACCAAGGCAGTGCTGCTTGTTTTGGTTTTATGTCACTTGCAAATTCTTTGTCAAGTGGACAGTGAATACGTGTGCATATCTGTAATTTTATGTGAGGCATTCACATAAATTCACGATTCATGATTTTTTAGGAGTCCATGCTGAACCAAGACTTTTCCATCCTTCCATGGAGATACTGTAAATTCCAAAGGTAGGCAATGCCCTAATTTCTTTTTTTCCTGTGGACTTCCTTAGCAAAAGGACTTCAATTTGCTGCTTAACAGATTTTTATTCAAATCAGATGTAATCTTTTTTTTTTTTTTTTTCCCTATTTCAGTGAAGTGTAAAAAGCACAGTTTTGTATATTAATATTATCTTGTTTTTTTTGTTATTGTTTAGAATGTGATTAGCTGAAATCTTGCCTATTTTGTACAGATTTGAAGTTGGCCTGATGGGCCGAAGAAAAGTTTTGGGATCCTTTCAATGAAGGAGGTGGAAAGCAGTACTGTTTCCACATTCTGTCTTCAGAAAAGCGTATTTCATAAGTCATCCTTCGGAGACAGGACTAAAGTTGAAATGTATGTTTCCTTTTTGTAGGCCTGGGCATCAACACTTTCAGCTTTAGGAAAAAAATGTTTGAAAACATTCTGCTACAGTTTTTTCAAGCATTATTATGATTGGATGTCCAAAGCTTTTTTTTATTTTTTTTTAATCGTACTATTCTAGGCCTGGGAATGATTTTGATGAACTGTCATTAAGCGTAGTTAGTGAATGTTCTTGCACTGCTGTATAGTTTATGCATTTCTCTTCTGCAGCATGTGCCAGTGTCAGATTTGTCAGTGTTTTCAGCAAAAATATCCAAAGACTTCCAGTGAGAAGACTTGTGGGATCCAATGAGATTCTATCCACCCACCCCCAACCCCTTTTTACACATCGGGTCGGAGTGTCACTTTAACAATAATCATCATCTGGAGCCAGGGTTCACACCGCTGAGTGGCTAGCCCTTGCCATGGATCCAGTGAAACTGACACTTCAGTTTTATCAACATGTGTACATCTTAGGACGAATACAAATACCAATAAAAATAAATCCTATAATACAGGCATAACAAAAATAGAAGTGAAAATAAATATAAAAACAAGAGTAGACTGTATTAATAGAATATAAAATACCTTAAAGTGCTGTGAAATGTATAGTAGTAACATGACAAAGTCAGCAGTTCATATCAAACCTAAAGAATTATAAGATAGGTTGTAAAGATAGGTTTTAAAAAAAAACTTCCTCAGCACCTAGTTAGCATGTTATAGAGATGCAGACCTTGATAAACAAAAGCCAGAGAACTTGACAGTCACTGGTTACCAAGCTCAGGGTATGAAGTGCTGATGCTATGCAGATCTTGGAAGTGTGGGAGACCCAAGTCATGCAGGGCCAGATAAACCAAAACTTGAGCTTTAAAAATAATGCACTGATGAATAGTCGGGTAGTGAAGCTCCTGCAAAACCCGAGCAATATAATCACACAGTACTGCAGTTTGATTCTTTGCTGTAGAGTTTTGGACTACCTGCAAGTGATCAAGTTAACAGTCTAGAACCCCTAGGTGCAGGACATTACAGTGATCTAGACAAGATAATATGGGGTATGAACCACTCTGTGAAGGTTTTCATTTGGAATTAAAGTGCTTAATGAAGAAGGTGTTCCTGAAATAAAACTGGATGATTTGATGACTGCTGCATCTTAGTCCTTAAATGTAGCTTGTTAAAAGCAGCATCAAGATTTCAAACCCGAATTCTAGGTTTTCACCAGTATAAATGATGGACAACAAAGTGTGACATGTTAGCATGGCAGACATCTTTAAAATGTTGAGTTTTAGTGGATTCATTGTCATCCAGTCATGGACGCATTCCAAGTCTTCAGTTAGATTGCTAATATTAAACAAATTCCTGATAAAAGGTGCGGTAAAGCTGTGCATCAGTTTAACGGTTTGTCCTCAGTAGTGTTTCCTTAAGGGACCATGTACACATAAGTAATTGTCCTAAAATGGTGCCGTCTGGTATGGTTCAAGCAAAGGAGTAGGAAGTAGAACAGTTACCTCCTGATCCTGTGTGTACTTGAAGTAAAAGACAAAAAGCAGTCTAACTAGTATGCTGATACTCTAGTAATAATACAGGCATCCAGAAGGAAACTGTGGTCCACTGTGTCAAATGCTGATGAGACATCTGCCAGGGCCAGAAGAGAATAAATAGATTGATTACTTGCCATAAGGAGGTGTTTTACATGACAGCAAAACTGAAATGAATCAGATGCTGCCTTAAGAATCCATTTGCATGTAAACCAACCTCTGTACAACTTGAGTCAAAGGACTATTGGAAAAGGGATCATAATTTTCCAGGATCTAAGTATCTAAACTAGCCTGTTTCAGGATAAGAGTGCCAATGTCTTGTTTATCATTAATGGAAATACTTCTTCCTAAAGACTATCCCCAGTCTGGTAATGGACTGAACCCTGCATATTTAGTCAGTACAAAACAGCTTAGTAGGACAGGGTTCAATCTACTGTAATACAAATCCCTACATGTACATATTGTAATAACTTTTAGAGATTTTACATTTCTCACCATGTTCACTGATAAATGCTGAGCCGCTCAGCATGAGGATGAACAAGCCTGTACATTTCTTGACTTAACCTGCCTAGAGGTTTTATAAACCATAACAGCATAGCAAAGGCACTAGATGTTGAGGAAAAAATAAATTGAAAGATTTTTTTAACTCACTTCAGTGATGAATTCTGCAGTGAATTGAAGCTATTTCCTAAAAGAGTATGAGCAGTATGCATTATATACAAGTGTGCTTTATTCATGTTTACATAGCTATGTGTAAGCAGTATACATTGTATACAAGTGTACATTATTCATGTTTACATAGCTGTGTGTAAGCACTATACGTTATATACGAGTGTACATTATTCATGTTTACATAGCTGTGTTTAAGCACTATACTTTATATACGAGTGTACATTATTCATGTTTACATAGCTGTGTGTAAGCACTATACGTTATATACAAGTGTACATTATTCATGTTTACATAGCTGTGTGTAAGCACTATGCATTCTATATGAGTGTGCATTACACATTTACATAGCTGTGTGTAAGCACTATGCATTCTATACAAGTGTGCATTACTCATTTACATAGATATGCATAAGCACTGTGCATTCTGTACGAGTGTGCATTACTCATGTTTACATAGCTATATGTAAGCACAATGCATTCTATACGAGTGCGCATTATTCATGTTTGTCATGTGTAACTGTACATTATAGACAAGTGTGCATTTCTCATGTTTACATAGCTATGTGTACCACTAACCCTCCCTCCATTTCTAACTTAGACCCATTTAAGCTTATGATTGACATGCATACCTCTCAACCTCTTAGCACAAGAAATCTGGACAAAGCCCAACAAAATGGGGGCACAAAGGCCCAAAAATATGGACATATTTTAAATATTGCTCTTATAAACTTTGAAAGTTGTTAGAATAAAAGGATTTTGTGTTAGCATGAATTTTCTGAAGGGAAGGATATGAAGTCTGAAAATCAAGTACATGTCATAATTTAATGACTTTAATCCTTAGATCCTTCCAATGATTTGTCAAAAAATGCAATTTTTATGACGAACAGACCAAAAATATGAGGCACAAATCTGGACATTCTGTGAAAATCTGTACAGTTGAGAGGTATGACATGCCTTGATTGCTACAGCCCCATGTTATTTTCTGCTTCCCATGTATATATATATATATATCAGTATTATTTTTGTGGAAACTTAATGACTGAATCTTTACAGAAAGAAGAATCCTTATTTCATAATCTTGGAAGCCACTGTCTTTTTTTTTTTTTTTGTCATTCATTCATTTTTGATAACCTGTTTTATCCATTTTCATGGTTGTGGGGATGTTAGAATCTGTCCAGACAACCACTGGGCACAAAGTGTTGGGAACCCATCCAGGCTAGGCACCAGTCTCTCATAAAACACTATCACACAATATGCACATATTTATAGGTAATTGGAATACACTGACTTAGAGAAACATGCTGTCAGGTGACATTATTTGCTGTACCTATTACTATTTTTAGCACTTTGTTCTCTGATCTGGTGTTAACTCACTCTACTTGTGCTTTTCATGCGTAGACTTTCAAATAGAACCTGATCAGGCATTTCCTTTTAGGCCAGAGAGGGTCACCTCCAAGTAACTTAAAGTAGCAGAATATGGCATTTCTTGAAGCCTTTCTGCATAATTGAGGTTTTCCAGCCTTTTTATTTTTCTGTCAAGACCAAATACTTAAAGTGCTATTAAAAGCTAAAAGTATTGATGGGTACTGACACTGTCCCTGGATGCATCTGAAATAGCATGAAGTGCAATTTAGCCACACTCCTAACAACACTTCAGTCTCAGACTCCCTACAGGTTTTGTATCAAACAAATGGAGATCAACTACAGTAATTTCCCTGCATAAAGGACGAGCTCGCACAGACCCATGTCTAACCAGCCTCATATGCAAAGTGATGGAAAGACTTGTCATGGAACTAGTCAACCAGGGCATAGAGAACCTCCAAACACTAGACCTGTTGTAGTTTGGAGACAAGTCATGCTTACTCAACTTGGTGGACTTTTTGAAAAAGTCATCAATGCAATGGATGTTGGCAAAATGGAACACACCACATACTTCCACTTGACCTAAGCTTTTGATACAGTTCCTAACTCAGGCATAGTTGTTGTATCTTTCGGCTTTTCCCGGTTAGGGGTCGCCACAGTGGAACTCCGGTCCGCTAATGATTGGCAGTAGATTTTTACATACCAACTTGCCAGGCCTGATGCACAACCTTCAACGAAGGTACGCCCATTCACGCATGTCTCCACACAGAAGACACTTTAGCTGAGAATCGAACAGGACGTCTTACTGTGAGGCGACAATGCTACCGCAGCACCACCACCGCAGATAAAAGCTAAATAAAGTAGGAGTAAATTCCTATGTCACCCACTGGATTGCTAAGTGGCTCACAGACAGAACACAGAAAATCAAAATAGAGGAAGTTAACTCCACAGAGAGACTAGTCAGCAGTGGAGTTGACATCTATTTTTCTGAAGTAAAAGCCAATAGCAAAGGGCTCTGGCTAAGTTTGCAGATGACTGCAAGCTAGGGGCAGTCATTGAATCCTCAAATGACAGCCAACCAGTAGGAATTATTTTTTCCCAAATACATAACTGGTGCCAAAATCATGGACTGAAACTAAATGCCAAAAAAAATGCATTATTGTATCCTTTGGGAAGTCATCTACATTAACTGCCACATTGAAATATGCCCATAACAGTTGACCCAGTTGTTCAGGATTTGGAAACCTATGTGGAAAGTGATCTAACGTTTGACCAACATGTGTCCATTGTTCTAAGAAAGTCCTGTATTGCACAGCTTATAAACAAAGGGATAGTGATAAGACCTAGGGATGTCATTGTCCCCTTTTACTCAGCCCTCATTAGACTAGTCATTGAGTATAATGCACATTTGGCATATATCTGACGAGAAATGTGCAACAACTAAACTAGAATGCCCACAGGGATACCATAATCATAGGATACAAGGCCTAAATGATGTCCTACATGGACCGACTCAAAGCCCAGTCACTATAATTGGTATCCTACAGATTGCTGAGAGGTGACCTGTGTCTGGCACACAAGGCATCCACCAGCCCAATACTGATGGATTTACTGCACATTAGCAAGTCAAATGCCATCAGAAATACTCAGGCTAGGGATCTAAACTTCTGCATCATCAACATAATGGTTTGGAGGACAGGTATATCTCACAGAGGATACCGCTGCTCTGTAACATACTCCCCGTTAACATAAAACAAACTTCATCCCTGTCCATATTAAAGACAACTTGGATCTGTGGATGGGAAACACAATTTACCCAAGATCTGTACTGCTAATGGATACACACAGCTTCTAAATGCTTTATCCTATGCATAGGCCTTCTTAAATTAGCTATGCTATGATCCCATTTATTCTCATTAGGGGTAATGTACAATATTTGACCATGGGCTAGGTAAGTCTAATTCCTAACCAAATAGGATAGGTTAATTTGAACATGAAAAGGGAAACTGGCTAGGCTTAAAATGGCCCACAGGCACTCAAAACAGGAAATACATACATACTTAATGGAACCCCAAATAATGTGGAAAAAAACACCAATAAATCTGTAAGGTGATAAATTAGAATAAGAAAAAAAAAATCATTAGGATATAATGTCCAAAAAGTTTTTTGAATTTGCATACATCTGATTTATTTTGTTTTTCCTAGTTTGGTGTCTTGAGATCCATTTTCATCTTATCCTTTCAACTCAAAGAATGGCTTACCAAATTTGATTTCATTCAACCTCTGCAAGTTTTTTCCAAGATGTTGGATCTGGGGCTCAAGCTCGTCCCCTACCAATAATTCATTCTTGTTCCCTGCAATATCTTATGTCTTCAAAACCACCAAACCACTCATGAAAAAGGAAGAAACAACAGGCTAGAGGTCCGAGTTCCAAAACCTTCTACCTTGTTTGCTGCTTGAAAAGACCAGATGTGATGCATGAGGGCTCATCTCTCAGTGACAGATAAGTTGATATTTCCTTCAGACTTTAGGTCCTTTGTAGCTAGTACAGTGTTTTAGGGCTTTTTGTTATCCTTAGATTTATTTTATTTTATTATTATTATTTTTTTTTTTTGCTGAACCTTTATCTATAGTTTCCTAGGAATTTCCTTCCTGACTTTATTCCCTACTTTAATATTTTAATCTTATAGTGTTTGAAAGTTCTTGGTATTTTGTGATGTTCAGATATTCCCTTTTTTGTAATTCGTGTGTGTGTTTTACTTATCTTTTAAGAACTGCAAAAGTCATTTCTAGATATTGAAAATGATCTAAATGAACTTCAACTCATCCTAAACCCAAACAAAACAAAATTAATGATCTTCTCTAACAGGAAAGCCAAAGAAAAACCACCTCCTCTTTCCATCTACTCCACTAATGGCACTATAAAAGAGCCAGTTAACCAAACAAAACTACTTGGTGTCGCAATAGATAACCTAACATTTAATAAACACATATCACTCACAGTAAAAAAAAGTTCACATCAAACTTGGTGCTCTATATAGGTCCAAACCTTACCTTACTCAAAATGCCAGACTAGACACAGCCAAATCCCACCTCCTGTCTACTCTTCTCAACTTTTCACTAACCTGCACAAGTCTGATTTACATCTACTTGATTCCTACTATAACAAAATAGCAACATTTGCTGCTAATATACCTAACAGGACCTATCATTGCCTTGCTCTTCAAAAATTACACTGGCTTGAATTTCCCAATCTGTTATTGCTCAATCAGCTCACCACTGCCCACTCTATTATCCACAAACCTGAAAATTGCCCTGCACTTTCTAACCTAGTACAACTAAATACCAACCCCAGGACCCTTAGATCACCCGATAAATCAAGGTTAGATAGTCCCATAATTACTTCTGTGATGCCCTCTTCTCCTTCAAAGTAGCCAAACAGTGGAACCTATTACCCCAGAATATCTTAAAAAACAGATTGTCATAGTTTCAAAAAACTCCTAAAGAGATACCTTACTCAACATTGGTTATGCTCCTGTAATACTCCTGGCTAGTTTCTCATGCCTTCGTTCAGATGTTTTCTATTTTGCTATCTTCTTGTCTTACTTCTACCAAATGAAAATGTCACAATGGTTTTTAGTTATATATCTAATGAGTTTCATATTACTGTCTGTAATAAGGTTTAAGAAATGTAATGTTTTCTCTTTTGCATTCACCTTTTTGTAAATTGTGATTGTTGGCAACTGTCAAAACTTTTTTGTATATTGTTTGTAAATCTTTTAAAAATGTTTGTAATCTTTTTGTACTATTGTTATGGAACTCATCTCCCTGGGTCTCTGCTGAAAATGGGCTACTTGCCCAGCCGGACTTTACCTGGTTTACAAATGTAAAATAAATGTTTAACAAGACTTCTAGCATTAAAAATTGCAGTGTCTGTGGGCACAAGATTCCCCACCTCCACAGTTTTTTGTGTTTACTGCTTGAAGGTTGACCGTCATAATGTTGAGTGTGAGTCCTGAGACTTTCTTCTTATAAGAAATTGGATAAACCTAAAAATACAAAAGAAAATGATGGGGGGGCAACAAGTTGAAAGTGAAAGTAAAGAAGTAAAAAGATCATCCTAGGAAGAGGTCTCAGGATCTTACTTCCCAGTCAGGGTCAGCACCAAAGCATTCAAAAATGATGGTCCAGCACCACATCAGGAACAAGAATGGATCCAAAGTCATCCTCCTGCATGCTGCTTCTCCTTGGCACTTGTGAGTCTAAGACTGCATTCACTCATTCTCCAGTATAGACGTCAGTCTCCTAGGCAACCTTCGGTGGCATCTTCCTACAGGTCATTTTGGTTGATGAAAAGCCTTTCTGAAGCATTTCTTCAAACTTCGATTCCTATAGGGGTCCACCTGGCATCCCTCTAACAGGGTCTCCAGAGTTTTCTGAGTCAATCCTCCTTTTGTTTTGTTTTTTTTCCCTGGTCAGACCCTCAGTCCAGGGTTGCACAGTACCTGGTGATACCAGTGACAGAATCTTGGAGCTGAGAGCAACTTCTTGCTTCAGCCTTGAGGAACTTCACATGATGAGTCCCCTTTCAGATTCCAAGACTTCTCCAGAGCACCCCCCCTAGGGAAGGTCTCAGAAAACATGTATGCAAAAGGAGTCATGACTCCTCTCAGGAGTCACTCACCAAAGATACCAACTTCAAGGAAGGAGAGGGGAATCCTAGGTCTCCCTTAGAAGACATCTTCTTCAGAGAGATCCTGAAATTGATCAAGAGAAGGGCGGATCATCCAAAGCCCCATCCCAAGTGGAGTCTGCATTCTTTGAGGCTGGCACATCTACTGCCTGGGTGGTCCTATCTACTAATGAGCTCATTAATTTGGTCTTGCAGCAGGCTTTGAAGGAGCCCAACATGGTGGAACCAGTTTCTAGAAAACTAGGTAAAATATTCTTGTCTCCCTGAAACAGATTACACTAGAACGTGGGTCTCCCAGTTGGTGCTATGGTGGTGGCAGTGGCAGCCACAAAGGAGGAGTTTTCTGAGGAGAGCACCTCTGTCCATCCGCCTAACAAGGAGCCCAGGGTGTTAGACAGATTTGGAAAGTAGTCATATGCTTCAGTGATGATTGCTGTTTCTGTACTGAGCTACTTGATATACATGACTTATTTTCAGAGGAATTTGACTAAAGAACTTTCCAGTTCCCACTTTGGTAATTCACCTATGGACATTCAGAAAATGATGGAGTCAAGCATGATAGCAGCAAGGAACTCGAAAAAGTGACTACCTTCTGGATTTAAGTATATTTGCTTTTTTCACTGGAAATAGCTTCTGTTGCTTACTTTAAACTAGCCTGAACTGTTTTTTTTCTGATTACTGCATTTATTTTTAAATCTGCACTTAAAGTTACATTTAGTCGAATTTAATAGAAAGTTTGCTTGTTTGTTTAATTTAACTGTGGAGGCTGCCCACTAAAGTGTGCTAGCCTGTGTAACTAATTTATCACTGTCTCTGCATTCTCTGTGTATTTCTACAAAAAAAACAAAAAAATAATCCTTGTTTTCCTGCCTTTCTCGACTAGTTTAGACCAGTATACAGGCATTGCTGTATTCTGGGCTGTGGTGTAGTTTCTGTGTTTTCCATTACCTTACTTGGATAGAAGGAAGTTTCTTTGCTCACCAGTGGAAGTGGGGAGCCTTAAGCAGCCTACCTGTCCTTGGGGGAAGTGACCTCAGCACAAGAAGCTGTAGTAATTGGTTGTTTGGGACCATTCCTAGCTCTTTTGTAGTTCACTGGTTAAAATCCGCCTTTGCACGGTCATGCGCATAGCGCAGCGCCGGTTAAACAAGGTTAAACTTTTTCTGGCTCCGCTAAGTCTGCTCTTCAATTTTTCCCTTAGAACTGTTCTACTTGCAATCTAAACAGCCTATACTCTATCTGAAAAGCTCAGCACTTGCTCCTAAAGCATTTTTGTACAGGTAAAGCACTCTTAAACAAAAGAAAGTACTTCATTCACCTAAATTCTGTTGAGTACACATCTCCCTATAGGTCCTTTCTGACTCAGTTACACAGCAATCTTTTTCACTATTTCTAGCATGTCAATGGGTCAGTTGCTGGCGTCCTCTCCTGTTCAGGTGGTGAATCTGGGAATCTTGAGGCAATGTTACAATTGCCTCATGTACACAGACAACCCTCTCCTCCTCCCAACAAATACAAATATATGTGAGAGATGCAACTATATAGCCAAACTGGAGTCTGAGCTCTCTCAATTCAGTACTGGCAAGACCAGTCAGGAGGAGAAGGTAACCACGCACACCACAAACCCAGTCTCACATAGAACTATCACAACAGCAAACCAAACACATAAACACACAAAAACATACTCGGAGGCGCTGATTAAAAATCTACCAAAACAACAGAGGCCTCCAAAGCAGACACCCAAGCAACCACCACCTCAAGACATAGCACATGCAACACATAGTTCACAAAGTCAGTGTGCTAAACATTCACAGCCCTTAAGGCCAAACAACATGCCAGACACACTTGTAATAGGTGACTCCATAGTCAGACACACTGACGTCCCGCTCACCAGACTGAATAAGGAAAAGGTCACAGTAAGCTGCCTGTCGGGAGCTAGAATCCGCCACATAACACAAGCACTCAGGTCACTCCACAGCAAGTACAAATATGACTCAGTCATTGTACATGCCGGTGTAAACGACCTGAGACGTACCTCCCTGGACTACATGAAGAGAGACATAGAGGAGCTCTCTGATTATGTAGCCCAGGCCGGTATGACCCTGACCTTGAGCAGCATCTTACCCTCACCAAGAATGATGCCACAGTACAAAGACAAAATGATCAGTTTTAACAATTGGCTTAATTACTGGTGTCATTCTAAGGGGATCCAATGTCTGTCTGCTTGGGATGACATGCTTGACAAGCCACGCTGCTTCGCAAGGGATGGCTTGCACCTGTCACCCCTGGGCTTCTGGATATTGGCCAAGGCTCTTGCCACCCCCATAGTGCCTTTTTTAGGCAAGGCTCAAATGACAAACCTACCTCCCTAGAAAACACAAGTGGAAAAGAACTAAGGGTAATGCTGCTCAGTGCCAGAAGTCTAAACCTCAAGATGCACACCCTCGAAGCCCTCCTCAGTATGGAGAACATCGATGTCTGTGCAGTGACTGAAACCTGGTTCAAGGCTCCTGAGAGCACCCCAGCACTATCAGGTTTTACCTCATATCATGCTTTCCGGCCCCAAAACTTGGACCAAACCACAAAAGGAGGGGGAGTATCCATTTTCATCAAAGATACCCACACCTCCAGGTTAGTGGCAACGCACGAAGCATCGGAGACTATCCATAGGCAAAACTGCCTTACAGTTTGTAGCATGCTACAGACCACCCTCTCAAACTCAGGAACCCCACACAGCCTTCCTGAAGACACTGGACAGTATGAATGTCTCTCCAAATACCATCATTTTGGGAGACTTCAACTACCCAAACATAGACTGGGAACATTACTCAAGCCCCAACACCCTAGCCCAAAGGTTCCTAGAATTCATAAACTCAAATGCAGTGGAACAACTAGTCACCATTCCCACAAGAGGAGACAATATACTAGACCTGATCATCACAAACATGGGGACAAAATGCTCCACATCGGAAATATATCCCTTTTTGGTAAGATCAGACCATAAATTAATCTCACTGGAAATCCACATCCCGCCCCCACCCCCTGCACAAAAGACCACAGTGAAGAACTTCTCAAAAGCAAACTTCACACTTCTTAAGACTGTAGTGGTATCCTTCAAGGCCCCTGGGCCAGTGGAAACCACAACCCACACTGCTGAATCCTTTGCAAATGCCTTCTATGGGCACCTTCAAGAATGCATGGATCATGCAATCCCAAATAAAACCAAGACCCATTCGGCAGGCGCCCGGTCTGGTGGACCCCAGCCATAAACAAACTTTACAACAGGAGGAGGAAGCTACTACATGACAGAGCAAAATCCCTAAAAGGGAAGGCGTCTCTGATCAGTACTACCAAAAAACTACGATCACTCATAAAATCATCCAAGGCCAACTTTGAGAGAAAAATCGCAAAAGACACAAAAGGCAATCACAAGGCCTTCTTTAGCTATGTTAGAAACCTGGGTGGAAACTCCCAGATATGCTCAGAGTTAGTCCAAAATGACACAAAATACACTGAACCCACTGACATTGCCAACATTCTGGCAGACAGGTTCAGTGCAAATTTCTCCTCCCCCCCCCAAAGGAGAAATAACTACCCCAGCAGAGTGTAGCCGCCCTAACATCTCAGATGCCCGGGTGAGAGCCGCCCTCTCTAAGGCTAAAACACAGCATCAATGGGACGGATGGTGTCCCGGGCTGTGTGCTACATGAACTCCAAGAGGAACTAAACCCATACATAAGGCTGCTGTTTAATCTTAGCCTTACTACAGGATACGTACCCAAAGAGTGGCGTACGGCAACAGTGGTCCCACTTCACAAAGGCGGTGCTTCTACGGACCCTGGAAATTACCGCCCCATAAGCTTGACAAGCCTGGTCTGCAAAGCTATGGAGAGGATCATTATGGAACTCATAAACAAAGACATTGGGGACCTACAGACATTGGATCCTACCCAATTTGGCTTTGTCAAGGGTAGATCCTGCCTTTTGAACTTGGTCGACTTTTTTGAAACAGTCACTAAGGCCATTGATGAGGGTAAGGCAGTTCACACAGCCTACCTTGACCTTGCAAAAGCCTTTGACACAATACCCCACTCAGGCATCATAGACAAACTCACCAGCTTAAATATAAACCCATATGTCACAAGATGGGTTGCAAACTGGCTCAAGGACAGAACCCACAGGGTCAGAGTTGCTGGAGCTATGTCAGACTGTAAGCCAGTCACACGCGGTGTCCCACAGGACTCAGTCCTGGGACCCCTCTTGTTCGGCATTTATTTTTCCGAGGTACAGGCAAACATAGGAGGATTGTGGCTGACAAAGTTCGCAGATGACTGCAAACTGGGCGCCATCATTGATACTCCAGCGGACACAAACATCCTTCAGAGAGGCCTCATAGAAACGGATAATTGGTGCCAGAGCCATGGCCTTAAGCTGAACGCCAAAAAATGTATAGTCATACCCTTTGGGAAAAACAAGGTACCGACAAATTACCACATAGGCGGTAATCCATTAAGTACGGAAGAGGTAATCAGGGACCTAGGGACCCAGGTTGACAGTAACTTCTCATTTGACACTCACATTGCCAAAGTGGTTAGGAAGACCTTCTGTATTGCCCACCTTATCATGAAGGGTTTCACATCTAGATCAAGAGAGGTCATTGTGCCCCTGCACTCTTCTCTTATCAGGCCAATGATTGAGTACAATGCCCCGTTTGGGATGCATCTCACCCGACACCTGCAGCAGTTGGAAAGACCCCAAAAGTTCCTCACCAAGAGGATAAAGGGTCTTAAACATATGTCATATGCTGCCCGACTGAAAAAACTCCAGCTCTGTTCAGTCGCATACCGCCTACTCAGAGGTGATCTGTGCCTGACGTACAAGGCCATGTCCAATCCTGAATTAATGGACATGCTCCACCTCAGAAAATCCATATCCATCAGAGCCACGAGAACAAGTGACTTAAACCTCAACACAGAAATAAATAGGACGTGCTGGAGGGACAGATTCATAACCCAGAGGCTCCCTACACTCTGGAACAGAATCCCAGTCCATGTTAGGCAGAGCCCCTCACTGACTCTATTCAAGAGAAATCTCAACAAGTGGATGGGTGATCGTAGGTTTACCCCGGGGGGTCATCTCTGTGTCACTACTAGACAGAGGTATAGTAAACTAAACCCTAAAAGGGCGTAGTATTCTCATCCTAAGGGGTGGTGTAAGCCACATACACTCTGGCTAGGCTTATAAATGCCTTAGGGCAGATAGCCTAGTATGAACCTATGAGTCACA
This sequence comes from Protopterus annectens, assembly GCF_019279795.1. Taxonomy (NCBI): domain Eukaryota; kingdom Metazoa; phylum Chordata; order Ceratodontiformes; family Protopteridae; genus Protopterus; species Protopterus annectens. Next base: position 163,404,776 of record NC_056748.1, read on the forward strand.
GCTGTCTACCCTACAGTCTATATCTAATGTGTCCATTTGCCTAGTTCCCAGTGCAGCTGATGTCACTGTGAAAGCATCAGGCACCAGCACTGCTGTTCATCTGCACACCTGGATTTGTCTGTACAAAGTTTTAAAACATTCTTCATCAGCACTACCTTTGATGAGTCAACACTTTTCGGACCCCAAGGTAACAGAGGTGCTCACCAGAAGCAAGCAGGAGTGCAAGCCTGTTTGCTGTAAGCATATGTTTTTCCTTCCCAAAAGAACCATTTGCTCTAACCAGAAGGGTTTTAAGAAGCTCTGGTTTCATAATCCCAGAATTTTGCCCAGGACACTTCTGGTTACAGAGGCCCTCAGGCAGAGGAGGTAATAAAATGAATGCACATCACTGTAGAAGCAAATGCAGTCTACAGATCCAAGGGATTTGAGGTCCCTTTACTGAGAAACCCTTTCAGTGCTCCTGAATGGTTGCCCAACTACCACACTCTGGAGGCAGTTAGGGCACTTGCCTTTACAAGCTCATACCTGGCTAGCCATCACTCAAGATTTTTGGGTGCAGAAGATAAAGAACAGAAGCTACATTATTTCCTTTGTTTTCTCCCAAAACAACAAAATGAAAATCCTCAATGTTCCACTCAGAAAGATTTAGGAGCAGCAGATATATCAAAGCTGTTAGAAAAGAGAGTCATCCAGAATGTCTCACAAGATCAGTATGGATCTGGAGTCTATTCAGGATTCATTTTTGGTCCAAAAAATACCATAATCCTTGGGCCAATTCTGGACTTCCACCTTAGCCGATTTGTGAGACAAAGTTCTGGATGGTCACAGTACAGTCCATTTTGCCTCTTCTGTAGAAGGATGACAGGATGTGCTTAGTAGACTTTCAGGATGTTTACTGCCATGTAAAGATTGCAAAGCAATACAGAAGATGTCTCCATTTTTTGCTGGGAGCCAGACACTTCTAATTCAGAGCACTGCCATTTGGACTTACCACAGCCCCTAGGGTGTTCACCAAATGTATGGCAGTCATAGCAGCTTACCTTAGACTGCATGGGTTCAGAGTGTTTCCATATCTGGATGATTGACTCCTTACCGCTAATCATCCTCAATGCATGGAATAAGCCCTCAAAAACCAAGTAACTCATTAAAACAAATCATGATGAGTAGATGGGGATGCATAAGCTCTTCCTTGGAATGTCCCCTTTGCCTCTTATTTGTAGCGAGAACAAATAATTGGACTTGCAGTGTCTGGGCTCTTATTTGTCTGCTGGATCAGTTGCTTAGTATGAATGTGTGTGCATCTGAACCTTGAAATTTATTATATGAGTTTTGGATCTTTAACCTGAGTTTCAGTAATAATACAAATGTGGCGCATCATCCAAGCAGATGAATACTTCTAAAATTCCATTTTATTGTTTAGACTTTTGGCATTTAACAAAGCTACATTTTTGTTTGATTTCTTTTTATTTGTTTACCTTATTTACTTTTTTATTTGAAAAGTTGTAAAAAGACAGCAGGAGAAGGAACGGATGCATTTTCAGTTCAGTACTTGTGTTTTCTGGGAAGAGTCAGTTCTTGTACTCTCTGAGAAGTCAGGTGAAGCCCATCAGGTGTACAGCACTCCAACTTGCTTGCACACCTCACCCAGGCCAACAGACACTGAATCCCTTGCCTTTGATACCATGCTTTTACTCACGGATTAAATGCTAACATTTTTACTTGATATGCAGGTGCAATATGAGGTGATTTTGTTAAACAAATGTTTTGCTTGCTTGCTAGTTTGTTCAGTAATCTGTCTTTATCCTGTTGCATATCCTAGATGGTGGATCTTTCATGACTGTTCACTGCAGTCTAGAGAGTGAACATTTATTTTATTTTAGTTACATTTTGTCGACTGAGTTATCACTACTGGACAGATGTCTGTGTTTTCTTAAGAGTCCTGAGAAGGAATATGAAAACCATGTGCCACATTTAACAAAAAATAATGACAAGGTTAAACAGCAAATATAAATATATATAAATATATAAAAGATTTATAGAAGAGAGCAATAAAGGAATATAATGCAGAAACATGAGTAGGATGGTGTAGTGACGTACATAGGTAAGTTAAAAGTAAGTTAGTATGAAGTAATTGGTGTCAAATGCTGGTTAAGTCTCACCACATTTTTGTGTACGTTATTGAAGAGAGTTTTGCATAGTCAGTGCCAATCCTCATTTCACAAGTTAGTGAGCTCCATGTGTTTGCAGGGGAGACAGAAGGTACCCTGTCTCTAAATTTAGAAAAGGTTTTAGAAATTGTAGAGAGATCTTTGTTAGTGGATCTGAGAGTTCTACCTAGTTTGTGCAACTTAAGTACAGAGAGAGATGACAGAGAGAGAAATTATAGAGAGATCTTTGTTAGTGGATCTGAGAGTTCTACCTAGTTTGTACAACTTAAGTACAGAGAGAGATGACTCCCCTTGCTCTTGATCTTCTTAAACTTGATGAGATATCCCTAATTATTGGACCAAGGAAGGCCTGACTCTGCACAAAGTTGCTTTCAGTGTCCATTGAGATATGCAATGTTTTACATATGGTAAAGTCACCATTTACTGAAATGTTTTTTATGGCTACCATGTTGACATTTCTGCCCTATGGGCTTTGGAGGGTGACTTGCTTCAGTTTTAACAACAGTTATTTTGTTGTGCTCCATTCTCACTGCAGCTTTGCATGCCTTTTTTAATGTGCCCAGTGGGAAGTCTGCATAATGTTAAATAGATGAAGTTCTGTTTTGTTGAGCTTATTGCTTCTTGAGATACAGGTGAAGCTTTTGTAGTGAAGTCTTCAGACTCTCTGTATATATAATGGGATGTGTGTATCTGACAAGGTGATGCTGCTGCAGAGAGTTTTGTGTCAGTATTCTAGACACACTGCTTACAAACATTTAAGGTCTTGTCAAAAAGGATTGTATTTTCTTTGGCATGACAACAGAATTTGTTTACTTACCTAGATGTAATTTTTTTACAGTTTGTGGTGGTGGTGCTGTGGTTGCGTTGTCGCCTCACAGTAAGACGTTGTCCTGTTCGATTCTCAGCTAAAGCGTCTTCTGTGTGGAGACATGCGTGAATGGGCGTACCTTCGTTGAAGGTTGTGCGTCAGGCCTGGCAAGTCGGTACGTAAAAATCTACTGCCAATTATTAGCGGACCGGAGTTCCGCTGTGGCGACCCCTAACCAGGAAAAGCCGAAAGATACAACAACAACCTAGATGTAATTTTGATACTTTAGATTCAGTGGGCAGAATCATTTCATCCACTGTTTGCATCGGCTCTTTCAGTTTACACAAAAGGTTTGGTTACCATATTTGAAGGTGCAATCCTATCTGATTTTATTTTTTTATTTATTTGTATTTTACATTTGTTTACCGGGAGAGTCCGACTGGACACAGGTCCATTTTCAGCAAAGGCCCTGGGAGAAAAGCTCCAGAAAAAAAATACGTATAATGCACAAATCAGACAGTAAGAGATAACAAGGTTTATACAATGAATAGAAGTTGTAACGCAGTAGAATGCTATAGGATACTACATAGTAAACAAGATATGAAACAATAGCATTTAGTTAATTGTAAGAATGTTGAGCATTACCAACATCCTTGTTGACAATTCTACAATAAAATCACTGAGAGTTTTTCACAGCTACATTCATATATTAAGTACAATATTAAGAGTTTTACCCATATCTTAAGTTTATGATGTAGGAGGGTCTTAGCTTATCTTAGTACCAATGCTGTGATTCATGTGTTTTTGAAACTTATTGAGGTGAGTAGTATTAATGTATAGAGAAAGGTTTGTGGGGCATCTCAGTTAGTCTGGAGTGTAGGGTGTAGAGTAAGCATTTACCCTGGGGAGTCACAGGAACATAACCAGGTATTCCTATAGTGTGCTTTTAGGAGGTTTTTAAACTGTGAGTTGGAGCTCACTGATGACCACATTGATTTGCAGAGGACAGGTAAAGTCACCTGCATTATGAAGGACATGGATTGGTCTTGGCTTTCAAATGGACTAAAGGCTGACCAAATAGCAGACAAACAAAAGAACAAGTTTCACTGGACAAGCCAAGGAGTCCTGTATAGATTAACTGTTTTTGTTCTTTAATGCAATCAACTTAGAACTTCATCAGAATCAGTCTAAACATAAAAAATCAAATTAAATACACCCAACATTTTATGCAAGCAACACAAAAAAGATGGAGATTCAATTAATAACTTCAGCAAGGGTTTATTGTTTTTTATTGTTTTTACATTTTCTATACTTTATTTTTATACTTTATTTAGATATGTTTGATAGTTATTGGCTTGTCATGGACAAGTGCTTTTTTGATTGGCCATTGAGCTCATAGTGAATATTGGACTTGTATGACTGACTTGGATTGGGTGTGTGTAGGTGTATAAGAATAGTGATTGGTTCTTTATGTTGTGTAATATGTTGGGTGTACTTCATTTGATTTTTTATGTTTAGATTGATTCTGATAAAGTTCTAAGTTGATTGTATTAAAGAACAAAAGATCGTAATCTATACTAGACTCCTTGGTTTGTCCAGTGGAACTTGTTCTTTTGTATGCTGCTTTTTTTTGGTTCTACACTATTGAATTTCAAATAGTAAACAACTCTCCCTCCTCCAGGTTTGTCTAACAAGTCTCAAAGATATTCATACTTTTAGTCATGGCTTCTTAGAAGTCTGGCTTCTTCCTGATGTAGATTTCTTGGTGATAAATTTGGAAAGCAAAAGCCACATGCCCCCCCCCATATGATACTTGAGATTTAAAGGGTTTGAGATCCATGACTAGGCTTGTAAGGGCCCTAGTGGTCGTTAGTCTAGTAACAACCTATGAACCTGTGTTGAAACTGAACTTGGGTCCTCTGCCTCAGCCCTACTGTTCCTAAATAGGCATTTTCAGAGAAGCTTATTTCTTTTTTCTAATCTGTGTAATTAAGAAGAGCATTGAAGAGAGGGTACTTATATGCTGCGGTGGTGCAGCGGTAGCGTTATCACTTCACAGCAAGAGATTCTCCCATTCAATTCTCGGTTGGAGCACCTTGTGTGTGGAGTCTGCATGTCCTTCCTGTGGTCAAGTGGCATTCGAAAGACATGAGTGAATGGGTGTGCCTTCGTTGAAGGTTGGGCAGTTCTGCTGTGGCGACCCCTAACCGGGAAAAGCCGAAAGAAGAAGAAGAAGAACATTGGAGAGAGGGTACTTGCACTGAATCAGGTAAAAGGGTTTTACTCTAAGCATGTGCTCTGAATTAGTGGGTACAGGCAGATCTAGGTTTAAACATTGTCAAAAAATATGTGAAAGATATGCAACTTTGTATGGTCAGCCTTGAAACAACCACATTTTTGTTACCAGAGGTTTAATGAATATCATTGCTAGATTTATAAGATGCCTACTTGTATGTAAAGCTTAAGAAAAGAAGGGGGATTTTTTTTTTTTTTTATCTCAGCTCAGTTTTTACAAGGTACTGTTTTTTGATATTTCTTCTGCTTCTAATATCTTTACTGAGTGCTTGGTAATAGTTATTGAGTTATTACTGTGTAATGGTTGGCTGATATTAACTTATCTGAACAGTCATTTTGGTGCCTTCTTCAGACCTCTAACTTAAAAAAAAAAACTATTGTGAGTTTTTCAATGGCCTTAGAACCTGGATATTTTCATTGTTTTAGAGAAAGATTATCTGAATCCACTCCAAAAACATTTCACCTTTAAGAAATATCTGCACAGATGTCATTTGCTGTGATTTTCTTCTCCACATAAGAATAGGGAATCTCTAAAGACTCGTTTCTTGGGGTCTTTGGAGAGCTGAGACGTCTACTTAAACTTTGATTCACAATTTAAGTCTCCTTGCTATACTGTTATAGGAGAGAGTTTCACTGGATTATACTTATACCTTTGTACTATGTTGAACTTTCTGACTTTTATTGCAGTGGATTAAACCTGTAAGCCATTTGCCGTGTCCAGGGTACATGGCTTTATTCCTTCCACTTTTGTTTGCCTACTGTGTAAGTCTAAACAAGTCACTTAACCAGATAGTACAGGTCTCAGCTGAAAAGGTACTGTTGTGCCAGTGGTCTTAACCAGTTGACAAATAAATAAAAAACATTTGATTTCTGCTGTCATTACCTTCTTCCTAGTGAACATGAATGGGCTTTCCTTTCTTTCTTACTGTCTAAGACAATATCAACTCTTAATGTCACTGTCCATGGGTCACCCTACAAAAGAAGCAGCAATGTAGTGGGTGTAGGCTAAGACAATGAAAAACATGTATGCTATGTGAAAACTGCCATGCAAGCTGTTCAGTGACTGTGGATTTCTTGATTTATAGCTTGAATACTTGTATTGTTTCTTGAATTTTGGTCTTGTTTGTTTGAAGTTTGTTTTTCTTGACTTTTTGGGTTTTTTTTCAGCTAGTTTTATTTTCCTTGGGTTTTTTTAACAAGTTCTTTTTTGCGGCCAGCTAAACATTTATATAGTGCATGGAGTGCACAAATTATGCTCAAAACATTGTTAAATAATATCCTGGTTACTTGCTACTGTAGCACAAGACCTGACCATAACAGTGCTTTCAAATGTAGCACTGTTATCTGGGGAGGGGCATTCCTTTGCTCTCCACTGTCCCTGAATATCTTTCCTCACATATCCATGGAGGTTTACATACATCAGTATGTAAATAACTGACTTCAATCAGGGCAGTATTTAAAAACGGCCCCTGAGATTTTCCTTACCTGGTATCTGCAACAGCACTCACTAAGTGCCTTTCTGTCTTTCAACGCCAGTAAAATACTTAGCCGTTTTATTTTTTTAAACCGTAGTAAGTACATGGAGTAGGTAAGACTTCATGCACTACAAAGACTTATTGTGACATCCCCACTCCGGGCCAGTAATCAAGGAACCTGAATCCTCACCACTGACACTGGACAGGGATGTTCACTTGGAATACAAATGGATACACTTAGTATTTCCAGATGCAGACCTCTCTGCATCAAGCACAATTTCCCTTAAGAGCACACACTCAGCCCAGGGTCTGGATTTAAGACTCCCTATTGGTACAACAGTAGGGTTTGGTCCTCGGACACATGTCCAAGCCAAGTCCTCGAGCACCCTCTCTGTGAAACTAGTGCTTTGTGTCCCTGCCCCAGGTAGCTGACACACATACTGTTTGAGATTTACTTTTCTCACACACAAATGCGCGCACACACACACACACACACACACACACACACACACACACACACACCTACCTGGGAAAGGCTGGCACAGATTACCCACTCTGCCAGTTTTGCCTAGACTATAAGGTAGATTCACTGCCACCAGTCAGTAACTATAAGCCTCTTAAAAGGGTATCCAATTATACTAAGTGAAATTAACAGTAGTACAAATGGCAATGTTAACCAAACAGCAAGGCTTTCAGGAGTGGCCAGAGTTATCACCAAATAAATACATGCAAATACTCAAAGCTTAAATATTTTCTAAAAGGACCAAACCATAAAACCATTTCACTCTTCCTATAGGAGCTACCAGCTATTCTCTAGCACAGACATTGCATATCTGGCTCCAGTCAAAACTGTGGGATAACATCTTTATGGTTTAACCCATAAAGTCATTTAATTTCAAGAATATTTTGCAAAATCAGGTGGATTAAGATTAACCTCGTCACTTGTAGTATATGCTGTTACAATGTATACATTAAACAGTTACAGTAATGCATGTGCATTTCTTTTCCTTCCAGCAAGGCACACTGCTGATACATTTTCACACATGCAAACCTCACAAGTACATTTTCAGCAAAAGCATCTGTACAAATCAATTTGATATACAAATTACATATAATTATTTACAAAATTCCAGCCAACTGTGCTGGCATATGTTACAAATCCACTGTCCTATTTCTCCTGGCATGGCTGGCAGTACCTTCCATCATCACACCTCTCCCCAGTTTGAAGACTCAAGCTAGTCTTTCAAGTGCTCCTTGAAAAACATTGCTTGAGAGGAATGAGCATTTCTGGGAATACATTACCTCATGCCCTGTGTGACTTCCCCATGCTGGGTCAGTAATCAAGGAGTCTGAATGTTCACAACCGACACTAGAGAGGGGCATGCACTTGGAATACAAATGCATATATTCAGTATTTCCAGATGTAGCTCTCTGCACCAAGTAAAATTTCTCATAAGAGCACACAGGGAACACACACAGCCCGGGGTCTGGATTTCTCTATATCTGTCTCCCTCCAGGTCCTCAGTAAGACTTCCCACTAGTACAGCTGTAGGGCTAGGTCCTCAGCCAAGTGTCCAAGCCAAGTCTTCCAGCATCCTCTCTGTGAACCTAGTGGTTTGTGTGTCTGTCCCAACTAGCTAACAGACACACTCTTTGAGATTGTTTTCTCTCTCTCTCACACACACACACACACACACACACACACACACACACACACACACACACACACACAGGAAAGCCTGGTACAGATTACCCACTCTACCAACTTTGCCCAGACTATAAGGTAGATTCACTGCCACCTGTCAGTTTACTATAAGGCTCTTAAAAGGGTATCCAATTATGCTGAGTGAAGTTAATGTTAATACAAATAGTAATGTTGACCAAACAGCAAGGTTTTCAGGAGTGGCCAGAGTTATTACCAAATAAATATGTGCAAATACTCTCAAAGCTTAAATATTTTTTTTAAAAAGGACCAGCCACAATGTATATTTAATAATAAATAATAAAAGAAAAAGAAAATGCTAAATGTGTATTTACAGTAAACCACAGAGTTCAAATCGCAGGAAATATTGAAAATAACATTGTTTTTATTTGTATGACTCAGTTCATCAATCTTTAAACTAAGCTTCACTGTATTCCTGACTGAATCTAAGAGAATTACTATTCCCTAATAACTTATGTGATAGAATAAGGCACAATAAAACATGTGAGCAGTTTTTCTAGTCAGGTTCCCCAAGACAGAATACTTAACACTCAGAGAGTACTCCCTGTAAAATATAATATCCAAAATGACCTGCAGAATGACCTCATCTGGTCACCTGACTCCAGGTTCTCTAAAAGAATCCCCCTTTAAAGCTGAGACAGGAATTTAGCATAGATGGCTACAATACACATCTTAATGTCCATGGCAGTGCCTGGGGCTTCCTCTCTTTTTACTGAGCTAATGAACAAAGGCTTATTCCAGACCCACCATCTCCAGTCTTAGCACTGTGGGGTGACATTTTAATGGTTTAACAGCTCATTTACATTTCCCTTTTTTTCTTAAAGTAAGCTAGCTGGTTAACCTCTGATGTCACAGTATCCTCTATTAAAACATGTACTTTTAATTCAGTTGCAATAGTACCTATACATTTCTTTTCATTCCAGTAGGGGGCACTGTTGATACATTTTAACACAAGCAAATCTCACAAATACATTTTCAGCACAAGCATCTATACAAATCAGTTTGATATACAAATTACATAATTATTTACAAAATCCCAGCTAGCTGTGCTGGCAAACGTCATACATCCACTGCCCTATTTCTTCCATGCATGGCTGGCAGTACTGCCTATCTTCACAGTTATAATCAGATCTCACTCGGGTCGGGTCGCTGTTGAGGTGAATTTCTTAGCATCCATTTCTCAAGTACATAATAACATGGTTACATCAGAGACCCAATCATAACCTTCTGTGATGCATTAACTATATGAAAAGTGGGGAGGAGCTGCAAGGTAACTTTTTTTTATTTAAGGTAAGCAGAACAGGACAAGGTTTATTGTATGGGATCTGCCAGATAAAGCTGCTCTGTGACTGTTCAGAATTTCATGATTTATAGTTTGCATACAGTAAATAATATATAATACTGTTTTTTAACATGTTTTGTGTCTTGATCTTGCATTGTTACAATTTTTTACATTAAATGTCTCTTTTGTTCTTGGAGTTTAAACATTGTTCTTTGCTAGGCACATTTGTGTTGCATTGTTTGCCTGCAAAAGAGTTTGTGGAGAAGGGTGGTTGCTCTCTGCTAGCCACCACCAACTGGCTGTTTCTATTTTGGCAGAAGCTTTTTTTTTCAGTTTTAAATTTGTGACTGTTGGACAGTCCAGCCCTCTGTTGTGCTGAACTCCAGACCCGACATAACAGGACTTCTAGGAAAAGGAGATGAAAGCTACTAATGATCCCCGCAACACCTGGGATGGGACTAAAGCCTGTGGTATACCTGTGAGACCTGCTTCACTCACATGAAGTGCTTGGTATTAGTGACACTGCTGGTCCTGTTGAAAGAACTGATGGAAGCTATTAGTTCCTCGATGTTTTTGGAAAGGGACACATGCTCACTCCTACCACTCTTTATTAGTTTCCACTTTGTTGGGAAATTTTTCCCAGTTTAAAATTGAGACTATTGTGTAGCCAGTTCTCTGTTCTAGGCTGTGCTGTGCACAGCTGCTATAAAACTACTAGACATAGTAGCCAGGTAGTATGTCTTAGGTAGATTACTATCGACTTTCACTTTTTCTATAGAAAGCATATTCTGTGGCCTCGTGTACTCTTCTGTGACAAGTACTGTCATGCACAGACTGCCTGCTCTCAGATAAATTGTTTTTCCCAATTGTTCTTGCTTCTGTGGATTAATCTTCTGTTTAGTATAGTAAGGTGGTTGTTTTCACATTTCTCTTATAAATATTTTGAGAGATCTTTTTAAAAACTGTTGTTATTTTGCTTTATAATTACTTTATATTGTGACTTTTAGCAGTTGCACATATTTTCATTCTTTCTGTGGAGTGGTGTACCTGCATAGTATCTTCTTAATAAAGTAACTAGTGGTCTTTCTCATTAATATATGGCGTTTGCATTTAATGCTTATATGCTTTGTAAATTTACTGATATTCCTAGTTCTGTTTTCCAGTGCAATTTAGCAGCATCTAAAGTGTACTAAAGTACTTGACTGTAGTCTTGCACCACCACAATGGTGCCACAGCCCACATTTGTCCCTTTCTTGACAGGCCTGCTAGCACTTGGAATATTGAGGTAAGGTAACAACTGCCTTAGGTTTACCAATAATCTTATACTCATGGCAAACACCGACACTAACTATAATTGATGTAAATATGTACTCAAACCAGAAATATCTGTCTCCCTACCACTTGGAGATGGTAAACAACATTTGTTCACTACGCCCACAACTGTTGAAGTCATCAAAAAACATTACTGGGACCCTGCAGATACCCATCTAGAAAGACTTCAGCTACTAAGATGCACTACAAGTGAACCTATATTTACTCCTACACCTTCCAATTACCTCTAAGGAGAGTAACTATTACAGCAAGACTACACCATAAGGGAGGTCAGATTTAGTAACTAACTTGTATTAATGTGTTGACAACTTTAATTCATTCAAGCCTATAGCACTTTTTTCCCACTTAACGCCCATAGCATCTTATGGAGTCCAGATGTTTTCTTGAGTCTGACTTCGTTAAGTGACCTACTAGCTAATAATAAAAGGCAGCAATAGAAAGGGCAGGGAATACTTAACAGAATAACACTGACCATTAATCTGTGATGTCTTGCAGTAGAGAAATGAATTACTGGCATTTATTACTCATACTTTCACATTTATGTACATATTTTCATGACTGAGAAACCTGCATGCTGTTGAGGGATATGGTGTGAAATGTCATGGATGGAAAGAGGAATTTTCATTGTCAATGTCCATTCATATTACACTATACTGGAGATATTACTAGCCCCCTGTTATTAATTATGAAAATAAGTAATATTTCCATATATACTTAATACTTCAAAAACCAAGTGACGTACAAACTACTGTATGGCATGAAACCTTGGAATTGTTGAAGGAAACTGTCCGTCTGATACTTGCACTGTAAGTTCTACATCTTGAGAGAGATTTTGTGTTGTTTGTATTACTACTCATACCATTAAGCATGAGAGATTCAGTGTTATTTATATTGCTACTCATACCAGTAAGCATAGTTTTCATGTTTAAATAAATATCTCAATAAACATGCACCCAGAAAGGAATTTCATGTAAAAGCTTATATTTGGTTAGCAGAAGAATTCAAAAATATAACAATATGTCCAGAATATATAGTTTCTTAGATGTTAGTGTGTTTGTCAAAGTTTAGCAAAAATGTAATTCTTAATTTGTATGCATTATAGTATAATATTTACGGAAAGCCTATGAACGCACTGACTATCCTCACTGTAATGTATACTTCTTACTGATAATATTGCTTTGTACAGTTTTAATAGCTTTTATTGTTCTCAAAATATTTACATTATTTAATATTATGCTTTTTAAGTTGATTTTTCAGAAAATGCTCTAGAATGCAAGGAAATTTGTAGGCTGCTGGAGGTGCGACATTCCACATCAAATAGGCATTAATGAGTTAAGGTGTCTTTCGTGAATGTCACCTACAATGTGGCCTCTTTCTTTGGACTTAAGAACAAAGAAAAGCTCCTGAAAAATGAGCAAGAAGGAACTCTGTCTTAGGAGTTCGTTATGAGACCCCTGAGAGGTCATTTTCCAGGAACCAAAAGGGGTCCAAAGCACTCGGATTCAAGAAGTGACAGCATTTCTCCATTACCTTCTCTTCATATAAAGGCATCTGAGGCAGAAAATACCTCTTTAATGGAGTTAGTTTGTCAGAAAGCCAGAAAATGTACAAGGAATAGACAAAAATACCTCTCAACATCTGAAAAATTCTAGAAAAAGCAAAGATAATGAGGGGACAAACACCGATTTTTAAATACAATGTTTTATCTCTTTGCTAACCAGGTAATCTCTCTGTACAAAGTGTCCCATTTCAGGGATGACCCATGAGCACTGGTTAAGTGACTTGCTAAAAGTCACACAGCAGGCAAACAGAGGTGGAAGGATTCAGACTCTGTACTTTTGACTACATTAAGCAGTTTGTTAGTAGTTTGGAGCCTTATGTGCCAGCCAAGTCCAATTAACTTGAAATACATTTTCTGAACAGTAAGTATGAAATACTGATGATTAGCATTATCATAGGTTCATACTAGGCTATCTGCCCTAAGGCATTTATAAGCCTAGCCCAAATTTTTGTGGCTTACGCCACCCCTTATATGAAAAAATACTGTGCCCATTAGTTTGTTGTGCCTCTGTCCAGCAGTGACACAGAGATGATTCCCGGGGTAAACCTACGATCTCCCATCCACAGGTCAAGATTTCTCTTGAACAGAGCCAGCGAGGTGCTCTGCCTCACATGGACCGGGATTTTATTCCACAGCATAGGGAGTCTCTGAGTGATAAATCTATCTCTCCAGCACGTCCTATTTATATCTGTGCTAAGGTTTAAGTCGCTTGCTCTAGTGGTTTTGGTGGATTTGGATTTTTTGAGGTGGAGCATGTCCATTAATTCCGGGTTGGACATGGCCTTGTATGTCAGGCACATGTCACCTCTGAGCAGACGGTATGCAACTGAATAGAGCTGGAGTTTCTTCAATCTGGCAGCATATGACAGATTTTGGAGTCCCTTTATCCTTTTGGTGAGGAACTTTTGGGGTCTCTCCAATTGCTGCAGATGTTGGGTGAGATACATCCCGAATGGGGCATTGTACTCGATCATTGGTCTGATAAGTGAAGAGTACAGGGGAACAATGACCTCACTAGATCTGGATGTGAATCCCTTCATGATCAGGTGGGCAATGTAGAAGGTCTTTCTAACCACTTTAGCAACGTGAGTGTCAAAAGAAAGGCCACGGTCAACCTGGGTCCCCAGGTCCCTGATAACCTCTTCTGTGCTTAGTGGATTGCCACCTATATGGTAGCTTGGGGTTACCTTGTTTTTCCCGAAGAGTATGACTATACATTTTTTGGCGTTTAACTTCAGGCCATGGCTCTGGCACCAGCTATCTGTTTCCATAAGTCCCTTCTGAAGGATATCCGTGTCCGATGCACTTTCCACTATGGCACCCAGTTTGCAGTCGTCTGCAAACTTTGTCAGCCAAAGTCCTCCCATGTTGGCCTGTACTTCTGAGAAGTAGATGCCGTACAATAGGGGGCCAAGGACCGAGCCGTGTGGGACACCACTTGTGACCGGCTTGGAGTCTGACATAGTGCCAGCAACTCTAACCCTGTGGGTTCTGTCCTTAAGCCAGTTTGCAACCCATCTTGTGACATATGGGTTTACATTTAAGCTGGTAAGTTTTTCTACAATACCCTTGTGGGGTATTGTGTCGAAAGCCTTTGCAAGGTCAAGGTAGGCTGTATGGACTGCCTTTCCCTCATCAATGGCCTTGGTGACTGTTTCGAAGAAGTCGACCAAGTTCAAAAGGCATGATCTTCCCTTGACGAAGCCAAACTGGGTCGGGTCCAATGTCTGCAAGTCCCCTATATTTTTGTTTATGAGCTCCATTATGATCCTCTCCATAGCTTTGCAGACTAGACTTGTTAAGCTTATGGGGCGGTAATTACCAGGGTCCGTAGAGGCACCGCCTTTGTGGAGTGGGACCACAATTGCCGTACGCCACTCCTTGGGCACATATCCTGTGGTAAGGCTGAGATTAAACAGCTGCCTTATGTGCGGGTTTAATTCCTCATTTAGCTCGTGTAGCACACAGCCGGGGACACCATCCGGTCCCATTGATGCTGTGTTTTTAGCTTTAGAGAGAGCAGCTTTCACCTGCGCATTTGAGATGTCTGGGAGGCTACACTGCTGGGATAGTTATCTCTCCTTTAGGGGACGAGAGGGGGGTGAAGTTTGCACTGAACCTGTCTGCCAGTATGTTGGCAATGTCTGTGGGTTCAGTGATTTTTCTATCATTTTGGACTAATTCTGAGCATATCTGGGAGTTTCCACCCAGGTTCCTAACATAGCTGAAAAAGGCCTTATGATTGTCCTTTGAATCCATGGCAATTTTTCTCTCAAAATTGGCCTTAGTTGATTTTATGAGTGCTCGTATTTTTTTACTAATAATGATAAGGGGTAACTTCCCTTTTATGGATTTTGTTCTATCATGTAATAGCTTTCTCCTCTTATTGTAAAGTTTGTTAATGGCTGGGGTCCACCAGACTGGACGTTTGCCTTTTGTGGAAAGAGTCTTGGTTTTATTTGGGATTGCCTGATCCATGCAGTCCTGGAGGTGTTCATAGAAGGCATTTGTAAGGGCTTCCGCAGCATGGGTTGTGGTTTCCACTGGCTCAGGGGCCTTGAAGGATACCACACCAGTCTTGAGTAGTGTGAAGTTTGCTTTAGAGAAGTTCTTCACTGTGGTCTTTTTTGTTTGGGGTGGAGGCGGGATGTGGATTTCCAGTGAGATTAGTTTATGATCAGATCTCACCAATGAGGGATATACTTCGTGTGGAGCATTTTGTCCCCAAGTTTGTGATAATGAGATCTAGTATATTTTCTCCTCTCGTGGGAACAGTGACTAGCTGTTCCATGGCATTTGAATTTATGAACTCCAGGAACCATTGGGCTAGAAAGTTAGGGCTTGAGTAATGTTCCCAGTCTATATTCGGGTAGTTGAAGTCACCCAATATGATGGTGTTTGGAGATACATTTATACCCTCCAGTGTCTTCAGGAAGGCTGTGTGGGGTTCCTGAGTTTGAGAGGGTGGCCTGTAGCATGCTACAATTTGTAGAGCAGTTTTGCCTATGGTTAGTTGCACCTGGATGGTTTCTGAAGCTTGCATTGCCACCAACCTGGAGGTGTGGGTATCCTTTATGAATATGGATACACCCTCCTTTTGTGGTGTGGTCCGGGTTTTGGGGCCGGAACGCATGATATGAGGTAAAACCTAATAGTGCCGGGTGCTCTCAGGAGCCTTGAACCAGGTTTCAGTTACAGCACAGTCATCGATGTTCTCCATACTGAGAAGGGCCTCGAGTGCATGCATTTTGAGATTTAGACTTCTGGCATTGAGCAGCATTACCCTCAGTTTCTTCCCATTTTTGTTTTCTAGGGTGGTAGGTTTAGAATTTGAGCCTCGCCTAAAAAGGCACTATGGGGTGGCAAGAGCCTTAGCCAATATCCGAATCCCAGGGGTGACAGGTGCAAGCAGTCCCTTGTGAAGCAGCGTGGCTTGTCAAGCATGTCATCCCAGGCAGACAGACACTGGATCCCCTTTGAATGACACCAGACATTAAGCCAATTGTTAAAGCTGATCATCTTGTCTCTATATTGTGGCATCATTCTTGGTGAAGGAAGGATACTGCTCAGGGTCAGGGTCATACCTGCCTGGGCTACATAATCAGAGAGCTCCTCTATGTCTCTTTTCATGTAGTCCAGGGAGGTACGTCTCAGGTCGTTCACACCAGCATGGACAATGACTGTGTCATATTTGTACTTGCCGTGGAGTGACCCGAGTGCGTGTGTTATGTGGCGGATTCTAGCGCCCGATAGGCAGTTTACTGTGACCCTCTCCTTGTTCAGCCTGGTGAGTGGGACATCAGTGTGTCTGACTATGGAGTCACCTATGACAAGTATGTTTGGTGTTGTATTTGGCCTTAAGGGCTGTGACTGCTTTGCACACTGCTTTTGTGGTTTATGTGTTGCTTGTGGGGTGTCTTGAGGTAGCAGTTGTTTGGGTGTCTGCTTTGGAGGCCTCTGCTGTTTAGGTAAATTTTTACTCAGAGCCTCCGAGTATGTCTTTGTGTGTTTGATTCAGTGGTGTGGTAGCATTATGTGAGGCTGGTTTTGTGGTGTGTGTAGTTGCCTTCTCCTCCTGTCTGGTCTTGCCAGTCCTGAGTTGAGAGAGCTCAGCCTCCAGTTTGGCTAAATAGCTGCATCTCTCGCAAGTATTTGTGTTATGTGGGAGGAGGAGAGGGTTGTCTGTGTACATGAGGCAGTTATAACATTGCCTCAAGATTCCCAGATTCACCAGCTGGACCGGAGAGGAGATTGACAACTGACCTTTGGACATGCTAGAATAATATTGGGAATTCATTAATTGAAAACAAGGGCCAGTGGGGAGTGAGGGTGTAGTGCTTTTAATTTTTAGTGCTGACTTATATAATTGCTTTAGTGAGCAAGTGCCAGGTAACTTGAGTGCAATGTGTTACAAGTAACTAAATGCAAAAATGACAAACAGTAACTTTCTTTCAAGTGAAATAAGGAAATAAGTACAGTAAGCAATGCAGATATCACTAGTGATCCACAGAAGCGCTGAGAAGCTGCGTATTAGGTGGAATTAGCTTCCAGGGAAATAACAAGCAAACAAACAACAAGCATATAAACAAAGCTAGATTCAGCAGGCCTGGATCTAGTCTATGCTAGAGCAAACAAGGTGTACCAATTTCAGTAAGATACAGTTCAAATATTCAGGCACTATAAACCTTTAACCAGAAATTCCCTGCTCAGAAGGGCAGAGTCCAGCCTCTTCTCCCACAAGAGTGTAGACCACGAACCTTCTTAATGTAAAATAACTGGCCTGAAGCCCAAGTGCCTAAACCAGAACTAATACACTTGGACACTGATTGTCACCTTTGATCGTTTATCAGAAAAGGATGATGTTATGGAAATATGCAGTGTATTCATGGGTGCAGGGGTTGATTCTTCCTAGATCTTTTTGCCTACTGTATGATTTTGAGCATGTCATTTAACCTTACACTGCTCCTGGGACTTACAGAATTAAAAATATGTTTTTTTCTGAACAATGAAGCTCTAATGATTACATACATACAAATATTTCAAGCATGGGCATTAATGCCTTTCTAGCTTGCCAATATGCCAAAACAATTGTTCCCATAATAAGTGTCCAGGCTGTTTTTAAAAATATCTAAACTAGTACTTGCTTTAATGTAATTTGGTAGTCTGTTCCATGCATCAGTTACTCTTGTCAGAGAACCGATCAGTACACTTATCATTCCTATAGAATCTTCTACATAGGTTGTCTGATGATTCTATAGTACTTTTTGATAACCTCAAACATTCCCAGAGGTAGTTGCCCCTAAATGCCCTATATGCCTGCATAAGATCTCCTCTTAGATATCTGTAAGAGACACTGTACAAGTTCAGATATTTTAGTCTTTGATATTAACTTAATTTTTACATCCGTGGATGCTCTTGGTGTATTTCCGCTGTACTCTTTCCAGTTTAGTCATGCTTGTTTTCCTATAGGGTTTCCATATTGTTATTCCATACTCAAGTTTGGGTCTAATGTAACTAACAAACATTGACTTCATTACTTTGTGATTTCCTAGACTTTATAAATCTTTTTATACAACCTATAGTTCTATAACTATCATTAACCAATTGGCTGATATGATTAGAAAAACTCATAGCTGAATCTACCCATATACCCAGGTCCTTAAATGAGTCTACAGTTTCAACCACTGTGTGCTGTATTAAATATTCACCTTTCTATTTATGTCTCCCAAATCTCATATGCTTAGTTTTTGTTGTATTGATCAGCGTATTATTCTCCTGTGCCCAAATGGTCAATTTGGTCAAGTTATTTTGCAGTCTTGCCTTATATGTAACACATGTAACCAATTTACCCAATTTCAGGTCATCTGCATATAGACTGTAGAACACCTCAGATGAAAAAATGATTGGTATTACTAATTGAAATTCTCAGAGCTTACCTGAATTTTTTGTAAATCGTGGTATGGCACCTCCTCTGGAGGCAATCACAGTAGAAAGTTGCTTTAATACCTCGACATAGTTCTTCACTTCAAGTTGCTGCAAAATCATTTTGGCAAACACACTCATGCATGTGTGAACACACACACCATACTGATTGCTTAATGAACCCACCCACCCTTGAGTTGTCTCCTTGAAAACCATCAAGTTCAGTCCAGCCCACTGGCTTCAAATCTCCAGTTCTGTACCATCAAATCTCCAGTGCTATGCAGTTGCTTCCTGTGCAGGAGCAGAAAATTTGAGTGAAAGGACAATTCTCTCACACTCGGGAGAGCAGAATGCAGCAGATGTACTTCCTATGCAGAGCATTTGATTGGAAGAGAACGTCTGTGCATTGATCATGTGTGCATGCATGCTGACTGATTGGAAGATGATTTCTGTGCATATGTTTATGCATGCTGATTGGAAGAAAGTGTGTGTGTGTGTGCGTGCATTGAAGGAAGACTGTGCTTTCATTTGGATGGTAGCAGGGTTTTTTTAAGGGATAGTGTTAGATTTTATGAATATTAGTCTGAAATTAATTATGTTGTAAATATGCTGAAAGAAAAGGCTTGCTTAAATGCAGAAACAAAGTTTAGTAATATGTGATCAGCAGTCATACTAAATGACCATGGCTTGGAAAAGGAATCTGCTGAATGGACATTTTTCCCTTACAGACTCAGAAACAGGATGTATGCAAGAGCAAAAATGCAAAATCTGCTTTTAAAGAACACTGACATGCTTTTCTGCATATATAAAAGATGGACACAATATGTTTCCTAAAATAACAGGATGGACACAATATCTTTCCTAAAACAACAGGATATGTTTATGACACTGTGACAATGTGTTTTCTCAAAAATATGTTTTTCTGCATGGAAAAACAGGATATGACACAAGAACAAATGTTTTTTATACAAAGATCCAAATAAAATACAGGATGTTCACACTGTCAGAAAAGCTGATCTCTGACAATGTGTTTTCTCAAAAATATGTTTTTCTGCATAAAAAACAGGATATGCTTATCAGCATTGGTACAAGAACATATGTTCATATACACAGATCCAAATAGAATACAGAACAATGTGTTTCCTCAAAAATATGATGTTATGTGATCCTATCTCGCCTACATTCTGACTGATGGGTTCGGAGCCGATCCCTCGGCTCCGACTCGGCACGCTTATGCCAAAGTGCGAAGTCTCTTATTGGCTGAGCTTACTATATCCCAGGATGCACCACTACCAGTCCCCCAGATCTCGTTTGCCGCTAACTAGCAAAGACGTGGTCTCGAGCTGGCTGAGCTAAGTAGTGTCTTTCACTAACTTTTTCTGTCAGAAATTTGCTAATTCTTTAACAAAAGCTGTTTTAACAGCTACTCTGTGCTGTTGTGTGTGTTTTGAAAATTTTTTGTGAAAAATTTGTGTGTGACTGGTGTTTGTTCTGGCTACAGGCCCCTTGATCTGTAGGGCCTTCCCTGTCCGTCAATCCCTTATGAACCCTTAGGGGTTCTTGGATTCCCTTAGATATATTTACTGTTGTATGTCTTCAGTTGGCCTTAATTTTATTGTGGGCTGTCATTCTTAACGGCAAGTTAATCTTTGTAGTGTCAGTCTATTTCAAAAGAGTTTTGTCTGTGAGAGAGTTACTCAGTTCTACTTATAATGTCTCAGGCTCCTAGGCCTTCGGGCTTTAAAAAGTGCTCTAAATGTAGTTTTAAAATGTCTATCACGGATGACCACTCTCTCTGTGTATATTGTTTGGGTGCCAAACATTTGCAGGAGTCCTGCAGCGTGTGTCACGCTTTTTCCTCGAGGGTCCTCCAAGAGAGGAAAAATAAGCTTATATTGAAAGGCCTTATAAAACCCTCTTTTGAAGAAGCTTTAGCATCCTCTCCTTCTCCTGCTAAAGAAAGGGCGCCGGTTCACCAGTCCGTCGGACCCGACCGCCAAAAGACATAGACAGGCTTCTCCTTCGGCTCCAAGGACTTCGGAGCCGAGGGCAGAATGGTCTGCCTCGATGCCTCCAGTCTCGACTCCCCTGGTTTCGGAGCCAATGGCTGGGGCATCGAGAGGCGGGTCACCTTCATCGGCTCCACTGATCTCGGAGCCGATGAAGGTTGTCCGCTCAGACACTTCCTCCTCGGCGCCTAAGTCCTCCTCGGCACCGATGGAAACTGGTTTGTGCATTCCTTCGGCGCCAATAGTTATCGAGTCGCCTCGGAGCCAGTCCCCTAGCCCCTTGGGGCCGTTGGAGAGGCCAACTCGAACCCGTTCAGTCTCCTCTAGGTCATCGAGGATGTCAGATTCGGACATAGACAGGGTGCTCCAAAGACTGTTCCAGTCCCCAGTCTTTCAAAAATTTGTTTCGGCTCCGACCCAATTGGCTTCGGAGCCGATAGCCCATTCCATTGCCATTCCTCCTCCGACCGCTTCGGCTCCATCGGAGCAGGTGCTGTTGGAGCCGGTGGAGATCCTAGGATTGGCTCCGACCCTTACTCCAACCACGGCCTTCGGGTCCGAGTTTGGCACGCGGACTTCTTCGGCCGGACCCGGGGGTGACGTTTCGGGACCAATGTTGTCGGTTCCGAGCATCCCTCTCGGTGCTTCGGCTGCGGGACTTCCGTCTGCTATCATGGCTCTGGGGACCGGACACTCCCAGGATTCTGGGGGTCCGGCTTTCAGAGCTATGAGGAGTGCCTTGGCCAAGTCTTCTTCGGCCATCTCTATGGCTTTACTGGCACCTTCCCTGGGCGTGGAGACTGGGTCTTTGGCAGTTCCCCTGTCCCTAGGCAGCGGAGCGCCGGGCCAGAGGTTACCCCACTGGGGTTCCCCTCCTCCTGAGGGTTCTTCGGAGTTGTCTTCGGAGGAGCCCCCAAGGAAGAGATCGTGCAAGAGGAAGCACGTGGACTCCCCCGAGTCTCTTACATCGGACACTGATCTTGATGATGCGGAGGGGTCCCCAAAGTCGTCCTCGGATGATGTCTCATTCGCAGACATTTTAGAGATCCTTAAACAACGAGGCGGCTGGATATCCAAACCCCCCTCTGCTGATGAGTCAGTGCTTCTCAAGGCCTTTGGGGCTCAGCCCTCCGCCTCCTGGGTGTCTCCACCCTTCGATGAGCTCCTGGACTTAGTTTGTCGTAGGGCGTGGGAACATCCAGATACTGTGGAACCAGTGCCTTCTCGCCCTAACAAATTTTTGTCTGCCCCACCCGAGAAGGAGTTCTTGACAAAATGCGTGGCTGTAGATGCCATGGTGGTGGCATCTGCTACACAACAGGACGTGGCAGAGGCTTCAACGTCCGTCAATCCTCCTAATAAGGAGTCTAGGAGCATGGACCGGTACGGGAAGCGCACCCTGACTTCAGCGGTCTTTGCACTAAGGTCCCTGAACTATTTGGCACATTTTACCAGGCTACAGAGGGATCTGGTCAAGGAGCTGTCAGATTCCCTCTCAGGTAACCTATTTGAGCAGCTAGCCCAGTCGGTTAGCTCTCAGTTGGCTATCCTTACCTCGATTTCTAACTCGTCCATGAGGCTCATTTCATATGCGGCCGAAGGGGGCGGGCAGAGCGGCAGGCACAGGCGTAGCTCTACGGAGACAAGCCTGGCTCCGTTTGTGTCATTTCGCAGAGGCCTTCAAGTCTTCCTTCGCCGACGCTCCCTTTGATGGGTCCTCTTTGTTCGGACCTAAGGTAAAAGACACTCTTACCCGCTGTGAGCAAGAGGGAAAAACTTTATCTGCCGTAGGTGCACGTTATTCCACTCCCTTTCGGCCTTATCCCAAGGCTAAAGGAGGAGGGAAGATGTGGTTCCGCAAATCACGGAAGTTATATCCTCAACAGCAGGAAGATTCCCTTCCAGAGGCAGAGGACGGGAAATTTTTCTGGGAGACGCCGTCCCAGAGGCGGCAGAGGGCCCCGCAATTCTGGAGACCGCGAGTCCTTTCGTGGCTCTTCAGCCTCCCACACTTCATGAGGGATTGCCCGGCTGTGCTGCTCCGAGCCAGTCGGGTGCCGCTTTTGCCAAGCACCTAAAAGCCTGGGAGTCTATCACTCAGGACAGATGGGTGCTTCGATTATTGCCGGAGGTTACACCATTCCCTTCACACACTCACCCCCACCGTCCAAAAATCCCGGACCCACCACCCAGTCAAAGGGAAATTGCAGCCGCAGAAGCTTCAAAGCTGCTAGAAAAGGAGTCATCCAACCGGTCCCCACAGACCAGATCGGATCCGAAATTACTCAAGGTTCTTTTAGTGCCAAAAGACAGGGGACCTGAGACCAATATTGGATCTCAGCAACTAAACCAGTCCGTCATGAAGTCCAAATTCAATGGTCACTTTACAATCCATTCTCCCATTGTTGGAGAAGGATGTTTGGATGTGCTCCATAGATCTCAAGGACGCCTATTATCACATACCGATACATCAGGCATCCAGGAGGTATCTGCGCTTCAGCCTGGTAGACAGTCATTTCCAATTTTGTGCACTGCCCTTTGGTCTCACCACAGCCCCTAGGGTGTTCACCAAGTGTTTGGCAGTAGTGACTGCTCACCTGAGGAGTCTCGGATTCCAAGTGTTTCCCTATCTGGACGACTGGCTCCTGACTGCCACCACCAGGCATCTACTACTAGACAACCTACAAGCCACCATCTCCCTGGGTGCTTCCCTGGGAATTACATTCAATTGGTCAAAGTCTGTCTTGCTGCCCTCTCAGCGCATAAGATTCATAGGAGCAGAGATAGACTCAAAATTGATGTGCGTCTTCCTTCCTACCGAAAGGATTCAAACTTTACAAGGTCAAGTCCAAGCCCTGCTTCCAAGATCCAAAGCCCCAGCCAGGATGGTCCTGCAACTTTTAGGTTCGATGTCTGCCACGGTTCTCCTAGTTCCACTGGCAAGATTGCACATGAGGATTCTTCAGTGGCTGTTATCGACACAATGGTCTTTTCAGAATCTCCCCCTCAATCATCTCATACTGATTACAGAAACATGCAAACGGGACCTCCGCTGGTGGCTTCAGTCATCCAATCTGAATCAGGGAAGACCTTTTGTTATCCCTCCGTGGCCACCCTGACAACGGATGCCTCCCAGACAGGGTGGGGGGGGGCATTGTCTGGGCAGGTTAGTTCAGGGTTCTTGGCTTCCAGACGAAACCTTTCTCCATATCAATGTATTGGAAATGAGGGCTGTACTTCTGTCCCTACAGGCCTCCACAAGTTTCTCCTCAAGGCATTATCGCCATCCACACAGACAACATGTCGGTGGTCTGGTATCTAAACAAACAAGGAGGGACCAGATCTTACCCCCTTTGCAGAGAGGCCATGAGGGTGTGGGAATGGGCTGTGGCTACCAACCGTTTCTTGGTAGCAACCCACATTCCAGGGAAATCCAATATTTTGGCAGACAGATTAAGCAGGACAATTCTCTCTCCTCACGAGTGGTCCCTGAACGAAACAGTAGCAGCTCAGGTTTTCAGAAGATGGGGGACTCCGTGCTGCGACCTGTTTGCAACACCACAAAACACAAAGTGCAAAAGGTTCTTTTCCTTGACTCCACATCAGGGGGAGGCAGCTACGGATGCTCTAGCCCAACCTTGGCCTACAGGACTACTTTATGCCTTTCCTCTGGTCCCACTCCTCCCCAAAGTCATCCAGAAAGCTTCCCAATTGGGGTCCACAATGATACTAATTGCTCCACACTGGCCTCGTCAGGTATGGTTCCCCTACCTAAAGAAACATGCTCTGGACGGTCCTTGGTTTTTGGATCTAACTCCGGACCTTCTGATTCATCAGTCGGGAAGACAACACCAGTCCCTTCACACTTTGAAATTAACAGCTTGGCTCCTCCACTTCCGACTTTAGTCAGAAATCACAACTTAGACCCGGAAGTTATTCACATTTTATCTTCGGCCCACAAACCCACCACTAAGAAATTGTACCTCAGTAAGTGGAAGAGGTTTGCTGTCTGGGCTCAACTCAGGGGCTTAGACCCTATCACTGCCCCGATACCAGAGGTCTTGAAATTTTTAACATCCTTGTTTACTCAAGGATCTTCAGTCTCTACTATTAAAGTCCAACTAGCAGCTATCTCCAAATTTCACGAATCCATGGATCCACCGTTGATGAGTAGCAGATTATGCAAAACTTTCATTAAAGGTGCTGTGCTGTTAAGACCCCCAGTTTTCCATCCTGCGCCCCCGTGGGATCTTGATTTGGTACTTCGTGCCTTAACATCTTCACCTTTCGAACCGGCTGCTACATGTGAGTTAAAATATCTGTCTTGGAAAACTGCCTTCTTAGTTGCAATTACCTCTGCAAGAAGAGTTTCAGAGCTTCAGGCCCTATCTATCAAACCACCGTACTTGATTTTTCACAAGGATAGAGTATCACTTAGGCCTAATCCATCCTTTGTTCCAAAGGTTTGTTCTAATCTCTGCCTCCAACAATCTCTAGAGCTACCAGTTTTCTTTCCAAAATTCTCAAATGAAGCAGAATACACCTTCCATAAATTGGATGTTCACAGGCAATTGCTTCTATCTAGACAGGACTCAACAAATTCGAAAAACAGACCAGTTGTTTGTGTCCTTTTCAAATAATAAATTGGGTCAAACCATCACGAAAGCTACTATTTCCAAATGGATTAGAGATTGCATAACTCAGGCTTATTCCTCTTCAAATAAGCAACTTACAACATCTATCAAAGCTCACTCTACCAGAGCTATGGCTACTTCTATTGCTTTTCATTCCAAGCTCGCTATCTCTGAGATTTGTGCGGCTACTTGGTCCAACCTGCACACTTTCATTTCCCACTATAAATTGGATGTGGCATCTAAAGGGCGAGCATCATTTGGTTCCACGGTACTCAGGAGTGTTTTTCAGTGAGCCACCCAGGATTCAGGTGCTAGGGACGCTGTCCCATCAGTCAGAATGTAGGTGAGATAGGATCACATAACATCTTTTAGTTATGTACTCACCATAACTTCAGATGTTTGGGATCCATCTCGCCTACATTCCTAATACCCACCCTCCTTCCCCCTGCCTTGGAGATCAGAAGAGATTGAACGGTTTTGAGTTCTGTTTTTTATCTTGTTTCATCTGACGATGTTATATAAGCAGCGTGTGTGTCTGTGTATGTATGCGGACAAACTAGATCTGGGGGACTGGTGGTGCATCCTGGGATATAGTAAGCTCAGCCAATAAGAGACTTCACTCTTTGGCATAAGCGTGCCGAGTCGGAGCCGAGGGATCGGCTCCGAACCCATCAGTCAGAATGTAGGCGAGATGGATCCCAAACATCTGAAGTTATGGTGAGTACATAACTAAAAGTTTTTCTACATGGACATCAGGACACTGTTACAGGATATTCACACTGTCAGAAAAGCTGGTCTCTTACAAGACATTGTTAAACAAGGAAGCTTAGTATTGTTTCTACAGGATAAGCAATTCTCCAAAATAGAATACAGAACAATGTGTTTCCTCAAAAATATGTTTATGCATGACTAAAAAGTGTATATAAAGAGCTGTATAAATCCAGCTATGTTAGAGGTATGGTAGGGACACAAGTCCTAAGGTAAATGTTATATCTCTCACATCATCTGTACTATATGAGAAGTAAAGTTGGAACAGTACTTTTAAGCTGCAACGTTTGGCCAGTTTGATTTATTATAAAAGTTATTGGTTACTGTTCTTAAAGTTGATGCTGCAAAGTATATTCTCTCATCAGTGTATATTCTACAAGTTTCTGTATGCAACAGACTGTGAATGCAAATATAACCAGACTTTGAATTTTAGCAGAATCCAGCCAGCAAGACTGAGTGTCTTAAGAACACTTCAGATCCATCCCACAGCAAGAAGCAGCAAGCAGTAAGCAAGTAAATCTCAAAATATTTTTTCAATGGCGAGGCAGCTGAGTGACTAGCTCTATGTAATTTTTTCAATGGCAAGCTAGTCTGCATTTGAACCTACAATCTGCATTCAAACACAGGAGGAGTGATGGTAAGCCCTGCAGAGGGTCACTTCAGTCAAATTGCAGTAACTAACATTTGTACGTATGTGTAAATCCTAAACAGAAGTATTCCAGTTTATGCAGCTTGCAGTAGTAAAGTTTTTTAGACGTCTACAATCCGGAGTGAGACTAGTTCAAGAAATTCGCAGTGCCATAAATTCTTCAAGAAAAGGGGGATATCCACTAGCCCAATAATCCGCTGCCTGTTGTGCTTTCCCAGCTTCTCAAGTGACTTTGAAAGATTTCCAGCCATCTGCAACAACAGCCTGATCACCTGTTTTCTTGCTCACTGGTAAGACTTTTTTTCTACGTCACATTTTTTAGTATGGTTGCTATTCGACAGTTTGGATATAAACAGTCTGGATATTAGATTAGACAGTATGGATATTTTCATGCATAATTTAAGCAAATGTAAAAAATTGCAATGTTGGTATACACAGCACATTAGTAAATGTAAAACCTTATTAGGGCAGGTTGATAGTAAGGCATTATGCAAATGTATTACAATATTTGACTGGTATCTCAAAGAAAACCATGTGGAATATGGCAAATGTTTATTGTGTGCTTCAACAAAAACTGCATTTTGTGTATTATGCCATAAAATAATATTGCATCATATTGCTAAAAAAATAGACTGTAAAGACAGATCTGAAGAATTAACTAAGGGTAAAGTGTTTCCATTACATTCTGATGTTGCACAGTTATTTCCTGTCATCACATGTGAGTCAAATCAGTTACTGATAGAACCCCTAGTACATTTTGTTACAAAAGAATGTAGTAAACTTCTAAAAGACAGACACAATGAGTTCAGGAAGCTTAGACAAGTTATACATACATCTTTTCAAAAGTGCATAGGAGTTTCAGATTCAGCAGAACAGCCTCCTGAGACATATCAAGCAGACTATAAGGAAATTCAACAGCAGTTGCAGGATAAAGGAAATAAATTAGCTGAACTGACAGAGACTGGGAACTTCCTGCATACACAGTTAATCTGTGCAAACGAAATGTATTTTATAATATGTTTATGTTTTGAAAATGGTTAAACATACATGGTAGGATCTGATGTCTGGACAAATCATTCTTAAATGTTTTACTTTCATTCAGTTAAAGCAATACATCTATCAGTACTACAGTAAAGTAAAGCATATGAATGCCATTCATTATCATAGTCAAAAGGTAAACAAAACTATTCTAGTGTATTATAATATATAAATTAAATAAAAATACATGAGTAAAAATTTAAAGTCACAAGACATGACATGCTTGTATAAAGATATACATATACAAGACAGACATACATGTGTGTTCTTTTCATCTAGAGTACATCTGTTACAATACACAAGAATAACAGGCAGACATTAGCAAATATAAATAATATAAATATAAATGTGTTGGTTAAACTAATATCTTTTTTTTTTTTACAATTTGTTTATAATTATATAGTAACACCAAACAGTTAAAATTCTGAATTTTAAAAAGAAAATCACAGATGGTATTAGTCAAACAGTTTTTGTAAAATTAATGGCAGGACAGTTAAATAGTTAAATAGATAAATAAAAAAAAATACTGAAATCCATGTAAGGTAATTGTAAAATGATGTCTATTTATGTTGTATAAATGCATAGTTATGCAAATCACAGTCACATTTAAGGAAAAATGCTAAAAGAATTAACTATAGTTTACAGAGTATGAAATGTGAGCTCTGACCTTCCTAGACTAGATGAATAGTTACAGGAAATGCTGGAAAGATAAGATAAACAACAAGACTGATTGCCAGGCAAGTAGCTTGAGTTTTTCTAAAGCATCATTGTTATTAAAACATAATTGTTAAAATGTTTACAAGCAACACTATTTAGTAATTGTCATAAAATGCCACAATTGTGCATAGATGTCACTGATAATCTGTTTGTAAGTAAATGTTAAAAGGACAAAAAAAACCTCAGTTGCATCAAGTACAGCCAGCAAATGGGCTATAGTATATATATATATATATATATATATATATATATATATATATATATACAGTTCAAATCAATTGTGCAGGAGGGTGTAAATACCTACTAGAGGTAATATACAGTGAAAGCTTTATTTAGTAACCTAATAAAATAAATGTATAACCAAAGTGTTGGGCTGACATGCATTCTATTCTCACAGCATAAAGCTACAGAAAAAAATAAACAACAAGGGTCTGAAATAAAGGTACAGAAAAAAGAAACAACAAGGGCCTGAAATAAAGCTACAGAAAAAAAATAAACAACAAGGGTCTAAAATAAAGCTACAGGAAAAAATATCTCATTCCTTCTTGACAATACTCTTTTAGGGAGAGGGAAAAACAGGTATTAGTGTATTAGAAATACTGGTAAACTGGATTAAACCTGACAGGATAAGATATTTTACAAGTTGTTAATAGCTATCATAATGGTTATTATTGTATTGTTTAGAATTAAATTGTATTTACAACCTGTTAAATTGTAAAGCTATACAAGAGATGGTCTAAGAAACAAGAGATGATTTAAAATTGCTTTATTAAAGCTATACAAGAGAGAATAAAGATATGCAAAATGCATAAATGTTTCTAATAGCAAGAATGGTCACTATTTTAATATGTTTTTGGCAAAACAATGTTGGTATAAAAAAACATCAATGTTTCTAATTGCTGAGTATGTAGTTTAAAATAACAGGACATATGGATATGGTATCAATTCCACTAGATATTTCTAAAGAGACAAACATTTTCCAAGATTTTGCTCAATATTAATGTTATTAAATTTGTAAGATTAGACTAAATGTACTTTATAGTCTTTGTATGTACAAATGCAGAAGAATTCAGTACAAATGAGATTAATATCTAGTAATAAATATGTGTGAAAAAACATATTTAATAAAAATGGGTCCAGGGTACCTACTAGATTGAAATGCATGAACAGCAAACAGTCTGTGTAAATACATACTGATCAGGATACATTGTAATAAGTTCAAAACTAATTTGTCAAGTTGTAATATCACTGGTTTTACCCCAGTAAAATAATTGCTTTCAAATATTTATTATCTAAGCCCAGTTCAGTACTTTACCAAGATGTTAATGGGCAGTTCAAAGACATGACCACAATGTTATGGTTAAAATGACATTGAAATTGTGTGTTTTCAGTAGTGTATAAATGCTTGCAGTAGCACATAGTTATTTTCTCATAGTTAATTTAACAGCTGCAAAGAGTTAATGGAACAGTTCTAAGTCATAAATTAAATTTTGTGATTGCAAAATAATAAATTGATCATGTTAAAAAAATAACATTAAAGCAGACACAGCTCATAACTGATAAAAAATATTTTCACAGAATGGTCTGCAAAAGAAAAAGTTGTTAAATACATTCAGTTTTGGTAGTAATACTTTAATATCATTGTATTAACTATGTAAAACTGCATTTTGACTTGTATCAAACTAAAGGTTTGTTTCTTGTGTTTTCTATATAAAATGTTTTGAGTATGTTTAAAAACAGAGGGAATTGTTAGATTTTATGAATATTAGTCTGAAATTAATTATGTTGTAAATATGCTGAAAGAAAAGGCTTGCTTAAATGCAGAAACAAATTTTAGTAATATGTGATCAGCAGTCATACTAAATGACCATGGCTTGGAAAAGGAATCTGCTGAATGGACATTTTTCCCTTACAGACTCAGAAACAGGATGTATGCAAGAGCAAAAATGCAAAATCTGCTTTTAAAGAACACTGACATGCTTTTCTGCATATATAAAAGATGGACACAATATGTTTCCTAAAATAACAGGATGGACACAATATCTTTCCTAAAACAACAGGATATGTTTATGACACTGTGACAATGTGTTTTCTTAAAAATATGTTTTTCTGCATGGAAAAACAGGATATGACACAAGAACAGATGTTTTTATACAAAGATCCAAATAAAATACAGGATGTTCACACTGTCAGAAAAGCTGATCTCTGACAATGTGTTTTCTCAAAAATATGTTTTTCTGCATAAAAAACAGGATATGCTTATCAGCATTGGTACAAGAACATATGTTCATATACACAGATCCAAATAGAATACAGAACAATGTGTTTCCTCAAAAATATGTTTTTCTACATGGACATCAGGACACTGTTACAGGATATTCACACTGTCAGAAAAGCTGGTCTCTTACAAGACATTGTTAAACAAGGAAGCTTAGTATTGTTTCTACAGGATAAGCAATTCTCCAAAATAGAATACAGAACAATGTGTTTCCTCAAAAATATGTTTATGCATGACTAAAAAGTGTATATAAAGAGCTGTATAAATCCAGCTATGTTAGAGGTATGGTAGGGACACAAGTCCTAAGGTAAATGTTATATCTCTCACATCATCTGTACTATATGAGAAGTAAAGTTGGAACAGTACTTTTAAGCTGTAACGTTTGTCCAGTTTGATTTATTATAAAAGTTATTGGTTACTGCTCTTAAAGTTGATGCTGCAAAGTATATTCTCTCATCAGTGTATATTCTGCAAGTTTCTGTATGCAACAGACTGTGAATGCAAATATAACCAGACTTTGAATTTTAGCAGAATCCAGCCAGCAAGACTGAGTGTCTTAAGAACATTTCAAATCCATCACACCAAGCAGTAAGCAGATCAAAATATTTTTTCAGATAGCAGCAGAGAGAGCATTTTAATTTTTTTTTTTTTACAACCAGGTTAGGCTCCTAGTCATCACTGGGCCCTATTCAGCTACCTAAGTCACCTTGTGATAGATCTAGCCCTGGTGTTTGGACTCACAGAGAGCTTCCCAGCAGGAGTGGGTCTGCATCAGGGATCAGCTCAGAGTCCACTGTTGTTCATACTGGTGAAGGACTACATTAGCAAACTGGTCAGAGTAGACAGATCAACAAAGCTGCTGTATGCAGATGATGTGGCATTATAGGCAGACTTTGAATAAGAACTTCAGCAAATGATAGGGGAATGGAATACAAAACTGAGGGCATATGGAATGAGACTTGAGTACATGGCAGAAAAAGGGGAAACCAGAAAAGGCTGAAAATTGAGCTGGAAGAGAAAATAGTGGAACAGATTAACAGCTTCAAGTATCTAGGAGGGTGGTTAAGGAGAAAGTAAGTCTGAACGGAGGTCAGAGCTAGAATCAGAGGGGCTGGCAACAACTGGCATAGAGTGTCAGGGCAGTGTATGACAGAAAAATGCCAACAAAGCTGAAAAATAAGATATACAAAACAGTAGTGCCACTAGTACTACTGTATGGTACAGAAACCTGGACAGGGAAGGCAACGCAGTTAAGGACGCTAGAGGTAATGGAGATGAAGTGTCTTAGATGGGTTGAAAAATGCACACTGTGGGAAAGATGAGGAAATGATATTAGAATGCAAGCCCAAGTAGCTCCAATTACATGGATGGTCAAAGAGAACAGATTATGGTGGTTCAGGCACATGTGCAGGAAAGCAAAATACAACTTTGTGACGACATTTTGGGACAGACAGGAAGAAAAATGAAACTAGCGTATCTAGCAAAGAGACGGACAGTGTCAGAGAAAACCTGCGACAGTCCGGCATGACTGCTGATAGTTGGAAATTTGCATTGAATTTAGAGAAATGGGGACAGTTGACATGTCACTCCAACCCAACATAGATAATGGGAAAAAGGGGGTTGATGATGATAATGAAAGTGTCCCTTAGAACTGACCTTCCCTTTATGTCCAAGGTTGCCTTCGATTTCTCCCTCAGTCAAACCATTCACTTTCTTATCTTTTTTCCAAAATACACCAACAGGTGGAATACTTTCTACACACTAGATGTGCTTCTACTTACAAAGAATTAAGACAGTCAGGAAATAGAAAGTACTCTTCATGTCTTATGCACCCTCCAGGCTGGGACAAAAAGTTTTCATGATTGTTTAACATTTGTATACCAATCTAATAAAAAAAAAAACAAGTGTTTAAAACCAAAAGCTTATTCTACACAGTCTTTCTAAACAGTTTTTAGAAATTCCTCAGTTTATGCCATTTGGGCAACAGCAATTTGAAGTATATTGCAGCCTTTACCACATATTATCAATTAGATGCAATTGCCAGATCTTCCTTTGGGGCTGCCATTTTGGAGGGTATCCTGTCATAATTCACCCACAAAGTTAGGTTGCTGGGGAGTCTGTCTCAGCAGTGGCAGTGGACAGATGGGATTTTCTAATATACAGATGCTATATGTTTACCATAATGCTGGATCTTTGTCATCCCTAATCCACCCACTTTGACAATCTGTCCCTCCGTCCCCCTCCAGATTCTCATATTTTCTGTCTCGGATGGACCTAGTATACATAGCCTGAGGCCTGTCTACTCTCTTCTCCTAATTTCGAGTATAGAAGAACTAGCTTTAGGGGTTATGCCGCAAGATCAGTGTAAGGATGGAGGAAGGCAGCTGAATCATGAAAGTAGGGAAGGAGTGAGTTTGCTGAGTTGGATCCACCTTTCAATGTCTGTCATAATAGTCAAAGTACATGGACTGTGTATAAGAAAGATCCAGCATTACACTAACTACATAATTGTTTTTACACAGAACTGTATTATATCCAAGAAAGATGCCCAAGTTCAAAAACAGGATAAATTTCTTCAGAGGTTGGCTAGATAACTTTAACTGATGTCATTCAAGGGGAGTCCAGTATGGGACAGCATGGGGGACTCTTCAGTGATATTTACTAGACTATTGATCTGTAAGAATTAGACTAGCCATGCATTCCCATGAAGATTTTAGCTCTTTTATTTTTATAAGTATGAATAAACCAAAGATGAGCAGAATATTTAAATATTACACCTGTACTTGAGGGACAGGGGTACTAAACCAGTGTGAATTTCTGGTTATACAGCCATTAACCCAGATTACATTTTAATAGTGTAGGAGAAGTTAATTTTCTTTATGTGGATAGGTAGATAATTCCAAAGAAGTGGTATTCTTTGTGATACATATCTATCCCTCTAACATGTTATATTTATTTTGCAAAAGGGATTTAAATCTCTTGATTTGGTGTTTATGCCCCATTGGACTTGTGAATGTGCAGTAGATCCGACAGGATAAGGTTTGTTGAGGCTTTGTATACATACTCGAGATCACCTCTAAGTAACATGTATGAGACCAGGAAGAGGGACAAGACTTTGAGATGGTCTGCATAGTTTTTATGATTTAAGCCCTTTAGCTTCTTACAAAGAAAGGATTGTGGATATTCAAGTTGCGGCAAATGTTTGGTCCAGTACATACCAAAGTGGACGTTATACTTCATAAATGTACTGCATTGCTTGATGACTACAGAATACAATGGATAGTCATATTCCTGCACTTGGATGCCATACCCTTAGTTATAAACTGTACAGTGAAAAAGCAGTTTCTTACAATAGTGGATATGTATTGATCAAAGGACATTTCATTGTCCACATAGGTTCCTAGGTCCCTAATTACTGGATGAATTTCTCCAATGCCCACTTCATGCTTCTTAAGACAGAAGTGGGGAACTTCTTGACACCCATGCAGATGGACAATACAGTTACGACTGCTGAATCCTACAAAAATGCACTGTATAACCACTTACACAAGTGCATGGATCGTGCTATTCCAAACACAACCAAGACACCATCCCCCAAAAACAGGAAGCCAATATGGTGGTCCCCTGCCATAAACAAACTCTACAACAGAAGGAAGAAACTGTTTCAAAAGAGAGTAAAATCCCATGTGTGGAGGAGCTCCCTGGTCAGCCTCAGTAAGAAACTGAGATCCCTTATAAGATCCTCCAAAGCTAGCTATGAAAACAAAATCAAAACTGATTCTAAGGGCAACCACAAAGCATTCTATAGCTATGTCAAGAATCTCAATGGCAACACCAAGATCTGCTCTGAGTTACAGCACAACAGCATGAAAATTACAGACCCAACTGATATTGCCAGCATCCTGGCAGATAGGTTCAGTGCTGACTTTACCCCCCACCCCCACCCCCTAAAGGGCCCATATCCATACAGGAAGACTGCAGAGTCCCTGTAATCACATCTATGCAGGTAAAAGCTGCACACTCTAAAACCAAAAACACAGCATCCATGGGACTGGACAACATCCCAGGCTGCATTTTACATGAACTTCAGAATGAATTGGTTCCCCACCTAAGCACCATGTTCAGTCATAGTCTTATGTCAGACTTTGTGCCCACTGAATGGTGCACAGCAACAGTTATCCCACTCCACAAAGGGGGAACCACCACTGATCCTGGGAACTATCGCCCTATTAGCCTGATGAGCCTGGTCTGCAAGGCCATGGAACATATCATCATGGAACTCATAAACAAAAACATTGGTAACCTCCAAACTCTGGACCCCACCCAGTTCCGGTTTGTGAAAGGCAGATCAATGCCTTTTGAACCTGATCAACTTCTTTGAGGCAGTCACCAAAGCCGTAGATGAGGGTAAGGTGGTTCACACAGCCTATCTTGAACTCACCAAGCCTTTCGACATCATCCCCCATTCTGGAATTATAGCTAATCTCACTAAACTAGGTATAAATCCCTACATCACAAGATGGGTTGCCAACTGGCTCACTGACAGAACCCACATTGTAAAAGTTGCAGACTCCAAATCTGACTTCAAACCAGTGACAAGTGGAGTACCACAGGGTTCAGTCCTGGGACCTCTCCTGTTTGGTATCTATTTCTCTGAAGTACAAGCTAATGAAGTTTGCAGATGACTGCAAACTAGGAACCACAGTCGAGTCCCCAAATGATGTGGACATCCTACAGAAGGGTCTCACTGAGACAGATACCTGGTGTCAGAGGCATGGCCTCAAGCTCAATGCCAAAAAGTGCATTGTCATCCCCTTTGGTAAAAACTCTGTACCCATGAACTACCACATAAACGGCAGTCTACTTAATGCCGAATGTGTGATAAGAGACCTTGGGACCCAGGTGGACAGTAGTCTCTCCTTTGATAATCACGTTGCCACAGTAGTCAGGAAATCCTTCTATGTGGCACACCTCATCACAAAAGGGTTCTCATCCAGGAAAAAAGAGGTCATTGTTCCTCTCTACTTGGCACTCATTAGACCCATTATAGAGTACAATGCCCCTTTTGGAATGTACCTCACAAGCCATATTCAGCAGCTGGAAAGGCCACAGAAGTACCTCACAAAGAGGATTACTGGCCTCAAACATATGCCCTACACTAACCATCTCAAAAAACTCTAGCTTTACTCTGTAGCATATCGCCTACTCCAAGGTGATCTTTGCCTAACATATAAAGCTATGTTAAACCCAGAGCTGTTGGACATGCTACACTTAAAGAAATTCCAATCCCTCCTAGCTACATGCTCTAGGGACCTAAACCTTGTCAACACAATAAACAGGACATGATGGAGGGATAGATTCCTGCCCCAGAGACTTCCTATACTTTGGAACAAGCTACCCATCGATGTCAAGCAAAGTTCCTCATTAGCACTCTTCAAGAAAAATCTTGATGAGTGTATGGGAAATAGGAAATACACCACGGGGATCACTCCTGTGGCTCTGCTCAACAGGGGCATTGGAAATGAACTTTCTTGGGTGGCGTAAGCCAGGGAACCTTGTTGGCTAGGCTTACTTAGGCCAATAGCCAAGTACCTACCTATGAATTTTCAGGGGTCTGTTGTCAGTGGGATAGTTACAATAGACTTCTTTCTTCTTAAAAGATACTGTTATGCATTTCTTGGCATTAAGTTTTAGTTCATGGTTGTGGCACCAGTTATTGGTTTGGGAAGATTCCCCTTACATGATTTTGGTGTCCTCTGAGGAGTTTATGTTGACACCAAGTTTACAGTAATTTACACATTTGTTTAGCCATAAACCTTTAATACTAGCTTTGATCTCTGAGAAGTAAATGTCAAGCAGGGGTGGCCAAAGGACTGAACCGTTTGGTACACTGCTAGTCACAGGTCTTTATGAGGTGGAAGAGCAGCCCACCCTAATTTCCTGGGTTCTATTTGTGAGCCAATTTGCTGTTCAGTGAGTTTCATATGGCTTTATATTTATCCGGGATAGTTTCTATATGTTATCTGAGTGTGGATTGATGTTGAATGCCTTAGTGAGGTCTGGATATGCAGTGTCACCAACTACTTCAGTAACCTTGTTGAAGAAGTCGACCAAGTTAAGTATCAGGATCTCTTCTTAACAAGTCCAAACTGGCTTTGGCTTACAGTTTGTACGTTACCAATGGCCTTATGTATTAATTCTTTTTGATAGCCTTACAGGTGACACTGGTCAGGCCCATGGATCTATAATTTCTTGGGCACACTGATGTTTCACCTTTGTGCAAGGGTCTGGCAGTTGATGTCTCCCATTCATCTGGCCAAAGCCTAATTGAAGCCTGACATTAAATAGCCTCTGTAGGTAGACTGACTTGTTCTGTATCAGGGTGGACAGTAAGCAGCCCAATATGTTATCTGGCCCCACAGAAGCAGTGTTCTTGGCATTGGATAGTGCCTTGAGGACTTGTTCATGGGAGAATTGGGGGGGTTAGATGTGGGTATGACATCTGGAAATTTAGGAGGAAAGGGGATGAATCTGGAACTACATTTATCCAGTAGTAGACTGGCTATGTCCTCTGGGTCTGAGTAAGTGATATTATTCACTATTAGCTCTGGACAGTGCTGGACATTGTTTCTAAGGTTTCTAACATAGTTAAAGAAGCCTTTGGTGACAATTTTTACCTCATATGTAGCTTTGATTGATTTGAGCAAGGTCTGGAGTTCCCTTTTAAATTTACCAATATCTTTTTTGCCATCTTTCTTTTACTATAGAGCCTGTTTACATTTGTGTTCCAGCATAGAAGTTTATTTTTGAATTTGGAAATGTATTTACTTCAGAGAGGTTCAGATTCGTCAACAAATGTAAAAAAATAAATAAATAAATGCAGCTATTCATATGTGCATAGAATTTGGCAGTAAATGATTCTGCATAAGCACTGGGATCACCGAGTTTGTGTGAGAGATGCACTTATGATCTATCATCGATCATTGATCATGTGAGAGATGCACTTATATATCCAAACTGGAAGCAAAACTCTCTTCACCCAAGACTGAACTAGACAGTCAAGAGGAGAAGGTAAACACTTGCACCAAACCACACTCATCACATAGTCCCTCAAAACCTACACCACCAAAACACACACACAGAAACACAAAACACACATCTACATTCATGGAGGCTCTCAAAAAAATATCTCCCCAAGCAACAAAGACCTCCAAAGCAGAAACGCAAGCAAACTCCACCCCCAAACACAACCCAAATGACACATAGCCCACAAACTTAGTGTGCCACTCAACCACAGCCCATAAGACATCACAACGTACCCAATACTCTAGTCATAGATGACTCTATAGTCAGGCACACTGATGTTCCACTCACCAGGCTAAACAAGGAGAAAGTTAATGTCAGCTGCCTGTCAGGTGCCAGGATCCACCACATAACGTATGCACTCAGGTCACTTCACAACAGGTACAAATATGACTCAGTCATTGTACATGTGGGTGTGAATGACCTGAGACATACCTCCCTAGACTAAATGAAAAGAGACATGGAGGAGCTCTTGGATTATGTAGCCCAGCCGGGTATGACCCTAGCCCTGAGCAGCATCCTACCATCACCCAGAATTATACCACAGTACAAGCAGAAAATGATTGATTACAATTGGCTAAGTTACTGGTGTCATTCTAAGGGGTACCAGTATCTGCCTGAAATGACATGATTGACAGACCTTGATGCTTTGCCAGAGATGGCCTGCATCTGTCACCCCTGGGCTTCCGGATACTGGCCAAGGCTCTTACCACCCATATAGTGCCTTTTTTAGGTGGTGTTCCAAAGATCAAATTACCACTGTAACAGCTACAAACAAATGCAATCTGAGGGTCATGCTCCTCAACGCTATAAGTCTAAATCTCAAAATGCACTCACTCGAAGCACTCCTTAAAATGTAGAACATCAAAATCTGTACTGTAACAGAGACCTGGTTCAAGGCAGCAGAAAGCACCCCTACATTATCAGGCTATAACTCTTTCCACACCTTTGGCCACAGAACTTGGACTGAAGCACCAAAGGCAGTGGTGTTTCCATATTCATAAAGGATGCATACACCTCCAGACTGGTAGCCCAACATAATGCATCAGAGATACTTCAGGTGCAGATAACATTGGGTAAGACAGCGATTCAGGTCGTAGCCTGCTATAGGTCCCTAACCATGTCCCAAGATTCACACTCCACATTCCTAAGCACCCTGGAGAATATTAGGGTCCAACCTAACACCCTCATACTAGGCAACTTCAACTACCCCTCTATTAACTGGGAAAACTCATTTACCAACACATTTACCCAAAATTTCCTGGAGTTCATTAATTCCAATGCCCTGGACCAGCTCATTCTTACCCCGACTAGAGCTATCAACATCCTTGACCTGGTCATTACTAACATGGGCGGCCATTGCTCTACACCAATAGTCAGCTCCTCCCTAGTTATATCCGACCACAAACTAATCACCTTGGAAATCCACATCCTTCCCATCCCCTCTGCAAAGGTAACCACCATGAAAAACTTCTCCAAAGCTAACTTTGGGCTCCTAAAAACAGAAGTGGCTAATTTCACGGCACCCATGCAAATGGAGAATAGTTACATGACTGCTGAATCATACACCAATGCACTGTATGAACATGTACACAAATACATGGATCTCACCATACCAAATAGAACCAAGATGCTCTCCTCCAAAAAAAGGAAGCCAATCTGGTGGTCCCCTGCCATAAACAAACTCTACAACAGGAGGGAGGAAACTGATGTGGAAGTGAAGTCCCAAGACTGGAAAAACGTCCTTATCAGCCTCAACAAAAAGTTGAGATCCGACATCACATCCTCTAAAGCTAGCTATGAAAACAGAATTGCAGCAGATAGTAAAGACAACTACAAGGCATTCTATAGTTATGTAAAGAATCTCCACGGCAGTACCCAGATTTGTTCTGAGCTACTGCACAATGGTACCTCCTATGCCGAGCCAACAGATATTGCCAATATACTGACCGACAGATTCAGTGCCAACTTTACCCCTCCCCCAATGGACCAATCACAATACCACTAGATTGCCAGACACCCAGTATTACTGTTGCACAGGTTAAACAGCACTATCTAAGGCTAAGAATACAGCTTCTATGGGACCTGACAATATCCCTGGCTGTGTTCTACATGAACTACAGAGTGAATTGGCACGTCACCTGTGTGACCTGTTCAATCACAGCCTACCTCAGGCTTTGTCCCTTCCAAATGGCACACTGCTACAGTCATCCCACTCCACAAAGGAGGAGTGACTACAGACCCTGGGAACTATCGCCCCATTAGCCTGATGAGTCTGATATGCAAAGATATGGCGTGCATCATTGTGGACCTAATAAACAAGGATATAGGGAATCTACAAAGTCTGGATCCCACAAAGTTTGGTTTTGTGAAGGGTAGATCATGTCTGCTTAACCTGGTTGACTTCTTTGAGTCAGTCACCAGAGCTGTGGATGATGGCAAGGTGGGTCATACAGCCTACCTTGATCTGGGCAAGGCGTTTGATACCATTCCCAACTCAGGAATCATAGAAAAACTCACTAAGCTAGGTATCAATCCCTATATTACTAGGTGGGTGGCAAATGGGCTCACAGAACCCACAGTGTGAAAGTAGCTGACTCCAAGTCAGACTGCCGACTAGTCATGAGTGGAGTTCCACAGGGTTCGGTCCTGGGTCCTGTCCTGTTTAGTATCTACTTCTCTGAAGTCCAGGCCAACACAAAGGGACTCTGGCTGACAATGTTCACAGATGATTGCAAGTTGGGAGCTATTATTAACTCCCCAAGTGATGTTGACATCATACAGAATGGCCTCAATGAAACCAATGACTGGTGTCAGAACCATGGCCTTAAGCTCAATGCCAAAACATGTGTCGTCATCCCCTTTGGGAAAAACCCGGTTCCCATGAACCACATTGATGGTAGTCCACTAAGCACAGAAGGCATTATAATTGATCTGGGAACACAGGTTGACATCAACCTCTCTTTTGATCACTGCATTGCCACTGTGGTCAGAAAGTCCTACTATGTGGCACATCTCATTACTAAGGGTTTTGCATCCAGGAAGAAAGAGGTCATTGTCTCTTCTACTCTTCCCCATTAGTCCACTCATCGAGTACAATGCCCCATTTGACATGTACCTCACTAGACACCTGCAACAACTGGAGAGGGCACAAAAGTACCTCAGAAAGAAGATCCTAGGCCTTAAACACTTGTCCTATATGGATAGACTCAAACAACTCCAACTATTTTCTGTCTCATATTGCCTACTTAGAGACGATCTCTGCTTGACTTACAAAGCCATGTCTGACTCAGCTCTCTTAGAAATGCGACATTTAAAGAAATCCCAATCCCCCTATACCACATGCTCCAGAGACGTCGACCTCATTACTACAATCAACAGAACGTACTGGAGGGACAGGTTCATAACCCAGAGACTGCTCATGCTATGGAATAGACTTCCCATACATGTCAAGCAGAGCACCTCACTGACCCTTTTCAAGAGAAATCTTGATGAGTAGATAGGAAATAGAAAATTCACCCCGGGGATAACTCCAGTGATTCTACTCAACAGAGACACTGGGAACTAAGGTCGGGTGGCATGATGTCAGGGTAATCCTATGGTTAGGCTTGTCAACGTCCCAGGACACACCTATGAACATGTCAGCAATCTGTAAGTGCCATGAAGCACACTGTCCTGATGCTACCATGTGCAGGATGTGTGAGGAGACAAACTTGACTTTATTATCACTACAGGCTAGTTAAATGGTATACAAGGCAGAGATGTATATGGCACAGGCCACACAGTCTGCACTGTCATGAATGTAAGCCATGCCATCAATATCAGTGTCATTAAACAGCTGTGTATGCCAGGCATGCATCACTGAAACAGATATCACACATACATGTGGCATTACACCTTGAGGGAGGTTTTGTGCCATCAGACAGTAATGTTTATACAACAAAACTAATACCTAGGTATATGCAAACAGATGTGTGACAGCTCACAGTGACAAAGGTGGTACACTTCAGTTACACATCATTAGAAGATGTATATGGAGGGACATAAGGAAGGGCGCATTGTACTCCAGTGTTTGTGTGGGGA
This sequence comes from Protopterus annectens, assembly GCF_019279795.1. Taxonomy (NCBI): domain Eukaryota; kingdom Metazoa; phylum Chordata; order Ceratodontiformes; family Protopteridae; genus Protopterus; species Protopterus annectens. The sequence goes on from NC_056748.1 coordinate 163,446,601, forward strand.
AGGCTGTGAACTATGAAGGTATTATGGCCTGTCATGTGGATGTCCTGTACATACTCAGTAGTTGTGTTACACATAAGGGGGGTACTTGATACCCTGGACACATGCTGGTGGACATTCCACATACCATATATCCCAGGCCACAGGCCACATAACAACTGGTCTGCTGATAAGGTGTGACGTCTACATGATCCTTGGTTTGTGCATTTGTTTGCATAACAAAACAAATCCCCACATGATTTTTCATCTCATGTGTGGTCATGGCTGTGGCAGCAATCTTTGTGTGTTGATCCTGTCTGTATTATACCAGTATCACAGTTGGAGTCAATGATTGTTCACAGCCTGTAGTCCTCCAGACAGCTGTTGGGATACAAGATTTGTATGTCATTCTTGAAGTCTGTAATTTCAATCATGGACAGGAAAGGGTCTAGCAGACAGCCCTGATGTACATGATCACTGGACATGAGATATAGGTCACTTCACATGTTTCTACATATTGAGATGCCACACATGTGGTCCACTGTTTTACCCACCTGGTGATATAGGCCACATCTGTCATTGTAAAATGAATACCTCAGTGTGGACTTTTGTCGACTGACTTGGCCTTTTCAAGTTCCAAAGGATGATGCTGTTTGAGGACATCTGCCAGATGTAACAGACATAGATGTAGCATCAAAAACTCACATATGTCTGTTGGACACAACTGGGATATTACTAGTGTCCATGATGACATGTTGGTGTACCTCACAGATCAGAAGAGTCAGGATGTGTCTATACATGCATGCATCAGCTGCTGTCCCCAGCCCACTCAGATGGATGCATGTCAACGTGCACCCTTCTACGGGAACATAGCCCATCTGGAGGGTGTGTTGTGTGTAGGTGTATGTTCTGAGTCATGCTATTGGTGATATGTGATGTTGTCACAGTCCATTGTTTTTGTGTGATAGGCCTGCACGAAGGTAACACAGCGCATACTGCCTATCTTGATCTGTCCTAGTGTTTGGACACAATCCCCCTACTCAGGTATCATTGAGAAAGTCTACCAGCTGGGGATTAACACTTCACTAAATGGTTAACCAATTTCCTCACCAACAGATCTCATACTGTAAATATTGGTGAATCAAACTCTACCAATGCAGCTGTCACCATTGGTTTACCCCAAGGATCTGTGTGGGCCCTATATTGTTTGGAGTCGACTTCTCAACAATCCAGGCTACAAAATACGACCTGTAGCTTACCAAGTTTGCTGATTCATACATATTGGTTGCAATCATTGAGTCCACCAATGATGTGACTATAGTACAAGGGGGCTAACACATACAAATGATTGGTGCCAAAGCCACACTGTCTACTAATAAATACAGAATGTATCAGGATTTGTGCCTTATGCAAAGTGGAATTTCCTGGTAAATACACCACTGACAACACTCCCCCCATGCTGACACCAGTGGTGCAAGAATTGGGAACACATAGATAGCAATCTGAGCTTCAACCAAGTGTCCATAGTGGTATAGAAAGGCTATGTTGTGCACCTCAAAAGTCACGCCATTGTATCCAGGTCTGAGGAGGATATAACAGCACTATACTCAAACCTCATCTGAACACTAGTACAATATAATGCTTTCTTTTGCATGTACCTCACCAGACATCTGCAGCAGATGGACAGACCATGGGGGTTTTACACCATAAAAATACAGGTCCTACAAATCATGCCATGACATACATGGATATGTTGAAAGCCCTGTTCTTGAAATCTGTATTGGAAAGGATGTGACTTGTGCCTGGACTGCAGGATATCTCTAACCCTGCCCTGATGTGTATACTGCACATCTACAAATCAGCAGAGGCTGTTAAGAACAAGATGATAAAAGCACTGTCCCATATGCTGCTGTAAAATGCTCTCTCTACTGTCAAGCAAGTGCAAATACACACACACAGTTGACTGCAGTGAGAATAGAACCCTTAAGTAAGTACACAGACTACAGAGCAAATTACTTTATGAAATTTCCGCAGCTCAAGTCTGACTTGGAGTCTCTGCTAACACTTTATAGCTGATGACATTAGCAGTGTCTGTTGAGGAAAACATAACAGTGTCCCACATGCTGGTGTAAAATGTTCTCTGCAATGTCAAGCAACAGCTCATACACACAGTTGAATGCAGTGATAAAAGAACCCCTACCTGTCTAAGGTACACAGACTACAGAACACAGTTATTTAGAGAAGCGCCATGGCAAAAGTCTGACTTTTATATGGCTGCAGTTCAACTGAGAGTGGATGACACCAGCAGTGCATGTTCATAGGTTGTTACTAGGCCATCAGCCCTAGGGCCTATACAAGCCTAGCCATAACATTTCCCTGGCTACTGCTTCCCATAAATATTTACTTTCCTGGACCCTTGTCTAGCAGGGCTACTGATGTGATCCCTGGAGTGAATTTCCTATCTCCCATCCAATCGTCAAGGTTCCTCTTGAAGAGGGCCATTGAAGCACTCTGCCTGACATGTATGGGCAGCCAATTCCAGAGTATGGGAGTCTCTGGGTCAGGAACCTATCCCTCCAGCATGTTCTATTCATCGTGATGACAAGGTTAAGATCCCTGGAGCATGTGGCTCAGAGGGGTTATGATTTCTTTAAGTGTAGCATGACCAACAACTCTGGGTTTGACATGGCCTTGTGTGTTAGGCAGAAATTGCCACTGAGTAGGCGATATGCGACAGAGTATAGCTGGAGTTTCTTTAGACGGTCAGCATAAGAAATCTGGTTTAGGCCTGTGATTCTTTTTGTGAGGTATTTCTGCAGCCTTTGTAGTTGTTGCAGATGTCTTGTGAGGTACATACTAAATGGGCCATTGTATTCTATAATGGGTCTAATGAGGGATGAGTACAGAGGGACAATGACCTCCTTTTATTTGGATGAAAAGCCCTTAGTGATGAGGTGTGCCATGTAGAAGGATTTTCTAACTGTTGTGGCTATGTGGTTATCAAAGGTGAAACCACTGTCCACCTGTGTCCCTAGGTCTCTTATCACACTTTTGGGGTTTAGTGTACTACCACCTATGTTGTAGTTCACAGGTATGTGTTTTTTCCTAAAGGTGACAACTATACATTTTCTGGCATTTAGCTTGAGCCCATGGCTCTGGCATCAGGCATCTATTTTGGTAAGGCCCTTTTGTAGTATATCCACATCATTTGGGGATTCAATAATGGCTCCCAGCTTGCAGCCATCTGCGAACTTTGTAAGCCAGAGTCCCTTAGTGTTGGCCTGTACTTCCGAGATGTAGATGCCAAACAAGAGTGGTTCCAGGACAGAACCCTGTGGTACACCACTTGTCACGTGTCTGGAGCTGGATTTGGAGTTGGCTACTTTAACAGTGTGTTCTGTCAGTAAGCCAGTTTGCAACCCATCATGTGACTTAGAGATTAATGCCCAGCTTTAGTAAGTTTATCTATGATTCCAGAGTGGGGGATAGTGTTGAAAGCCTTGGTGAGGTCCACGTAGGCTGTGTAAACCACCTTACCCTTGTCCATGACTCTGGAGACTGATTCAAAGAAGTTGATCAGGTTCAGGAGGCAAGATCAGCCCTTCAAGAACCCAAACTGGGTGGGGTCCAGTGTTTGAAGGTTGCCAATGTCTTTCTTTATAAGTTCCATGATCATACATTCCATGGCTTTGCAGATCAGGCTAATCAGACTGATGGGATGGCAGTTCCCAGGATCCAAAGTGGATTCCCCCTTGTGGAGTGGGATGACTGTAGCTGTGTGCCACTCTGTGGGCACAAAGCCTGAGTTGAGGCAATGATTAAACATGACACACAGGTGAGGTGCCAGTTCATTTTGTAGTTCATGCAGTACACCGCCTGGGATGATGTTTGGTCCCATGGATGCTGTATTCTTGGCTTTGGAGAGTGCATTTTTTACCTTAGTGGCCATGATTACTGGAATTTGGCATTGTTTCGGCATTGAGATGGGCCTTTTAAGGGGTGAAAGGGGGTGAAGTTGGCACTGAATCTATCTGCCAGGATATTGGCAATATTCTTGGGATCAGTATATCTAGTGGCATTCTGCTGTAGTTCACAGCAGATCTGAGTATTGCCATTTAGACTCTTGAAATAGCTGTAGAATGCCTTGCAGTTGTCTTTGGAATCTTTGGCAATTTTTGTTTTCATAACTAGCTTTGGAAGATTTTATGAGGGATCTCAGCTATCTACTGAGGCTGGTGAGGGAGTTTTTTGAATCCTGGGTTCTTCCTCTTTTCTGCAACGGTTTCTTCCTTCTGTTGTGCAGCTTGTTTATGGCAGGGGACCACCAGATTGGCTTCCTTTTTTAGAGGACAACATTTTGGTTCTATTTGGGATGGCTCGGCCCATGTACGAGTGAATGTCCTCATACAGCACCTTAGTGTAGGATTCAGCAGTTGAACTTCCAGTTGCCATCTGCATGGGTGTCATGAAGTTTGTTACTTCTGACTTGAGAAGCATGAAGCTGGCTTTGGAGAAGTTTTTACAGAGGTTTCCTTAAAGGAGGGGTGGGTTGGGATGTGGATTTCAAGGGTGATTAGCTTATGGTCTGATCTGACCAAAGAAGGGAAGACCATTGATGTGGAGCATCAATCTCCCATGTTGGTAATGACCAGGTCTAGAATATTGGTACCCCTGGTGGGACTCTGAATTAGTTGCTCTAGGGCAGTGGAATTTATGAATTCCAAGAACCGTTGAGCAAAGGTGTTGGTACAGGAGTAGTTTTCCCAGTTAATGGCAGGGTAGTTGAAATCACCCAGTATTTGGGTGTTTGGTTGTATCTTAATATTTTCCAGTATGTTTAGAAAGGTGTAGTGAGAATCTTGAGGCATGGTGGGGGATCTGTAGCAAGCTACAATTTGTATTGCAGTCTTACCTAGTGTTAGTTGCACCTGGAGAATTTCAGATGCATTTTGTTGGGCAACCAGCCTGGAGGTATGAATATCCCTGGTGAATATGGACACTCCTTCACCTTTAGTATTTCGGTCTTGGTTTTGTGGCCAAAAAGTGTGGTATGAGATGTAGCCTGGTATTGCAGGGGTGCTCTCTGGAGCTTTGAACCAAGTCTCAGTTACTGCACAGATATCAATGTTCTCCATTTTTAGGAGAGCCTTGAGAGAGTGCATCTTGAGTTTAGACTTCTAGCATTGAGTAGCATTACCTTCAGATTTTGCTTGCTTGTACCCATTACGGTGGTAGTTTTGTCCTTTGAACCTTGCCTAAAAAAGGCACTATAGGGGTGACAAGAGCCTTAGCCAGAAATCTGAATCCCCGGGGCAACAGGTGCAAACCATCTCTTGCAAATCATTGTGGTTTGTCAAGAAGTTGTGAGGTCTGCATGAATGGATCTGTAGGCATATGCAAGTATCTGAATACTGTTAATTCATGGGACTGGAGCAGTAACTGCAGGATGCATACTTCTACTCTTCTGGCTAGACACACACAGTTCACTATAGTGTGAACAGAACCTCTACCTAAGTGCACAGACTACAGAACTCAGTACTTTACACAAGTGCCATGGCACAAGTCTGACATTTTACATGGCTGCAGGTCAACTTATAGTGGATGACATCAGCAATGCATGTTGGAGAGAAGAAAAGTAGGGTGGCCTGCATGAAATGCATATATAGGCATGTGCAAGCATCAAATTACTGTCAATTCATTTGATTGGACTGGTAAATGTAGGAAGCACATTTTTGCTCTTCTGACTAGACACAGACACATGCCCAGTTGATTGAATTGAGAGCAGAACCCCTACCTAAGTACACATACTACAGAACCCAATACATTACACAAGCACCATGGCACAAATATGACTTTTACCAGACTGCAGGTGAACTTATAGTAGATGACATCAGCAGGCCATGTGGGAGACAAAATGTTGGGAGACCTGCATAGGCTCATAGCTTCATTTGCACATAGGAGGCTGCTAGCCTAATGGCCCTAAGGCATTTAGAAGCCTAGCTGTTTAAAAACACAAGTACCCTTACTGAGCATAGTTGGATAGTCATTAGAATGATTTTGAAAGCAGCACTAACTGGTCCTGTCCATGAGGGACATTGCTGCCACCCCAGAGGTGACTTTACAATCATTCAACCAGCAGTGAAGGTTGTGCTTGAACAGGGTCATTGAGAAGCACTGATTCACATGCAGTGGGATCCTATTACACAGGAGTGTGGCGTTGGGGATATATCTGTCTCCCCAGCATGTTTTGTTTATGTCACAGGCTAGGTTGAGAACCCTGGGCCAAGTTATTCTTGCCATATTTGATTTGCAGATGTGCATTATTTCCAGTAGGGCAGGTCTGAGACTGCTCTGTAGGGCAGGCATAGGTCACCTCTCAGCAGCCTGCATGATACTGAGTACACTGACAGGTCTTTCAGTATTTCCATGTATGTCATGTTTGGAGGCCCTGGAGTCTCCCAGGCAGAACCCTGTGTTTTCTCCAGTTGCTACAGGTGTTTGGTGAGGTACAGACAGAAGGGAGTATTGTACTCAATTGGTGGTCTGATAAGGGTAAAGCTGAGCAGAGGTATGACCACCCTAATGTTGGATGTGATATCCATATGTGTGATGTGCACAATGCAGAATGTGTGTATCACCACTATGGACACATAGTGATAAAAGTGTAGATTGCTATCAGCATGTGTTCCCAAGTCTCACAACACTGTGTTTGAGCTTAGAGGGGTGCTATGTATATCATAGCTTGCAAGGGTACTTCATTGCCAAAGGGGACATTGAACCATTTTCATTCTGTGAGTTTGGCACCAATCATTTGTGTGGCAGCTCCTACCGTAATATGTTACCAGCATTAGGTGACTCTATATTACTGCGTCCAGTTACCAGTCATTTACAAACTTTGGTAAACCACAGGCCATCTACCATTGCCTGCACTGCGGAAATGGTTTGCAAACAGTTGAAGGCCCAGCACAGAGCCTTGTGGTATTCTAATGGTAGTTGGCTACTGATGGAGGAGCAGTCCCCAACTTTCAGAGTTTGTTTTGTGTCAATGAGCCAGTTGCTTAACCCTGTACTATATGACTGGATTACCACATGGGAGACCTTCACTATGACACATGAATGGGGAATAGTGACAAAGACCTTGGATAAGTCAACATAGGTGGTATGTCCTTTTATCACTTATCCAGGTCTATGGGGTCAGTATCCAAGAAGTCCACAAGGTTCAGTGAGCAAGGTCTATCCTTGACAAAAACATGGGTAGGGTCAAGTGTGTTGAAGGTCACCTATGTCCTTGTGGATATGGTCCATGCTGATTCCTTCCCTGGCCTTGCAGATTAGTGTTTTGAGGTATATGGGTCAATAGTTGTAGTTCTGCATGTTACCAGATTTATGAGCATTGCATAGCACACAACATTTGATATTACATTTTGTACTGTGGTTGATATATGTGTGGAAAAAATATGGAGACATCAGGGTTGCAGTGCTTTGAAGGTGGCAGCATGTGGATGTATTGTCAATATGTGACATATTGTTAGATCGGGCCCTCAGTTTGTAATGTTTACACATGTAATTTCATGTCATACACAGAAAATGGACAGTAGACAGTAGTAATACAGCATAATATGTACATTTCCATAGTGCAGTGAGCAGCAGGTTTGTGCGATGGTTAACAAAGTGCATACGCATATGAGATGCACATGGGGGGACAAAGGCCCACAAGTAGGGGCATCTGTTAAATATTGCTCTTATAAATGTAAACAGTTGCTAAAATATCAGGATTTGTTTCAACAGACATTTTTCTGAAGGATTTGAAGTCTAACACTCAAATGTACGTCATTTAGTGACTTTAGTCCGCAGTTCATCCAAGTGATTTGCCAGAAAACCACAAATTTTATGAGGAACAGACCAAAACTATAAGCCAAAACTCTGGACATTCTGTAAAACTCTGGACAGTTGAGAGGTATAGTCTGTAACACACAAATTCTTGGACTGAAGTACAGTAGGTGGGGCCTGGAATCACTTTATAAATACTGGCAGTCACACTGGGCATGCCCAAACACAGTTAAAATGAGCACAGTTCTGTTGCCCCATCATCAGATTGACCTGTTATGTATAGATATGACTATGCATACAGACATATATGTATACATATCCGTCTGTCACTATCTCTCTCACATACATAGTATGTCTATCACTATGTAGTGTCAAATAGATATATACCGATATATATAGCTATATATATCACATTGATACATAGACTCTCCCCATATATCTGCATAACATATACATATCATACACACACTCTCTCACACAGCTACATTTATATATACATCCCTGTTAATTACATAAATATGTGTGTAGATGTCTGTATTGTCCTACATACCCTAATAATGGTGAGTAAATCTGCACTATCACACATCCATACTGTTGCTCAAAGGATCAAAATTAAGGGTACACCAGTACATAATTCAATTACCTACAGATCCCTGTGCCTGCTGGTACCTCTCAACTGTAAAGATTTTTGCAAAATGTCCTGATTTTGGCCTCATATTTTTGGTCCATTTTCATAAAATTGTGGTTTTCTGGCAAATTAGTGGCAAATCATTAAAGACTAACGTTAAAAAATGACAGACATTTGAGTTTCAGACTTCACATCCTTCAGAAATTTCATTACATGCAAAACCTGTTATTCTATCAACTTCCTAAGTTTGTAAGAGCAATATTTAAAAATTGTCTCTTGTTTTTTGGTTCTTTGTCCCACTTTTATTTATGGCTTTGTCCAGATTTCTTCATGTAAGAGTTTGAGAGGTATGCTGCTGGATGTCACCATGAAGAGAGACACAGGTGAGCAGGTGGTGTAATGTACGTTGTTCATGCATGGAGAGGGCACATTGTTCCTGCCCACAGGTTTGCCTGTCTAACTGCAAGCAGCCACATATGGCCATACTGGTAAATGTACACACCACATAGCTAGGATAATAGCAGTTATCCCACTGCTAGGATGCTTAGATGGAGATAACAGTACAAAGCAATATCACACTGCAGACCACAGATGCTGTTCAACACAAACCTAGTTTGTGTAATGCAGACGTACTGTGCCTGGAATCACATATACAACAGACACAACATGTGGCGTGTGCAATAAGCACTGTGATCTATAGTGAATAAGACTAGATAGGGGTTCTAATCTCACTCCAGGCTACTTGATTTGTGTGCATGCATGTGCATGTGTGTGTGTGTGTGTGTGTGTGTGTGTGTGTGTGTGTGTATGTATATATATATATATATATATATATATATATATATATATATATATATATATATATACCCCTGCAAAACAACTGCCATGCCCTCATGGGCTATCCACCTGCAATGCTTATGTACTTTTTGGCCCTTTAACTTGCTGCTGGCTTTCACACTGCCCTCTTATACAAGGCCTGCTGATGTCATCCACCTTAAGACTACCAGCTGACAGTGTAGTATCAAGACATAAGCCATGGCACATGTGATAAATACTGTGATCTATAGTGTATAAGACTAGATAGGTAGGGGATTCTAATCTCACGCCAGTCTACTTGGTGCCTATGTGTGTGTGTGTATATATATATATATATATATATATATATATATATATATATATATACCCATTGCAAAACAACTGCTTTGCCCTCATGGGCTATCCACCTGCAATGGTTATGCATTTTTTGACCCTGTAACTTGCTGCTGGCTTCCACACTGCCCTCTTCTATAAGGCCTGATGACGTCATCCACCTTAAGACTACCAACTGACAGTATAATATCAAGACTCAAGACATGGCATGGGTGATAAATACTGTGATTTATAGTGTGTAAGACTAGATAGGTAGGGGATTCTAATCTCATGCTAAGCTACTTGGTGCACGTACCTCTGTATGTGTGTGTGTGTATGTGTGTGTATATGTTTGTATGCATGTGTGTGTATACCCTTACAAAACAACTGCCATGCCCTCATGGACTATCCACCTGCAATGGTTATGCCCTTTTTGGCCCTGTAACTTGCTTTTGGCTTCCATGCTGCCCTCTTCTACAAGGCCTGATGATGTCATCCACCTTAAGACTACCAACTGACAATGTAGTATCAGACTTAAGCCATGGCACATGCGGTAATTACTGTGAGCTATAGTGTGTAAGACTAGGGAGGTATGGGGTTCGAATCTCACTCCAGGCTACTTGGTGCATGTGTGTATGTGTGTATCCCTGCAAAACAACTGCCATGCCCTCATGGGCTATCCACCTGTAATGGTTATACACTTTTTGGCCCTGTAACTTGCTGCTGGCTTCCACACTGCCTTCTTCTACAAGGCCTGATGATGTCATCCACCTTAAGACTACCAGCTGACAGTGTAGTATCAAGACTTAAGCCGTGGTGCATACAGTAAATACTGTGATCTATAGTGTGTAAGACTAGATAGGTTGAGGTTCTAATCTCACTCCAGGCTACTTGGTATGCGTGTGTGTCCAGATGGCATAAACATGATCATTTTGGTAACACAGAAATAGGTAGGGTTTTGCAGTATTTTATTTGTAGTGTGTGATGTGCCCCCCCCACAACAAGGCCTGCTGATGTCCTCAAGCATGTGTCCTGAACTGATAGTACTAACAGACATGAGATGTGTTGCATGCATCATGTACTGTGATCTGTACTGTATACAATTACATAGGTAAGTGTTCTCATCTACATACAGCCAAGTGTTCTCATCTACATAAGCCAGCTTGCACTATGTGTGTGCCTTGACATGTTCTGTACACAGTGATTGGAAGTGGTGCCAGCCTGAATGTTGCCATGGTTGTGTATAAGCCTGTTAGAGCATTTTACATCATGTTATGGAACCATAGGATGTTTGAACTTCATTGGCATATTGGCCATACAGCCCTCAAAATCATAGACATCTTTATACCCATAGTTACAGGATCAGCACATATTGTCCCAGTCCAAAAGGGACAGAGGCAGATGCCCTGCATTGAGATAATGGTCGCCCTGCCAATCATACAGATGACATGTGGTGAGGTGCTCTGAGTGCCATTAGGCAGGGTACTGTTTCAAGGGTGTGTTTGTCTCCTAGACAAATCTCCCCCACAAGCATGTAGTACCAACATCACATACGAGGTTAATCTCCTTACAGTGGGTTATCCATCTACTGTGCCTCCTACAGATAGGCAGAATATGCAGCAAAGCAAGGTCTCACATTGCCCCATATCCCATGCAAAGATCACCTCTGCATGGTCTATATGCCACAGGTGACAATGGCACTCATTTCAGTCTATCTCCATTGAACACATACTGGAGACATGAAGTGATCTTCTGAGAGACCATACTGTTGTGCAATTGCCAGTATTGCTTGGAAAGGTACATTGCCAAATGGCCACTCACTTAGATATTGGCATGCTGAGGGAAAAGTACTTGGAGGTTAAGAGCATGTCACTTACAAGTGACTGTGGCCTCAGCTATGCCATATGAGTTTTGCCATACCACTGTAGAGACAAGGTGATTGGAGGCACATTAAGTGTAAATCTGTGTGGCCAGGTCTGTGTGCCCAGTTCTATTATCCCATATTGTGACTGATGTTCTACTTACCAGGTAAATATATCTACCTGATGGAAATTATACTATATATATATTTGCTTGAATTTTATGGCCATTAGTATGTCAACAGGCAGGTGTTCACAATACCCTCTTGCAGGATAGTGACATACCACAGAGCGTCTATGAGTGCTCACAGTTTGCAGGCATCAGTCAGCATTGTTAGCCCTAGTCATTCAGTAGTTGTGTGTATTATTTTTGAATGGATTCCAAGCAGTAGAGGTCTCAGGACTGTGCCCTGTTGAGCACTGCTTCTGACAGATCAGCTACTGGAGGTGGATGTCCCTTTGATGCATGTGTGTGCCAGCAATGGGCCGCTTAGTGAACCATACAATGATAGTGTCGTAGATGCCTAAGTGGGTGGTTTGTAAATGTTGCCTGAGCTGGGGATATAGTCAGATGGCTTGGCTGAGTGTAGGGGGTTGTATCCCCTGATGTACCCTCACCCAGGTCCATGGTGACCGCCTTAGAAATGTCCACCATGTGTAATAACAGTCATACTCCCCCATCACATATCCAAACTGTGTACAGTCAACTGTGCATAGAACACATATATGTGTTCTGATCAGCTCCATGATGATTGCCCTACAGCCATACAGATATGGATATTCAGACAAAGAGGTATATAGTTATGTCGGTCAGTGGATGCATCACCTCTGTGCAAGGGTATACCAGTTGCCGTTTTCCACTCAGCTGGTGTGCAGCCAGTATTGTTGGTATGACTGCAAGGGTGTCCCAGTGGTGTTTGTAATCCTTGTCAGACCACATGTGGGATGTAGCCTGGAATGTTAGCATGTGCAATAGATAGGTTCATAGGTAGGTACTAGGCTATTGGCCCAAGGGCCTAAGTAAGCCTAGCCAACAAGGTTCCCTGGTTTATGCTACCCAAGAAAGTTAATTTTCTGCGCCCCTGTCGAGCAGAGCCACAGAAGTGATCCATGGGGTGTATTTCCTATTTCCCATCCACTCATCAAGATTTTTCTTGAAGAGTGCTAATGAGGAACTTTGCTTGACATAGATGAGTAGCTTGTTCCAGAGTATAGGAAGTCTTTGGGACAGGAATCTATCCCTCCAGCATGTCCTGTTTATTGTGGTGACAAGGTTTAGGTCCCCCAGATTGTGTAGCTCGGAGGGATTGGGATTTCTTTAGGTGTAGCATGTCCAACAGCTCTGGATTTAACATAGTTTTAGATGTTAGGCATAGATCTCCTCAAAGTAGGTGATATGCTACAGAGAAAAGCTGGAGTTTTTTTTTGAGACGGTCAATGTAAGGCATCTGTTTGAGGCCAGTAATCCTCTTTGTGAGGTACTTCTGTGGCCTTTCCAGCTGCTGAAGATGTCTTGTGAGGTACATTCCAAAAGGGGTGTTGTACTCTATAATGGGTCTAATGAGTGCTGAGTAGAGGGGAACAATGACCTCTTTTTTCCTGAATGAGAATCCTTTTGTGATGAGGTGCGCCACACAGAAGGATTTCTTGACTACTGTGGCAATGTGATTATCAAAGGAGGGACTACTGTCCACCTGGGTCCCAAGGTCTCTTATCACACATTTGGCATTAAATAGACTGCCATTTATGTGGTAGTTCATGGCTACAGAGTTTTTACCAAAGGGGATGACAATGCACTTTTTGACATTGAGCTTGAGGCCATGCCTCTGACACCAGGCATCTGTTTCAGTGAAGCCCTTCTGTAGGATGTTCACATCATTTGGGGACTTGACTATGGCTCCTAGTTTGCAGTCATCTGTGAACTTCATTAGCCAGAGGCCTTCTGTGTTAGCCTGTACTTCAGAGAAGTAGATATAAAACAGGAGAGGTCCTAGGACTGAACCCTGTGGTACTCCACTTGTCACTGGTTTGAAGTCAGATTTGGAGTCTGCAACTTTTACAGTGTGGGTTCCTTCATTGAGCCAGTTGGCAACCCATCTTGTGATATAGGGATTTATACTTAGTTTAGTGAGTTTAGCTATATTTCCAGAATGGGGGATAATGTCGAAAGCCTTGGCAAGGTCAAGATAGGCTGTGTGAACCACCTTACCCTCATCTACTGCTTTGGAGACTGCCTCAAAGAAGTCAATCAGGTTCAAAAGGCATGATCTGCCTTTCACAAACCCGAACTGTGTGGGGTCCAGAGTTTGGAAGTTACCAATGTCTTTGTTTATGAGTTCCATGATGATATGTTCCATGGCCTTGCAGACCAGGCTCATCAGACTAATAGGGCGATAGTTCCCAGGATCAGTGATGGCTCCCCCTTTGTGGAGTGGGACAACTGTTGCTATGTGCCATTCATTGGGCAAAAACCTGAAGTGAGACTATGATTGAACATGGTGCTTGGGTGGGGAGCCAGTTTGTTCTGAAGTTCATGTAAAACACAGCCTGGGATGTTGTCAGGTCCCATGGATGCTTTGTTTTTGGTTTTATAGAGTGCAGCTTTTACCTGCATAGATGTGATTACTGAGACTCTGCATTCTTCCTGTATAGATATGGGCCCTATAGGGGGTGAGAAGGGGGTAAAGATAGCACTGAATCTGTCTGCCAGGATGTTGGCAATATCAGTTGGTTCTGTAATTTTTGTGTCGTTGTGCTGTAACTCAGAGCAGATCTGGGTGTTACCATTGAAATTCTTGACATAGCTATAGAATGCTTTGTGGTTGCCCTTAGAATCAGTGGCAATTTTGTTTTTGTAGCTAGCGTTGGATGATCTTATAAGGGATCTCAGCTTCTTACTGAGGCTGACCAGGGAGCTCCTCCACTCATGGGATTTTACTCTCTTTTGCAACAATTTCTTCCTTCTGTTGTAGAGTTTGTTTATGGCAGGGGACTACCAGATTGACTTCCTTTTTTGGAGGATATCACGATCCATGCGCTAGTGTTAGTGGTTATAGAGTGCATTTGTGTAGGATTCAGCAGTCGTAACTGTATTGTGCATCTGCATGGGTGTCATGAAGTTCACCACTTCTGTCTATAGAAGCATGAAGTTGGCTTTGGAAAACATTTTTACCATGGTTTTCTTAATGGTGGGTGGGGGCAGGATGCACATATCAAGGGTAATTAGCTTATGGTCAGATCTGACCAACAAGGAGTTGACTTCAGGTGTGGAACACCGGTCACTCGTGTTGGTAATGATTAGGTCTAGGATATTGTTGCCCCTGGTGGGGGTGTGCATAAGTTGATCCAGGGCATTGGAATTTATAAATTCCAGAAAGCGTTGAGTGAAGGAGTTAGTACATGAGTAGTTTTCCCAGTTAATGGTGGGGTAGTTGAAATCACCCATTATTAGGGTGTCTGGTTAAACCCTAATATTTTCCAGTATATCAAGAAAAGAGGAGTGGGAATCCTGGGGCATGGTGGGGGATCTGTAGCAAGCTACAATTTGGATTGCAGTTTCACCCAGAGTTAGTTGCACTTGGATAACCTAGGATGCATTATGCTGCACAACTGGCCTGGAGGTATGGATATTCTTAATGAATATGGACACACCTCCATCTTTGGTGTTCTGGTCCAGGTTAGATGGCCAAAAAGTGTCGTATGAGTTATAGCCTGGTAATGCAGGGGTGCTCTCTAGAGTCTTGAACCAGGTCTCAGTCACTGCACAGGTATCGATGTTCTTCATTTTAAGGAGTGCCTCGAGTTGAGTGCATTTTGAGATTTAGACTTCTAGCATTGACTAGCAGTTATCCTCAGTTTTTGCATGCCTGTTCCTGTTACAGTGGTGAATTTGCCATTTGAACCTTGCCTAAAAAGGCACTATAGGGGTGGCAAGAGCCTTAGCCAATATCTGGAATCCCAGGGGTGACAGGTGCAGGCCATCTCTGGCAAAGCATCGTGGTCTGTCGACCATGTTGTCCTAGGCAGATAGATACTGGATCCCCTTAGAATGACACCAGAAGCTTAGCCAATTGCTGAAGTCAGTCATTTTGTCCTTGTACTGCAGTATCATTCTGGGTAATGGCAGGATGCTACTCAGGGTTAGGGTCATATCTGCCTGGGCTACAAGATTGGAGCACTCTTCCATGTCTCTTTTCATGTAGTCCAGGGAGGTACGTCTCAGGTCATTCACACCAACATGGACAATGATAGATTCATATTTGTACTTGTTGTGGAGTGACCTGAGTGCATGGGTTATGTGGCAGATCCTGGCACCAAACAGGCTGCTGACAGTAATCTTCTCCTTGTTTAGCCTGGTGAATGGGACATCAGTGTGTCTGACTATAGAGTCAGCTATGACTAGTGTGTTGGGTACATTGGTTTTCCTTATGGGCTGTGGTTTATTAGTGCACTGAGTCCATGGGCTATGTGTAATTTGGGTTGTGTTGGGGGGTGAAGGTTGCTTGCATTTCTGCTTTGGAGGTCTTTGTCTATCTTCCAATGAGAGGCCAGTTATGAACTGCTCTGTAAATATGGAAGTTATGAGACAGCTTGTAGGAATGTCATGTGTCACATGATTGGGACAAGGTAGTTGATGCAGACAGTGTGGGTGTACAGGTTAGGTATGAGTCCAAACCCATCATATGTGGCATCATGACTTATGAGGTCACCAACAATCTGGGCCTGTCCTTTGAGGTCACGCATGCAACTACAATGTGCTCTGTGTTTCTGCTTTGCGTGGGTGTCTACTTTTGTCACCATGTCTACTGAACATTGCAACAACACTATGTGCTTCTTTTAGCTGAGGCGATAGTGCCTCCATGTTGGGGGGGGCACCCTCATCCCAAGTGTCACACAGCACTGTCCACCTGTCATTATACAGCTTGGTGATGGCAGTTGTCCACCAGTTAGGTTTGCTGAGCCATAATGAGCCTGTGTCCCTCCTGTCACATACAGCTGAGTTCATGCAGTTGTAATGCTGTTGACATAATGCATGAGTGTAGAGCTCTGCATACTTGTCTGTCCTGTCTGAAGGGGGAGCTGCAGTCACCCTATCTCAACCATCCCACAGGAGGTAATAAATGGCTGTCTTGACATATTTCTCTGTATTGTCTGCAGGGGGAGTACGTGCCAGTAGTTCTAAGGAGACTGATCTGTGGCCAAATCCCACCAGGGAAGACCTCACATTGGGGGGTTGTAATGGTCACATATATTGGTAAACACATGATGCACTACTTTGGTTCCCAGTGCAAGGATGTCATGGCACTGCTGCAGGACATTGTAGGTAAGGACCAGGGCCATCCTTTGGGCAAGCGAGTTGCAGCATGACTAAGCAACACATATGTACATATTACACATTGAGCAGCATCATGACTCAGCAATACAGTGTCTACATATTACACAGTGAGCCTCAGCATGACTAAGCAACACAGTGTGTACATATTACACAGTGAGCCTCAGCATGACTAAGCAACACAGTGTGTACATATTACACAGTGAGCCACAGCATGACTAAGCAACACAGTGTGTACATATTACATAGTGAGCCACAGCATGACTAAGTAACACAGTGTGTAGGTTCATAGGTTCATAGATTAGTACTAAGCTAACTGCCCTTACGAGCCATTTTAAGCCTAGCCAATTATCCCTTGTGAGACTCAACCCCTGCACCTTGTGTTTGTAAGGCAAACACCTTAACCATTAGGCCACCCTCCCTTCCAGCGGGGTTGTAATGGTCACACATATTGGTGAACACATGATGCACTACTTTGGTTCCCCATGCAAGGATGTCATAGCACTGCTGAAGGGTGTTGTAGGTAAGGACCTGGGCCATCCTTTGGGCAAGTGAGGCGCAGCATGACTAAGTAACACAGTGTGTACATATTACACATTGAGCCTCAGCATGACTAAGCAACACAGTGTGTACATAGTACAGTGTGTACACAATATGTACACACTGTGTACATATTACATGGTGAGCCTCAACATGACTAAGTAACACAGTGTGCCTCAGCATAAGTAACACAGTGTGTATATATTACACAGTGAGCCGCAGCATTGAAAGCTCTCTGGCTATGGTCAGTGTCTACACTCACTGGAGCCATTGTTGCCACACTTTGCTGTTCAATGTCTCCGCCCTCCAACTGTCCAATATCTGTGGCCTCTGGGGACTGGGTATGTGTGGGCATACAAATTGTGTGTGGTGACAATGGAGGCAGAAGAGGGATGTCTACCTCTGGGACAGATTTAGCCCATAACACCCCCAGCTGTACTTTACTGTGGCCACCATCATCATCAGAGTTTGAAGAGACACTGACATCAGGTTGTGTAGTGGACAGGGACCAACCCCCCCTCCCCCAGTCACCTGTGATAAGAAAGAAAAAAGTGGTACATGAATACCTGCAGTACTGTTTTCGAGAAATCCACCAATACTCATAATAACAAAGACCTGCAACTGGATTAGCAGTCAAATTTTTCCTCTCCACTTTTGCCCAAAATAGACTTCCCTAGAACAAAAATACACACTCAACTTAAGACCTTTATAGCAATCACTTGAAGTAAATCAAGTAAAACCTGACCAGTAGAATTTACCTTTTAATTAAGCAATATGACATTATACTTGATAAAACAACCCATAAAAACCCAGTACACCTATCTTAACAAATATATTGAAATACACATTTCACTGCCTAATTTAATGTCCTTTCAACCTTTTGTGTTTTAAAAGGCATTTTAGAGTAAATGCCTCATTTTAAACTAGGAGGCTTATCTTTTCTTAACTGTCACTGCCAAAGTGTTTCTGTTTGTTCAACTACACTCCTGTGATTACCCCATCTAAGAGCCTTATGTACATGTTCCAGAATGGAAAATAAAAACATTCGACTCTGTTTACACATGACATTATGTTTAAATAGGGTATTATTCTGGTCCTTAACTTTAACAGAATATAAATGCTCCTTAACAAAACCCTGTCATGCTTACCAGGAGCAGGATCATGGCCTTGGCCAGTACCTGACGGACCTGTGAAAAGTTGAGGATGAGGTAATGTCAGTGCCAATGCATGTTACAGCACAATAAGGTAATACATCCATATATTTCACATTTACAGTACCTACTGTGTTACTTGTTGTATTGGTCACATTCTGAGTATGATAGTACAGCTTAGGTTAAACCCTCTCCCCCAAAGAACAAAGACCTGACACCCACGTAAAAGTATGTACAGCCTGAAACACTGACTACTACAGTATTACATTGCTAATCACAGTAAGCCTACCTGCACGCTCCTCTGCTGTGGAAACTGTGGCACCCACCTCCACAATGTATGGTGTGGTGGATGCTTGGGAGCTGTCATGTCTGCCGAGGTTCACCAGGGATTCTTCAGTGGCCATGAGTGGTTGCTCCACTGCAAGTTCTCCACCAGTAATTGCACAATCCCTGGCTACATCTGCTGCCTTCATCATGCAGCATTGATGATGTCCGTTGCATGGTATCAAACCTGCTCTTATGTCCTGCCCTGATGGCCCATGCCATTCACATCATGGACAAGGTCTGCCCACAATGCAGCTCACTGTTCCCTGTTTTGCTTGCCCCTCAACAGTAGGTTGTGATGATGTTGCCATAGTCCTTCCAGTATAATTTTATTTTCTGCATCAGAGAAGGGTGCGTGGCATCTATGATACATGATTCCTGAAAGAACAAAAGGGAAGACATTACAGGAGCACATATGTGGAAGTACACTATGCATAAATACGGCAAGGAGAAAATGGCTGGCACTGTCCACTGCTTGCTCACACATGTCATACTTCACAGTGTTCAAACATACTATGTGCGTGGATACAACTGAGATAGTAGCAATAGTCAGGTATTCCCATGTGTGCCATGACAGATAGTGCTGTGTGATCATACACCCAACACTTGGGTCTACTGTGGTGTGTCCCCTATAGGCAACCCCCGATAATATGTCATAGGAACAGTGCCACACAATTAGCAGTGTGCTATTACAGCCAGTATAAAGGGATAGTCCAACAAGACCAGTGTGCCACAATGACAACAGACAATGCACCCTTGATGTATAGTACATCCTATGTGGGTGTAAGACAGCAGAAGATCAATGATGTGTCATTATCACAAGTCTACGACAGGCTTACTGCTGTATTCCCTATTCCCCATACGTGTATTCACCCGTTTGTATCCTGTTGTACACAAAGTCAGTTACATACCTGATGGAGTGCAGTACTCCTCTGTTGATATGTGGTGATAGTAACATTTTCATAAAGGCATGCTCTGTGTGAGGAAAGTCTCATATTAAATAGTACCCTATAGCCAGCTGCTTGCCTTGTAAACATACTTCTCTTCAGCAGATGATTGCCTCTAAACCAGTCTGTGGGTCTGAAATGCTAACTGAAGCTAACACAGCCAATAACATGCAACCACTGTACAATATATAAGGCCTTCATTTAGATTAGGGCCCCTTTATGATATGTTGTGCTGGACATTACTGAGTTGAGACTACGTCATCACAGAGGGTAGGTCTGTAGCAGAAACCTTACCATAGAGATGTGTAAGCTACAGGCTGCAGTTTCTGCTGCTGGTAATAAACATGAGCAGGGTGTGTGAACACTTTGGAGGGCAACAACCTGTAGGAGTAATTGTGGGAGCTGTGTCCGCCTTGTAGAGGCAAAGCCAGAGTGAGGCTACCCTTTTCACTCCAAATAAGGCATGCGTTTAAGACAAGTATGTTAGTTAACGATATATTTAACAAAGTACTAGGTAACATGTTTGGTGTGTCCTTGGATAAGATGGGGTATAAATATAAGAATATGTCCACAATTTGGGCAACTGCCAGGTCATGTGTTACAGTCTGATAGTAATTTGCAGTGTGTATGAGGGCAGGCCTAGTTACAAGCAGGGACTTCCAATGTGTATGTTAGCTGTGCAGCTGTGATAATCTGCAAAGTGATTTTGGAAGGATTGTATGGTGCACTCTATTAGTGGCCCTCATTTGCACTACCTGCATTGACATTCTGTGTGAATGCATATTAATGCATGATGTGACACCTTATGCACATATAGTTTTGCTATAGGGGTATGTGAAGTGTGTTCCTACCTGCAGGCCTGTGATCTCTATCAGTGAAAAGCAGACATGTCATTTGAACTGTATTGTGTGGATAAAGAGTGTATGACTCTTTCACTAATTGCCTCCTTCACAGTACTGTAAATTCACTTCTACACACCACTGGATTTGAACCTAGGACTGTGTGTGGCAAAATGTACCATTTACAAGGTAATTATCAGACTGAGCTACTGAGTCACTGCTGCAGCAGGTGTATTTGCAAGATATATGTGCACACATACATAGGTTCATAGGTAGGTACTAGGCTATAAGCCCTAGGGCCTATATAAGCCTAGCCAAAAAGGTACCCTGGCTTTCGCCATCCAAGAAAATTATTTTCCTGTGCCCCTGTCGAGCAGAGCCACAGAAGTGATCCCTGGGGTGAATTTCCTATTTCCCATTCAATCATCAAGATTTTTCTTGAAGAGTGCTAATGAGGAGCTTTGTTTGACATAGATAGGTAGTCTGTTCCAGAGTATGGGAAGTCTCTGGGACAGGAATCTATCCCTCCCGCATATTCTGTTTATTGTGGTGATAAGGTTTAGGTCCCTAGAGCGTGTAGCTCGGAGGGATTGGGATTTCTTTAAGTGGAGCATGTCCAACAGCTCTGGGTTTGACATAGCTTTGTATGTTAGGCAGAGATCGCCTCTGAGTAGGCAATATGCGACGGAGTAAAGCTGGAGTTTTTGAGACGGTCTGCATAGGGCATCTGTTTGAGGCCAGTAATCCTCTTTGTGAGGTATTTCTGTGGTCTTTCCAGTTGTTGTAGATGTCTTGTGAGGTACATACTAAAAGGGGTGCTGTACTCTATAATGGGTCTAATGAGTGATGAGTAGAGGGGAACAATGACCTCTTTTTTTTCTGGATGAGAATCCTTTTGTGATGAGGTGAGCCAAGTAGAAGGATTTCCTGACCACTGTGGTGATGTGATTATCAAAGGAGAGACTACTGTCCACCTGTGTCCCAAGGTCTCTTATCACATGTTCAGTGTTAAGTAGACTACCACTTATGTGGTTGTTTATGGGTACAGAGTTTTTACCAAAGTGGATGACAATACACTTTTTGGCATTGAGTTTCAGGCCATGGCTTTGACACCAGGCATTTGTCTCAGTGAGGCCCTTTTGTAGTATGTCCACATCGTTAGGAGTTTCGATTATGGATTCCTAGTTTGCAGTCATCTGCAAACTTTGTTAGCCAAAGACCTTCTGTGTTAGACTGTACTTCGGACCCAGGACTGGACCCTGTGGTACTCCACTTGTCACTGGTCTGAAGTCGAATTTGAAGTCTGCTACTTTCACAATGTGCATTCTGTCCATGAGCCAGTTGGCAACCCATCTTGTGACATAGGGATTTATACCTAGTTTAGTGAGCTTATCTATAATTCCAGAGTGGGGGGTGGTGTCGAAACCCTTGTCGAGATCTAGATAAGCTGTGTGAACCACCTTACCCTCATCTATGGCTTTGGTGACTGCTTCAAAGAAGTCAATCAGGTTTAGGAGACATGATCTGCCTTTTACAAACCCAAACTGGGTAGGGCCCAGAGTTTGGAGATTACCAATGTCTTTGTTTATGAGTTCCATGATGATACTTTCCATGACCTTGCAGACCAGGCTCGTCAATGGGGCAGTAGTTCCCGGGGTCCATCATGCCTCCCCCTTTGTGGAGTGGGATAACCATTGCAGTGCGCCATTCAGTGGACACAAAGCCTGAGGTGAGGCTATGATTGAACATGGTACATAGGTGGGGTGCCAGTTCATTCTGTAGTTCATGTAGAATGCAGCCTGGGATATTGTCAGGTCCCATGGATGCTGTGTTCTTGGCTTTGGATAGTGTGTTTTTTACCTGTGCAGCCATGATTACAGGAACTTTGCATTCTTCCGGTATAGAGATGGGCCCTCTAGGGGGTGAGAGGGGGGTAAAGTTAGCACTGAACCTATCTGCCAGGATGTTGGCAATATCAGTTGGTTCTGTATATTTAGTGCCATTGTGCTGTAACTCGGAGCAGATCTGAGTGTTGCCATTGAGATTCTTGACATAGGTATAGAATGCTTTGTGGTTGTCTTTAGAGTCAGTGGCAATTATGTTTTCGTAACTAGCTTTGGAGGATTTTATGAGAGATCTCAGCTTCTTACTGAGGTTGACCAGGGAGTTCCTCCAGTCATGGGATTTTACTCTTTTTTTTGCAACAGTTTCTTTTTTCTGTTGTAGAGTTTGTTTATGGTAGAGGACCACCAGATTGGCTTCCTTTTTTTGGAGGATAATATCTTGGTTCTATTAGGGATAGCATGATCCATGCACTCATGTAAGTGCTTATAAAGTGCATTTGTGTAGGATTCAGCAGTCGTACCTCTATTGTCCATCTGCATGGGTGTCATGAAGTTTGCCACTTTTGTCTTAAGAAGTGTGAAGTTGGCTTTGGAGAAGTTTTTTACGGTGGTTTCCCCTAATTGGGGGTGGGGGCGGGATGTGGATGTCTAGGGTGATTAGCTTGTGGTCGGATCTGACCAATGAGGAATTGACCTCTGGTGTGGAGCACCGGTTGTCCATGTTGGTAATGACCAGGTCTAGGATATTGCTGCCCCTGGTGGTGGTGTGAATAATTTGATCCAAGGCATTGGAATTTATGAATTCCAGAAAACATTGAGCAAAAGAGTTGGTACATGAGTAGTTTTTCCAGTTAATGGTGGGGTAGTTGAAATTACCCATTATTAAGGTGTTGGGTTGTACCCTAACACTTTCCAGTGTATCAAGAAATGAGGAGTGGGAATCCTGGGGCATGGTGGGGGGTCTGTAGCAAGCTACAGTTTGGATTGCGGTCTTGCCCAGAGTTAGTTGCACCTGGATAATCTCGGATGCATTATGCTGTGCAACTAGCCTGGAGATTTAGATATCCTTAATGAATATGGACACGCCTCCACCTTTAGTGCTTCATTCTGGGTTAGGTGGCCGAAAGGTGTGGTATGAATTATAGCCTGGTAATGCAGGGGTGATCTTTGGAGCTTTGAACCAGGTCTCTGTCACTGCACAGATGTCGATGTTCTCCATTTTAAGGAGTGCCTCGAGTGAGTGCATTTTGAGGTTTAGACTTCTAGGATTGAGTAGCATTACCCTCAGATTTTGCTTGCTTGTACCTATTATGGTGGTGAATTTGTCATTTGAAACTTGCCTAAAAAAGGCACTATAGGGATGGCAAGAGCCTTAGCCAGTATCCGGAATCCCAAGGGTGACAGGTGCAGGCCATCTCTGGCAAAGCATCGTGGTCTGTCGATCATGTCGTCCCAAGCAGACAATACTGGATCCCTTTAGAATGACACCAGAAGCTTAGCCAATTGTTGAAGTCAATCATTTTGTCCTTGCACTGTGGTATCATTCTGGGTGATGGCAGGATGCTACTCAGGGCTAGGGTAATACCTACCTGGGCTACAAGATTGGAGAGCTTCTCCATGTCTCTTTTCATGTAGTCCAGGGAGGTACATCTCAGGTCATTCACACAAACATGGACAATAACAATGTCATATTTGTACTTGTGGAGTGACCTGAGTGCATGCATTATGTGGTGGATCCTGGCACCTGACAGCCAGCTGACAGTAACTTTCTCCTTGTTTAGCCTGGTGAGTTGAACATCAGTGTGCCTGACTATAGAGTCACCTTTGACTAGAGTGTTGGGTACGTTGTGTTGCCTTATGGGCTGTGGTTGAGTGGCACACTGAGTTTGTGGGCTATGTGTCATTTGGGTTGTGTTGGGGGGGTGGTGTTCACTTGCGTTTCTGCTTTGCTGGTCCCTGATGCTTGGGCAGGTTTTTATTGAGAGCCTCCAAAAATGTAGGTGTGTTTCTATGTGTATGTTTTGGTGGTGCAGGTTTTGAGAGACTAGTGATGAGTGTGGTGTGGTGCAAGTGTTTACCTTCTCCTCTTGGCTGTCTAGTCCAGTCTTGGGTGAAGAAAGCTTTGCTTCCAGTTTGGCTATATAAGTGCATCTCTCACAGGTTGTAGTGTTGGGTGGTAGGAGGAGAAGGTTGTCTGTCTACATGAGGCAATTGCTACATTGCCCCAAGATACCCAGATTCATCAGGCAGTCAGGAGAAATCACTGGGAGCTGACCCTTAGACATGCCTGGATAGGTGCTAATTTATTAAGTACTAAAAACTGCTTTCCTCTAGACAAGTGAGGAAAGTTGAGTGCTGTAGTAATTTGCAGCTTATTTAGTGCTTACAACGAGTTCTGAACAAGTGCTGAGTTCAAAGAAACAGATTTGAGTGCTGAAACTAGAAAACTGGCTAGTTCTAATAAACAAAATTAAGCTAGAAGACTTCCTTCCAACACAGAAAGGCCTGTGGGGTCAGAAGCCTACAAACAGTCTAGACCACTTACAGGAAAGGCAGGAAACAAGCTTACATTTTTTTTCCCTTTCCCAGATGCTCTCTTTGTAGACAGTAGGAGTGCCTGAAATCAGAATATGATCTCACTGGACTCAGTTGAGTGAGCAAATGAGATAGGCCCAGAAGGAGTATCCAAACACAAATTTACAAGAGGGGCGGGCAGTTTCAAAGCCACCAAGATTAACACCAAAACAAAACCAGGGAGGGTGGTTGGGGAACTAACTGAAAAAACAGTCAAAACTTCCAGTTCAGTTAATATTCAATGCAACACAAATAAATCAGTTAAAATGCTGTATTATTTGAAATAAGTGCAGATAAAAGGTACTTAAATTCTCTTATACGTCCATTTGAATACAGCTAGATCTTAGCCAGCCAAAGCTCAGGTTTTAAGCAGAAAATATTCCAAAATGTACCACTTAAATAGGCAGTAACAGAATATCAATGAATGAGACTACCCCCGACTGCAATTACTGTCTATGCAGAAATTCTTACAGGCAATAAAATCTAGCTAGCACTAACTGAAAAAAACAGAGTCAAAACTTCCAGTTCAGGTAATATTCAATGCATACAGGGTGTGACATAGATTTTCTACACCCATCAGTATGCGTATGGCTTTATATGGATGTATCTGTGCACCAGGGTTCCAGCTGAACATGTATTTTGCCATTAATGCCTTAATAGGTGTATTTCTACATGCTGCTGAAGGGCACATTTACCTGCTATCACAGGCCTCACTTGCATCCATTATTATGTCTTGGGCTTTCTACAGGTATACTATTGCACCAGAGTCCTAAGTGCACTCCAAATTTTAATATTTTTAATTTAATTACATTTTAATCAAGTTTGTGTGATGTGGTGTGGTGTGCAGCTCCTCTGAAACAAGCTTAATGACTGTAACTGGCAATTACTACATTTTGCTTAAACCACCTGTTTGAATTAACAACTGTGTGGCATTGCAGGTTAATGCGGTGGTCTGCATGTGCAATGGTTTTGGGTCTGAAATATGGTGCAGGTGTTTATTTTGTAAGTGAGTATTACAAGTTTAAAAACACTTATAGTAAATATAGCTCAATTTAGCTGAGTTGAGCAAAGCTGCGTGTTGTGCCGCAAGGCAACTCACTAAAAAAATATGAAGAAAAGAAAAATGGGGAGCTAGGAAAGTAGTGGAATGGGGTACAAGCAGGGGCAAAAACATAGTGAAATGCAGGTGGGGATGTGCAGGAAGGGTGTAGGAAAGAACCATAGCTATCCATTTCTTGTACAGCAACAACTGTGCACTTTGATAGAATTTGTACATGACTTTGAACTCTCAGCTCCAGAGAGAAGGGTGAGGACATCATAATGGTGTTGTCTAGCCAGGGGACACCTGTGGGAAATGGAGAGCTATGTATGGGATGATTTTTTTTTGGGACATGTGCCCATTTTTTTTTTTTTAAGGTGAGAGGAGAATGTTGGGGAAGGGACATAGGTACATGTAGAGGAGGTAAGTTAGGCAGGTGAGCATGCATTTGCAGACAGACAAGACAGGCAACACAGCAGACAGAGGCGGTTTTTGATACATGAGGGGGTGAACACCTTGGATGTTGTGGAATCCAAGTACCATGTGCTTCCAGATGGCAGCAGTGTGACTCACATCCTCACCTATGGGACTATCAGCACTGCTCCTTCACTGCCCTAGGAGTAGCAGTGCTGGAGGCTGGGCACCGAGGTGAGGCTGCCCCACCAGGTCAGCCAGCATGCTCTCAGTTCTGTGCATACAGCGATCAAAGCCACAGTAGACTATCATGTGCACCAAGACTGGCAGCTCATCCTGGGTGACAACACCCCCTCCACCACTGCTCCTAGACCAGGGCCAGACCCTGTCCTGTGGGACAGTACTACTTGATGCCATAGGTAGTGCAGGGGCAGCAGAGGGGGCACCACCAGTCTGGGTCCCAGATGTGCTGGGACCCGGTGCCACAGCTGGTTGAAGCAAGGTAGGAGGATCAGCTGGAACTGGCCTAACTTGACATGCTGTGGTAAATGAGGTATAGCAATAAGTTAAGGTTAGTAATAACCAAACCACTGTTAGTATTAACAGAATGCAGCATCATTTTCATTCATCCAAATACATATTAATATATAGTATGTGTAATACAATAGTAAATAACATCACAGTCAGTATGAAATAAAACCGAAAAATGGAGCCAAATGACTATAAACTTCACAACTTTATTTACAGCATCCACATTAAGTGCTTTCATCCACTAGGGACTTCTCGGCATAATGTGTAAGAAACAATACAATCACATTAAATACTTCAAAATCACACGATTAAGACATGACATGACACAACTTCCTCCTTTTTAAAAAGGCAGTAAATTATTTTCTGTTATTTAACCCAGGTGGATGGCAGGCATTCAACCTAACCTGCCATTCATATTCCCCCCAACTTAATTCATCTTCTGCATCAAATTTTTGGTCAACATTTGTTATTTTATCTAAAACACAAAACTTAAAATCTACATTACATGCTTTTTCTATGTAGTACTTACTAAGAGCATTTTTCTCATCTTTCACACCAACTGCATATTTATGCTCATACATTCTTTTGTAGACCTCCCTTGTTCGTCCGACATAAAAAGCTTTGCAGGATATACATATAATCAGGTAAACCACATACCTAGACTTACATGTATATCTGCCCTTAATATGCACTATCATATCCCCCAATTTTACATCCTTCACATCTGTCAACAATATTGCATTTGCAACATTTATACATTCCAGGATTTGGACATACACATCTTTTATTATCTAACTTATTTTGAAAAAAATTTTTGAGACTCTTGCCTCTTTTCTGCACAAACACTGGAAGGTCTCCTATCTTTGAATTAATTTCTGAACTGCATTTAAGAAATGTCCAGTTTTCTCTGCCAATGCTGTTGATAGTATACGAATCCACACTATTTGTAACTTGCATGGAGGTTTTAAAATCGTTTGCATCCTTATTGCTCACTACCCTATTGCCATGCTTTCTTTTTTCCACCATTTCTTTGAAACAATGTATTTCATCTACTGGATAACCTCTATTTGTAAATGTGTCACATAGATTGTTACATTCTGTTTCAGAATGATCATCGTCATCTATTAACGGGTGTACTCTCTCATTAGTTGCCCTTTTACAACGTTTGTTTTCGGATGCGTACTATCATAATGTAAATAAGAATTATTTTGTATTTCCTTCTTATATATTGTAGTAACTAATCCCCCATTTTTCTTGGTGATCTTTAAATCTAAAAAAATAATAGTATAATAGTATCAGCTTCAAATGCAAAAGTAAACGTAAGAAATGTACATACATTGTTTAAGTACACCGACAATTCTTCTAGTAACTTTGCATCCCCTCTCCAAATTAAAAAGTCATCATCAATGAAACACTTGTAAAATACAATATTTTTCATAAAAATACTGTTGAAAACATGACATTTTTCCCATCCATGCATGAAAATGTTAGCATAGCTGGGTGCTATGGCAGCACCCATTGCTACACTGTTTACTTGCCTGAATAGCTTCCTACTAAACTCAAGGAAATTATAATTGAGAATAATGTCTAGCATTTCCATTAAGAGACTCACCATATTAAGAGAAAATGTCTTAGACTGTAATAATTCTAATCTTGCTACCTCCATTCCTTCCTCATTGGGAATAACAGTATATAAGGATTTGACATTGAGTGACTAAAAAATCACTTGTTTCAACTTTTACGTGACCCAGTAATTCCTTAAAGTCAAACAAATCCTTTATATATGATGACCTCATAGTAGCAACAACCTGAAGGTGTAAATGGCCATGGCTTCGGTTTTGCTACCACTACTGGCAACAATCGGGTGCATTGGAAGTTTATCAAAATTTTTATGAACTTTTGGCAAGCCAAATAAACGACTAATTCTGGGAGACTCAACATACAAAAACTTTCTAGTTTCATCTACTATGTGCCCTGTTAGAAGCCACTCCTCAATTTGGCCATCAATAAAAGAAAAACCTCTTTTGATTTTATTAAAGACAGTTTTTTCATAAAAAGCAGTATCAGATAACATATCTTCCATCTCACTGATGTATTTGCGTTTATCTAAAATTACCAAGGCATTCCCTTTATCAGCCTTAGTTACCAAAATAGAGTCATTATTAATTAACTCATATAATGATTTTCTTTGCGCACCATTTACATTAAAATACTTAAAATTGGGCTTCTCTTCAAACATTTCCATGATTTGTTGCTCACAAACCATCTGAAGTAATGCTAACTCTTTAATTAAAGGTTTGAAAAACATCTTAGCACTTAGCACTAGCACTACTTAGCACTACTATTAGGATATAACAACTTCAAATTTAATTTACTCACATAATCTCATAAACAATTAATTGTATCACACTTGTCTGTCCTCTTTGAAGGAACACAATTCCACCCTTTGTTAAGCAAATTACACATTTCATTTGTTAACTCTAAGCTGGATAAATTAATAATCACAAAAACAGTGTCAACAGTATCTCTTGTACTTATTCTGAAAAGTTCTTCTTTTTCCAACTGTTCTTCTGTTGGAAATTCTATTGGTAGTTCTTTTTTGGTGCAGAGGCTATCTCTGCCCAAGTCCTGTTTGGATTTGCCTGTCGCTGGTAAACTTTTACCAACTGGCGACTTTCTTCCTTTTGAAAATCCTTATTAATGTTGTTAGAATTATTGCTGCCATTTTTTTGGCCGCTGCTGCACTCATTTCTGCATAACCACTGATAGAACCTGAAGGCTCATTTCTTTAAGCCAAATGCTTTGATTTTCGCGTCGTGCTTTCTTCTATGGCCACACTTTCAGTTCTTTCTCTCCTGCTGTTAGCCGATGTCCGCTCTGATGAATTAGAACCGCCCACTTCTGCTGATTCGGCTGTGACGTCAGCTGCCTTATAGTCCGTCTTATCCCTGAGAAATTTCTTGGTTTTGCAATTTTTAAGGATTTCATTTTCTTTGCCAAGTTTCTCTTGAATCTGGGATAACTTGGCATTGAAATTATCTGCAGTAAGACTGTCCTTCAGTCTAAAAAAGACTGATTTGATTTTAGTATCTAGCTCTTTTATTTTAACAACGTTCAGCTCAGATAGCATTGCAACATACTGCATCCCTGTTTTCTGATTTAGGGCTGTCCATTTGGTTAAAAACTCTTCGGGAATATTAGATCCCACAGGCATAACTGATATTCTGAGAACTTTTGGAACTCTTTGAGTATTGAGACAACTTTAAAAATACAAATTGTCCCATTGAAGTCTCTTCAGTTTTAAAAGGTCTTTTTCTAGTTGCTCAAACATACTGAAAAAGTTTGGTTTATCAGCCAAACTCACCGCTGGTAGAGCATTTACTTCCTCAAACAGGTCAATGGGAGATGCTAACTACCCATTTAGAGCCTCATCAAATCTAAAAAAGCCTCCTTCATTGTTAGAGACACTGGCCATATTCAGAACAGCAAATCTATTGGTTCGCCCTTCTTGATTCAGAATAATAGATTTGCTTGGAGTATCCATCAAAATTCCACCCGGTGTAACAGTCATAAAACTGGAAATAGTCAGGCTCTCCATATGAATCCAAAATAAGTGAACAAATCACAAAACCTTCGGAAAAACAAAATGAAATGAAATAAAACCGAAAAATGGAGCCAAATGATTATAAACTTCACAACTTTATTTACCACATCCACAGTAAGCACTTTCATCCACTAGGGACTTCTTCAGACTGCATAATATGTAAGAAACAATACAATCACATTAAATACTTTAAAATCACATGATTAAGACATCACATGACACAACTTCTTCCTTTATAAAAAGGTAGTAAATTATTTTCTGTCATTTAACCCAGGTGGATGGCAAGCATTCAACCTAACTTGCCATTCATATTCTCTCCAACTTAATTCATCTTCTGCATCAAATTTTTGGTCAACATTAGTTATTTCATCTAAAACACAAAACGTAAAATCTACATTACATGCTTTTCCTTGTAGTGCTTACTAAAAGCATTTTTCCTCATCTTTCACACCAACTGCATGGCAGGTTAATGCAGTGGTCTGCAGGTGCGATGGTTTTGGGGCTGAAATATGGGGCAGGTGTTTATTTTGTAAGTGTGTATTACAAGTGTAAAAACACTTACAGTAAATATAGCTCTATTTATCTGAGCTGAGCGAAGCTGCGTGTTGTGCCGCATGGCAACTCACTAAAAAAATATGAAGAAAAGAAAAATGGGGAGCTATGAAAGTAGTGAAATGGGGTACAATCAAGGGCAAAAACATAGTGAAATGCAGGTGGGGATGTGCAGGAAGGGTGTTGGAAAGAACCATAGCTATCCATTTCTTGTACAGCAACAACTTTGCACTTAGATAGAATTTGTACATGACTTTGACCTCTCTGCCCCAGAAAGAGGGGTGAGGACATCATAACAGTGTTGTCAAGCCAGTGGACACCTGTGGGAAATGGAGAGCTATGTATGGGATGATTTTTTTTTGGGACAGGTGCCCATTTTTTTTTAAGGTGAGAGGGGAATGTTGGGGAAGGGACATAGGTATCTGTAAGGGAGGTAAGTTAGGTAGGTGAGCATGCATTTGCAGACAGACAAGACAGGCAAGACAGCAGACAGGGGCAGTGTTTGACACATGAGGGGGTTGAACACCTTGGATAGGGAGGGTGTTGTGGAATCCAAGTACCATGTGCCTCCAGATGGCAGCAGTGTGACTCACATCCCCACCTATGGGACTGTCAGCACTGCTCCTTCACTGCCCCAAGAGTAGCAGTGCAGGAGGCTGGACACCAGGGTGAGGCTGCCCCACCAGGTCGGCCAGCATGTTCTCAATTCTGTGCAGGCAGTGGTCAAAGACACAGTAGACTATCCTGTGCACCAAGACTGGCAGCTCATCCTGGATGACAACACCCCCTCCACCACTGCTCCTAGAGGGTGGCCAGGGCCTGTCCTGTGAGACAGTACTACTTGATGCCACAGGTACTGCATGGCAGCAGAGGGGACACCACCAGTCTGGGTCCCAGATGTGCTGTGACACGGTGCCACAGCTGGTTGAGGCAAGGTAGGAGGATCAACTGGAACTGGCCTAACTTGACATTCTGCGGTGAATGACGTATAGCAATACGTTTAGGTTAGTAATAACCAAACCACTGTTAGTATTAACAGAGTGGAGCATCATTTTCATTAATCTAAATACATATTAATGTACTTGTAAAACTACAAACCTGAACTTGTGGCTATTGCCGTGCTCTAACACATGCTTAGCTCATGCATTATTCTCCTTACTTTTCTTAATATCACCCACATGTTCCAAGATCCTCTCTGTCAGACTGCAGTTGGTTTTACCTATGTAATAACAGTCACAGATGGAACAAATAGCCCAGTGAACCACATTATTGGTATTACAGTCTGCATAACACCTCAACTCTATCCTCCTATTAATAGATTTCAAATGTAAGCTAGTGGTATTAAAGACAAACTTATAAGCAGAGCAGTGCCGACTGGAGAAGGCACCTAGTTTCTCAACTACTGATACAACTATTCTTATATCATGGCTGACATTTCAAAGAAAGGTTGTTCCTAAAAGAGAATTTAGGTACAGGGCCAACTATATCTGCTATGTCATCATCCATTAAAAGAACAGACCAGTGTTTCCTGATGACATTACACAGCTTACCAGCTCAAAAATGTAAAAGGCATCCTGACTGCTTGTGTGTTATTGTTAGAACGTGTTGAATCCACTTCATATCTAGAAAAATAAGGACGTGCAGTAGAAGTTCTCAAGGCACAAACCTCATTCAAGGTTTCCTGTACTTCTGATTCAGAATAACCCCTACTGACAAAATCAACAGTCGCTTGATGTAGTGCAAGACAAGCCTCTGCATCCTTGTCATGCAAACGCATAATCCTCAAAAACTGCCCCTTCAACACATTCTTAGATATATGTCTTGGATGCATGCTAGATTTATGTATCAAATTATTACATTTGCATGGTTTCTTATAAACAGCCATACTAACATTATTTAACTCATTCATCCTAACACATATGTCCAAAAATGTTTTTCTCTTTTTTTGTGGTTTACTGTGCCATTTGTTCCATCTGTGACTGTTATTACATAGGTAAAACCAACTGCAGTCTGACAGAGAGGATCTTGGAACATGTGGGTGATATTAAGAAAAGTAAAGCAGAATAATGCATGAGCTAAGCATGTGTTAGAGCACGACAATAACCACAAGTTCAGGTTTGTAGTTTTAGAAGTATTACGTGAAAGTCTTAGACTTGGGGATTTGTGAACCTAACAGAATGTGCTGAATTAAGGTGGATTGTCACCTTAAATGCAGATAAATTTCCAGGTCTGAATGGACGTGTCTCCATCGGGTCCCTATTATATTAGCGAATGCACTGAACTGCGAATGCTATTTAGTCGAACGTCATTATGCGAAATGGCAAAATACCAAAAGCACAGAACAGAGATTTTTTTCCTAGGGAAAACAAATCACTGGGCCGTTTTCAGGACTGTGCCATTTCCTCCACTGTGGTGCGATCTTGGAGTTGGTATATTTAAGTAGGGGGTTGTGGGAGGCAAAGCCCCCTACTTTATTTTGTGTTTGGATTTTTTTTTTGTTTTTATGGATCAGCAATTTTTTTTCCCTGGGAAAAAATTGCTGATCCATGTGTTCAACATTTTGGGTTTTTGGGGATTGTGGGTTGATTATATAGCATTCACAATTCAGTGCGTTCGCTAATATAATATAGACCCTCTCCATCAAACCTATTCTTAAGAGTAGGAATTTGTTTCATTGATTTTAAAGATGTTTAGAGGTTGGTTTTATGAATGAAATTGTCATGTGATATTATAGTTGTTTGTCATTGGTAGTTTTTTGTTTTAAATATGGTTGTCTTATTTTACGCTTTATAGTCTGATGAAGCAGCAGTTTGCTGTGAAAGTGCTTACTTTTCTTCAATAAATTACTGTTTTATTTTGCTCTACAGCCATGTTGGTCAATTTTGTATTTATTATTTTTCAAGTTTAATGCAGACTATACCCTGAAAACACTGATAATACCCTACATGCATGTAGTGTCAGTTCTGAGTACAATGGCTACAATTCTCTTACAACTGATGTAGCACTTACATACCTCTCAAGCTGTTAACATGAGTCAGTATGGGCCAAGCAATGAAAAATACAGGTACACTACTACACAGAACACTTTCACATAATGTGGACTTCTTCAACTACCAATGTGTTCTGTAAGCAGATTTGGTAATACATTGCATTCCAGGTAATCATTTTTCTGGTAATCCTGTGACAGATGGATTAGGCTGTTTTAATTACAATATGTGAAATCATAACACTTGAGAAGCATCTTTGTGTGCAGTACATAATCTAGACATCTGTCATGCCTTAGTTGGCAGGCATGGGAATAGAACCCAATAGCTGTGACTGCAGGAGACATCTGCAAAAAAATGTAACTTTATTGGTATTGCTGATAACTGTCTGTGAAATGTTAGCACAATCATATCTGCGCATAACATGGGCTACCTCAACCATATACCATATATTTGTTCCTGGAGTGGGAGAACAAGAGAGCATTATGCAACTGAATTTGTTTTGCATTCTAGAACTATTACAGTGCTATACTTGACTCTAGTGACACATGCATGACATACAGCTGTACTGCATTTAGTGAAACAAATCTCTATGGGAATAAACTATGTTGCTTAACACTTTATTGGTATTGCTGGTAAGTGTCTGTGAAATGTAACCACAATCATATATGTTCATACCACGGGCTACCTCACCTATATACCTTCTGTTCCTGGAGTGCGAGAAAAAGACAGCATTATGCGACTGAATTTGTTTTCCATTCCAGAACTATTGCAGTGCTATACTTGACTGCAGTGACAGTAGAACACACATGCATGGAATATGGCCATACTGCATTTATTAAAACAGATTTCTGTAGGAATCAACAATGCTGCTTAACACTTTATTGGTATTGGTGATAAATGTCTGTGATGTCCACACAATATCTGCCCATAGACTGGGCTACCTCAGCCATATACTGTTATTACCTGAAGTAGGAGGAACAGAGAGCATTATGTGACTGATACTGGCCTGGAGACAGCCTTGGACCATACTATGAGTTAAACAATACAATTTACAGGCCATTATGTTTGCATTCTACACTTCTTACAGTGTTACACTTGAATGCAGCAACCTTACCATAGACAAGTAATGCATACAGCTCTACTGCAATGGTTATGACAACACAGTCCTGCTGTACACCATTTTATTTACTGTTATTGGTATTGTTTACTGCAATACAATTGTTATTGTTCATTTAAGGCACTACAGCTCTAATGTCACTACAGTTCTATATGCCCATTTATTGCACTACACTTTTTCTTGTGTATACTTTATTGCAGTAAATGTTTTACTCTTTCTTGCTAATTGCACTACAGTTAGCGTAATAAATCCATACATAACGCACTCACGGTGTAACCTGGTCAGCTGCCTAGCATGGGACTCGACATTGTGAGCCCTTTCAGCTGCAGCTGTTGGGAGAGAAGCATACCATTATGCATACCAGTTTTGCAGACATTCAACTTGCATATTAGTATAACAGGAAAACATACCTACATATTGGTGGGGCATTCCCAGCTCTAGCTTCTTGGACCCAGAAGTCCAAAGTTCCGCTCTTTCACCTCTTCAGGTCATCATAACAGTGACAACACTGGTCACACGTGCAGGGATACCAGTAACACTGGTGAGTTCCCTGGCCAACCGGTCCCAGGCATCCGCCTTACACTCTGAGCCTTGGAAAACAACCTGCAGCAGCCTGGGTTCATGAGTTTTTACCAGGAGCCCAGCAAAGACCCTGGACTGCTGACCATCACATTTCTGCACCGAAAGAGTGCACCTTCACCAGCACCTCCTGCCATATCACCACTTGATCAGACTCCAAAGACTGTTGCATAATTCACGCCTATTGTGCCAAACATAGGCTGTTTTCCTGCCATTCATGTCACTGAGCAACATTCAAAAAAGCACTGTGTCACTTAGCAGAGTACAAACCAGCTAAGCAGAGCTAAGCAGCATGAAAATTCACATAACCAAGGTTTTAGCTAAGCCTAGCACTGCACAAACAAAAGTAGCCATTGGCATGTTTAAGCAGTGTTCAGCACAGTGCAGCAGTGCCATATTTCACAAATTTGTTTTTTAAAATTAAACATATATAAACATTTAAATTACAGACATCTTATCACTGCTATGGATGCATATCCATGACTACTAAACATTAGGCTATATCTTTACCCATTTAGCAACTTGGATATTATGAAAACTAGTATACCATCACATATACTACTGGGGTACTGGTTAGCATCACTACGCACTGCGGTGCGTTGTGAAAACGCACTTAAATGGACCCAGACAAAAATAATTAATTACATCTGGTTTCTATTTTTATTTATTTATTTTACATTTGTTTACCGAGATAGTCAGACTGGATATATGTCCATTTTCATCGGAGGCCCAGGGAGAAAAGCTCCAAATAGACAAATTACATAGATAACATTTAAAAGTATAAAACAAAGTATACAACAAAGAATAAAAACAAAAGTGATTATCTACAATGGTTTGTGGTGTTCCCTAATAGGGACACACAATTCACATGGTCAGACAGAATTAAAGGCAGGAGACATTAGATAGTATACAGAGCTTGGTGAAGTAGTTACCTGTACGATGTTAAGAGATTATCCTTTCAGTATTTAACTTAATCAGGGTTGGTACATGGGCAAAGCCAGTTCATTTTTGAGATACTGTTTGAGGTTATTTTTGAATAGACCTACAGAGGATTGTAGGGTTATATAGTTTGGCAATGGATTCCACATTTTGCCAACAAAGTTGGCAAACAGAGAATCACCAGCAGCATTATTAGCTTTGTGGGTTTGGACTGGTAGTTTGTTGGCTGATCGCAGAAATCTCAAGTTGCTCTAGGGCTTAACGATATTTATAAGTGAGAGTGTATTCTCGGGGTAGTACACAATTTTGTGCGCTATTAAGAGTTGATTGAACTGAATTAGGCTGGGCCGTTCTAGCCACTCTAGTTTTTTCAGGTTCTGGCAGTGGCAAATCTGACAATATGGTTGTAGCTATGAGAGAGCTTACCTAGTTCGGATTTGTTGAGGTTTGAGAGTACTGAAGTGGCATATAGAAGAGTAGAGAGAAGGTGTGGCCATTTTTAGATGTCTAGCAATTGTCAGCTATGTATGTATGAGCGCCATTTGGCTCTGCAGCATTCTGAGGCATGCTGCCCAAACAGCAGTTAAAAAAAATAAAACAGAAAACATACAAAAGTATTTCAAATAACAAAAATACATAATTATAATAATTAATGGCATCAGGTTTCTATTTTTAGATATTAGGCAGGTGTCAGCTGTCTATACGTGAGCACAGCTTGGCATTGCTGCGCTCTGCACTGTGCTGCACCATGCAAGCATGCAAAAAATGGGAAAAAAAGAATTTAAAATAAAACATTACACATTTGACCCAAGTCACAGCAGTTTCAACAGTAGCTGGGAGCAGTGCAGGCCATCCACAACCACAGGTAGCCTCTACACTTTTCCCTACACTGATTCAATAACCCTGTTTCTATGCTCTCCCTCAACAGCGTGCCATCATTAATATGCATGGCAAGCTGCCAAGGGGGAACAGTGGCCATATATATGGACACATTCCATGTAGGCTCTACAAGGAGCCCACACTGTTTTTATTATATCCTGGGGATAAAGTCATCAAAAATGCTTTAACTAAACATAACATGAAAATGGCCAATCACTTCAAATGCAAATTCCACATGCTAGACAAAATTAAAAAGAAAACCCATAAATGGCAACCAGAACACCCACCTGGAAAAGAAAGAAGATGAATGAAAGGTAAGGCTAAATGTATATAACAAACTGCACCTGAAATATGGGTGCTCTATCAAGAGCATACTTCATGTCAAAAAAATCAACCACAGAACATTTTATCAAAATCTACTTAGCCTGATAGTCTGTGCATAGGAATACAGCAGCTGGCAGTTATGCACTCTCCCCCTAACAGACTCTCCAGGTGGCTCACAGTCTGAACACACCCTGTCTTTATATGTGCTAACTACCAAAACAACAAGCAGCTCATTTCTTTTTGCATGCTGGACCTGGAAGATAGTACCACCAAGGAGACCAACACCACACCGAGAGGAACATAATATGGCATTACTACTGTATTATTATGGGCACAGCTCTAAATCACTATCTCCTATCTTCATTTACAGACAAGGTACAATATGGTTCGTGGAAGTGCCCACTAGACGGAAGGTGGGATCATTTGGCGTGGGCACAATTGTACACGAGATTTAACAGCACCCCCACGAGAGGACACGTGGCACCTATTCCTCCTGTTTTTTGTCTGGTCACTTTTAGGCTTATTAAAAGAAGATTTTTGGCATGGCACAACTTATAAGCCACCATAGGTTATACAACATAAAAGATCTGCAAAACACAGAATTTAACTACTTCCATGGTCACAGTGCACAATTTCATCCAGGATGTACTATTACTAAATAGCCCTGTAAATGTGGGCCACACACACTTGAGGTGATTCTTACTTGCTTTTCCCAGGAAGACAGTGAACACAGTATGATAGCCCCATAGAAGACATCACACCCTCTACCACTCTGCACCAGGGTAGTTGCCCCTTTTGACTTACACTAACTACGCTGTTGAGGGAGCTTCTTCTCCTCCACTCCAAAACACATGCTTCTAACCAATCAGATTTGACAGCCCAGCAACCAATCATGTTGAGTAGAATGTTTATCAAGAAGATTTAAACCATTGCAAACTGACTTTTATTATCTGATGAAGTCTTTTTATGATGAAAGTGCTTATAAAGAAATAAACAGGTCAATTTAAATGTACAGAAGGATCTCCACGAATACTTATTTTTTATTTTTTTTTACTTTACTAATAGTGGTCAAAAATACGTTAGTCATTAAGTTGAAGTTAGAAACATAGCTTATAGGTCAGTCAGATTGCAGTCACATAACACTGTTGCTTGAACCAAGGCCCTTAGAGCCTTTTAGGCTCACCTTTCTCTGTTTTTTGTTAGTTCGGATAAGGACAAGCCCCTTGTATGGATTTGGATATATACACTCATTGGTGGCAGCATTATATGTAGAAGTTCAAGTATTTGCAGTTATGGTTCTTGGGATTGGGATGGGAATGCATATGTGAGTGCTGAGGTTAAGGTTAAAGTAAGGGGGCAGGTTCATTGGTATGTGTGTGTATCTGCAAGTATTTGGGGTTAGAGTAAGTGCTCACATTTCTCTAATTTATAAATATATGTATGTATGTATATGTATATATAAATATATCGCCATCCATCCACAACCCCTTTTTTTCCGATTTTTGCAAATAGGGTCGGGGTGTCATTTCAACAGTGACGACCATCTACTCATCTAGAGCCAAGGTTTACACTGCCAGGTGGTTATCCCTGCTGCTGGAGATATATATATATATATATATATATATATATATATATATATATATATATATATATATACACATACACACACACACACACACACACACACACACGTGTATATATATATATATATATATATATATATATATATATATATATATATATATATATATATATATTTATATGGGTCTACTTGAAAAGACCGAAAGTCTACTTACTTGAAGTTGAAAACACTGAGGTGACAACATCGACTCTACATTTAAATGATTTCTTACATAACCAACAATTTACCCAGGGAAAGGAAGCAATGAGCCCACATTTGGAAGTTTGCCATTTTCCCCACTATAGTGCCATCTCAGAATTGGTATAGCTAGTTAGGGGGGGTGTGGGCGTGAACCCCCCCTCACTTGTGTGGGTTTGGAGTGCTTCCATGTGGTTTCTTGAGATTGCTGGCTGACTGCTTCCTTTCCCTGGGTAAATTGGTGGTTATGTGAGGAGTCATTTAAATGAAGATTCGTTGTTGTTTTCTCAGTCTTTTCATCTTCAGGTAAGTGGGCTTTCAGTCTTCACACACACACACACACACACACACACACACACACACACACACACACACACACACACACACCAGTGAAGTACTGTGTTAATTAATATTGTTTGCTGAACTTTCAAATTGTATTCTGGGAAGGTCACATTTCTTTTCAGGAGATGAGGTAGTTCATATACATAGGCATACAATGTTATGTTGTTACCAGAAATGTGAATGAGACAGGTTATAAATGCCTCGGGTACTTCTTGCTGCATCCCTTAATC
This sequence comes from Protopterus annectens, assembly GCF_019279795.1. Classification (NCBI taxonomy): domain Eukaryota; kingdom Metazoa; phylum Chordata; order Ceratodontiformes; family Protopteridae; genus Protopterus; species Protopterus annectens. The sequence goes on from NC_056748.1 coordinate 163,486,929, forward strand.
GTCAGATAGACAGTCCAATATATGAAACCTGAAAAAAAGATAAGAGCATATTTTCAGGTGCTCTTGCTGGTACTTTTTCTGCTGGTCCTTTTTACACAGATTCAAATTTAGCTGGTTCCATCTATGTTCCCAGCCACATAGTACATTTTTAAGTCTTCAGAAATATATTCTGCTTCAATGTGTTTTTACGTGAAAATGATACAAGACGGAATCGTTTCAGAAGAGAAAAAAATGGGAGGAAGAGAAAATTCAAATTTTATAGGGGAATGGCAAGTGTTTTTGTATATTTTAACAGAGAATTATAGCGAATGGTTTGTGAAGCTTGTCAAAGTATCTGAGAAAACCCCACCATAAGTATGTAGAATCAAATATATTGTCTTTGCTTCTATCATTGTCACTCTCTCTCTCTCTCTATATATATATATATATATATATATACATATACATATTTATGAGAGACAGTGTGTGTGCGTGTCTGTGTGTTTATGAACAGAACAATGTGTGTGTGCTGATAGCTATTTTTATACATAAATGTTCAGCCAATATTTCTGATTGATTTAAGGTTTCTTATTATTGATGTCTGCCATCTTTGATTTAAGCATGGACTGATGTGCGGATGCATATAACCTTTGTCAATGTTATTAAGTTTTGAAAGCTTTGTTAAATGTCAGATGGATCTGCTGAAAAGTAAAAATCACTGCTAAAGCAAGGGGAGCGTGTTTAAACAAGCCTTTGCCTGTGTCAGATTACAAAAATATAATATTCCTTGTCATGGTTTGAAAAAACTTTTAACTTAGTTCCATAAAACTTGTTCTTTGTTACATGTTTGATTATATTTATCAGTGCATTTAACTTAACATTTTCAGTTTTCTTTTACGAGAATATTGATTTACTGTGCGTCACCTGTTTTATGCTATATGTATACATGTTGCTTGTGGTAATACATTTCATCCATTTGTTAATGACAACCATATTTAAGTAGTTAGCACTTGCCAAAGTTAAATGTCTGATTGTACAATACATAGTTATTAAAAGAAGAAATACTAATGAATGAGAACTGATTGGTTTGACTTTAAGGATATTAATGAAGTCTGAAATTTCCACAGCTGGTTTATCTGTATAAGTGTATTATATAGGAACATGTCTTACGTGTACATTTTTGTATGCAATTATTTTTGTACTATGTGGCATAGCAACAGACTTACTGAATCAGTGGAATACACATATTTTCATGTATATAAATATATGTCCCCCTACACATATATATCAGGCTACATTCAAGAATTTCTCTGTGGACTTCCCATTAGCCCTCCACAGAATGAATTAATCTCAGCTAGCAGAAACAGATTTCTAAAACAGATCTCTACCAGGGAAAGCACTGCACTACACTATAGATGCTGAGGTTTTAACTTGGTGAAACTAAATTGAACTATCTCACTGTTGAAACTTTCACAGGTCATTCACATGTGCATTACATAAATGTACATCTTACATGTCCTTCTCATTTGGAAGTGCAAATGGAACTTCAGTTATTACAGTCTCAGTAGCTCAACAGCACATTCACCTTTGGTGCTAAAAGTTAGTAAGTCATGGGTTCTATTCCCACACCAGATAGTTGGATTCATTTTTCTAATACTGATATTGCAATGTGGCATATAGGGGTTGCTGCACTCCTGAGTGTGCTGTCCTTTGGATGAAACAGTAAACCATTGCCCAATTTGCCTGAACTGGTGGAAGCTCAGGTGGATGCAAATGATTCTACAACACTTACTGAAAAGAATAGGGGTTACTTTATTTACATCTTTCATTAGTTACACTTCTTTACATCATTTACGTATTCATATTCGTAACATGTATCTTTTCTTTATTTGCAATTTTTTTCTAACCCTTAACATATTATCTACAAAGAAAAAAAATCAATTTTCATTTCAAGACAGAAACCCAAACAGTTGATTTTTTTTGTTTTCTAAGCCATCAACTGTTTTCATGTTTTATTTATCTCCATCCTTTCTTCCATAACCATCCTATTTCATGTAGTACGTCTTTATTGTTCCTATTTTTATAATACAATAATCCATTATATCTTATTTTCCTTGACTTATACAAACAATATTGTGTCCAATTTTTCAATTTCAAAATTTTTCTTTCTCGTGTTTTCAATATATCTTATTCTTTGCTTTATTTTTAAATCTTTCCCATTTAAATTGCTTTGTACAACTTTTCCAAAATAGTTCATTTTTTACATTCTAAAAACGATATTTTATTGTTTCTTTTTCATTACACTCATCACATTTTCTTTCTCTCATTACCTTATATTTCATACTACTTTAAGCTGATAACTTATTCAGCAAAATTCTCCATAGGAAATCCTCTGCTTCATAAAAATTCTCAGAGCTTTTCTTATATTCGTTATGCAGTTTTATATATCTTCTTTTAATTCTTTCCAGTGATACATCATAGAATATTTCTCTATAATATTTTATATAATCATTTTCTGTTTTCATCAATCTCAGTTATTAATCTCAGTTTCATCTTCCATAATTTTATTTTCTTGTTCCTTTCCTTAAATCTTTTCTTCTTTTCCAGTTTTTTCCCTCCTCTATATTCACATATATATATATATATATATATATATATATATATATATATGTATATACACACACACACACGCACACATAGATATACATACATATATTTTCCTGTCAATTGCAATTCTCTCTTTCACCTATTGTATTACCCAGAAAAAATGCAGAGATCCTAAGTGCACTACAGATTTTTCTTAGATTCATCCCCCCTTTTTTATTGTATATCACCTCTCTCTCCACTGGATTCAGTCTAGATCACCAAATAAAATAAAATATTTCTAACCTCTCTTCCTGCAGTTTTCCTGGAAACGTATATCCCTAAATATGCTATTTTTCTTAATATATATGTTTAACATCTACATGTTTTGTTAAATGATCTGTTAAAATTTCTGCACCATGACTTTTTATTTTTTCTACCGTTGTTTTCCACTGTTCTATTGCATTTTCATACTTTATAAATTTCACTCCTGACAGACTTATGTACAATATCATGTATTCCATTTATTTTTTTATTTTCACCAAACCCTTTTCTCTTTGCCTTATTTAACTGTAACTCATTTTAATTACAGCACTTGAATCATCACTTTACTTATCCGTATCTGATGTTTTTAGACAGTCATTAAATCATTTGCATAACTCATTTTCTCATCTCCTATTTTGCCTTTTTCATTTAATACATTCATGTTTGAATTATTACATTCATATCCATACAGACATACTTAATAAACATCCTTGTTTAACTCCTCCTAATTTTTATCATTTCTCCCATCCATTTACCATAACTTTCACTGATGACATTTTATAGTATGTTTTTATAACATTCAAAAAATATTCTCTTTTTCCATATGTCTCTAGAATCTTCCATATTGCTTCATGACTAACCTTGTCAAATGCCTTTGCCATATCATGTGACTTGTCCTGCTTCCTTATTTTCTTTTAGAATCACATTTGTACTTATTTTACTGTTATTAAAATTTCCTTCACCTCTTCCCCCTTGATTTTGAAAACACTCCCCTATAACTTTATCCACGACCTTCTGCATTCTTCTTTGTATTTTCGTAAAGGTGTTATAATCTGTTTGCCACTGTTATCATACTCCAAATTTTTATCTTTTCTTTTTTCTATATAAATGTAATTACTCTACCACAAATCCTTTCAGCAGTTAATTTCTTTATCCTTTCATTTAATATTTTAATATTAATTTCCAAATTTCATTAATCTGTTTATAATATTCACAACCTAATACATCTATTCATGGTGCTGATTCTTCCATTCCTTCTTTTATTATTTCTTCCATTTCTCACATAGTAATAAGTTTAGGTTCATAGGTTGGTACTTGGCAATCGGCCCTAGGGGCTATACAAGCCTAGCCAAACAATTCCTCGGATATTTCTTCCCACAATATTTACTTCCCTGGACCCCTGTCTAGCAGGGAGACTGACGTGATCCCTGAGGTGAATTTCCTTTCTCCCATCCAATCATCAAGTTTCCTTTTGAAGAGGGCCAAGGAGGCACTCTGCTTGACATGTATGGGCTGTCTATTCCAGAATATGGGGAGTCTCTGGGTCAGGATCCTACCCATCTAGCATGTTTTGTTCATTGTGATGACAAGGTTTAGATCCCTGGAGTGTGTGGCTCTGAGGGATTGGAATTTCTTTAAGTGGAGCATGTCCAACAGCTCAGGGTTTGACATGGCCTTGTATGTTAAGCAGAGATCACCTCTGAGTAAGCAATATGCCACAGAGTATAGCTGGAGTTTTTTTAGACGGTCAGCTTAGGGCATCTGCTTTAGGCCTGTGGTTCTTTTAGTGAGGTATTTCTGCGGCCTTTCCAGCTGTTGCAGATGTCTTGTCAGGTACACACCAAATGGGGTGTTATACTCTATAATGGGTCTAATGAGGGATGAATACAGTGGAACAATGACCTCCTTTTTTCTGGATGAAAAGCCCTTAGTGATGAGGTGTGCCACATAGAAGGATTTCCTGACTGTTGTGGTGATGTAGTTATTGAAGGTGAGACCACTGTCCACCTGTGTCCCTAAGTCTCTCATCACTCTTTCAGTGTTTAGTGTACTTCCACCTATGTGGTAATTTATGTGTACATGGTTTTTCCCAAAGGGGATAACAATACATTTCTTGGCATTAGGCTTGTGGCCACGGCTCTGGCACCAAGCATCTGTTTCTGTAAGGCCCTTTTGTAGAATATTCACATCATTTGGGGATTCAATAATGGCTCCCAGTCTGCAGTCATCTGTGAACTTTGTTAGCCAGAGTCCCTTAGTGTTGGCCTGTACTTCAGAGAAGTAGATGCCAAACAAGAGCAGTCCTAGGACTGAACCCTGTGGTACTCCACTTGTCACTTGTCTGGAGCTGGATTTGGAGTCGGCTACTTTTACAGTGGGTTCTGTCAGTAAGCCAGTTGGCAACCCATCGAGTGATGTAGGGATTTATGCCAAGCTTAGTAAGTTTATCTATGATTCCAGAGTGGGGGATGGTGTCGAAGGCCTTGGAGAGGTTCAGGTAGGCTGTGTGCCTGCCTTACCCTCATCCACAGCTCTGGAGACTGATTTGAAGAAGTCATTCAGGTCAGGAGACAAGATCGGCCCTTCACGAACCCAAACTGGGAGGGGTCCAGTGTTTGACATTTGCCAATGTCTTTGTTTATAGGTTCCATGATAATGCGTTCCATGCCCTTGCAGATCAGGCTCATCAGACTGATGGGACGGTAGTTCCTGGGATCCAAGGTGGATCCCCCTAGTGGAGTGGGATAACTGTAGCTGTGCGCCACTCAGTGGGCACAAAGCCTGAGGTGAGGCTATGATTAAACATGACACTTAGGTGAAGTGCGAGTTCATTTTGTAGTTCATGTAGTACACAGCCCGGGATGTCATCTGGTCCCATGGATGCTGTATTCTTAGCTTTAGAGAGTGCAGTTTCTACCTGTATGGCCGTGATTACTGGAATTTGGCAATATTTTGGTATTGAGGTGGCCCATTTAGGGAGTGAGAGGGGGGTGAAGTTGGCACTAAATTGATCTGCCAGGATATTGGCAATATCCTTGGGATCAGTATATTTAATGCCATTCTGTTGTAGCTCAGAGCAGATCTGAGCATTGCCATTTAGATTCTTGACATAACTATATAATGTCTTGTGGTTGTCTTTGGAATCTTTGGCAATTTTATTTTTGTAACTAACTTTGGAGGATTTTATGAGGGATCTCAGCTTCTTACTGAGGGTGATAAGGGAGTTTTTTGCATCTTGGGATTTTCCTCTTTTCTGCAACAGTTTCTTCCTTCTGTTGTATAGTTTGTTTATGACAGGGGATTACCAGATTGGCTTCCTTTTTTTGGAGGAGAGCGTCTTGGTTCTATTTGGGATGGCATGATTCATGCACGAGTGGATGTGCTCATACAGTGCCTTAGTGTAGGATTCAGCAGTCAAACATTCAGCTCCTGTCTGCATGGGTGCCATGAAGTTTGTCACTTCTGACTTAAGTAGCATGAAGTTGGCTTTGGAGAAGTTTTTTACAGAGGTTTCCTTACTGGGGGGTGGGGGTGGGATGTGGATATCAAGGGTGATTTGCTTATGGTCAGACCTGACCACTGAGGGGGTGATCACTGGTGTGGAGCATCTATCTCCCATGTTGGTAATGACCAGGTCTAGGATATTGGATCCCCTGTTGGGACAATGGATTAGTTAATCCAGGGCATTGGAATTTATGAATTCCAAGAGCCGTTGGGAAAAGGTGTTGGTACCCAAGTATTTTTCCCAGTTAATAGCAGGGTACTTGAAATCACCCAGTATTAGAGTGTTTGGTTGTATCTTAATATTTTCCAGTATGTTTAGAAAGGTGTAATGAGAATCTTGGGGCAAGGTGGGGGATCTGTAGCAAGATACAGTTTGGACTGCAGTCTTACCTAGTGTTAGTTGCACCTGGAGAATTTCAGATGCATTGTGTTGGGCAACTAGCCTAGAGGTGTGAATATCCTAGATTCATAGGTTCATAGGTTCATAGGTTGATACTAGGCTATCTGCCCCAGGGCATTTACAAGCCTAGCCAGAGTGTGTTTGGCTTTCACCACCCTTCTTAGATTAGTTGACTGTGCCTCTGCATAGTAGGTCGCAGAAGAAAGCCCATTTAAGGTTAGTTTACCGTGCCTCTGTCTAGCAGTGACACAGAAGAGATCCCAGGGGTAAATTTACAATCTCCCATCCAAACGTCAAGATTCTTCTTGAAGAGGGTCATTGAGGGGCTCTGTCTGACATGGATTGGGATTTTGTTCCAGAGTGAGGGGAGCCTCTGGGATATGAATCTGTCCCTCCAGCATGTTCTATTTATTTCTGTGCTGAGGTTTAAGTCACTGGATCATGTAGTTCTGATGGATTTGGATTTCTTGAGGTGGAGCATGTCCATTAATTCTGGGTTGGACTTGGCTTTAAACGTCAGGCACAGATCGCCTCCGAGTAGGCGGTAAGCAACTGAACAGACCTGGAGTTTCTTTAGCCTAACTGCGTAGGGCATCTGTTTGAGTCCCTTGATCCTCTTGGTGAGGTACTTTTGGGGTCTTTCTAGTTGTAGCAGGTGTCGGGTAAGGTACATCCCAAATGGGGCACTGTATTCAATTATGGGCCTGATGAGTAGAGGGGCACAATGACCTCTCTTGATCTAGATGTGAACCCCTTCGTGATAAGGTGGGCTATATAGAATGTCTTTCTAACCACTTTGGCAATGTGATTGTCAAAGGAGAGATTGCAGTCTACTTGGGTCCCCAAATCCCTAATTAATTCTTCCATACTTAATGGATTACCATCTATGTGGTAATTTGTGGGCACTTTGTTTTTCCCAAAGGGGATGACTATGCACTTTTAGGCATTTAGCTTTAGGCCATGGCTCTGGCACCAGTTATCCGTCTCTGTGAGACCTTTTTGGAGGATGCTTGTGTCAGCTGGCAAGTTGATTATGGCCCCCAGTTTGCAGTCATCTGCAAACTTTGTCAGCCATAGTCCTCCTGTGTTAGCCTGTACCTCAAGAGAAATATATACTGAACAAGAGAGGTCCCAGGACTGAGCCTTGTGGGATGCCACTTGTAACTGGTTTAGAGTCTGACATGGCACCTACAATTCTGACCATGTGGGTTCTATCCCTAAGCCAGTTTGCAACCCATCCTGTAACACAGGGGTTGATATTTAAGCTGGTGAGCTTATTTATGATGCCCGAGTGGGGTATTGTGTCGAATGCTTTTGCAAGGTCAAGGTAGGCTGTGTGGACTACCTTCCCTTCGTCTATGGCCTTAGTGACTGTTTCAAAGAAATTGACCAGGCTCAAGAGGCAAGATCTACCCTTAACAAAGCCGAATTGGGTAGGATCCAGTGTTTGGAGGTTCCCAATGTCTTTGTTTATTAGTTCCATGATGATACACTCCATAGCTGTGCAGACCAGGCTAGTTAGGCTTATAGGGTGATAGTTTCCGGGGTCCGTTGTGGCACCACCTTTATGGAGTGGGACCACTGTTGCTGTATGCCATTCTTTGGGTACATATCCTGTTGTAAGGCTGAGACTGAACAATGATTTTAAGTGAGGGTTCAGTTCTTCTTGGAGCTCATGTAAAATGCAGCCCGCGACACCGTCCGGTCCCATTGATGCTGTGTTTTTTGCTTTGGAGGGCAGCTCTCACCTGTGCATCTGTGATGTCAGGGAGGCTACACTCTGTTGGGATAGTCATTTGCTCATTTGGGGTGGGGGGGGGGGGGAGTTTGCACTGAACCTGTCTGCCAGGATGTTGGCATTGTCTGTGGGTTCAGTGTATTTTTTGTCATTTTGCACTAACTCAGATCATATGTGGGAGTTTCCACCCTGGTTTCTGACATAACTAAAGAAAGCCTTGTGATTATCTTTAGTGTCTTGTGCAATTTTTGTTTCGAAGCTAGCCTTAGATGATTTTATGAGGGATCGTAGTTTCTTGCCTAGAAACTGTAGTTTTATTGGCTATTTTGGGTCAGTTCCAAACTCCTTGATCCCCCTCTCTTAAAACCCAATTGCCTCGTGGTTTTGGCATCTTTTCAGACTTGTTGGCTGTTGGTGAAGCACCCACCAAGAGGAGAAAATGCTGAGAGAAGAAAGGAGCCACTTTTGAGGTTTTAAGTATTTTTCTTCATATTATTTGTTAAGATTTCTGCATTGCTGCCTACTTTTTGGCGTTTTCCAGCTTGCTAAACTTGATATCTGTATTAGGAGCTGTATTTAGAACACATCTAGAGCTTGTTTACTGCATTTCCTGTGTTGCACTTATTTTAAAATCGTTTTTTTTTTTAAACTTGCATTTACCTGTCTCTGGCCTAGCACTCAAGTGTGGGGTCATTTATTGCACTGTTCTAACTTGTTGCTACTTGTGTATCTCTGCTATCTTTAAACAAAACAAAAAAAAAACAAAAAAATCTTGTTTTTGCCCCACTTTCTGAAATATCCTTGGTGAATATGGACACAACTCCACCTTTAGATTTTCTGTCTTGGTTTGGTGGCTGAAAAGTGAAGTAAGAGTAGTGGACTGCTATTGCAGGGGTGCTCTTTGGAGTCTTGAACCAGGTCTCAGTTACTGCACAGATATCGATGTTCTCCATTTTTAGGAGTGCCTCTAGAGAGTGCATTTTGAGGTTTAGACTTCTAACTTTGAATAGCATTACCTTCAGATTTTGCATGCTTGTATCTGTTATGGTGGTGGTTTTGTCCTTTGAACCTTGCCTAAAAAAGACATTATAGTGATGGCAAGAGGTTTAGCCAGTAACCTGAATCCCAGGGGTGACAGGTGCAGACCATCTCTGGCAAAGCATCGTGGTTTGTCAATCATGTCATCCCAGGCAGACAGATACTGGATCCCCTTTGAATGACACCAGAAGCTTAGCCAATTGTTGAAGTCAATCATTTTGTCCTTATATTGTGGTATCATTCTGGGAGAAGGCAGGATGCTACTCAGGGCTAGGGTCATACCTGCCTGGGCCACATGATCTGAGAGCCCTTCCATGTCTCTTTTCATGTAGTCCAGGGAGGTACGTCTCAAGTCATTCACTCCAACATGGACAATGACAGAGTCGGATTTGTACTTGTTGTGGAGTGACTTGAGTGCATGCGTTATGTGGTGGATCCTGGCACCCGACAGGCAGCTGACTGTAATTTTCTCCTTGCTCAGCCTGGTGAGTGGGACATCAGTGTGCCTGACTATAGAGTCACCTATGACTAAAGTGTTGGGTATGTTGTCTTGCCTTAGGGGCTGTTGTTGGGTGGCATACTGGTGTTGTGAACTATGTGTCACTTTGGTTGTGACTGGTGTTTGTTTGCGTTTCAGCTTCGGAGGTCCTTGTTACTTGGGCAGGTTAATGTTAAGGGCCTCCACATATGTTGGTTTAGTGTTACTATGTGTTGGTGTTGATGGTGTGGGTTTTGAAGGGCTATGTGTTGCTTGAGGTGTAGTGCAGGTGTTAACCTTCTCCTCTTGACTGTCTAGCACAATCCTGGCTGGAGAGAGCTTTGCTTCGAGTTTGGGTATGTAAGTGCATCTCTCACAGGTTGTAGTGTTGGATGGTAGGAGGAGAGAGTTGTCTGTGTACACGAGGCAGTTGCTGCATTGCCCCAGTATGACCAGATTCACTGGGAGGACAGGAGAAATCACCGGAAGCTGACCCTTGGACATGCCTGTTTAGGTGCTTTTTTTGTAAAGTACAAGAGCTGTTTTCCCTTACCTTTGCAAGGTACTTTGCAGTTATAGGCTGTTTAGTGCCTACGATTAATTTCTCCTTATTAACATGGAGAGTTGAGTGCTTGTATCATTTTAAGGCTTTCTAGTGCTTTCCAGCAGGTTCTAGAGCAAGTGCTAGTCACAGGGGTTCATATTTAGCGCTACTACTGAGAAACTGGCTAGTTCTCAGGGAAAATTTGAAGAGCAAACTTTCTGGCACCTGGAATAGTTTAACTGTAGCCGCGTGGTGCTGCATGATACGAAAAATGCATAAACACATGCGTTTTAAGCCTTTTCTGGAGAATTATTAACATTTTCGGATTTCTTTTCTACAATCCATACTTCTTTTTGTATTGTTTTCTTTTCCTACATTCTACCCACAAACATTTCCACAATTTACACGATTTCTTTCGGCTTATACCGCTGTTTCCTTCCTCGTGAAACATTGCATCCATTTCCTTTTTCCATTTTCCCTTTTTTCCAAAAATGGTGAAACTTTCGTTTTTCCCTTTGAAAATTCTTTGTGTAAACAAAATACTTTTCCTCTGTTTTATTATACGCTTCTCTTTCTTTTTATCTCATTCTGTTACCAGATTATTCTACTTCTTTTTCATTTTTAAGATTTCATTATATACTTTCTTATTCCTTCTCTCTTTTTACTATCCAAAGTGTGTTCTTGTATTTTTCTTTACAAGCGCTCCACCAGTCTTTTGAGTGTTCATAATGTCATTGTCATGTGCTGCACGCATAAAATCGTACATTCCTTTTTCAAATCATCTGTTTTAGCAGTCTTTCTAGTCAAGCTTTATTCCTTCCCCTTCTTTTATTACTTCCCTGCCATCTCTTATTCTATCCCATACTGCTATATGATCTAGAAACCCAGCCATTTCTACCACCTGTTATTTCTTTCATATCTTTTGAATACACCATATAATCTATTTAATTTACCAAAGCCTCCCTTTTTTATGTCCATTCATATTGCTTCCTATTTTCAACCCTTCATGTCTTATAACTTCTCTTATTACTTTAATACCTTGTGTTATTTCACCTTCTCCATTCTCAGATTACTATTAAAATCTCCCACCAAAATAATTGGCTTATTTAGTAGGACATCTTTTTTAAGTTCCTCAAACGTATTTTCCTCTCCATCATATTGTATGCATATGCTACAACTAACCTCGAACATCTTTTCCTTTTGTTTATATCACATACCACTAGTATTCCAGGTTCTACTGCCGTCAGATCCAGTATCTTTATCTCTTCTCTTCTGTGGAACACATATCACTCCTCACTGACCATATAATATTTTTACCAACTATTTCCTCAACAGTTTTCCATTTTTCTTCATTTACATGTCTTGTATCTAACAAACATATAACCCCATACTTTTTTATACCATTCAGTCACTACCACACCTCTAATATTATTTTGAATGCTGTTTAGTGGTAATATTCCCTTTCCTTTTTGTATCTTTATTATTTCCATTTTTTTCTTTTCCTTCTCTACACCCTCCCTGACTGATTTAGCATAATTGTTTTTCCTGTTTCAAAATTCCCATAATGCCCTTCTTCACTTCTTAGTGCTGCATATTGTTTTTATCTTGCACTGTAATACTTTCTCTTTGTAAAACATTTCCTGTCTCATTGCCATCATCCTTCTCCATACTAGGTACATTTCCTTCTTTGGTTGTCTACCCATAATGCTTTCTCCACAACTATGTTCACTAATATAATAACCTCAGATTGTCTTTCTTTGGAATATTTTCTTTTTCTTCTAGCCTTTCCTGTTCTAGTAAAAGCCAGTTAAACCAAAAATGTCCAAATTAATTGCTTTTTTGCACTTAGCCAAACAAAAAGGAAAAGTCTGGCTCAAGAACCACAAAATAAATAATTTTATTAGGTGTTACTAGCTTTCACACAGAATGTTCATCAAGCATTTAAAATACAGTAGTCAAACATTTAAACATACTTTCATCCACATTTACTTTTTTATATAAAACAAACATATTCATAAAGTCTATTAACACCATAAAATACACATTGATCTTCCCAGTCAGTATATTTTTACTTTGTCTATTCTGTTTTATCGAATGCTTGCTCCACTCGAGTAACCCACATGCATGGCCTCAACCTGGTCTGTGACATCAACAGGGCTTGTTGGCAGGGCAGATTTGTGTTCCAGAGACTCCCTCATCTATGGAATAGACTCCATCTCCACATCAAGCAGAGTACCTCTTTACTCCATTTTAAGCATAACCTGGATAACTGGATGGGAAACAGAAAATATACCCCTGGGATTCCACCCTTGTCCCTGCTGGACAGGGGCATTGGGTGCTGATTTGTCTAAACATGGTCTCCTTGGATCTGGATGACAACATGTCCTTACTTATAAGTTGTACCATGTAGACACATTTTCTCACCACCATGGACACATGGTGATCAAAGTTCAGGTTACTGTCAACCTGAGTTCTCAAGTCCCTTACCACTGGGTATGCTCTTAGGGGAGTGTTATCAATATTGTAATTTGTAGGGCTTGTCATCTTTCCAAATTATATAATTATGCATTTTTTGCATTAAGTTTTAGGCGGCGGTTCTGGCACCAGTTATTTTTCTGTATCAGAACCTCCTGGAGGCTATCTACATTTTGGGGGGGTTCAGTGATTGCACCCAGCTTACAGTCATCAGCAAATTTGGTCAGCCAAAGGCCCTCTACATTTGCCTTGACTTCACAGAAGTATATTCCAGACAGAAGACATCCCAGTACCGAGACCCATGGGACAGCACTAATAACAGGCCTCTTGGTGGAGATAGATTTTCCCACCCTAATTTCATATGTCATATCCATGAGCCATTTGGCTATCCATTGGATGACATAGGGATTTATGCTTAAATTTGTGAGTTTGTCTGTAATACCCGAATGAGGTATTATGTCAAATGCCTTTGCCAGGTTGTTGTTTGCAGTTTGCACAATTTTGCCCTCATCCATGGCTTTAGTGACTTTCTTGAAGAAGTCCACTAAGTTTAGTAGGCATGATCTGCTGTTGACAAAACCAGACTTGGATGAGTCCAGTGTCTGATGATTTCTGATGTCTTTGTTTATTAGGCACATGATAATTCTTTCCATGACCCTGCAATCCTCCTTAAACCTTTTCAAAAAAAGCATAAAACAGCATCTTAAACTCAACTGGCTTTGTCCATGTTCCTACCCTGACTAAACTATATCATTGACCTACATTAAAACTAACCAAACTGTTTTCTAATACATTCTGACCTTTTCTACAAGTATAATGTGCTGATCTTGTAACTGTGAGTCTCTTTGGGAACAACGCTATAACATAGTAAATAACTCTTGTATAACTTCTTCAATGTAAATAACTTGATGTGTAAATTCTTGAAGAAACTGTAACCTTGTAACTAAATGATTTGGAGCTTTGCTCCCCGGGCCTCCGCTGAAAATGGACATATATCCAGTCGGACTATCCCGGTAAACAAATGTAAAATAAAATAAATAAATAAATGACCTTGCATATAAAAATAGTTAAACTTATGGTTTTGTTGATGGTCCACCTTTGTGTTGGGGGATGACTGTTGCAGTCCTTCATTCCCTATGGATAAAGCCTGTCTGGAAGCTTTACTTGCATAGAGATTCTAGTGGGCCTGACAGGTCATGTTTCAAGCTATTTAGGAGGCATACTTGGATATTATCAGGATCCATCGATGCAGTGTTTTTAGCTCTGGAGAGTGCAGTGAGGGCCTGTTCTTTGGTGATTGTGTGGGGGGATGGTATAGGGTATTTCTTGGGGGTTAACTGGAGGTATAAGGGGGATGAAATTGGAGCTAAATTTATCAGCCAGCAAATTTCTATATCCTCTGGTTTGGTATATGAAGTTCCATTTAAATTAGTTCAGCACACTGTTGGGTGTTCCCTTTAAGGTTGTCTACATAACTGAAACATGCCTTATGGTTATCCTTAGCCTGGGAGTCTATTTTTGTCTCAAGTTGGCTTTGGTGGACTTGCTTGGTCTCCTGAGTTGCTTTTTAAGACCAACGATGGTATTTTTCACATGTTGGGCATAGCCCTTCCTATTTTTGGGCAGGATTTTCTTTCTTTCTTTTTTTTTCTGTTGTATGACCTATTTATATTGGGGCACCATCAAAGGGGGCTTGTTTTTCAAGTTTTCCCTAAGTATATTTTGGTTTGGAACTGTTGTTTCTATGCAGTTATTTGCTGTTATTTACTTGCTTATACAGGATTTCTGTAAACACTTAGGCCACAGGCTTCTCTAAGTTTGGAAGGGTTTGGAATTTAACTATGTCATCACTTTATAGGAGATAGTTTGCCTTGGAAAACTTCTTAAATGTTCTGGGGTTTGCTGGGAGTTCAGGCTTTTATATTTATGTTAAGGGTGGCCACTTTGTCATCTGATCTGACCAATGAGGACATTACACAAGGAAGTAGGATGCAGCATTCACTCATATTTGTGAGTACCAAATCCAGGATATTTGCCCCCCTAGTAGGTGTGCAGCCTTGCTATTCCAGGGTGTTTACATTGACAAAATCCAGGAATCTTTGAGAATACGTTAGTGGTTGTATATGCATCCCATTTTATGGTGGGATAGTTGAAATTACACATGAATATGGTGTCAGGCTGAACTGTGAGTGACTCTAGTACATTCAAGTACATGGTATGGTTATCATAAGTTCATAGGTTGGTACTAGGCTATTGGCCCTAGGGCCTATACAAGCCTAGCCATAACAATTCCCTGGCTATTTCTTTCCACAATATATACTTCCCTGGCCCCCTGTCTAGCAGGGCGACTGACGTGATCCCTGGAGTAAATTTCTTATCTCCCATCCAGTTGTCAAGGTTCCTTTCAAAGAGGGCCAAAGAGGCCCTCTGCTTGACATGTATGGGCAGTCTATTCCAGAGTATGGGGTGTATCTGGGTTATAGATGAGAACTTATAGCTAGCAAGGATATGGTATGGACATTATCTAGGTTTGTTGGACGTGTAGTAGCTCAAGTATGTCATATTGTTTGACCAGTCTTAAGGTGTGCTTCCTTTTTATGTACATTGATACACCCCCACCTATTGTCCCTTATGGTGCAGTAGATGGTCTAAAGGTGTGGAAGGCATTATAGCCTTGTACTGCCAGCATGTCTTCTGTTGCTTTAAACCACATCACAGTAACTGCACAGATGTCACCACATTCCAGAGTAAGGAAACCTTCCGAGGATTGGAGCTTCTTCTTGGGAATCCTAGCACTGAGCAGTAACACCTTTAGTCTTAAATGGCTTTATAGATTATTTAACACATGCTGTTAGTTAAAGTTTTAAGTCAACGGTGTCTGATATCTTGATTAACCTTTTAGATATCCAGATATATAAAAAAACACAGTGGCAAAATAAATAAGACAGTATATAGGAAAGAGGTAAGAAAGCATATGTATCTCCATAGTAATATTTTGCATATTTATGAATATATTAAAAGGGCAGATCTTATGAACAATGAGACTAAATACCGATGAAAGCGTATTAGATTTTTAGTTAAATAAGAGTTCAGTAGAGTTTTATGAATGTGACTATGAGGAATAGGAGATAAAGGGTAAGAGAAACCTGGTTATAGAAACCCATTCAACTAGGAATGGCCCCATCTTCTTAGATTGGATAAGGACACCTCAGTATAGAAGGCATGAAGAGGAGAATGTGATATGTATAGTAATGTACACTAAATCAACCAAGGCTATTGACAATTTAGTAAAGAAACACTGGCGTACACTTGGAAATTTGAGAAGACCATGAATTTTTGTAATGTACCCCAATTTGGGTATAGAAAAAAGAAGAACTTAAAGCAGCTCTTCTGTTACAAAGAACAGAAAAATCACTAATTGGTATAGTCAGTGAAAAGGCACTTTTGCTTGCTTTTAATATTCTTTCTGCAAGTATATTATGGGAAAAACATTATATATGCAGTCACAAAGAGAGATTTACTGTTAATGGTGTTTGCCCACTGTGATTCAGAAAATATTATATATATTGCTATTTGTGAAAAATGTCCATCTTTCTGTACAGGAAAAACAAATAGAAAACCAAGGGGAAGAATCTATGAACATTTATTTTATATATGAAGTGGCATTGATACAAAGGAACTTATAAGAACTAGTGATAATACACACACTCTTCTATTTTTACAAACATGAGAATATAAAGGGGGAGGATTTAAAATCTAAAACAGAATATACAGAGTACATTTAGATGTCAAGTTTTAGGGGTGATAAGTATCTGGGGCTAAATGGATGTATTTCTATCAAACCTGTTTTAAAGATGAGGCAGCTTTGGAGATAAGCATCGGTTAATTAAGATCAAGTAATTAAAAAAAGTATATTTAAATGTTTCAGTACTGCTATGTTTTAAATGCCTGATGGAGCAGTTTTTGTGGAAGCTATCAGCACCTAATAATTATTTGTTTTGTGGTCCTTGAACCAGAATTTTCCTTTTTGTTTGGTTACATACATTTTTCTGGCTTGGTTTGCCTGCTTGAGCTCCCAGTGTTTGTGTGCTGTTTTGCTGCACGTAGAGTTAAAACTTTGTGGTATGTCCCTTTTCTGCACACTAACCTTATCTTCTTTTTTCACATCTTGCACCAAGTACTTCTCATCTCCATAAAAACATGCTTTAGTCTGACCCCCAATACAACCCTGTTACCCATTTCCCATTCACAATTATAACATTTGAAATATCCTGCACCCCCCACATGCACATCTGGTCTCTCATATTCTCTGCCCTCCCTGTCAAAATATTTCTTTCATCATATATTTTTTAATTTCATGCAGCTTACTAAAATTAAGCGTCCTCAAGTTCCTCTCTGTCAGATGTTCTGAAGTGCACATTTATTTTATTCCTTAACCACAGTCAAAAATTCTGAAAATTATACTCATTCTATAGTATGCATAAGCTCTTTTTCTCCACTTCACTCATAATTTTTTCAAGTAAAGTAAATGTTTCAAAAGTAACCTCACAAAGGTCTTCTGTTCCTAAGTGGATTAATGCTCTGATGTCCTATACTTTAGTTTAAGGGTGGCAAAGTGGCGCAGTGAATAGTGTTGTTACCTTACAGCAAGAGGCTGCCTGGATTAATCCGCGGCTGCAGCACCTTCTCTGTGGAGTCTGCATGCTCTCCCTGTGTTCAGATAGGTCTCCTCCGGATACTCTGGTTTCCTCCCACATTCCAAAGACATTCAGTAGGTAGATTGGACACTAAATTGGCCATAGGCGTTAGCATGCAAATGTGTGGTGTGGAAGAATTACTGCAGCAGGGCTAGCCATCCAGCAGTGTAAACCTTGGCTCTAGATGATTGTCAAAATGTCACCCTGACCCCATGTGCAAAAATGGGAAAAAATGGGTTGTGGATGGATGGATATCCTGTACTTTAAACCCCAAAGGTACAATAATTCTGTCCAAACCTGGTAATAATGTCAGTGTTCTTTGGTTCGATTCTTACCACTGCTCTTCTCTCCTATTCTGGTTTTGTTAGTTTTGCATCAGTCCTTGTCTTCTGGGGAGGTTTTGTGGGAGGTGTAATGGTTAAAGTGTTTACCTTACAAACACAAGGTCCAGGGATTGATTCTCAGCTAGGGTAAATGGCTCGGCTTAAAATGGCCCACAAAGGCAGTTAGGTTCATAGGTAGGTACTAGGCTATTTGCCCGAGGGCATTTATAAGCCTAGCCAAAGTATGTCGGCTTTCGCCGCCCCATTGATTAATTAACTGAGCCTCTGTCAAGCGGAGTCAATGAAGTGATCCCAGGGGTGTACTTTCTGTTACCCATCCACTCGTCAAGGCTTCTCTTGAAGAGTGTTAGTGAGGGGCTCTGCCTAATGTAGTTAGGAATTTTGTTCCAAAGCATGGGGAGTCTCTGTGACAGGAATCTATCCCTCCAGCATGTTCTATTTATTGTTGTGGTGAGGTTTAGCTCACTAGAGCGTGTGGCTCGCAGTGACTTGGATTTCTTTAGGTGGAGCATGTCCATCAATTCTGAGTTGGACATGTCTTTGTAAGTCAGGCAGAGATCACGTCTGAGTAAGCGATACGCCACTGAGTACAGCCGGAGTTTTTTCAGTCGGGCTGCATAGGACATATGTTTGAGGCCAGTAATCCTTTTGGTGAGGTACTTTTGTGGTCTTTCAAGCTGTTGGAAGTGTCTTGTGAGGTACATCCCAAATGGGGCATTGTACTCTATGATGGGTCTGATGAGTGATGAGTAGAGGGGCACTATAACCTCTTTATTTCTAGATGCGAACCCCTTAGTAATTAGATGGGCCACATAGAAGGATTTCCTAACTACTTTGGAAATATGATTGTCAAAGGAGAGATTGCTATCTACCTGGGTCCCCAGATCTCTTATTACCTCTTCTGTATTAAGGGGGCTGCCGCCTATGTGGTAATTTGTGGGTGTTTTGTTTTTCCCAAATGGGATGACTATGCATTTTTTGGCATTTAGCTTGAGGCCATGACTTTGACACCAGGTGTCTGTCTCAGTAAGGCCTTTTTGGAGGATGTCCGTGTCAGCCGGAGAGTCAATTATGGCTCCCACTTTGCAGTCATCGCGAACTTGGTTAGCCATAGTCCTCCTGTGTTTGCCTGTACTTCTGAGAAATATATGCCGAACAGTAGGGGTCCCAGAACTGAGCCTTGCGGGACACCACTTGTGACTGGTTTAGAGTCAGACCTGGAGCCCACTATTCTTACCATGTGAGTTCTGTCTGTAAGCCAGTTGGCAACCCATCTTGTGACGTAGGGATTTATGTTCAGGCTGGTGAGTTTTTCTATAATACCTGAGTGAGGAATGGTGTTGAACGCCTTGGCAAGATCAAGGTAGGCTGTGTGAACCACCTTTCCCTCATCTATGGCCTTGGTAACTGTCTCGAAGAAGTCATCCAGGTTTAGTAGGCATGATCTGCCCTTAACAAAGCCAAACTGGGTCAGGTCAAGTGTTTTGGAGGTTCCCAATGTCTTTGTTAATGAGTTCCATGATGATGCGCTCCATAGCCTTGCAGACCAGGCTAGTCAGGCTTATGGGGTGATAGTTACCAGGGTCAGTTGTGGCTCCTCCTTTGTGGTGCGGAATAACCATTGCTGTGCACCATTCTATGGGCACATAGCCTGTGGAGAGGCTGAGGCTGAACAGCATGTTTAGGTGGGGGGTTAGTTTGTTCTGTAGTTCATGCAAGATGCAGCCTGGGACACCATCTGGCCCCATTGATGCTGTGTTTTTGGCTTTTGAAAGGGCTGTTTTCACCTGTGCTTCTGTGATTTCTGGGACACTACACTTTTTCCAGTATTGTTGTGGGCCCTTTTGAAGGTGAGAGGGAGGTGAAGTTTGCACTGAATTTATCTGCCAGTATGTTGGCAATATCAGTAGGTTCAGTATATTTTGTGCTATTTTGCACTATCTCAGAGCATATCTGCGAGTTGCCACTTAGATTTTTGACATAGCTAAAGAAGGCTTTGTGGTTATCTTTCGAGTCCTTGGCTATTTTTCTTTTGAAGTTAGCCTTGGATGATTTTATGAGGGACCTTAGTTTCTTACTGATACTGATCAGAGGTGTCTTTCCTTCTTGGGATTTGCTTTTTTTCTGAACTAGTTTCCTCCTTTTGTTGTATAACCTGTTTATGACAGGGTCCACCAGACTGGTTTTCTTCTCTTAGGGGAGTGAGTCTTGCTAGGAATGGCACGATCCATGCATCCTTGTAGGTGCTCATAGAGTGCAATTGTAAAGGATTCTGCATCTTGGGCAGTGTTATCCTTTAGCGTGGGGGCCGTGAAACTTACCACCTCTGACTTAAGTAAGGTGAAGTTTGCTTTAGAAAAGTTTTTCACTGTGGTTTCCTTGGTTGGGGGTGGTGGTGGGGTGTGGACATCCAGGATGATTAGTTTATGGTCTGATCTAACCAGTGATGGGTTGACCTCCGGTACGGAGCACCTGTTGCCCATGTTGGTGATGACCAGGTCTAATATGTTGTGGCTTCTGGTAGGGGAGTTTACCAGCTGATCCAGGGCATTTGAGTTGATAAATTCCAGGAAGCGCTGAGCCTGGGAGTTTGTACTCAAGTAGTTTTCCCAGTTAATGGTAGGGTAATTGAAATCTCCCAAGAGCAGGGTCTTCAGTAGGACCGTCATGTTTTCCAGTGTCTCCAGAAAGGTGGAGTGGTGGTCCTGGGTCATGGAGTGTGATCTGTAGCAGGCCACAATTTGCACTGCAGATTTGCCCGATGTTAGTTGCACATGGATGATCTCAGAGGTATCATGCTGCACCACTAACCTGAAGGTGTGGGTATCCTTGATGAATATGGATACACCCCCTCCTTTTGTGTTTTGGTCTGTGTTCTGTGGCCGAAATGTGTGATATGAGTTGTAGCCCAGTAGTGCTGGAGTGGTCTCTGGAGCCTTGAACCAGGTTTCAGTTACTGCACAGATGTCGATGTTCTCCATACATAGGAGTGCTTCGAGCGCATGCATTTTAAGATTTAAACTCCTGGCGTTGAGTAGCATAACCCTCAGTTTTTTACTTGTGCTGTTTACGGAGGTGGGTTTGAATTTTGAGCCTTGCCTAAAAAAGGCACTATGGGGGCAGCAAGAGCCTTAGCCAGTATTTGAAAGCCAAGGGGTGACAGGTGCAAGCCATCTCTTGCGAAGCAACACGGCTTGTCGAGCATGTCATCCCAGGCTAACAGACACTGGATCCCCTTTGAATGACACCAGAAGCTTAGCCAGTTGTTGAAATTGATCATTGTTTTCTATATACTGAGATATCATTCTTGGTGAGGGCAGGATGCTACTCAGGGTCAGGGTCATACCCGCCTGGGCTACATGATCAGAGAACTCTTCCATGTCTCTTTTCATGTAGTCCAGGGAGGTACGGCTCAGGTCGTTCACACCAACATGAACAATGACAGAGTCATATTTGTACTTATTCTGGAGTGACCTGAGTGCTTGTGTTATGTGGCGGATTCTGGCTCCTGACAGGCAGCTAACAGTAACCTTCTCCTTGTCCGGCCTGGTGAGTGGGGCGTCAGTGTGCCAGACTATTGAGTCACCTATTACTAGTGTGTTAGGTATGTTATTTCACCTTAACTCATTCCCTCCAATGGTGCTCAGGAAGTATGCACTGTAACTTCCGATGGCCGGGGCCTAACCCTTTTGACAGAATCATATTATGTCCTCACATTTCAAACAAATGTTCATATCTTTGGAACCATAGGGGTTACGAAAGCAGTATAAATTGAAAACTCATCAGCACAAACTATTTTTTATAGTGGTAGTATTCTTTAAGTTCTAGGTCTTAAACTGAATTTTATATCCACAGTAAACTCAGTAACCATTACATTTGTAATATTTTGTAAACAATTTACAATATCTCAGCAACCACACCAGTTACACACATACTGTCAGCAGCATTTTATTCATCTAGCTGAGAGCTTTCACATGAGGCTAAGGAGTTTCATTTGTGTTACTTGGTTATTGAGATATTTTGAAAAATGTGAAAATGATATATATGTAAATTAACATCATAAAAACAACAGTCAATATCTATTTACCTACACTAGATAGTGGTCAAATATTAATGCAGTTGAGTTTGCCATTGTATCAGCTTTAAGATGAAATATTTTAAAACCTTGTACATAGCATAGTTTTCAAATTATTGATGCAAATATGAACAAGCAATATTTTACACCTAGAGGTGTCAGTAGGTGGTAATTGCAGATGCACCCGGAGGCGTCACTTGGATGTAATGAGTTAAAGAAACAATATGGTACATTACATTTTAATGAACAAAAATGTAGTTTTGTGGTACATATTTGCAATAAATATATGCTACATTGACAGTTTCATTTTCATAAATACTAAGATCAGTATCATTAAATGTAATATTTCAGCAGTATTAAAGGCATTTTACTAAATCATCAGTTCACGAGTGGCCAATTTTTCTGTATATTTTTTGTTCATGTGCTGATTATCAAGCCTCCTCTAGTTCCGGAAGGGCTTTCTTCCATTTTTTTTTGTGTACCTGTTATCCATTTACCTGCTGAACATCATGCCATCCTTTATCTCTGAAATGTCCATCATTCAGTTGTCCCACTAATGAAAGTATGTTTTCTTTTAAATCCTTATCCCCTCCTTGTGGGAGGAAGTCATGCAGCCCACATCACCAAGGGGTTCACTATACCCCCTCATGCTGTGGGTGGTTACTGTGTTCATGGTCTGATGAGTCAATGTAGCCCTTAGGCCCACACCCGAGCATTGGTGCCCTGCCTCTGTGGGACTGTGGCATAGGTGGCCTTGCTCTGCCCCTCCCTGAGGTTAGGCATGTCCATCCTCCCCCTGCCAGTTCCAGCACACACCCAAGGTTACAAACCAAACTGAGGTCACCTGGGTCATAACCAGAGCCTTATCCTTCTACTCCACTGCAGCTGGATGAACTGGTAAATCTTTCTTCTAAGTCTTACATATCTCAAGGACTGATGCACAGTTACAGCAGTGATAGTTGTAGCCGAAACTGAACTGGAATCTTGCCTTGTCTTGCAGTGACACAGACTCTGGTGACAGTTATGATGAATGCTTTCTTGTCATGAGTCCGAACACTTATTTTCTCACTTCACTGGACACTTGTCAGGACATCTGTAAGTAAACATCAGTGTCATGAACCACATCATGTCATCCTCTCAGTCACTCTGAGTCTCATTACTCGTCTTCAGGAGATACTTCCTGTTTCATCTTACATTGTGCAATCTACTTTTTCCAAGTCTTTATTGTTCAGGAAACCGGAGTAGTAGTGTTGCTGCATGGAGATTTCATGGATAGGCCAGCGAAGCAGGAAAAGGCATTCGAGTGTCTAATTCAGTTCATGTACTGCAGCTGCATTGGGGTCGAGTACATCTGGCATGCAGTGGACCCCAATGCCGCTTTTTGCTGTAAAGAGCTTATTATACTGCTTCAGTATGAGCTTTTGTTCATTTTGCTGAGAAGTTGAAAAATACCTAGAACATTAAACGGTGATGATATTGTGGACTTTCTGCAATTAACGCTGACTGAAGGAACTGCCAGTTAACCTGGTGGCAGCTGTCAGGCACACAGGGTGTATTTCAACAGTCTTGGACTGGGTTCTACATTAGACTAACCTATCAGCCCGGGACTTGCCAAGTACCTCCTCTGACAGCCAGGCTTATACAATAGCTGCCTAGTGACTTACCCTGTTGAAGCAGATCTATGTTTTCATGGTCATATTTTATGGTTTTACACTGCTGAACTTTTTCAGTAAGTGAAATTAGTAAGCTCGCATCATACCCTTTCTACGGAGCTGCTTCTCGTTGAAAATGTTTTGTTTGTTTTATTGGAACTATTAACTAAGTACTTAAAGGGACAGGACTGCAGGAGAGCTACATATCGTATACTGCAAACAGCATTCACACTTGTGCTATCTGTATGTTTGTTCCATATCAGCTGTGTAATGTAAATGATTGAGAGGAGTCAACTGCCCTCCTACATGTGTGCACCGAGAAGAGTGGCCTATCTATTTCAGCCCTGCTAGTAACAGGTGACATTCTTGGCTAGGAGACACGCTGTGCTCGGAATGTTTAATGATGTAATAGCATGATATTGTTTTAGCATGATAATATAAAGCACGCTAGAGTCTTACACCCACTTGCAAGTGTGCACAGCGAAGCTCGGCCTAATAATCAGTGTGCTTGAATAGGAGCTGATAACGCTTTTTTGTCTTGTTTAAATGCTGTAGTCTGATATTTTATTGTTATAAGAAGTATATTAAATTTGTAAACTGACATTGTGGAGTTACTTGTACAATACTACATAATTCTTTGCTAGTGTTATAAACACTGAAGTGTTTCTATTTGTTTTTTGTTAATTTAGTTAGGCCTAACTTTCCCTACTAACTCTCCACTAATACAAATTTAGTACCTACCAGCATACCCTCACTCTTCCCTCCACACACCACTAACAGTATTCAACCACCACTCTCTCAAAAAATGCATCTCAGACTAGGAATTCTTTGTTTTACACTCACATACTTAACCTACATCACAATCATTCATACTAACACAACATTAGAAAACATTGCATTCCATATAACACATACTTACACAAAATCAAACACACCCTCAGATTTCCCTATCACTGACACATTATTTAAAGGCAACTCAATACTATGCATATGTAAGTTTCACATAGCCACTTCTTACACTAGAAAAATATCATTTAGATCCACCACTTCTTACACTAGAAAAATATCACTTAGATTCAACACAGAAGTAACACACACTATTAAATATATACTGTTTATCACAACGAAACTACTCATTTCAGGAGACATACACCCAAACCCAGGACCACTTAACACTCTACTATCAACCAAACAAACCTCTGACCTATCGATACTTAATATTAACACTAGGAGTATATCTAACAAACTTCCTGACCTACATGGATTTATAGCCCACTACTCCCCACACATACTAACCATTACTGAGACCTGGCTAAAACCAAACACCCAAGATGAGGAAATCCTTCCACCAGGCTATAATATATTAAGACAGGATAGAGTAAGCAAGAAGGGACATGGAATTGCTATCCTCTTTAAAAGTACACTCAACATAAAACCCCTACAAACCCCTTTACCTAAATTTCAAAATGCTGAAATCTTAGACTCAGTCCTATATATATAAACAACACCAAAAAAATCAATATACTCTGCTGTTACATTCCCCCAGGAAAAAACTTCCCCACCATTGAAGAAATCCTACACTGGACTACAGATAATCTTCCACAGGAAACCATCCTACTAGGTGACCTAAATAAGGAGTGGTTAGCATGTAACTCTAACAACCCCACCAACCACATCAATCTCTTTGGTTTTTTCAAACTCATCCAAGAACCCACTAGAATAGATAAAAAAAAAAAAAACAATCTATACTAGACTGGACTCTAGTCAATTGCCCCAAACAAAACTACCAGACAGGATGGCTACCAGACACTCTAAGTGACTATCTCCCCACAGTCCTTCTTCGTAAACGCACCAACTTAGCTAAGCCCATAGCTTTTAGACAAGTCAGAGATGACCGCAAACTAAATATACAGGCTCTTAACTCCATTCTAAAACAGTATAACTGGGAACCACTTAAAACCCTAAGTTTAGACTAGGCAGTCAACTACTTTAATAGCACTTTCATTAATGTCCTAAATTTAGTTGCACCCATTAGGAAAGTTAGAGTTAAGACAAAGTATACACCATGGATAAGTAGGGACACAAGAGCCCTACTGAAGTCAAGGGACAAGGCTTGGAAAATGTGGAAAAGAGAAAACACTAGCCTATCCAAACAAAACTACCTACAACTCAGAAATCAGGCCAGGAAACAAACCCAATTTGATAAACAGAATGATTTCCTTGTTGCCCAAAATAATCACTCAAAAGACCCTCAAAAGTTTTGGCATACTATCAACTCACTGTTAAAACCAGGTAAAACCACCACTCCAACTCCCACCTCCACCAACAATACTAAAGACATAGCCTCCCAATTTAATCAACACTTTACAGAATTTATCCTGACTTTATCCTCCCAACTATCCAAAAACAAACTTTCAGATACCTCAACAAAATATCCTGATAACATTCCCTCCTTTACTCTCTCATCTGTTCCTACCTCTACTATTAAAAAACTCCTCCTAAAACTGAAGCCTACCACCCTTGCTGCAGACAATCTACCTGCTAACTTCCTAAAAGTAGCTTCTGAGTCCATATCTTACCCTGTATCCATCTTTATCAATCGCTCCATACAGGAAGCCTACATCCATCAACTACGGAAAGTATCATATATTATTCCACTTCACAAAGGTGGTAATTCCTATGATTTCTCTAATTATCATCCAATTGCCGTTCTATCCCCTCTATCTAAACTACTCGAAAAATGTATCTACTCTCAAGTAATGAATTTTCTAAACTCACACAATCTTCTCTTCTCCACACAACATGCCTTCCGGCAACACCATAGCACAACAACTACTCTTCTCTCTTTTACTAACCTGGAAAACCAACACAGAAAGAACAACTTTGTATCTGCTATGTTTTTAGACCTCTTGAAAGCATCTGACATGGTCTCACACTCCTTACTTCTAGACATCCATGCCTCTCTAACCTTTGCCCCTCCAACTATTGCCTGGTTTAAAAATTATCTGTCAGATAGGCAGCGGTCTGTCCAGTGACAAGGTATACTATCTCCTCTACTCCCAACAACCATAGGTGTACCACAAGGATCTATATTAGGTCCTCTTCCTTTCTCAGTTTTCACTAACAATCTTCATACCTTCACCCACCCTGCTACACTCATATAGTACACAGATGATTCGACTCTTATCTGCTCTACACCCTCACTTGCCACATTACAACAATTCACTCAGGATTCCTTTAGTTAAGTGGAAAGTTGGATTACTCGGATCCAACTTATCCTAAATCCCCAAAAGACTAAACTGGTTCTTTTCACCCTCAACAAATGTATTCCTACCTCTCTATCCTTCTCAATCAGTTCCAATAATGATACTATCATCATCACCCCCTCCCCCCGATCACACCAAACGTCTGGGTGTAGAAATTGACAAAAACCTACAGTTTGATGTCCACATTTCACAAACCTTCAAAAAAGTCCATAAAAAATGGGAATACTATACTGACACAAAAACTTTCTCTCAAAACAAGCGAGAATCTCCCTAGCCCAAACCCATCTATTGTCCACTCTAATGTATGCAGCACCAATCCTTACCCATATTAGAAAACATGATTTTGCCAGACTTATGACATGTTACAACAAAATTGCCAAGTCCGTTAACTGCACCTTCAGAACCAATCACTGTCAGGCTCTAAAGGAACTACAATGGTTAGAATTTCCCCAGCTACTCAATTATCATTAACTAATCATTGCCTACAATATTGTGAGACATCCTGATAGAACCCTAGCACTAAGTCACCTACTCACACCCTACAAATCAAATCATCCCCTTTGGTCCACTGACAAATCACTCCTTTGTATCTCTAAGGCTAACAGGTAAAGCACTATTCTCCCATCTTCTTCTTCTTTCTTTTAGGGGTCGCCACAGCGGATCACCCGTCTGCTCATGATTGGCAGTGGAGTTTTATGGTGTCAAGTTGCCAGCCCCATGCCCAACCTTCCACAGAAGGCACACACATGCACACACTCACACCTAGGGCCACTTTAGAGTGTCCAATCCACCTACAGCATATCTTTGGGATGTGGGAGGAAACCGGAGCACCCGGAGGAAACCCATGCGACCACATGGAGGACATGCAGACTCCACACAGAAGGCATCCCAGCCAAGAATTGAACCAGAGAACCTCTTGCTGTGAGGTGGCAATGCTAACTGCTGCACCACCGTGGCCACCCATAAAGCACTATTCTCCCATAACGTAGCTAAATCCTGGAATAACCTTCCCCCGCTTTATCTTCTGACTCCACTATTACACTGTTCAAAAACTCACTTAAATTACACTTAATGAATTCCTGGCTATGTCCATGCATTACCTAACTTTCACTGTTTCTACCACCCCAGATAGCTTCATATCCAATTATACCTACTGTAATTTTTCTACAGTATCAGGAATTATATTTTCTGCTCAAGTTTCTAATAGTTATACTAGCTCATGCTAAACTTACACTAAATAATTTCTATAAGTAGTCTCAGTCTGTCTCTATAGTCAGTTATAATGCTTATCTAGTGCCGATTTCTGTTTCTGTATCAAAAGTTGTATTTTTTATATAGTGTCAAATTTTATTTTTGTATCAAAAGTTATATTTTTATCTATTGTAAATTTTTTGCTTCTCTGTAGATGATCATATTGCATCATATTGTTCCACTATTTGTTTTTCTGTACTGAATGTGGAGCTTTTCTCCCCGGGCCTCCGCTGTAAATGGACATGTGTCCAGTTGGACTATCCCGGTAAACAAATGTAAAATAAAATAAATAAATAAAATAAGATACCTCCTGTTTCTTCTTACATTACTCATCTTCAGAAGATACCTTCTGTTTCATCTTACAATACTCATCGAAGATACCTCCTGTTTCATCTTACAATACTCATCGAAGATACCTCCTGTTTCATCTTACATTACTCATCTTCAGAAGATACCTCCTGTTTCAACTTATATTACTCATCGAAGATACCTCCTGTTTCATCTTACATTACTTATTTTCAGAATATACCTCTTGTTTCATTTTACATTACTTATTTTCTGAAAATACTTCATGTTTCATCTTACATTACTCATCTTCAGAAGATACCACCTGTGACACTGCCAGCCCAGCTATCTGGAATTTTGTAAATAATTCTTTGTCATTTGTGAACATTGATATGATTCATAAATAACTGTTCTATGTCATTTGTGAATATTGATATGATTTATACAGAACTGTATGTTATGTACTGAGCTTGAAAAATGTAACCACAGCATACCCTGCTGGAACATAGAAGATTAACTTACAGAACTTCAGGAAAATAAGTTGAAATTAAGTGTTTTACGATGTGCTATAAATGTTAGTTAATGCAGCAAGGAGACAGGATGTCTCGAGCTAGACGTTTATTTCTATTGTCTTGGAGAGAAGTAATTACTAAGTCTAAAATGTAGAAGTGTTTAATTGTTTTACGACTTCCAGTTCTGAGCAAACATCTGAGAGATATGTACTTTTCACACAGAGATGTTAAATTTGATTAAGTTTCTGTTAGCCTGGGAACTGAAGGCAGGTGACAAAGAGTGATGTCATCCAGGTAAACCCAGTAGTAATATGTGATATTAATTTAAGAACTCTCTCAGAGAGAGAGAGAGAGAGAGAGACAAGACATTTTATATCTTGTCTTGGACCTAGAAACACCCATTCAGCACTTCTGCCTGCATGCTGTTCTGTAAGTAAGTTATTTAGGGCATAGTATCTTTTAGATAGATAGGAATATAGTAAAGATTAGGTTAGATGTTTTCTGTATTTATTTAAGACTGTCTTGCAATATTGTTTTAAAATATTTCATGTGATTCTGAACTCTGCAGTTACTGTGTTGATTGAGTATTGTCTTGTTCTTTTATTATTTATTATTAAATATATTTAAACCTATCTTTATGGCTGATATTTGTGAGACATATTTAAGCTCTTAGAGTACTTGCATATGTATTTAGTGACACTGTACAGGCCACACCTAAATAGCCTTGCTCTTGGTCACACATCATATGGATTTATAATAACATCACACAATAGGATTGGTCACCCTTTGGGAAGGGCCTTAAAGTAGCTGATAAGGGGTTCTGGTGGCAGGTGATAACTACTTTCTGGTCTGGTCAGCAGGGGGCATATCTAGTAAACCTGTGTCAGCCTTTCCCAGGTGTGTGTTTGTATATAAATCAAATCTCAAAGTGTGTATGCGTGTGTGTGTGTGTGTGTGTGTGTGTGTGTGTGTGTGTGTGTGTGTGTGTATGCATGTGTGTGTGTGTGTCAGCTACATGGGCAGGGACATGAAGCACTAATTGGACAGAGAGAGTGTTGGGAGGACTTGGCTTGGAACTCTGGCTAAGGACTCAACTCTATAGCTGTGCCAGTGGGGAGTCGTATTGGGGATCTGGAGAAAGAGGGAGAAACCAGCTCCAGACTGTGATCTCTGTGTGCTCTTAAGGGAAATTGTACTTTACTGTGTGTGTACTTGTCATCCTCCTACTGCTGACTCTTACTCCAATTGGTTCAAGATTGGCTTACTTCCTAACCTAGCATCCAGTACTGTCATTACTAAGGTGAAGCGTCATTTTCCAGTACACGGTAGTCCACACAAAGTTATTTCTGATAATGGCATACAGTTTACAAACTAACAGTTCAAAAGATTTGAAGAAGAATGGGACTTTACTCAGGTCTCAAGTAGTCCTGAGTACCCGCAGTCAAATGGTTTGGTAGAACGTCCAGTTCAAAGTGCAAAATAGTTAAATCTCAGAAATGTTCCTTGTGATCAACATCTTGATTCACCTGCTCAGAGACGTCTGCTGAGACAAACCAGAGCTACATTACCAATCAGTAGTCCGTTGTTGGTTCCATGTTTTAAGAACAACAGGTCAGTGAAAACCAATCTGTTGAAGAAGCATTTAACTCAGAAGTCCTAATATGATAAAACCAGCAAACCGCTCAATCCATTATGAGAAGAAGTGGTAAGGATGCAAACATAGAAAGGTTATGATTGGATTGGTGTCATGAAGAGTATGTGCCCAGAGCTGAGATCGTACATTGTGGAATCACAAGGAGCAGACTTTAGGTGGAACTGGAAGCATTTAATACCAGTGTCCGAGCCTATACCACAGCACATAGACTGTGAGAAAGACTGTTTATCTCAAAGTGAGTTGTCCGGTGTTCAAATTCCTGAGGAAGTTCAAGAGGATATTCCTGTGATGAATCCAGAAGTTCCTGATACAAGTTGTTCACTGAAGACCGTCCCTGTTGCAAAATTTAGCCAAGATTGTTATGTTATGAGATATGGTCATTTCTCTAAACCATGTAACAGATACAAGGCAGCTTGGACATGAACATTGTGTTTTGTTTCTAATGTTTATAGTAATGCATGTCTGACTCTAATATTGTTTTTACAAAGAGCAGTCTTTTTAAGAGGGAGGATGTAGATCAATGTGTGTGTGTGTGTGTGTATCGCTTTAAGAAGCTATCCAAGGGCTTACACAAATGTATAAATACTGAGCACGTGCGAGCCTGACTGCAATTTTGTAGTTAGCTGTTGAGATTTAAGCATGTAAGTATGTTAGGTCTGTCTGTTAACCAGTTTGTTTATATTTTATGATGCTGCTATCCATCCTGATGTGTTTCTATATTTAAAGCATCTAAACGAAATACCCCGCCTGCTTGTCATCTATGATAGAGAAGGATGAGCAGCAGGAAGAGTTGCTTGATTTAATAGAGATGGATAGACATATTAAGATTGATGAAAGAAACAAGATTACAGAAAGTCAATAATACTTTAAATGTTAGAAGTCTGATAAAACTAGTGAACACAATAATCAAGGCTATTAACAGAAATTCATGTGACATAGTAGAATTAAATAGGATATATTTGTAGCTATATTAATAACAGATACATTCTTACCACAAAAATACAGGGAAAGAAAGAGAAGAAATCAAATGCCATCATGTAAGTTGTGAAGGCTGCCAGCCTAGCCAGATAGAATTTTATAAATAATTCTATCATTTGTAAATATGAATGTTGAACTACAGACTTGTTTTCTTAATTGAAAGGAAATACTGTGAAATGTTGAAATACAAGCTTGTTTTCTTAAATGAAAGAATGTGCTGTGAAATATTGAACTTAAAACAATGTAGCAACATTGCCCTCTACTGTAAAGAAAACTAAGTCAAGCATTTCTTGTCTGTCCTTTGAAGTTAAAATTATTTCATGTCTGTCCCTTTCAAGTTAAAATTTGGAGTTGATGAGTCTGAAGTGAAGCATCCTGCCTATTGTTTTAACATAAGGAATAATTACTAGAGTTTATATGTGGAATGTCTTTTATGGCTGTAGTTTCCTGCAGGTGCAAGATAACAATAATGTAGTATCTGTCTGTTAGCCTGTGAACCCCAGGAAAGTGTAAAAGAAATGATGTAATGGGAATCAGGACTGAAGATAGCAATTTAAACAGAGAATCAGAAGGCATTACGCATTTTTGTCTTGACCGTCCAACTCATCAGCACTCTACCTGTTTTCTTATGTAAGTTATCTTAGACTTGTGTTTTCTTTTAGAAATAGCTAGGAACTAGAAATATTAGACTAAGTGCTTTTCTGTGACATCAGAACTGTACTACTGAATTATTTTAAGTATTTCTCTGTGATCTCTGAACTCTTGACTAGCACTGTGTAGTAAGAAGTATTGTCTTGTGTTTTTATTATTTATTATTAAATAATTTAAAACCTTTCAACTGTGGCTGTTTTGTGTAGAGATACATTAAGCTGTAAGAGTACATTGCATATTTATAGCGATCCTGTACCAAGTCCCTCTAATAAGCCTTGACTGTTTAGTCACACTTACCAATTGGATAATATTGCACAGTAATAAATGGACACCGTTTTAAGGGCCTTTGAGTAGATGATAAATATTAGCTGGGTGGTGGCAGTGATTTCTACTGTATAGTCTTGGAAAAGGGGGCACAGCTGGGAAACCTGTGCCAGCCTTCTCCAGAAGTGTCTGTGTGGTTGTATAAACTCTTATCTCAAAGTGTGTGTGTGTCAGCTACTTGGGCAGGGACATGAAGCACTGGTTGGACAGAGAGGTTGCTGGAGTTTTTAGCTTGCCCAGCTGGCTGAGATCTGGACCCTATAGCTGTGCCAGTGGGGAGTCTTATTGGGGACCTGGAGAGCAAGGGAGCGACCAGCCCCAGATTGACTGTGATTTCTGTGCGCTTAAGGGAAATTGCACTTTACTGTATGTATTTGTTATCCTTTCCTCATATATGAGATGCCCTCTCTGGTGTTAGCGGTGAGGATTGAGGCTCCTTGATTGCTGGGCCAGGGCACGGGTGTCACAGAAGGATCGAATAGAGAAGACTATAAAGCAATTAAGACAAGAAGTGGCACTGTTAGATGAGTACAAAAGTGGGAACAGAGCAACAAAATATTTAAAAAGATAGATGTGATAAAAGCAACTCACACTATGAGAACTGACCAGGATCTGTCATACACTATTGCAAATAATGAACTAAAAATACCAGCACAAGCAAAAAAATTAGAATATGTGCAGATAAACATAAAGGAAAAGTACAAAATAAGCAATTTATTGATGACCCCCAAAAAGTTTTTATAGAGAATTGGAAAACAAGGCAAAAGGAATAGAAACACCATTAAAAAAGAAGAAATAGACAATTTTTTTGAGAAATATCTGTGAAAACCATGTAGAACATAAAGATGCTGAATGGATAGAAGAAATAAAAGAAACAGTAAGAAATTCAAATTTACAGGCTGTGAAATATATTAAAGTCATGGCCAGAGAGATTCATACAAAATTAAGAAAAGCACCTAACTGGAAAACCCCAGGCCCAGATATAGTACCTAACTTCTGGATAAAAGTATTAACATCTTTATGAGAAAGAACTACTTATATGTGTTCCCTGAACAGACACCAACCTGGTTAACAATAGGAAAAATGATCTGCTATAATCAAAATGAACATTCTTCCTCGTATACTTTATGTTTTCAATGCATCTAACATAATAATTCACAACAAATTCTTTAAAGCTCTCCACACATCTTTCTCCAAGTTCCTATGGCCCCCCAAATCAATTAGAATTATCTATAATAGACCAACTCTCCCAAAATACAAGGGTGGTTTAAGTTTACCTGACTTCAAACTTTATTTCAATATTATCAATGGCCTCTTTTCTTGAACTCCTGGTTAGGATACACCACCTCGCTCCCCCCTACTGGGCTGCCTACGTGATAGTGCTGCTGCTTCACTTACCCCCTTGTACTCCACTATTGAAGGTCCTGCTCTACCTCCCGAACATACGGACTACCTCCTGCAAAAGCTCAGTCGACTTACCTGGACTTTCTCTACCCAAAAGTCTGGGCTTACCTGAAACAGAACCTCTGTGTGGAACCCCTAAACTGTTTTTCAGTAAATTACTCCACTCTTGAAGGTCCTGCTCTACCTCCCGAACATACGGACTACCTCCTGCAAAAGCTCAGTCGACTTACCTGGACTTTCTCTACCCAATAGTGTGGGCTTACCTGAAACAGAACTTCTGTGTGGAACCCCTAAACTGTTTTTCAGTAAATTACTCCACTCTTGAAGGTCCTGCTCTACCTCCCAAACATATGGACTACCTCCTGCAAAAGCTCAGTTGACTTACCTGGACTTTCTCTACCCAATAGTCAGGGCTTACCTGAAACAGAACCTCTGTGTGGAACCCCTAAACTGTTTTTCAGTAAATTACTCCACTCTTGAAGGTCCTGCTCTACCTCCCGAACATACGGACTA
This sequence comes from Protopterus annectens, assembly GCF_019279795.1. NCBI lineage: Eukaryota > Metazoa > Chordata > Ceratodontiformes > Protopteridae > Protopterus > Protopterus annectens. The sequence continues at coordinate 163,521,319 of NC_056748.1, forward strand.
CCTCCTGCAAAAGCTCAGTCGACTTACCTGGACTTTCTCTACCCAATAGTCTGGGCTTACCTGAAACAGAACCTCTGTGTGGAACCCCTAAACTGTTTTTCAGTAAATTACTCCACTCTTGAAGGTCCTGCTCTACCTCCCGAACATATGGACTACCTCCTGCAAAAGCTCAGTCGACTTACCTGGACTTTCTCTACCCAATAGTTTGGGCTTACCCGAAACAGAACCTCTGTGTGGAACCCCTAAACTGCTTTTCAGTAAATGTATGTAGCCTTATACCTAACTCAAATATCTAGACTTCAATATTTTGTAAACTGGTCCCTCAGTGTGTGCGACTCAGCAGCCTACCACAGACCACAACAGCTCCCCTCTCACTGGTACTTAGTGACCTCCATCCTCCTATCCTTTTCTGTACCCCTTTGAAGACTTACCCTTTATCTCCTTTTACTGTCAATTTTCCTTCACCCTAGTGTCTTGTCCTTTTGCTCTATCTTACTCCCCATCCGCTCTGCCTGTCATTTTTCCTTTCTCCACTAGGTGTCAGCACCATTTTGCCTTTTGCCTACTCCTACTCCTTTAATTTTATTTACAACTTTTCCTCTAAATACTTCAAAAGCCAAACCTCCCCTAACTCTGGTCCACCTTCCCTACCTTATATTTTTCGAGTGCTGCTCAAACTCTACTTATTTTCCACCCAGTCTTACTGTACTTTTACCTACTTACCTCTGCTCCAACCTGCAGTGGCTGATACTTTTTCAGCTGGACTCTTCTGCCCTGTTGCTCTACACCTCCTTGATCCTTCCCTTCCTATCTCTCACCCTAGCAAACTTCCAGCACGCCCCTTCTACCTCATTTATCCCCTCCCCCTCTGCTTCCCATCTCCCCAGAGTTTACTTTTAGACATTGCTACCTTTTTGGCACCTCTTTTCTTGAACTCCTGGTTAGGATACACCACCTCGCTTCCCCCTACTGGGCTGCCTATGCGGTAGTGCTGCTGCTTCACTCACCCCTTGGTATGTTTTATTTTGTGTGGAAAGAAACTGTTACTTTTCTGCTCTGTTGTTTGTAAAGTTTTGGGTTTTATCTGCCAGTCTGCCTAATGCCTGTTAAATGTTTATTTCAACAAATGCTCTGATATTTAGACACATTCCGAACATTGCTAATTAAATGTGTTTATTTTGTACAGATACTCTGATACTTTAGAAAAGGATTTTTATTAGTTTTCCAACTACTTGTTGCCTAATGCCTGTCCGAATGCGTTTTAATCTACACACATGCTCTGGTTTTTGAATACGGTCCGTAAATTGCTTTAACTAAATGTGTTTATTTGTGCAAACACTCTGATGCTCCAGATAAGTATTTAACTGCTCGTTTATTAATTACTTATTTAAATGCATTTTCTTTGAACTGCTTTCTGTGTTAGTATCAAGCTCTACTGGGATAAATGGGTGCTGTTTCTTTACCTCCCCTGGCTTTCTACTACGTCGTTGCTGTTTGGGAACATTGACTTATGCGCTTAGTAGTGACCGTTCTTCTTTAAATTAGTGCCTAAGACATCTATTTATCAGCGACCACTCTTCTGGTTTGCTGTTAGTGCCTAAGGGGTCTGCGAGCTCAGCTAGTGCTGCAGAAACACCTACACTTTAATTTCAATTCTATTTTTTGCCTCAGACAATGCTGTTACTACCTAAGGGGTCTGTGAGCTGAGCGACAACTACTCTGTAGCTGTTTGGGATTCATTTGCTTACCCTCTATGCTTAGTAGTAATAGTTTTTCCTTTTTTCCTTCAACGTTAGTGCCTAACACATTCATTTTATCAACCGACCATACTTCCTGTTTGCAGTTAATTGCCTAAGGGATCTGAGCTCTGTGATTGCTGCAGGAGCCCCTACACTTAAATCTCCATTGTAATGTCTGCCACAGACACGGCTATTAGTGCCTATGGGATCTGCGAGCAAAGCAGGAGCTGCTAAATTGTAAATTTTACTTCTTAGTTAGGGCCTAAGGGGTCTGCGAGCTCTGCAAATGCTGCAGGAGGTCCTACACTTTAATTTCTTTTGTTACTCTTCCACAAACTCGGCAGTTAGTGCCTAAGGGGTCTCCAAGCTGAGCGAGCGAAGCAGAAGCTTCTGAATTTGTATATTTTACTTCTTTTTTGCCACAGACTCAAACACTTAGGCTGTTAGTACTTAAGGGGTCTGCGAGCTCTGCGACTGCTGCAGGAGCTTCCACATTTTAATTTTTAATTTTATTTTTCACCACTGACTCCAATTCCCGCCCATATGGTACTTAGTAAATAATTATACAATACCTTTTCTCCTCACTTAGCCACTAACTTCAATTACCTAGTCTCTTACTAAACAGCTGAATATTACTTAGTTCTCATGGTTTTAACCAACAGCTAGTCCATATGTTACTTAGTTAATTTACACAATACCTATTCTCCTCATTACTTATTTAATTTACACAATACCTATTCTCCTCATTACTTAGTTAATTTACACAATACCTATTCTCTTCATTACTTAGTTAATTTAAACAATACCTATTCAACTCATTACTTAGTTAATTAATCACAATACCTATTCTCCTCATTACTTAGTTAATTAATCACAATACCTATTCTCCTCATTACTTAGTTAATTAATCACAATACATATTCTCCTCATTTCTTAGTTAATTTACACAATACCTATTCTCCTCATTACTTAGTTAATTTACACAATACTTATTCTCCTCATTACTTAGCTAATTAATCACAATACCTGTTCTCCTCATTACTTAATTAATCACAATACCTATTCTCCTCATTACTTAGTTAATTTACACAATACCTATTCTCGTCATTACATAGTTAATTAATCACAATACCTATTCTCCTCATTACTTAGTTAATTAATGACAATACCTATTCTCCTCATTAATTAGTTAATTAATCACATTACCTATTCCCCTCATTACTTAACTAATCACAATACCTTTTCTCCTCATTACTTAGTTAATTAATCACATTACCTATTCTCCTCATTACTTAGTTAATTAATCACAATACCTATTCTCCTCATTACTTAGTTAATTTACACAATACCTATTCTCCTCATTACTTAGTTAATTTACACAATACATATTCTCCTCATTACTTAGTTAATTTACACAATGCCTATTCTCCTCATTACTTAATTAATCACAATACCTATTCTCCTCATTACTTAATTAATTAATCAAAATACCTATTCTCCTCATTACTTAGTTAATTAATCACAATACCTATCCTCCTCATTTCTTAGTTAATTAATCACAATGCCTATTCTCCTCATTACTTAGTTAATTTACACAATACCTATTCTCCTCATTACTTAATTAATTAATCACAATACCTATTCTCCTCATTACTTAGTTAACTAATCACAATACCTATTCTCATTATTACATAGTTAATTTACACAATACCTATTCTCCTCATTACTTAGTTAATTTACACAATACCTATTCTCCTCATTACTTTGTTAATTAATCACAATACCTATTCTCCTCATTTCTTAGTTAATTAATCACAATACCTATTCTCCTCATTACTTAGTTAATTAATCACAATACCTATTCTCCTCATTACTTAGTTAATTAATCACAATATCTATTCTCCTCATAACTTAGTTAATTTACACAATACCTATTCTCATTACTTAGTTAATCACAATACCTATTTTCCTCATTACTTAGTTAATTAATCACAATATCTATTCTCCTCATAACTTAGTTAATTTACACAATACCTATTCTCATTACTTAGTTAATCACAATACATATTTTCCTCATTACTTAGTTAATTAATCACAATACATATTCTCCTCATTATTTAGTTAATTAATCACAATACCTATTCTCCTCATTACTTAGTTAATTAATCACAATATCTATTCTCCTCATAACTTAGTTAATTTACACAATACCTATTCTCATTACTTAGTTAATCACAATACCTATTTTCCTCATTACTTAGTTAATTAATCACAATACATATTCTCCTCATTATTTAGTTAATTAATCACAGTACCTATTATCCTCATTACTTACTTAATTTACACAATACATATTATCCTCATTACTTAGTTAATTTACACAATACCTATTCTCCTCATTACTTAGTTAATTTACACAATACATATTCTCCACATTACTTAGTTAATTAATCACAGTACTTATTCTCCTCATTACTTAATCACAATACCTATTCTCCTCATTACTTAGTTAATTAATGACAATATATATTCTCCTCATTACTTAGTTAATCACAATACCTATTCTCCTCATTACTTAGTTAATTTACACAATACCTATTCTCCTCATTACTTAGTTAATTAATCACAATACCTGTTCTCCTCATTACATAATTAATTAATCACAATACCTATTCTCCTCATTACTTAGTTAATTAATCACAATACCTATTCTCCTCGTTACTTAGTTAATTAATCACAATACCTATTCTCCTCATTACTTAGTTAATTAATCACAATACCTATTCTCCTCATTACTTAGTTAATCACAATACCTATTCTCCTCATTACTTAGTTAATTAATCACAATACCTATTCTCCTCATTACTTAGTTAATTTACACAATACCTATTCTCCTCATTACTTAGTTAATTAATCACAATACCTATTCTCCTCATTACTTAATTAATCACAATACCTATTCTCATTACTTAGTTAATTAATCACAATGCCTATTCTCCTCATTACTTAGTTAATTTACACAATACCTATTCTCCTCATTACTTAATTAATCACAATACCTATTATCCTCATTACTTAGTTAATTAATCAGAATAACTATTCTCTTCATTACTTTGTTAATTTACACAATACCTATTCTCCTCATTACTTAGTTAATTAATCACAATACCTATTATCCTCATTACTTAGTTAATTAATCAGAATACCTATTCTCCTCATTAAATAATTTACACAATACCTATTCTCCTCATTACTTAGTTAATTAATCACAATACCTATTCTCCTCATTACTTAGTTAATTTACACAATACCTATTCTCCTCATTACTTAGTTAATCATAATACCTATTCTCCTCATTACTTAGTTAATTAATCACAATACCTATTCTCCTCGTTACTTAGTTAATTAATCACAATACCTATTCTCCTCATTACTTAGTTAATTAATCACAATACCTATTCCCCTCGTTACTTAGTTAATTAATCACAATACCTATTCTCCTCATTACTTAATTAATTAATCACAATACCTATTCTCATTACTTAGTTAATTAATCACAATACCTATTCTCCTCATTACTTAGTTAATTAATCACAATACCTATTCTCCTCATTACTTAGTTAATTAATCACAATAACTATTCTCCTCATTACTTAGTTAATTTACACAATACCTATTCTCCTCATTACTTAGTTAATTAATCACAATACCTATTATCCTCATTACTTAATTAATCACAACACCTATTCTCATTACTTAGTTAATTAATCACAATACCTATTCTCCTCATTACTTAGTTAATTTGCACAATACCTATTCTCATTACTTAGTTAATTAATCACAATACCTATTATCCTCATTACTTAGTTAATTAATCAGAATACCTATTCTCCTCATTACTTAGTTAATTTACACAATACCTATTCTCCTCATTACTTAGTTAATTAATCACAATACCTATTTTCCTCATTACTTAGTTAATTAATCACAATACCTATTCTCCTCATTACTTAGTTAATTTACACAATACCTAGTCTCCTCATTACTTAATCACAATACCTATTCTGCTCATTACTTAGTTAATTAATCACAATACCTATTCTCCTCATTACTTAGTTAATTTACACAATACCTATTCTCCTCATTACTTAGTTAATTTGCACAATACCTATTCTCCTCATTACTTAGTTTATTTACACAATACCTATTCTCCTCATTACTTAGTTAATTTACACAATACCTATTCTCCTCATTACTTAATCACTATACCTATTCTCCTCATTACTTAGTTAATTTGCACAATACCTATTCTCCTCATTACTTAGTAAATTAATCACAATACCAATTCTCCTCATTACTTAGTTAATTTACACAATACCTATTCTCCTCATTACTTAATTAATTAATCACAATACCTATTCTCCTCATTACTTAGTTAAATAATCACAATACGTATTCTCCTCATTACTTAGTTAATTTACACAATACCTATTCTCCTCATTACTTAGTTAATTTGCACAATACCTATTCTCCTCATTACTTAGTTAATTAATCACAATACCTATTCTCCTCATTACTTAGTTAATTTACACAATACCTATTCTCCTCATTACTTAGTTAATTTACACAATACCTATTCTCCTCATTACTTAGTTAATTTACACAATGCCTATTCTCCTCATTACTTAGTTAATTAATCACAATACCTATTCTCCTCATTACTTAATTAATTAATCAAAATACCTATTCTCCTCATTACTTAGTTAACTAATCACAATACCTATCCTCCTCATTTCTTAGTTAATTAATCACAATGCCTATTCTCTTCATTACTTAGTTAATTTACACAATACCTATTCTCCTCATTACTTAATTAATTAATCACAATACCTATTCTCCTCATTACTTAGTTAACTAATCACAATACCTATTCTCATCATTACGTAGTTAATTTACACAATACCTATTCTCCTCATTACTTAGTTAATTTACACAATACCTATTCTCCTCATTACTTTGTTAATTAATCACAATACCTATTCTCCTCATTTCTTAGTTAATCACAATACCTATTCTCCTCATTACTTAGTTAATTAATCACAATACCTATTCTCCTCATTACTTAGTTAATTAATCACAATATCTATTCTCCTCATAACTTAGTTAATTTACACAATACCTATTCTCATTACTTAGTTAATCACAATACCTATTTTCCTCATTACTTAGTTAATTAATCACAATATCTATTCTCCTCATAACTTAGTTAATTTACACAATACCTATTCTCATTACTTAGTTAATCACAATACCTATTTTCCTCATTACTTAGTTAATTAATCACAATACATATTCTCCTCATTATTTAGTTAATTAATCACAATACCTATTCTCCTCATTACTTAGTTAATTAATCACAATATCTATTCTCCTCATTACTTAGTTAATTTACACAATACCTATTCTCATTACTTAATCACAATACCTATTTTCCTCATTACTTAGTTAATTAATCACAATACATATTCTCCTCATTATTTAGTTAATTAATCACAGTACCTATTCTCCTCATTACTTAGTTAATTTACACAATACATATTCTCCTCATTACTTAGTTAATTTACACAATACCTATTCTCCTCATTACTTAGTTAATTTACACAATACATATTCTCCACATTACTTAGTTAATTAATCACAATACTTATTCTCCTCATTACTTAATTAATCACAATACCTATTCTCCTCATTACTTAGTTAATTAATGACAATATATATTCTCCTCATTACTTAGTTAATCACAATACCTATTCTCCTCATTACTTAGTTAATTTACACAATACCTATTCTCCTCATTACTTAGTTAATTAATCACAATACCTGTTCTCCTCATTACTTAATTAATTAATCACAATACCTATTCTCCTCATTACTTAGTTAATTAATCACAATACCTATTCTCCTCGTTACTTAGTTAATTAATCACAATACCTATTCTCCTCATTACTTAGTTAATTAATCACAATACCTATTCTCCTCATTACTTAGTTAATCACAATACCTATTCTCCTCATTACTTAGTTAATTAATCACAATACCTATTCTCCTCATTACTTAGTTAATTTACACTATACCTATTCTCCTCATTACTTAGTTAATTAATCACAATACCTATTCTCCTCATTACTTAATTAATTAATCACAATACCTATTCTCATTACTTAGTTAATTAATCACAATACCTATTCTCCTCATTACTTAGTTAATTTACACAATACCTATTCTCCTCATTACTTAATTAATCACAATACCTATTATCCTCATTACTTAGTTAATTAATCAGAATACCTATTCTCCTCATTACTTAGTTAATTTACACAATACCTATTCTCCTCATTACTTAGTTAATTAATCACAATACCTATTCTCCTCATTACTTAGTTAATTTACACAATACCTATTCTCCTCATAACTTAGTTAATCATAATACCTATTCTCCTCATTACTTAGTTAATTAATCACAATACCTATTCTCCTCGTTACTTAGTTAATTAATCATAATACCTATTCTCCTCATTACTTAGTTAATTAATCACAATACCTATTCCCCTCGTTACTTAGTTAATTAATCACAATACCTATTCTCCTCATTACTTAATTAATTAATCACAATACCTATTCTCATTACTTAATTAATCACAATACCTATTCTCCTCATTACTTAATTAATCACAATACCTATTCTCCTCATTACTTAGTTAATTAATCACAATAACTATTCTCCTCATTACTTAGTTAATTTACACAATACCTATTCTCCTCATTACTTAGTTAATTAATCACAATACCTATTATCCTCATTACTTAATTAATTAATCACAACACCTATTCTCATTACTTAGTTAATTAATCACAATACCTATTCTCCTCATTACTTAGTTAATTTGCACAATACCTATTCTCATTACTTAGTTAATTAATCACAATACCTATTATCCTCATTACTTAGTTAATTAATCAGAATAACTATTCTCCTCATTACTTAGTTAATTTACACAATACCTATTCTCTTCATTACTTAGTTAATTAATCACAATACCTATTTTCCTCATTACTTAGTTAATTAATCACAATACCTATTCTCCTCATTACTTAGTTAATTTACACAATACCTAGTCTCCTCTTTACTTAATCACAATACCTATTCTCCTCATTACTTAGTTAATTAATCACAATACCTATTATCCTCATTACTTAGTTAATTTACACAATACCTATTCTCCTCATTACTTAGTTAATTTGCACAATACCTATTCTCCTCATTACTTAGTTTATTTACACAATACCTATTCTCCTCATTACTTAGTTAATATACACAATACCTATTCTCCTCATTACTTAATCACAATACCTATTCTCCTCATTACTTAGTTAATTTGCACAATACCTATTCTCCTCATTACTTAGTTAATTAATCACAATACCAATTCTCCTCATTACTTAGTTAACTTACACAATACCTATTCTCCTCTTTACTTAGTTAATCACAATACCTATTCTCCTCATTACTTAGTTAATTAATCACAATACCTATTCTCCTCATTACTTAGTTAATTTACACTATACCTATTCTCCTCATTACTTAGTTAATTAATCACAATACCTATTCTCCTCATTACTTAATTAATTAATCACAATACCTATTCTCATTACTTAATTAATCACAATGCCTATTCTCCTCATTACTTAGTTAATTTACACAATACCTATTCTCCTCATTACTTAATTAATCACAATACCTATTATCCTCATTACTTAGTTAATTAATCAGAATACCTATTCTCCTCATTACTTAATTAATTTACACAATACCTATTCTCCTCATTACTTAGTTAATTAATCACAATACCTATTCTCCTCATTACTTAGTTAATTTACACAATGCCTATTCTCCTCATTACTTAGTTAATCATAATACCTATTCTCCTCATTACTTAGTTAATTTGCACAATACCTATTCTCCTCATTACTTAGTTAATTAATCGCAATACCAATTCTCCTCATTACTTAGTTAATTTACACAATACCTATTCTCCGCATTACTTAATTAATTAATCACAATACCTATTCTCCTCATTACTTAGTTAGTTAATCACAATACATATTCTCCTCATTACTTAGTTAATTTACACAATACCTATTCTCCTCATTACTTAGTTAATTTGCACAATACCTATTCTCCTCATTACTTAGTTAATTAATCACAATACCTATTCTCCTCATTACTTAATTAATTAATCACAATACCTATTCTCCTCATTACTTGATTAATCACAATACCTATTCTCCTCATTACTTAGTTAATTTGCACAATACCTATTCTCCTCATTACTTAGTTAATTAATCACAATACCTATTCTCCTCATTACTTAGTTAATTTACACAATACCTATTCTCCTCATTACTTAATTAATTAATCACAATACATATTCTCCTCATTACTTAATTAATTAATCACAATACCTATTCTCCTCATTACTTAGTTAACTAATCACAATACCTATTCTCATCATTATGTAGTTAATTTACACAATACCTATTCTCCTCATTACTTAGTTAATTTACACAATACCTATTCTCCTCATTACTTTGTTAATTAATCACAATACCTATTCTCCTCATTTCTTAGTTAATTAATCACAATACCTATTCTCCTCATTACTTAGTTAATTAATCACAATATCTATTCTCCTCATTACTTAGTTAATTTATGCAATACCTATTCTCATTACTTAATCACAATACCTATTCTCCTCATTACTTAGCTAATTAATCACAATACATATTCTCCTCATTATTTAGTTAATCACAATTCCTAATCTCCTCATTACTTAGTTAATTAATCACAATATCTATTCTCCTCATTATTTAGTTAATTTACACAATACCTATTCTCATTACTTAGTTAATCACAATACCTATTTTCCTCATTACTTAGTTAATTAATCACAATACATATTCTCCTCATTATTTAGTTAATTAATCACAATACCTATTCTCCTCATTACTTAGTTAATTTACACAATACCTATTCTCCTCATTACTTAGTTAATTAATCACAATACCTATTCTCCTCATTTCTTAGTTAATTAATCACAATACCTATTCTCTTCATTACTTAATTAATCACAATACCTATTCTCCTCATTACTTAGTTAATTAATCACAATACCTGTTCTCCTCATTTCTTAGTTAATTAATCACAATACCTTTTCTCCTCATTTCTTAGTTAATCACAATACCTATTCTCCTCATTACTTAGTTAATTTACACAATACCTATTCTCCTCATTACTTAGTTAATTAATCACAATACCTATTCTCCTCATTTCTTAGTTAATTAATCACAATACCTATTCTCCTCATTACTTAATCACAATATCTATTCTCCTCATTACTTAGTTAATTTACACAATACCTATTCTCATTACTTAGTTAATCACAATACCTATTCTCCTCATTACTTTGTTAATTAATCACAATACATATTCTCCTCATTATTTACTTAATTAATCACAATACCTATTCTCCTCATTACTTAGTTAATTAATCACAATATATATTTTCCTCATTACTTAGTTAATTTACACAATACCTATTCTTATTACTTAGTTAATCACAATACCTATTCTCCTCATTACTTAGTTAATTAATCACAATACATATTCTCCTCATTATTTAGTTAATTAATCACAATACCTATTCTCCTCATTACTTAGTTAATTTACACAATACCTATTCTCCTCATTACTTAGTTAATTTACACAATACCTATTCTCCTCATTACTTAGTTAATCACAATACCTATTCTCCTCATTACTTAGTTGATTTACACAATACTTATTCTCATTACTTAATTAATCACAATACCCATTCTCCTCATTACTTAGTTAATTAATCACAATACCTATTCTCCTCATTACTTAGTTAATTTACACAATACCTATTCTCCTCATTACTTAGTTAATTTACACAATACCTATTCTCCACATTACTTAGTTAATCACAATACCTATTCTCCGCATTACTTAGTTGATTTACACAATACCTATTCTCCTCATTACATAATTAATCACAATACCTATTCTCCTCATTACTTAGTTAATTAATCACAATACCTATTCTCCTCATTACTTAGTTAATTTACACAATACCTATTCTCCTCATTACTTAGTTAATTTACACAATACCTATTCTCCTCATTACTTAGTTAATTTACACAATACCTATTCTCCTCATTACTTAGTTAATTAATCACAATACCTATTCTCCTCATTACTTAGTTAATTAATCACAATACCTATTCTCCTCATTACTTAGTTAATTAATCACAATACATATTCTCCTCATTACTTAGTTAATTAATCACAATACCTATTCTCCTCATTACTTAGTTAATTTACACAATACCTATTCTCCTCATTACTTAGTTAATTTACACAATACCTATTCTCCTCATTACTTAGTTAATCACAATACCTATTCTCCTCATTACTTAGTTGATTTACACAATACTTATTCTCATTACTTAATTAATCACAATACCCATTCTCCTCATTACTTAGTTAATTAATCACAATACCTATTCTCCTCATTACTTAGTTAATTTACACAATACCTATTCTCATTACTTAATCACAATACCTATTCTCCTCATTACTTAGTTAATTAATCACAATACATATTCTCCTCATTATTTAGTTAATTAATCACAGTACCTATTCTCCTCATTACTTAGTTAATTTACACAATACATATTCTCCTCATTACTTAGTTAATTTACACAATACCTATTCTCCTCATTACTTAGTTAATTTACACAATACATATTCTCCACATTACTTAGTTAATTAATCACAATACTTATTCTCCTCATTACTTAATTAATCACAATACCTATTCTCCTCATTACTTAGTTAATTAATGACAATATATATTCTCCTCATTACTTAGTTAATCACAATACCTATTCTCCTCATTACTTAGTTAATTTACACAATACCTATTCTCCTCATTACTTAGTTAATTAATCACAATACCTATTCTCCTCATTACTTAATTAATTAATCACAATACCTATTCTCCTCATTACTTAGTTAATTAATCACAATACCTATTCTCCTCATTACTTAGTTAATTAATCACAATACCTATTCTCCTCATTACTTAGTTAATTAATCACAATACCTATTCTCCTCATTACTTAGTTAATCACAATACCTATTCTCCTCATTACTTAGTTAATTAATCACAATACCTATTCTCCTCATTACTTAGTTAATTTACAATACCTATTCTCCTCATTACTTAGTTAATTAATCACAATACCTATTCTCCTCATTACTTAATTAATTAATCACAATACCTATTCTCCTCATTACTTAGTTAATTAATCACAATACCTATTCTCCTCATTACTTAGTTAATTTACACAATACCTATTCTCCTCATTACTTAATTAATCACAATACCTATTCTCCTCATTACTTAGTTAATTAATCACAATACCTATTCTCCTCATTACTTAGTTAATTTACACAATACCTATTCTCCTCATTACTTAGTTAATTAATCACAATACCTATTCTCCTCATTACTTAGTTAATTTACACAATACCTATTCTCCTCATTACTTAGTTAATCACAATACCTATTCTCCTCATTACTTAATTAATTAATCACAATACCTATTCTCCTCATTACTTAGTTAATTAATCACAATACCTATTCTCCTCATTACTTAGTTAATTAATCACAATACCTATTCTCCTCATTACTTAGTTAATTAATCACAATACCTATTCTCCTCATTACTTAATTAATTAATCACAATACCTATTCTCATTACTTAATTAATCACAATACCTATTCTCCTCATTACTTAATTAATCACAATACCTATTCTCCTCATTACTTAGTTAATTAATCACAATACCTATTCTCCTCATTACTTAGTTAATTTACACAATACCTATTCTCCTCATTACTTAGTTAATTAATCACAATACCTATTCTCCTCATTACTTAATTAATTAATCACAATACCTATTCTCCTCATTACTTAGTTAATTAATCACAATACCTATTCTCCTCATTACTTAGTTAATTTGCACAATACCTATTCTCATTACTTAGTTAATTAATCACAATACCTATTCTCCTCATTACTTAGTTAATTAATCACAATAACTATTCTCCTCATTACTTAGTTAATTTACACAATACCTATTCTCCTCATTACTTAGTTAATTAATCACAATACCTATTCTCCTCATTACTTAGTTAATTAATCACAATACCTATTCTCCTCATTACTTAGTTAATTTACACAATACCTATTCTCCTCATTACTTAATCACAATACCTATTCTCCTCATTACTTAGTTAATTAATCACAATACCTATTCTCCTCATTACTTAGTTAATTTACACAATACCTATTCTCCTCATTACTTAGTTAATTTGCACAATACCTATTCTCCTCATTACTTAGTTAATTTACACAATACCTATTCTCCTCATTACTTAGTTAATTTACACAATACCTATTCTCCTCATTACTTAGTTAATCACAATACCTATTCTCCTCATTACTTAGTTAATTAATCACAATACCTATTCTCCTCATTACTTAGTTAATTAATCACAATACCTATTCTCCTCATTACTTAGTTAATTACACAATACCTATTCTCCTCATTACTTAGTTAATCACAATACCTATTCTCCTCATTACTTAGTTAATTAATCACAATACCTATTCTCCTCATTACTTAGTTAATTTACACAATACCTATTCTCCTCATTACTTAGTTAATTAATCACAATACCTATTCTCCTCATTACTTAGTTAATTAATCACAATACCTATTCTCCACAATACCTATTCTCCTCATTACTTAATTAATCACAATACCTATTCTCCTCATTACTTAGTTAATTAATCACAATACCTATTCTCCTCATTGCTTAATTAATTTACACAATACCTATTCTCCTCATTACTTAATTAATTAATCACAATACCTATTCTCCTCATTACTTAGTTAATTTACACAATACCTATTCTCCTCATTACTTAATTAATCACAATACCTATTCTCCTCATTACTTAGTTAATTTGCACAATACCTATTCTCCTCATTACTTAGTTAATTAATCACAATACCTATTCTCCTCATTACTTAGTTAATTTACACAATACCTATTCTCCTCATTACTTAATTAATTAATCACAATACCTATTCTCCTCATTACTTAGTTAATTAATCACAATACCTATTCTCCTCATTACTTAGTTAATTTACACAATACCTATTCTCCTCATTACTTAGTTAATTTGCACAATACCTATTCTCCTCATTACTTAGTTAATTAATCACAATACCTATTCTCCTCATTACTTAATTAATTAATCACAATACCTATTCTCCTCATTACTTAATTAATCACAATACCTATTCTCCTCATTACTTAGTTAATTAATCACAATACCTATTCTCCTCATTACTTAGTTAATTAATCACAATACCTATTCTCCTCATTACTTAGTTAATTTACACAATACCTATTCTCCTCATTACTTAGTTAATTAATCACAATACCTATTCTCCTCATTACTTAATTAATTAATCACAATACCTATTCTCCTCATTACTTAGTTAATTAATCACAATACCTATTCTCCTCATTACTTAGTTAATTTACACAATACCTATTCTCCTCATTACTTAGTTAATTTACACAATACCTATTCTCCTCATTACTTAGTTAATTAATCACAATACCTATTCTCCTCATTACTTAGTTAATTAATCACAATACCTATTCTCCTCATTACTTAGTTAATTAATCACAATATCTATTCTCCTCATTACTTAGTTAATTTACGCAATACCTATTCTCATTACTTAATCACAATACCTATTCTCCTCATTACTTAGTTAATTAATCACAATACATATTCTCCTCATTATTTAGTTAATCACAATACCTATTCTCCTCATTACTTAGTTAATTAATCACAATATCTATTCTCCTCATTACTTAGTTAATTTACACAATACCTATTCTCATTACTTAGTTAATCACAATACCTATTCTCCTCATTACTTAGTTAATTAATCACAATACCTATTCTCCTCATTACTTAGTTAATTAATCACAATACCTATTCTCCTCATTACTTAGTTAATTTACACAATACCTATTCTCCTCATTACTTAGTTAATTAATCACAATACCTATTCTCCTCATTACTTAGTTAATCACAATACCTATTCTCCTCATTACTTAATTAATCACAATACCTATTCTCATTACTTAATTAATCACAATACCTATTCTCCTCATTACTTAGTTAATTAATCACAATACCTATTCTCCTCATTACTTAGTTAATTTACACAATACCTATTCTCCTCATTACTTAGTTAATTTACACAATACCTATTCTCCTCATTACTTAGTTAATTAATCACAATACCTATTCTCCTCATTTCTTAGTTAATTAATCACAATGCCTATTCTCCTCATTAATTAATCACAATATCTATTCTCCTCATTACTTAGTTAATTTACACAATACCTATTCTCATTACTTAGTTAATCACAATACCTATTCTCCTCAGTACTTAATTAATTAATCACAATACCTATTCTCCTCATTACTTAGTTAATTAATCACAATACCTATTCTCCTCATTACTTAATTAATTAATCACAATACCTATTCTCATTACTTAGTTAATCACAATACCTATTCTCCTCATTACTTAGTTAATTTACACAATACCTATTCTCCTCATTACTTAGTTAATTAATCACAATACCTATTCTCCTCATTACTTAGTTAATTAATCACAATACCTATTCTCCTCATTACTTAGTTAATCACAATACCTATTCTCCTCATTACTTAGTTAATTTACACAATACCTATTCTCCTCATTACTTAATTAATCACAATACCTATTCTCCTCATTACTTAGTTAATTAATCACAATACCTATTCTCCTCATTACTTAGTTAATTTACACAATACCTATTCTCCTCATTACTTAGTTAATTTACACAATACCTATTCTCCTCATTACTTAGTTAATCACAATACCTATTCTCCTCATTACTTAGTTAATTTACACAATACCTATTCTCCTCATTACATAATTAATCACAATACCTATTCTCCTCATTACTTAGTTAACTAATCACAATACCTATTCTCATCATTATGTAGTTAATTTACACAATACCTGTTCTCCTCATTACTTAGTTAATTTACACAATACCTATTCTCCTCATTACTTTGTTAATTAATCACAATACCTATTCTCCTCATTTCTTAGTTAATTAATCACAATACCTATTCTCCTCATTACTTAGTTAATTAATCACAATATCTATTCTCCTCATTACTTAGTTAATTTACGCAATACCTATTCTCATTACTTAATCACAATACCTATTCTCCTCATTACTTAGTTAATTAATCACAATACATATTCTCCTCATTATTTAGTTAATCACAATTCCTATTCTCCTCATTACTTAGTTAATTAATCACAATATCTATTCTCCTCATTACTTAGTTAATTTACACAATACCTATTCTCATTACTTAGTTAATCACAATACCTATTTTCCTCATTACTTAGTTAATTAATCACAATACATATTCTCCTCATTATTTAGTTAATTAATCACAATACCTATTCTCCTCATTACTTAGTTAATTTACACAATACCTATTCTCTTCATTACTTAGTTAATTAATCACAATACCTATTCTCCTCATTTCTTAGTTAATTAATCACAATACCTATTCTCCTCATTACTTAATTAATTAATCACAATACCTATTCTCCTCATTACTTAGTTAATTAATCACAATACCTATTCTCCTCATTTCTTAGTTAATTAATCACAATACCTTTTCTCCTCATTTCTTAGTTAATTAATCACAATACCTATTCTCCTCATTACTTAGTTAATTTACACAATACCTATTCTCCTCATTACTTAGTTAATTAATCACAATACCTATTCTCCTCATTTCTTAGTTAATTAATCACAATACCTATTCTCCTCATTACTTAATTAATCACAATATCTATTCTCCTCATTACTTAGTTAATTTACACAATACCTATTCTCATTACTTAGTTAATCACAATACCTATTCTCCTCATTACTTAGTTAATTAATCACAATACATATTCTCCTCATTATTTACTTAATTAATCACAATACCTATTCTCCTCATTACTTAGTTAATTAATCACAATATATATTCTCCTCATTACTTAGTTAATTTACACAATACCTATTCTTATTACTTAGTTAATCACAATACCTATTCTCCTCATTACTTAGTTAATTAATCACAATACATATTCTCCTCATTATTTAGTTAATTAATCACAATACCTATTCTCCTCATTACTTAGTTAATTTACACAATACCTATTCTCCTCATTACTTAGTTAATTTACACAATACCTATTCTCCTCATTACTTAGTTAATTTACACAATACCTATTCTCCTCATTACTTAGTTAATCACAATACCTATTCTCCTCATTACTTAGTTAATTAATCACAATACCTATTCTCCTCATTACTTAGTTAATTTACACAATACCTATTCTCCTCATTACTTAGTTAATTTACACAATACCTATTCTCCTCATTACTTAGTTAATCACAATACCTATTCTCCTCATTACTTAGTTGATTTACACAATACCTATTCTCATTACTTAATCACAATACCTATTCTCCTCATTACTTAGTTAATTAATCACAATACATATTCTCCTCATTATTTAATTAATCACAATACCTATTCTCCTCATTACTTAGTTAATTAATCACAATACCTATTCTCCTCATTACTTAGTTAATTTACACAATACCTATTCTCCTCATTACTTAGTTAATTAATCACAATACCTATTCTCCTCATTACTTAGTTAATTAATCACAATACCCATTCTCCTCATTACTTAGTTAATTAATCACAATACCTATTCTCCTCATTACTTAGTTAATTTACACAATACCTATTCTCCTCATTACTTAGTTAATTAATCAGAATACCTATTCTCCTCATTACTTAGTTAATTTACACAATACCTATTCTCCTCATTACTTAATCACAATACCTATTCTCCTCATTACTTAGTTAATTAATTACAATACCTATTCTCCTCATTACTTAGTTAATCACAATACCCATTCTCCTCATTACTTAGATAATCACAATACATATTCTCCTCATTACTTAGTTAATTTACAAAATACCTATTCTCCTCATTACTTAGTTAATTAATCACAATACCTATTCTCCTCATTACTTAGTTAATTTACACAATACCTATTATCCTCATTACTTAATTAATCACAATACCTATTCTCCTCATTACTTAATTAATCACAATACCTATTCTCCTCATTACTTAGTTAATTTACACAATACCTATTCTCCTCATTACTTAGTTAATTAGGTTCATAGGTTCATAGGTTCATACTAGGCTATCTGCCCTAGGGCATTTATAAGCCTAGCCAGAGTGTGTTTGGCTTTCGCCACCCATTTTAAATTAATTTTGCTATGCCTTTTTTTGAGGTTAGTATACTGTGCCTCTGTCTAACAGTGACACAGAAGTGATAGCCGGGGTAAACCTACGATCTCCCATCCACTCATCAAGATTCCTCTTGAAGAGAGTCAATGTGGGACTCTGCCTAACTTGGACTGGGATTTTATTCCAGAGTGAAGGGAGCCTCTGGGTTATGAATCTGTCCCTCCAGCATGTCCTATTTATTTCAGCGCTGAGGTTCAAGTTTCTCAAGCGCGTAGCTCGATGGGATTTGGATTTTCTGAGGTGCAGCATGTCCATTAATTACGGGTTGGACATAGCTTTATACGTCAGGCACAGATCGCCTCTGAGCAGGCGGGATGCCACTGAGTAGAGCTGGAGTTTCTTTAACTGGGCAGCATATGGCATCTGTTTGACCCTTTGATCCTCTTGGTGAGGTACTTTTGGGGTTTTTCCAGTTGCTGCAGGTGTCTGGTAAGGTACATCCCAAAAGGGGCATTGTACTCAATTATGGGCCTGATGAGGGATGAGTAAAGAGGCACGATGACCTCCCCTGATCTAGATGTGAATCCCTTCATGATTAGGTGGGCTATATAAAATGTTTTTCTAACCACTTTGGCCACGTGGTTGTCAAATGAGATATTGTTATCAACTTGGGTCCCCATGTCCCTAATGACTTCTTCTGTACTTAATGGATTACCACCTATGTGGTAATTTGTGCACTTTGTTTTGCCAAAGGGGATGACTATACACTTTTTGGCGTTTAGCTTGAGGCCATAGCTTTGGCACCAGTTGTCTGTTTCTATGAGGCCCTTTTGGAGGATGCTTGTGTTGGCTGGAGAGTTGATTATGGTGCCCAGTTAGCAGTCATCTGCGAACTTGGTCAGCCACAGTCCTTAAGTGTTGGCCTGTACCGCCGAGAAATATATACCGAACAAGAGAGGTCCCAGGACTGAGCCTTGTGGGATGCCACTTGTAACTGGTTTGGAGTCTGATGTGGCTCCAGCAATTCTAACCATGTGGGTTCTGTCCTTGAGCCAGTTTGCAACCCATCTAGTGACATAGGGGTTTATATTTAAGCTGGTGAGCTTATCTATAATGCCCAAGTGGGGTATTGTATCGAAGGCTTTTGCGAGGTCCAGGTAGGCTGTGTGGACCACCTTCCCTTCGTCAATGGCCTTGGTGACTGTTTCAAAGAAATCGACCAGGTTTAAGAGGCAAGATCTGCCCTTAACAAAGCCAAACTGGGTAGGATCCAGTGTCTGTAGGTCCCCAATATCTTTATTTATGAGGTCCATGATGATCCTTTCCATAGCTTTGCAGACCAAGCTAGTCAGGCTTATGGGGCGATAGTTTCCAGGATCCGTTGAGGCACCACCTTTGTGGAGTGGGACCACTGTTGCTGTGCGCCACTCTTTGGGTACATATCCTGTAGTAAGGCTAAGATTGAACAGTAGTTTTATGTTTGGGTTTAGCTCTTCTTGGAGTTCATGTAGGGGCAGCCCAGGACACCATCTGGTCCCATTGATGCTGTGTTTTGCTTTGGAGAGGGCGGCTCTTACCTGAGCATCTGAGATGTCAGGGGGGGGCAGCACTCTGTTGGGATAGATATTTGCCCTTTTGGTGGGGGGAGACGTTTGCACTGAACCTGTCAGCTAGGATGTTGGCAATGTCTGTGGGCTTGGTGTATTTTTTGTCATTTTGGACTAATTCTGAGTATATCTGGGAATTCCCACCCAGGTTCCTAACATAACTAAAGAAAGCCTTGTGATTATCCTTAGTGTCCTGTGCAATTTTTCTCTCGAAGCTGGCCTTAGGCGATTTTATGAGTGCCCATAGTTTTTGCTAATACTGATCAGAGATGCCTTCTCTTTTTGGGATTTTGCTCTATCATGTAGTAGCTTCCTCCTTCTATTGTATAGTTTGTTTATGGCTGGGGTCCACCAGACAGGACGTCTGCCTTTGGAGGATTGGGTCTTGGTTTTATTTGGGATTGCATGATCCATGCATTCCTGAAGGTGTTCATAGAATCGT
Organism: Protopterus annectens; assembly: GCF_019279795.1. Lineage (NCBI taxonomy): Eukaryota > Metazoa > Chordata > Ceratodontiformes > Protopteridae > Protopterus > Protopterus annectens. The sequence goes on from NC_056748.1 coordinate 163,542,748, forward strand.
TTATAAAGGATTCTGCGGTCTGGGCATATTTTCCACAGGCCGGGGCTTTGAAGGATTTTGCCTCGGTTTTGAGGCGTGTGAAATTTGCTTTAGAGAAGTTTTTCACTGTGGTTTTCTGGGCAGGGGGTGGGGTGGGGTCGGGATGTGAATATCCAGTGAGATTAGTTTATGGTCTGATCTTACCAGTGAGGGATACACTTCTGGTCTGGAGCATAGTGTCCCCATGTTGGTGATGATCAGGTCCAGTATGTTTTCCCCTCTTGTGGGAGTGGTAACAAGTTGTTCCATAGTATTTGAGTTTTTAAATTCTAGGAACCTTTGGGCTAGGGTGTTGGAGCTAGAGTAATGCTCCCTGTCTATGTTTGGGTAGTTGAAGTCGCCCAATATAATGGTGTTTGGAGAGACCTTCATATTTTCCAGTATTCTCAGGAAGGCGGAGTGGGGTTCTTGTGTTTGGGAGGGTGGTCTGTAGCAGGCTATAAACTGGAAGGCAGTTTTACCCACAGTTAGTTGCACATGGATAGTCTCTGATGCTTCGTGCTGTGCCACAATACCTATTCTCCTCATTACTTAGTTAATTTACACAATACCTATTCTCCTCATTACTTAATTAATCACAATACCTATTCTCCTCATTACTTAGTTAATTAATCACAATACCTATTCTCCTCATTACTTAGTTAATTTACACAATACCTATTCTCCTCATTACTTAGTTAATTTACACAATACCTATTCTCCTCATTACTTAGTTAATTAATCACAATACCTATTCTCCTCATTACTTAATTAATCACAATACCTATTCTCCTCATTACTTAGTTAATTTACACAATACCTATTCTCCTCATTACTTAGTTAATTAATCACAATACCTATTCTCCTCATTACTTAGTTAATTTACACAATACCTATTCTCCTCATTACTTAATTAATTAATCACAATACCTATTCTCCTCATTACTTAGTTAATTAATCACAATACCTATTCTCCTCATTACTTAGTTAATTTACACAATACCTATTCTCCTCATTACTTAATTAATTAATCACAATACCTATTCTCCTCATTACTTAGTTAATTAATCACAATACCTATTCTCCTCATTACTTAGTTAATTTACACAATACCTATTCTCCTCATTACTTAGTTAATTTACACAATACCTATTCTCCTCATTACTTAGTTAATTAATCACAATACCTATTCTCCTCATTTCTTAGTTAATTAATCACAATACCTATTCTCCTCATTACTTAGTTAATTAATCACAATATCTATTCTCCTCATTACTTAGTTAATTTACGCAATACCTATTCTCATTACTTAATCACAATACCTATTCTCCTCATTACTTAGTTAATCACAATACATATTCTCCTCATTATTTAGTTAATTAATCACAATACCTATTCTCCTCATTACTTAGTTAATTAATCACAATATCTATTCTCCTCATTACTTAGTTAATTTACACAATACCTATTCTCCTCATTACTTAGTTAATCACAATACATATTCTCCTCATTATTTAGTTAATTAATCACAATACCTATTCTCCTCATTACTTAGTTAATTTACACAATACCTATTCTCCTCATTACTTAGTTAATTTACACAATACATATTCTCCTCATTACTTAGTTAATTAATCACAATACCTATTCTCCTCATTACTTAGTTAATTAATCACAATACCTATTCTCCTCATTACTTAGTTAATTAATCACAATACCTATTCTCCTCATTACTTAGTTAATTTACACAATACCTATTCTCCTCATTACTTAGTTAATTAATCACAATACCTATTCTCCTCATTACTTAGTTAATTAATCACAATACCTATTCTCCTCATTACTTAGTTAATTAATCACAATACCTATTCTCCTCATTACTTAGTTAATTAATCACAATACCTATTCTCCTCATTACTTAATTAATCACAATACCTATTCTCCTCGTTACTTAATTAATCACAATACCTATTCTCCTCATTACTTAATTAATCACAATACCTATTCTCATTACTTAGTTAATTAATCACAATACCTATTCTCCTCATTACTTAGTTAATTAATCACAATACCTATTCTCCTCATTACTTAGTTAATTTACACAATACCTATTCTCCTCATTACTTAGTTAATTAATCACAATACCTATTCTCCTCATTACTTAGTTAATTAATCACAATACCTATTCTCCTCATTACTTAGTTAATTTACACAATACCTATTCTCCTCATTACTTAGTTAATCACAATACCTATTCTCCTCATTACTTAGTTAATTAATCACAATACCTATTCTCCTCATTACTTAGTTAATTTACACAATACCTATTCTCCTCATTACTTAGTTAATTAATCACAATACCTATTATCCTCATTACTTAATTAATTAATCACAATACCTATTCTCATTGCTTAGTTAATTAATCACAATACCTATTCTCCTCATTACTTAGTTAATTTACACAATACCTATTCTCCTCATTACTTAGTTAATTAATCACAATACCTATTCTCCTCATTACTTAGTTAATTAATCACAATACCTATTCTCCTCATTACTTAGTTAATTTACACAATACCTATTCTCCTCATTACTTAGTTAATTAATCACAATACCTATTCTCCTCATTACTTAGTTAATTAATCACAATACCTATTCTCCTCATTACTTAGTTAATTAATCACAATACCTATTCTCCTCATTACTTAGTTAATTTACACAATACCTATTCTCCTCATTACTTAGTTAATTAATCACAATACCTATTCTCCTCATTACTTAGTTAATTAATCACAATACCTATTCTCCTCATTACTTAGTTAATTTACACAATACCTATTCTCCTCATTACTTAGTTAATTAATCACAATACCTATTCTCCTCATTACTTAGTTAATTAATCACAATACCTATTCTCCTCATTACTTAGTTAATTTACACAATACCTATTCTCCTCATTACTTAGTTAATTAATCACAATACCTATTCTCCTCATTACTTAGTTAATTAATCACAATACCTATTCTCCTCATTACTTAGTTAATTAATCACAATACCTATTCTCCTCATTACTTAGTTAATTTTACACAATACCTATTCTCCTCATTACTTAGTTAATTAATCACAATACCTATTCTCCTCATTACTTAGTTAATTAATCACAATACCTATTCTCCTCATTACTTAGTTAATTTACACAATACCTATTCTCCTCATTACTTAATTAATTAATCAAAATACCTATTTTCTTTACTTAGTTAATTAATCACAATACCTATTCTCCTCATTACTTAGTTAATTTACACAATACCTATTCTCCTCATTACTTAATTAATCACAATACCTATTCTCCTCATTACTTAGTTAATTAATCACAATACCTATTCTCCTCATTACTTAGTTAATTAATCACAATACCTATTCTCCTCATTACTTAGTTAATTAATCACAATACCTATTCTCCTCATTACTTAGTTAATTAATCACAATACCTATTCTCCTCATTACTTAGTTAATTAATCACAATACCTATTCTCCTCATTACTTAGTTAATTAATCACAATACCTATTCTCCTCATTACTTAGTTAATTAATCACAATACCTATTCTCCTCATTACTTAGTTAATTAATCACAATACCTATTCTCCTCATTACTTAGTTAATTTACACAATACCTATTCTCCTCATTACTTAGTTAATTAATCACAATACCTATTCTCCTCATTACTTAGTTAATTTACACAATACCTATTCTCCTCATTACTTAGTTAATTAATCACAATACCTATTCTCCTCATTACTTAGTTAATTAATCACAATACCTATTCTCCTCATTACTTAGTTAATTTGCACAATACCTATTCTCCTCATTACTTAGTTAATTAATCACAATACCTATTCTCCTCATTACTTAGTTAATTAATCACAATACCTATTCTCCTCATTACTTAGTTAATTAATCACAATACGTATTCTCCTCATTATTTAGTTAATTAATCACAATTCCTATTCTCCTCATTACTTAGTTAATTAATCACAATACCTATTCTCCTCATTACTTAGTTAATTTACACAATACCTATTCTCCTCATTACTTAATTAATTAATCGTAATACCTATTCTCCGCATTACTTAGTTAATTAATCACAATACCTATTCTCCTCATTTCTTAGTTAATTAATCACAATGCCTATTCTCCTCATTACTTAGTTTATTTACACAATACCTATTCTCCTCATTACTTAATTAATTAATCACAATACCTATTCTCCTCATTACTTAGTTAACTAATCACAATACCTATTCTCATCATTACGTAGTTAATTTACACAATACCTATTCTCCTCATTACTTAGTTAATTTACACAATACCTATTCTCCTCATTACTTAGTTAATTAATCACAATACCTATTCTCCTCATTACTTAGTTAATTAATCACAATATCTATTCTCCTCACTTAGTTAATTTACGCAATACCTATTCTCATTACTTAATCACAATACCTATTCTCCTCATTACTTAATTAATCACAATACATATTCTCCTCATTATTTACTTAATCACAATTCCTATTCTCCTCATTACTTAGTTAATTAATCACAATATCTATTCTCCTCATTACTTAGTTAATTTACACAATACCTATTCTCATTACTTAATCACAATACATATTTTCCTCATTACTTAGTTAATTAATCACAATACATATTCTCCTCATTATTTAGTTAATCACAATACCTATTCTCCTCATTACTTAATTAATCACAATACCTATTCTCCTCATTTCTTAGTTAATTAATCACAATACATATTCTCCTCATTACTTAATTAATTAATCACAATACCTATTCTCCTCATTACTTAGTTAATTAATCACAATACCTATTCTCCTCATTTCTTAGTTAATTAATCACAATACCTTTTCTCCTCATTTCTTAGCTAATTAATCACAATACCTATTCCCCTCATTACTTAGTTAATTTACACAATACCTATTCTCCTCATTACTTAGTTAATTAATCACAATACCTATTCTCCTCATTTCTTAGTTAATTCATCACAATACCTATTCTCCTCATTACTTAATTAATTAATCACAATACCTATTCTCCTCATTACTTAGTTAATTAACCACAATACCTATTCTCCTCATTTCTTAGTTAATTAATCACAATACATATTCCCCTCATTACTTAGTTAATTTACACAATACCTATTCTCCTCATTACTTAGTTCATTAATCACAATACCTATTCTCCTCATTTCTTAGTTAATTAATCACAATACCTATTCTCCTCATTACTTAGTTAATTAATCACAATATCTATTCTCCTCATTACTTAGTTAATTTACACAATACCTATTCTCATTACTTAGTTAATCACAATACCTATTCTCCTTATTACTTAGTTAATTAATCACAATACATATTCTCCTCATTATTTACTTAATTAATCACAATACCTATTCTCCTCATTACTTAGTTAATTAATCACAATATATATTCTCCTCATTACTTAGTTAATTTACACAATACCTATTCTTATTACTTAGTTAATCACAATACCTATTCTCCTCATTACTTAGTTAATTAACCACAATACATATTCTCCTCATTATTTAGTTAATTAATCACAATACCTATTCTCCTCATTACTTAGTTAATTTACACAATACCTATTCTCCTCATTACTTAGTTAATTAATCACAATACCCATTCTCCTCATTACTTAGTTAATTAATCACAATACCTATTCTCCTCATTACTTAGTTAATTTACACAATACCTATTCTCCTCATTACTTAGTTAATTTACACAATACCTATTCTCCTCATTACTTATTTAATTAATCACAATACCTATTCTCCTCATTACTTAGTTAATTTACACAATACCTATTCTCATTACTTAGTTAATCACAATACCTATTCTCCTCATTACTTAGTTAATTAATCACAGTACCTGTTCTCCTCATTACTTAATTAATCACAATACCTATTCTCCTCATTACTTAGTTAATTTACACAATACCTATTCTCCTCATTACTTAGGTAATTAATCACAATACCTATTCTCCTCATTACTTAGTTAATTAATCACAATACCCATTCTCCTCATTACTTAGGTAATTAATCACAATACCTATTCTCCTCATTACTTAGTTAATTTACACAATACCTATTCTCCTCATTACTTAGTTAATTAATCACAATACCTATTCTCCACATTACTTAGTTAATTTACACAATACCTATTCTCCTCATTACTTAGTTAATTAATCACAATACCTATTCTCCTCATTACTTAGTTAATTTACACAATACCTATTCTCCTCATTACTTAATTAATCACAATACCTATTCTCCTCATTAGTTAGTTAATTAATCACAATACCTATTCTCCTCATTACTTAGTTAATTAATCACAATACCCATTCTCCTCATTACTTAATTAATCACAATACATATTCTCCTCATTACTTAGTTAATTTACACAATACCTATTCTCCTCATTACTTAGTTAATTAATCACAATACCTATTCTCCTCATTACTTAGTTAATTTACACAATACTTATTATCCTCATTACTTAGTTAATTAATCACAATACCTATTCTCCTCATTACTTAATTAATCACAATACCTATTCTCCTCATTACTTAGGTAATTTACACAATACCTATTCTCCTCATTACTTAGTTAATTAGGTTCATAGGTTCATAGGTTCATACTAGGCTATCTGCCCTAGGGCATTTATAAGCCTAGCCAGAGTGTGTTTTGCTTTCGCCACCCATTTTAAAATAATTTTACTATGCCTTTTTTTGAGGTTGGTATACTGTGCCTCTGTCTAACAGTGACACATAAGTGATAGCCGGGGTAAACCTACGATCTCCCATCCACTCATCAAGATTCCTCTTGAAGAGAGTTAATGTGGGACTCTGCCTAACCTGGACTGGGATTTTATTCCAGAGTGAAGGGAGCCTCTGGGTTATGAATCTGTCCCTCCAGCATGTCCTATTTATTTCAGTGCTGAGGTTCAAGTCTCTCGAGCGCGTAGCTTGATGGGATTTGGATTATCTGAGGTGCTGCATGTCCATTAATTCTGGGTTGGACATAGCTTTATACGTCAGGCACAGATTGCCTCTGAGCAGGCGGTATGCCACTGAGTAGAGCTGGAGTTTCTTTAACCGGGCAGCATATGGCATCTGTTTGACCCTTTGATCCTCTTGGTGAGGTACTTTTGGGGTCTTTCCAGTTGCTGCAGGTGTCTGGTAAGGTACATCCCAAAAGGGGCATTGTACTCAATTATGGGCCTGATGAGGGATGAGTAAAGAGGCACGATGACCTCCCTGATCTAGATGTGAATCCTTCATGATTAGGTGGGCTATATAAAATGTTTTTCTAACCACTTTGGCCACGTGGTTGTCAAATGAGAGATTGCTATCAACTTGGGTCCCCAGGTCCCTAATGACTTCTTCTGTACTTAATGGATTACCACCTATGTGGTAATTTGTGGGCACTTTGTTTTGCCAAAGGGATGACTATACACTTTTTGGCGTTTAGCTTGAGGCCATGGCTCTGTCACCATTTGTCTGTTTCTATGAGGCCCTTTTGGAGGATGCTTGTGTCGGCTGGAGAGTTGATTATGGCGCCCAGTTTGCAGTCATCTGCGAACTTGGTCAGCCACAGTCCTTCCGTGTTGGCCTGTACCGCCGAGAAATATATTCCGAACAAGAGAGGTCCCAGGACCGAGCCTTGTGGGACGCCACTTGTAACTGGTTTGAGTCTGACGTGGCTCCAGCAATTCTAACCATGTGGTTTCTGTCCTTGAGCCAGTTTGCAACCCATCTAGTGACATAGGGGTTTATATTTAAGCTGGTGAGCTTATCTATAATGCCCAAGTGGGGTATTGTATCAAAGGCTTTTGCGAGGTCCAGGTAGGCTGTGTGGACCACCTTCCCTTTGTCAATGGCCTTGGTGACTGTTTCAAAGAAATCAACCAGGTTTAAGAGGCAAGATCTGCCCTTAACAAAGCCAAACTGGGTAGGATCCAGTGTCTGTAGGTCCCCAATATCTTTATTTATGAGGTCCATGATGATCCTTTCCATAGCTTTGCAGACTAAGCTAGTCAGGCTTATGGGGCGATAGTTTCCAGGATCTGTTGAGGCACCACTTTGTGGAGAGGGACAACTGTTGCTGTCGCCACTCTTTGGGTACATATCCTGTAGTAAGGCTAAGATTGAACAGTAGTTTTATGTTTGGGTTTAGCTCTTCTTGGAGTTCATGTAGGCAGCCCAGGACACCATCTGGTGCCATTGATGCTGTGTTTTTGCTTTGGAGAGGGCTCTTACCTGAGCATCTGAGATGTCAGGGGCAGCACTCTGTTGGGATAGATATTTGCCCTTTTGGTGGGGAGGGGTTTGCACTGAACCTGTCAGCTAGGATGTTGGCAATGTCTGTGGGCTCGGTGTATTTTTGTCATTTTGGACTACTTCTGAGCATATCTGGGAATTCCCAACCAGGTTCCTAACATAACTAAAGAAAGCCTTGTGATTATCCTTAGTGTCCTGTGCAATTTTTCTCTCGAAGCTGGCCTTAGACGATTTTATGAGTGCCCGTAGTTTTTTGCTAATACTGATTAGAGATGCCTTCCTTTTGGGATTTTGCTCTATCATGTAGTAGCTTCCTCCTTCTATTGTATAGTTTGTTTATGGCTGGGGTCCACCAGACAGGACGTCTGCCTTTGGAGGATTGGGTCTTGGTTTTATTTGGGATTGCATGATCCATCCATTCCTGAAGGTGTTCATAGAATGTTTATAAAGGATTCTGCGGTCTGGGACATATTTTCCACAGGCCGGGGCTTTGCAGGATTTAGCCTCGCTTTTGACGCGTGTCAAAGTTCCTTTAGAGGCGTTTTGCACTGCGGTGTGCTGGGCAGGGGGGCTTGGGATGTGAATATCCAGTGGTATTAGTTTATGGTCTGATCTTACCAGTGAGGGATACACTTCTGGTCTGGAGCATAGTGTCCCCATGTTGGTGATGATCAGGTCCAGTATGTTTTCCCCTCTTGTGGGAGTGGTAACAAGTTGTTCCATAGCATTTGAGTTTATAAATTCTAGGAACCTTTGGGCTAGGGTGTTGGAGCTAGAGTAATGCTCCCAGTCTATGTTTGGGTAGTTGAAGTCACCCAATATAATGGTGTTTGGAGAGACCTTCATATTTTCCAGTATTCTCAGGAAGGCCGAGTGGGGTTCTTGTGTTTGGGAGGGTGGTCTGTAGCAGGCTATAAACTGGAAGGCAGTTTTACCCTCAGTTAGTTGCACATGGATAGTCTCTGATGCTTCGTGCTGTGCCACAATACCTATTCTCCTCATTACTTAGTTAATTTACACAATACCTATTCTCCTCATTACTTTATTAATCACAATACCTATTCTTCTCATTACTTAGTTAATTAATCACAATACCTATTCTCCTCATTACTTTGTTAATTTACACAATACTTATTATCCTCATTACTTAGTTAATTAATCACAATACCTATTCTCCTCATTACTTAATTAATCACAATACCTATTCTCCTCATTACTTAGTTAATTTACACAATACCTATTCTCCTCATTACTTAGTTAATTAATCACAATACCTATTCTCCTCATTACTTAGTTAATTTACACAATACCTATTATCCTCATTACTTAGTTAATTAATCACAATACCTATTCTCCTCATTACTTAATTAATCACAATACCTATTCTCCTCATTACTTAGTTAATTTACACAATACCTATTCTCCTCATTACTTAGTTAATTAGGTTCATAGGTTCATAGGTTCATACTAGGCTATCTGCCCTAGGGCATTTATAAGCCTAGCCAGAGTGTGTTTGGCTTTCGCCACCCATTTTAAATTAATTTTGCTATGCCTTTTTTTGAGGTTAGTATACTGTGCCTCTGTCTAACAGTGACACATAAGTGATAGCCGGGGTAAACCTACGATCTCCCATCCACTCATCAAGATTCCTCTTGAAGAGAGTTAATGTGGGACTCTGCCTAACCTGGACTGGGATTTTATTCCAGAGTGAAGGGAGCCTCTGGGTTATGAATCTGTCCCTCCAGCATGTCCTATTTATTTCAGTGCTGAGGTTCAAGTCTCTCGAGCGCATAGCTCGATGGGATTTGGATTATCTGAGGTGCTGCATGTCCATTAATTCTGGGTTGGACATAGCTTTATACATCAGGCACAGATTGCCTCTGAGCAGGCGGTATGCCACTGAGTAGAGCTGGAGTTTCTTTAACTGGGCAGCATATGGCATCTGTTTGACCCTTTGATCCTCTTGGTGAGGTACTTTTGGGGTCTTTCCAGTTGCTGCAGGTGTCTGGTAAGGTACATCCCAAAAGGGGCATTGTACTCAATTATGGGCCTGATGAGGGATGAGTAAAGAGGCACGATGACCTCCCCTGATCTAGATGTGAATCCCTTCATGATTAGGTGGGCTATATAAAATGTTTTTCTAACCACTTTGGCCACGTGGTTGTCAAATGAGAGATTGCTATCAACTTGGGTCCCCAGGTCCCTAATGACTTCTTCTGTACTTAATGGATTACCACCTATGTGGTAATTTGTGGGCACTTTGTTTTTGCCAAAGGGGATGACTATACACTTTTTGGCGTTTAGCTTGAGGCCATGGCTCTGTCACCATTTGTCTGTTTCTATGAGGCCCTTTTGGAGGATGCTTGTGTCGGCTGGAGAGTTGATTATGGCTCCCAGTTTGCAGTCATCTGCGAACTTGGTCAGCCACAGTCCTTCCGTGTTGGCCTGTACCGCCGAGAAATATATTCCGAACAAGAGAGGTCCCAGGACCGAGCCTTGTGGGACGCCACTTGTAACTGGTTTGAGTCTGACGTGGCTCCAGCAATTCTAACCATGTGGTTTCTGTCCTTGAGCCAGTTTGCAACCCATCTAGTGACATAGGGGTTTATATTTAAGCTGGTGAGCTTATCTATAATGCCCAAGTGGGGTATTGTATCAAAGGCTTTTGCGAGGTCCAGGTAGGCTGTGTGGACCACCTTCCCTTTGTCAATGGCCTTGGTGACTGTTTCAAAGAAATCAACCAGGTTTAAGAGGCAAGATCTGCCCTTAACAAAGCCAAACTGGGTAGGATCCAGTGTCTGTAGGTCCCCAATATCTTTATTTATGAGGTCCATGATGATCCTTTCCATAGCTTTGCAGACCAAGCTAGTCAGGCTTATGGGGCGATAGTTTCCAGGATCTGTTGAGGCACCACTTTTGTGGAGAGGGACCACTGTTGCTGTACGCCACTCTTTGGGTACATATCCTGTAGTAAGGCTAAGATTGAACAGTAGTTTTATGTTTGGGTTTAGCTCTTCTTGGAGTTCATGTAGGACGCAGCCCAGGACACCATCTGGTGCCATTGATGCTGTGTTTTTTGCTTTGGAGAGGGCGGCTCTTACCTGAACATCTGAGATGTCAGGGGGGAAGCACTCTGTTGGGATAGATATTTGCCCTTTACTGGGGAGGGGGGGGTTTGCACTGAACCTGTCAGCTAGGATGTTGGCAATGTCTGTGGGCTCGGTGTATTTTTTGTCATTTTGGACTACTTCTGAGCATATCTGGGAATTCCCAACCAGGTTCCTAACATAACTAAAGAAAGCCTTGTGATTATCCTTAGTGTCCTGTGCAATTTTTCTCTCAAAGCTGGCCTTAGACGATTTTATGAGTGCCCGTAGTTTTTTGCTAATACTGATCAGAGATGCCTTCCCTTTTTGGGATTTTGCTCTATCATGTAGTAGCTTCCTCCTTCTATTGTATAGTTTGTTTATGGCTGGGGTCCACCAGACAGGACGTCTGCCTTTGGAGGATTGGGTCTTGGTTTTATTTGGGATTGCATGATCCATCCATTCCTGAAGGTGTTCATAGAATGCGTTTATAAAGGATTCTGCGGTCTGGGACATATTTTCCACAGGCCCGGGGGCTTTGAAGGATTTTGCCTCGGTTTTGAGGCGTGTGAAATTTGCTTTAGAGAAGTTTTTCACTGTGGTTTTCTGGGCAGGGGGTGGGGTTGGGATGTGAATATCCAGTGGTATTAGTTTATGGTCTGATCTTACCAGTGAGGGATACACTTCTGGTCTGGAGCATAGTGTCCCCATGTTGGTGATGATCAGGTCCAGTATGTTTTCCCCTCTTGTGGGAGTGGTAACAAGTTGTTCCATAGCATTTGAGTTTATAAATTCTAGGAACCTTTGGGCTAGGGTGTTGGAGCTAGAGTAATGCTCCCAGTCTATGTTTGGGTAGTTGAAGTCACCCAATATAATGGTGTTTGGAGAGACCTTCATATTTTCCAGTATTCTCAGGAAGGCCGAGTGGGGTTCTTGTGTTTGGGAGGGTGGTCTGTAGCAGGCTATAAACTGGAAGGCAGTTTTACCCACAGTTAGTTGCACATGGATAGTCTCTGATGCTTCGTGCTGTGCCACAATACCTATTCTCCTCATTACTTAGTTAATTTACACAATACCTATTCTCCTCATTACTTTATTAATCACAATACCTATTCTTCTCATTACTTAGTTAATTAATCACAATACCTATTCTCCTCATTACTTAGTTAATTTACACAATACCTATTCTCCTCATTACTTAATTAATCACAATACCTATTCTTCTCATTACTTAGTTAATTTATCACAATACCTATTCTCCTAATTACTTAGTTAATTAATCACAATACCTATTCTCCTCATTACTTAATTAATTAATCACGATACCTATTCTCCTCATTTCTTAGTTAATTAATCATAATACCTATTTTCCTCATTACTTAACTAATTAATCACAATACCTATTCTCCTCATTACTTAATTAATCACAATACTTATTCTCCTCATTACTTAGTTAATTTACACAATACCTATTCTCCTTATTACTTAGTTAATTTACACAATACATATTCTGCTTATTACTTAGTTAATTTACACAATACCTATTCTCCTCATTACTTAGTTAATTAATCACAATACATATTCTCCTCATTACTTAGTTAATTAATCACAATACCTATCCTCCTCATTACTTAGTTAATTAATCACAATTCCTATTCTCCTCATTACTTAGTTAATTTACGCAATACCTATTTTCCTCATTACTTAGTTAATTAATCACAATACCTATTCTCCTCATTACTTAATTAATTAATCACAATACCTATTCTCCTCATTACTTAGTTAATTAATCATAATACCTATTTTCCTCATTACTTAGTTAATCACAATACCTATTCTCCTCATTACTTAGTTAATTTACACAATACCTATTCTCCTCATTGCTTAGTTAATTAATCACAATACCTATTCTCCTCATTACTTAGTTAATTAATCACAATACCTATTCTCCTCATTACTTAATTAATCACAATACCTATTCTCCACATTACTTAATTAATTAATCACAATACCTATTCTCCTCATTACTTAATTAATCACAATACCTATTCTCCTCATTACTTAGTTAATTAATCACAATACCTATTCTCCTCATTACTTAATTAATCACAATACTTATTCTCCTCATTACTTAGGTAATTTACACAATACCTATTCTCCTTATTACTTAGTTAATTTACACAATACATATTCTGCTTATTACTTAGTTAATTTACACAATACCTATTCTCCTCATTACTTAGTTAATTAATCACAATACATATTCTCCTCATTACTTAGTTAATTAATCACAATACCTATTCTCCTCATTACTTAGTTAATTAATCACAATTCCTATTCTCCTCATTACTTAGTTAATTTACACAATACCTATTCTCCTTATTACTTAATTAATTAATCACAATACCTATTCTCCTCAGTTAGCTAATATATTACTTACCTAGCCTCTTATTAAATAGCTGTAATCACATAATGCCTAGCCACTATTAAGCCATAAGCCTGACAGGTTGCCAGGGATTTTTTTTTCCTCTTTAACTCCCTAAACAAATGTTTGTTCTTCTTTAGTGTATGATATTCCTTGCTTTGATAGTATAAATATATAAATATACCTCATATGTAAAAGTGCCTAGCCATTATATTGCATATCTGTAGAAGTACAATGTGTTCATAATTTTGCTTCAAACGTTTCTGTCTACCTGACATTGACACTGTATTATTACTACTGCATTTTTTTCTGCTGACCTGCATAACTGTTTTTTGACCCTGACTTGTACTGGATGATAGTGGCATACATAAGTTTTTTTTTCTCTGCTACATTCTCTCCCTGCCCTCTTGCTTTCTACCTCAATAGCTGTACTTCTCTATTTCTACCTTCCATTTTTCTAACTCTCCCTCAAACATACCCTCTTCTAGATAAATCCTCATTGTCTTCAATACTTCCCTCTAAATCCCTCTACATCTGCAGTAACTCCTACTGTCTACTCCTACATTCCTCCTCTTCCTCTTCTCTCCCTACTACTCTTTGTCTTCTTCCTCTCTCCCCCTAATACTTATGTTTGTTTGTTTTCCCTCTCTCTTTACAGTACTCCACTCTTGAAGGCCCTGCTCTACCTCCCGAACATGCGGACTACCTCCTGCAGAAGCTCAATCGACTTACCTGGACTTTCTCTACCCAATAGTCTTGGCTTACCTGAAACAGAACCTCTGTGTGGAACCCTTAAACTGTTTTTCAGTAAATATATGTAGCCTTATACCTAACTCAGATATCTAGACTTCAATATTTTGTAAACTGGTCCCTCAGTGTGTGCGACTCAGCAGCCTACCGCAGACCACAACAGCTCCCCTCTCACTGGTACTTAGTGACCTCCATTCTCCTATCCTTTTCTGTACCCCTTTGAAGACTTACACTTTATCTCCTTTTACTGTCAATTTTCCTTCACCCTAGAGTCTTGTCCTTTTGCTCTATCTTACTCCCCATCCCCTCTGCCTGTCATTTCTCCTTTCTCCACTAGGTGTCAGCACCATTTTGCCTTTTGCCTACTCCTACTCTATTAATTTTATTTACAACTTTTCCTCTAAATACTTGAAAAGCCAAACCTCCCCTAACTCTACTCCACCTTCCTTACCTTATATTTTCGAGTGCTGCTCAAACTCTACTTATTTTCCACATAGTCTTACTGTACTTCTACCTATTTACCTCTGCTCCAACCTGCAGTGGCTGATACTTTTTCAGCTGGACTCTTCTGCCCTGTTGCTCCATCCCGCTCCGTTTGCCCTGCGGGCTCACTCCGCTCCCCTACCCTGCACCAATTCCCACCCACCCCCAGTGGTCCTACATTTATTGCCATCCAATACTTCCTCCCTCTCACATCGCCCAATCCCCTCACAACAGTACTCCTCCCATTTTTTTTCCAAAACCACCTCCCCTCCACCAACCATACCTCATTAAGCAATTCTCCTCCACACCCACCAACCTTACCTAACTCTGTCTAACCTACAAATTCTTTTACACCTCTAATCAAACTACTCTCTAAGATGCTCTATTTTCCTACTACAATCCCTGCCCCTACAATACTGCTACTCCTCATTCTTCTCCCTCTATATCATACCACCTCTTATACCAACCTTCACCTAAACCCTCCACATCAACCACCACCTCCCTACCCTACACATCATTTCCACAATATCTCTCCTTCTTTAACTCCCTTTCACCACACCCTGCTCTCAACATTAAAACTCTTCCAAATCCCCACCAAATACTACAAACCTAAACCCACCCCCTTCCATCCATTCCTAACCAAACACACTCCTAAAAAACTTATTCACCTTCTCTCCTACATCAGCTTAGCAGGTGACATTCATCCCATCCCTGGACCAAACATTTCACAAATAACCTTAGCTTCAACAACAAACCAAAGTATAAATACCTCAAATTCCTCACCATCAATGCCTAAAGCTTAGCTAATAAAATTACCCTCTTTCATGCCTGGCTTAACCATAATTCACCTGACATATTAGCCATCTCAGAAACCTGGTTAAAACCACACATAACTGACACTGAATTCCTTCCCCCTCATTTTCATTCTCTCCGATCTGACTGCCTAAATAGAAGAGGTGGTGGTGTAGCACTAATCTACTCCAATCACTTATCCATCACTCCCTTCCCAAATCCTATCCCTTCTTTTAATAACGCTGAACTAGTATCTGGCATTCTAAAATTAAATGACCACAAAAGTATCTGCATAATTTCCCTTTGCATTCCTCCTGGTTACCAAAACCTTGGAAGACATCCTCTCTTGGACCTCCTCAAACATTAACTATGAAACCTATATAATGGAAGATGTAAATATTGACTGGCAAAAAATCAGTAACCATACTCCCACCTTATCTATCAATCTCTTCAACTTTACTCAACTTATTAATTCTACCACCAGGCCCAACAAAACTAACCTCACAGGCTCCATCCTAGACTGGATCCTAGTGTCTCACCCTAACAGAACCACTACATCTGGTGTCACTCCCGACCTACTAGGAGACCACCTCCCTGCCTTCACCCACAGAACCACTTCCTCTTCCTCTTTCTCCCACAAACTCTTACATATGCACAATTTAACTAACTTTAACCCTTCCACCTTCTCTGACTCCCTCAAAAACACCAACTGGAACCCACTAAAAACCCTACCCCTAGACAAAGCCATTGATTTCTTCAACTCCAAATTCCTTACTGTCCTAAACTTCCTAACTCCAATACGAACAAAGAGTTAAAGCCAAGACTGCTCGTTGGCTAAGTAAAGAAACCAAAAAAATCATGCAACAAAGATAAATCTTGGAAAAGCTATCTACATAATAAACAACCTGTATTCCTACTTAATTACAAACAACTACGAAACCTAGCCAAAAAACAAGCCATAATAGATAAAAAGTCCTACTACAACCATCTACAGATAAATCATGCAAAAAACCCTAAACAATTATGGAATTGCATTAACTCTCTCCTTAAGCCTGGTACAACTAACAACCCCTGCCCTGACACTAGCAAATCTGATCAAGAAATTGCCAAACTATTCAATATCTTCTTCACCTCTTCTATTGCTGAGCTAACCAAAACCTTCCCCAACAACACTCCCCCACCACCCCTCTGCCCAAGTTTCCCCTGCCTCATCTCCTTCAACTCCTATCTTTGAACTTAAACCTATGTCTACCTTCCTTATAAAAAAACTTCTCTCCAAACTCAAACCTTGCACCAATGCTCCTGACAACATCCCCTCCTCCTTCTTAAAAACTGCCTTTGACAGTATTGCACTCCCTATCAGCATCCTGATAAATAGATCATTACTCGAGTCCTATGTACCCAAACTATGGCGCTCTGCTTTTATTCTTCCACTCCATAAAGGTGGCAAAAACTATAACTTCTCCAACTTCCGCCCCATAGCCATCCTCTCACCCATCTCGAAAATTCTTGAAAAATGCATTCACCTGCAGCTCATGCCATTCCTAACCGAACACCAGCTGCTCTCTCCTACCCAACACAGCTTCCGCCCTGGGCATAATACAAACACAGCCCTTCTCTCCTTTTTACACTCTGTCAATTCAGCTCGAGACTATGGCAACTTAGTTTCATCTGTTCTATTAGATTTATCTAAAGCTTTCGATACCATCTTCCACTCTCATCTACTAAATCATCTATCAGACCTCAACATCTCCCCAAAACCTCTATCCTGGTTTTCTAGCTACCTTTCAGACAGGTCCCAAGCTGTGAAATGGGGCCAAGTCTCCTCCAGCTTCCTTCCCACCCCCATGGGAGTTCCCCAAGGGTCCATACTAGGCCCTCTGCTATTTAACATCTTCATTAACGATTTCCACAAAGCTATTCCCAATACCAGAATTGTCCAATAAGCAGATGACTCAACTTTGATCTGTTATGCCTCCAACCTTACTAACTCAAACCGCCTTCTCAACCACTGAAAAATGGATGCACCAAAACCATCTCTCACTTAACGCTAACAAAACTAAGATTCTTCTATTTACTCACTCTAAATCCACCCCCACTGAAAAAAACTCATTTAATATTACTAGCCTAAACAACTCCACCATTGACATTGTTCCCTCCGCCAAACTCCTAGGGGGTCACCATTGATGAACACTTAAAATTCAATACCCACATCCAACTTAACGTCAAGAAAACTCACATAAAACTCGGCTCACTGTACAGAAACAATCAATTCCTCTCCCCCTCTTGGCCACTACATATCTCCTCCCATCTCTTCTATATGGTGCTCCTCTGCTTACTAATCTATCTTCCACCCTAACCGCTAAACTGGAAGTATGCTACAATAAAATCTCCAAATTCGCCACCAAGGCAAATTCCCTCTCTCATCACTGCACCTCCTTACAAACTTTAAATTGGCTTGATCTCCCTAATCAACTAGACTACCTCCAAATTGTCTCTGCCCACAAACTAATATTCCAACCTACCAGCTGCCCCGCACTATCCAATATTCTTCAACCATATACCCCCCCAGACCCCTTAGATCTTCTCACCAAAACCTTATTTCCATCCACAAACCCAAGCGCCCAGCTGGTCAACTTCTACTCTCCTTTTCCCTAGCTAAAAAATGGAACGCCTTGCCCTCTACTCTGAGGACATGTGACAACCTACACTCCTTCAAAACACAACTCCATTGCTACCTACAAACTCAAAGAAAATGTAACTGCACTCTTCATTCTTTATCTCCCAATCTCTCATCTTCCTTCTCTCCCGGCTAAACTTCATACCTTACTAATTTCCCCCTTCTTCCTACATTGTTAATGTAACTAATTTATTTGCTTCCAACCTTATGCTTAATGCCTCTCATCCTCCAGGACAATACTCTTTTAACATCCTAGTTGATTAACTATGAATGACTTTAGTATTGAATGCTTTTACCAACTGTCTGTGGAATTCCACCTATTTTGAGTTTAAAACAAATATTTTTTTCTTTGTATTTTAAGTTTTTTGTATTTTTTATTTGTATTTTCATTATGATGTAACATTGTACTGTGGAGCTTTTCTCCCTGGGCCTCCACTGAAAATGGGCTCTTGAGCCCAGTGGTCCTCCCCGGTCACCAACTGGAATAAATAAATAAATAAATAAATAAATAAATAAATAAATAAATAAATAAATAACAAGATAGCAACAATATCTGATTATGCTTCCAATTTGTCTACCTTGTCTCCTACATGGGTACAATTATACTATAACTATATCAAAACATTCAGCTTTAACCCCAAACCTCTCCCCTTTCTGAATACAGAAAACCTTAAAAAGTTCAAATTACTATCAACCATTAAGCATAAAATAACTATTCTTCAGAAGATTTTCAGATCTCTAAAACTGTCCATTGTTTTAATACCCTGCAAATATTCCACCTCAACCCCAACTTTAGACTGAACAACAAAATGATCAACCTGGATAAATACCCCCTTATCAGAGAGTTAACTATAGCAGATCTCTTTACTCTCAGAAGTAATTCATTATCTGAAATAAGACTACACATGTCTCTACCCAAAAATTATACAAGCACCTTGAGACAAATCCTTGAACTCTGTCATAATACCTTGGAAGATACCTCTCTAAATCTAAATGATATTAAAGCCTGCAAATCCATATGGAAGCTCCTCTTACTTAAGAAGAAAATTATTTCTAATTAAGACAAACTTATTCTTTCTATCTGAACCCAAAATGATCAAATATTTTCAAACTACTGGAAAAACCAAGATCCCTCCATTACCTGTAACCAAATCTCTCAAGTGATTCAACTCTCCTTGAAACTTAATCCCCTTAAAAAACTTAACAATACCCAACTTATGATCTTAAACAATGCATACCTCACCACTGCCATACTTTCTATAATTTATCTCTCCTGCTCTCCCCTCTATCCCCACTGTACCAATCACAACACTAACTTGCTCCATATTTTTTGGAGCTGCGAATGCCCTTATAGACTCTGGTGCTCCCTTAGAGTACAATTGAAAAAAAAAAGGCATATGAAAAAATGACTTTATCCTGGAAATTCACAATATTACATATCGCCTCTACAGGATTATCCAAACTTCAGACTCGTATTTTAATAACACCCTTTTCTCTTGTCAATCTTTATGTCACCCTTAACTGGAAGGATAGATCTCCACTAACTTGGGGTGGATTTAAACAGCTTGCTACCAAACATGTACTTGCGCACAAATATTTGAAATACACCCAAAGACTTTGTATACACTTTACTGAATATTGGGATACTTTATTTGATATCCTTCTAGCTTAATCTCTGTTAACTTATCTATTTTGTTGGACATAAGGTGTATCTGTAAATAGTTATTTGTTGTATATAAGTCTATATTACTTTAATTGTTTTGGTTGTGCATTGTCTGCTACCATTTTGTATTGCATTATTAAAAATTGTTAATAAAAAGATTTAAGTAGGCCACTGTGGTGCAGTGATTAGCATTGTCGCCTCACAGCAAGAGGTTCTCCAGTTAGATTTTCGCCTGGAACACCTTCTGTGTGGAGACTGCATGTCCTCCCCATGGTCGAGTGACATTTAAAGGCATGCAGGTAGGTGCATGCGTGAATGGGTGTTCTTTCTTTGAAGGTTGGGTGTTGGACTGGCACCTCGGCACCGTAAAAATCCACTGCCAATCATTAGCAGACCAGAGTTCCACTGTGGCTTTTCCCCTAACTGTGAAAAGCTGAAAGACATTAGTTTAGTTAATAAAAAGATTTAAAAAAAAAATAGGAAAAATGATACTCCTCTTTAGGAGTGAACCTACAAGCTATCCTAAAAACTGTAGACCAATAACTTGCCATGCAACGATTCATAAACTGTGTACTGGAATTGATGCCAACAGAGTTTACAGTCATTTAGAAGAAAACTCAATCACAGCAATAGAACAAAAGGGTAAAAAAGGAAGTCATATGGAGCAAAGGATCATTTGTTGTTAAAAAAAGTCATAACGAAGAATTATAAAAAAGGGGAAGAATCTAAGTATGGCATGGATAGATTACAAAAAAAAAAAAACAAATTTGAAAGCATCCTACATTCATGGATAAGAGTGCTTACAGATGCATAAGGTGTACCCTACACTGATCGATTACATTACAGCAACCATGAAACAGTGGTGAACCACTTTACAGCTAAGCCATGATAAAGGACAAATTATTATCCCAGGGATAAAAATTCAGTGGGGAATATTCCAGGGTGACTCTGTCACCGCTGCTATTCTGTCTTGCCCTTAACCCATTAAGTTGTTTACTTAACAGATTAGGTCACTGGTTATAAATTGGCTTTCAGAAAAGAATAAATTTAAAGACTTTTCATCTTTTTTTTTTGGGTATGATTTAAAACTGTATAGTTCATCAGATGCGAGGAGCTATAAGCGCAAATAAAAGTGATTAAAACTTTCTCAGATCATATAAGAATGTTATTTGGTCTTGATAAATGTGCAAAAGTAACATTTAAAGTAGGAAAGCTGCAACCCAAAAATATCAGTCTGGGACAGGAATGTGATATGAAGAAACTTGAGCAGGAGGGAGTGTATAAATATTTGGGAACTGATGAAGGATCGACAATAAAACATGAACAAATGTGAACAAAACTCAGTAAGGAATATTTTAGAAGACTAAAATGAATCCTGACATCTAGGAACAAAGTCTAAGCTATAAACCGGTTTGCTCTTCCTGTTCTAACTTATAGTTTTGGGGTGATTGACCCCAAAATGTATTGGCTCAGTTGGACAGGAAGTCAAGAAAAATGCTTCATGCTTGTCAAATGGTATATAAAAATCAGTGTATGTATACCATTATATATTCTTCATTCTAAAGGAAGTATGGGCCTCCTCGAAAATTATTACATGTATAGATCTGCAGTTGTAGGACTGTATACATATTTGCTGACCTCACAAGACCCAAACATAGTGAAAGTTTTGAAACATGAAGAGAACAAGTTTAAGATGACTTCCCTGCTTAGATTAGCAGAGGCATATTAGTGCCAAGTAGGAATGAAAACCAAACCAGAAGCAGACAAAAGTCAGGCAGCAACTGAATCTGCTAAAACCAAAAGAAAGAATATAAGGAGAAGATCAGACAAGAAGGCAAGAAGTGTGGAAAAAGCATAAATATAGTTAGAAGTACAGAAAACTCTTGGAACAACCTCATGTCAATCAGGATCTGACACAGGAATGGTTAAGGATAGGTGAATTTAAACCAAAAGATGAAAGGTTAATACTGGTAGCCCAGGACAGTGGGCTAAGTACACATTGGCTTGCGAAGTGCATTGAGCATGTGGGAGAAACAGACAAATGCAGGTTCTGTAAAACAGAACTGGAAACAGTTGGACATTTTGTTGCTGGGTGTGATATACTAATGGTAGAGGGTCTGTATACTAAAAGGCATAATACTGTGGCAAGACTGTTGCACTGGAGATTGTGTAAATATTACAACATTAAAGTAGCTGAGAGGAATTGGAAACATCAGCCACAAAGGGTTTTAGAGAATGATGAGGTTTATATCACATGGGATCACCCATTACCAACAGTTCAAAAATAGATACAAGAAAACCAGATATAGTAATCCTTGAAAAAAAGACAAAAGTAGCATTGATCACAGAAATTGCTACATCCAGTGACTTGAGTGTCTTATGTACAGAGAGACATAAATTCATAAAATACCAGGATTTACAGGCAGAAATGAGGATGATGTGGAATAAAGATACTCACATAGTTCCAATAGTAGTAGGTGCAATAGGTCTTATAAAAAAGAATTTACAGTCGTACTTAGATATGTTAATGATACATGCAACTCCTTGTGAATAGTAGAATGAGTCATTTCTGGGTATGTTGTGGGTGTTACAAAGAGGACTTCTGACTAACATCAAAAACTGAAACAACTTTAATACTGCTTTCACTTAGGAATGGGGTCATTCCAACTATGATGTTAGAAATCCAAAAGACTTACAGAAATTAAATCAGAATAAATATAGAGTTAAGATACAGATGGCATATATAGAATACAGCATCATAAAGAAAAAATGCAGTTGTAGTTTAGAGCGTAAAGATTTGCACTTTTTTAACTGATGTTGCTCAACTGTTGGCCCCCAGCTCATTGCCTTCACATCTGGCACTTGTTATAATGTCATTTTTTTTTAATGTCATTTTTTTTAAATGTTATAAAGTCTTTTTTTTCCTTTTTATCCATTACAGTTTATCCTTTATAACTAATCGATTTACTTTTTTTTCTTTTCATTCAATTAATCATGTACTTGCAAATAGACATGTTGGAACAGGCCTCCATTTCTGCTTGTCTATTTGCATGTGTGGTAAATCTTCAGTATCAGGTTACTCACCCATCCCAGAACATGCTGACACCTTCTTTAGTGATGCACTCCACGTGGCACATTTCAAGGTTTGAAGTGGTACATACAAACCACTCATCTCATCATTTTATTTATTTATTTTTCTTGTAATGTTTATAAGAGTGTGTCTATTTTCTCAACCTTGAATGCTCATATCAGATTTACTTCTGTATATAACTTGTGATGAAATCAAGACTTTGGTAAAAACTAAAACCTGATTATAATGCAGTTATTGCATAATATAAATGTGTCTTATCATGTCAGTGTATAGACTGTCTTTCTTTGCTAAGAATTGCATCTAGTAAGTAACCCCAATATTTGGGTGGCCACGGTAGTACAGCGGTTAGCTGAAGAAGTCTGTTTATATT
This sequence comes from Protopterus annectens, assembly GCF_019279795.1. Classification (NCBI taxonomy): domain Eukaryota; kingdom Metazoa; phylum Chordata; order Ceratodontiformes; family Protopteridae; genus Protopterus; species Protopterus annectens. The sequence goes on from NC_056748.1 coordinate 163,566,481, forward strand.
AACAAACGAAAAGCGCTTTACACTTGGATTTGTTGATTCTTGTTTTTTGGCTTATTTTGGACTTTTTTCCATCACAACATTGGTTTTTAAAGGACATTGATTTCATTAAATACTTGTTTGTGGACACTAGCATTTTTCCTGAGCCGTTTTCTTGTTTTTCAGTTTTTTGTTCTTGGTGATCACTGCTGGTTCAAAATGATAATAACAGGTGATTTAGAGGTAGTTATGTTTTTGATTTTTGTCAGAGTGTCTCTTTAAGATTTAAATGGTTTATTGGCTCAATATTGTTGGGCAGCTACAGTGGTGCAGCGGTTAGCATTGCTGCCTCACAGCAAGAGGTTTTCTGATTCGATCCTTGGCTGGGGTGCCTTCTGTGCGGAGTCTGCATGTCCTCCCTGTGGTGATGTGGGTTTCCTCTGGGTGCTTCAGTTTCCTCCCACATCTCAAAGATATGCTGCAGGTGGATTGGATACTCTAAATTGGCCCTAGGCGTGAGTGTGTGTGCCTTCTGTTGAAGGTTGGGTGCTGGGCTGGCAACTTGACACTGTAAAACTCCACTGCCATTCATGAATGGACAGGTGATCTGCTGTGGTGACCCCTAACAAGGAAAAGCCAAAAGGAGAAGAAGAAGACTGGCTCAATATTTTTGCAATATGAAATTACATAGCTTATAACACCCCAATGCTTCATTAAAAACACTAACAAAAATAATTTCATTTCACTTTAAGATAACCTGGTAACAGTGGAAGCCACTGGGTCAAAATAATTACTGATGTGAATACATATATGAAGCACAAGATCTTATTTCAAATTGCAGCACTTGATTTAAATTGCTTGCCTTGTGAGAAGCTAGGATGATAAAACAAATTCACACTGTGCAAACAAAGAAAATATGTGCACAACAACATACACCCAGTCACATAGGTGTCTAAGATAATATGCAGAACCATGACAATGATATTCTGCATAACTATTATGTTTTATTTACAGGCTTAGGAAGCTTGTTAGAAGGAATCATATACAAATACAACTTGATACCTATGTTACATGCTCCAAGCAATATATCAGCAACTTTCATGAGTAGAAGAGAACAGAAATTAAGGTGAATATATAGCTTAGATGTCATTAAGAAGCAATTAGGGCCAATGTAATGGACGGCTAGCATGATCAGGCTTCTAGAGCAAGATAAAATAGTCATCTGTATTGATCTGTAAGATCTGAGTAAAATTATGAAGATCATTGCCTATTGATTACAGTTGAAGAAATGGTTTCATATATGCCAAATATTATGTTTTTATCAGTACTTTGTATGAACCATGGGTTGTCAGATAAAGTATGATAACCAAAACTCCAAATTATATGCATTTAATAATGCAGAAGGAATAAATATCTTTCTGGACTTACTTTTCTATAATCAGTACCAAAAATATTCCAATGAGCTAATACACAGGACACTGAAGGCTTAAAAGAGGTGATAAATATACATTTTGACTTGTTAGTGTGAACAAGAACAACATGTGACTAATACATCTGCTGAGTTAGATTAATACAGTATGCTTTCAAGATAAATAACTAAAAATGTAATGAGTGACAAGTTTCAAAAGTATTGGTCACATTCTAATATCAATCTATTGCAGAAAACGTCAGAGCATTCATGCTAATGTTAAAGACAGAAGACAATGAATCTAAACATAAGCTTCTAAGATTAATGCAGCATTTTTCAAAGCTTGCACCATGTTAAAGATAACTATGCTTCTAAGAAAATTGTTAGAACATGATGTAGGCTAGAAATGAAACAATGAAAAGGAAAAGTGTTTTAAAATGCTCAAGAGATTAGTTACATATGCAGCCATGTTAAAATATTGTTATATAAAGTATTCCATTATATTGCAGCTAGATAGTTGACAGCCATAATAGCTTAGAACCTATGATACTACAAGACAATAGATCAGTTGCCTTTGGGTTAGAATCATTTACAGAGGCACAAAAGATATATCACCTGATAGGAAAGAAACTATTAGCAACAGCATAGGGATACGAAAAGCTTCAAAATTATGTATGTTATGCAGAAATTCAGGTAGAAATAGACCACAATCCCTTGCAAACCATGTTCAGAAAATCTTTCTACAAGGCACTCCCAATATTGCAGAAGCTGCTGTATAATTCAGAGAAATATGACCTGAAAAGGAAGTATAGAACACAGGTACCAGAGACACATGACCTGAAAAGGAAGTATAGAACACAGGTACCAGAGACACATGATGAACTGCTAGAAGAACTACAGATTTTTAGGTGATATCAGAGTTACCAAATGACAGAGAAAAAGCAAAAAATATAATTAATATACTAATATTGAGTTCATAGGTTCATAGGCTCATAGGTTCATACTAGGCTATCTGACCTAGGGCATTTATAAGCCTAGCCAGAATGTGTTTGGCTTTTGCCACCCACTTTAAATTTATTTTGCTATGCCCTTTTTCGAGGTTAGTATACTGTGCCTCTGTCTAACAGTGACACAGAAGTGATACCCGGGGTAAACCTACGATCTCCCATCCACTCATCAAGATTCCTCTTGAAGAGAGTCAATGAGGGACTCTGCCTAACCTGGACTGGGATTTTATTCCAGAGTGAAGGGAGCCTCTGGGTTATGAATCTGTCCCTCCAGCATGTCCTATTTATTTCAGTGCTGAGGTTCCAGTCTCTTGGGTAGCGAGGCTCGATGGGATTTGGATTTTCTGAGGTGCAGCATGTCCATTAATTCCGGGTTGGACATGGTTTTATACATCAGGCACAGATCGCCTCTGAACAGGCGGTATGCCACTGAGTAGAGCTGGAGTTTCTTTAAACAGGCAGCATATGGCATCTGTTTGAGCCCTTTGATCCTCTTGGTGAGGTACTTTTGGGGTCTTTCCAGTTGCTGCAGGTGTCTGGTAAGGTACATCCCAAAAGGGCCTTGTACACAATTATGGGCCTGATGAGGGATGAGTAAAGAGGCACGATGACCTCCCCTGATCTAGATGTGAATCCCTTCATGATTAGGTGGGCTATATAAAATGTTTTTCTAACCACTTTGGCCACGTGGTTATCAAATGAGAGATTGCTATCAACTTGGGTCCCTAGGTCCCTAATTACTTCTTCTGTACTTAATGGATTACCACCTATGTGGTAATTTGTGGGCACTTTGTTTTTGCCAAAGGGGATGTCTATACACTTTTTGGCATTTAGCTTGAGGCTATGGCTTTGGCACCAGTTGTCTGTTTCTATGAGGCCCTTTTGGAGGATGCTTGTGTAGGCTGGAGAGTCGATTATGGCGCCCAGTTTGCAGTCATCTGCGAACTTGGTCAGCCACAGTCCTTCCATGTTGGCCTGTACCTCCGAGAAATATATACCGAACAAGAGAGGTCCCAGGACTGAGCCTTGTGGGACACCACTTGTAACTGGTTTGGAGTCTGACATGGCTCCAGCAATTCTAACCATGTGGGTTCTGTCCTTGAGCCAGTTTGCAATCCATCTAGTGACATAGGGGTTTATATTTAAGCTGGTGAGCTTATCTATAATGCCCGAGTGGGGTATTGTATCGAAGGCTTTAGGTCCAGGTAGGCTGTGTGGACCACCTTCCCTCGTCAATGGCCTTGGTGACTGTTTCAAAGAAATCAACCAGGTTTAAGAGGCAGGATCTGCCCTTAACAAAGCCGAACTGGGTAGGATCCAGTGTCTGTAGGTCCCCAATATCTTTACTTATGAGGTCCATGATGATCCTTTCCATAGCTTTGCAGACCAAGCTAGTCAGGCTTATGGGGTGATAGTTTCTAGGATTCATTGAGGCACCACCTTTATGGAGAGGAACCACTGTTGCTGTACGCCACTCTTTGGGTACATATCCTGTAGTAAGGCTGAGATTGAACAGTAGTTTTATGTTTGGGTTTAGCTCTTCTTGGAGTTCATGTAGGACGCAGCCCAGGACACCATCTGGTCCCATTGATGCTGTGTTTTTTGCTTTGGAGAAGGCAGCTCTTACCTGAGCATCTGAGATGTCAGGGGGGCAGCACTCTGGCGGGATAGAAAGTTGCCCTTTTGGTGGGGAGGGGGGAGAAGTTTGCGCTGAACCTGTCAGCTAGGATGTTGGCAATGTCTGTGGGTTCAGTGAATTTTTTGTCATTTTGGACTAATTCTGAGCATATCTGGGAATTACCACCCAGGTTCCTAACATAACTAAAGAAAGCCTTGTGATTATCCTTAGTGTCCTGTGCAATTTTTCTCTCGAAGCTGGCCTTAGACAATTTTATGAGTGCCCGTAGATTTTGCTAATACTGATCAGTGATGCCTTCCCTTTTTGGGATTTTGCTCTATCATTTAGTAGCTTCCTCCTTCTATTGTATAGTTTGTTTATGGCTGGGGTCCACCAGACAGGACGTCTGCCTTTGGAGGATTGGGTCTTGGTTTTATTTGGGATCGCATGATCCATGCATTCCTGCAGGTGTTCATAGAATGCATTTATAAAGGATTCTGTGGTCTGGGCCGTGTTTTCCACAGGCCCAGGGGCTTTGAAGGATTCCACCTCGGTTTTGAGGAGTGTGAAATTTGCTTTAGAGAAGTTTTTCACTGTGGTTTTCTGGGCAGGGGGTGGGGTCGGGATGTGAATATCCAGTGAGATTAGTTTATGGTCTGATCTTACCAGTGAGGGATACACTTCTGGTCTGGAGCATAGAGTCCCCATGTTGGTGATGATCAGGTCCAGTATGTTTTCCCCTCTTGTGGGAGTGGTAACAAGTTGTTCCATAGCATTTGAGTTTATAAATTCTAGGAACCTTTGGGCTAGGGTGTTGGAGCTAGAGTAATGCTCCCAGTCTATGTTTGGGTAGTTGAAGTCACCCAATATAATGGTGTTTGGAGAGACCTTCATATTTTCCAGTGTTCTCAGGAAGGCCGAGTGGGGTTCCTGGGTTTGGGAGGGTGGTCTGTAGCAGGCTATAAACTGGAAGGCAGTTTTGCCCACTGTTAGTTGCACATGGATAGTCTCTGATCCTTCGTGCTTTGCCACCAACCTGGAGGTGTGGGTATCTTTGATGAATATCGATACTCCCCCTCCTTTTGTGGTTCGGTCCAAGTTTTGGGGCCGAAAAGCATGGTATGAGGTACAACCTGGTAGTGCTGGGGTGCTCTCGGGAGCCCTGAACCAGGTTTCTGTTACTATACAGATATCGATGTTCTCCATGCTAAGGAGAGTTTCAAGTGCATGCATCTTGAGGTTTAGACTTCTGGCGTTGAGTAGCATTACTCTTAGTTTCTTATCCCTTGTGATAACTATGGAGGTGGGTTTGTCTTTTGAGCCTTGCCTAAAAAAGGCACTATGGGGGTAGCAAGAGCCTTTGCCAATACATTTATTGAAAGGTATTACTCTGAAAGGATAGCCTGAACAAAAATCAACAGTAAAGAAATATATCAATCTTATTTCTCTTTTAAGGAATTAATACTCAGTGCTGATAAAATAATTATTCCCATAAGAAAGAGAAGACAAATACTTGAAAGGATGCATGAATTCCATATCAAAATTGCAAAGTCCAAAGAAATAGCAAAAATATAATGTATTGGCCATGAGTATTATCTCTTATGCAACAAGTAGTCCAAATGTGTGTTATTTCTGCTGCAAACCATAACAACACTTCAGAGAAAGAGAGAGAGCACCCTAACTAGTATCAGACCACCAGTAGAGTCAACTAGACCTGATTTGTTCTAGTTCAAACATATCATGTATTTTATGTTTGTGGATTATTATCCCAAGTTCCCTGAAATAATCAAACTTAAAGACAGAAAAATACCATGATTACTGCAACATTCTTGAGACAGGGGATACCTGATTTCGGTTTCTTATTGGAAGACCAAAGATGCTTTCTTTCGCCATTTTCAGCACTGTAGTGCGGTCTCAGAGTTGGTATATTTAAGTAGGGGGGGTCTGTAGGTGGGTGAAGCCCCCCACTTAATGTAATGTTTAAAGTTTTTTTTTGGTACAGCAATTTTTTTTCCCTAGGAAAAAAATCGCTGTTCTGACAGTTCGAAATTGTAAGCTTTTGCTTACATAGGGTTGATTAATCACCATTCACTTTTTTAAGCACTTGGTGATCTAATATAGATCCCTGATTTCTTATCTAACAGTGGTCTGCAGTACAAAAGCCAGGAATTCAAGACTTTTTTGCATGAATGGGAACTGAGAAATAGAATGCCTACTCTACACTATCTGCAATACAATGGACAAGTGGAGACAATTATCCAAAAAGTGAAGATCGGAATGAGAAAGAGCCATAGCAAAAGCAATGAGGATGCAGTAGTCACTACTAGCATTACTGTGCCTGGCATATCAGACAGAGTAATGCCAGTAGTCACTACTAGCATTACTGTGTCTGGTATGCCTCATTTATAGACTAATTACAGACTGTGTAATTAAGTGACCACTCCTGTTACATATATTATGTACCTTTAAGGTGTAGCTATAAATAATTGTGCATTTTAACGATGCTTGTCCTGCAAAGGTTATCCTAGTAGCTGAGTAGGGAACACTAGAAATCCCTACCTCCAACAACAGTCCCCAGGTCATACTGTAGGAACCATAGGCAAACTGTGGAATATAATCCCTCAAGCATCTTCTTGATCTGCATGGGAACTCTTGCTAGAGGATTGTATGTAATGTACCTCCCACAGAAAACAGCTAGGGAGACCTCAGTATATGCCCATGCATCATTTACCACTGACTTCTTGTGACACGTATCATAAGATATGTTGCATGCTGTAAATGTTACCACAGTTACTAATAGTGTATCTATGTTATATTATATAAGCATGTTAATTGACTTAAACTGTCACTGACACATGTATGTTACTTGTACTACATATCAGTATGATATGTGTGTGTGTGTGTGTGTATATATATATATATATATATATATATATATATATAGATATAGATATATATATATAGATATAGATATAGATATAGATATATATATTTATATATATATATATAGATATAGATATAGATATATATATGGGTCTACTTTGATTCACTGTAAACTCATTTCACTGAATTTCAATTCACCCTCAAAAAATTGCTGATAGCTCAAATCACTGAAAACTCATTTCACGGAATCACATTTCACTGAATGTAAGTACTATTGGGCAAATAAAACGTACATGTTCTTTTCCCCACTGGAGGCAATTCTGGAGTTAGTATATATAGTTGGGGGTGTGGTTATTTCTGTTCTCATTCTAATGGTTCTCATTTCAATTTGTGATACATTTAAAACAATATTTCTGTATTCTTCAAATATGGGTGAAGTCTCCCTTTCCCATTTTATAATAACGGTTTTACATGCTATAGCTAGTAGTGTCCATAAAAGTGAAAAGTTTGTTCTGATAACGCGTTGAGGTATGGGAACATTAAACAAAATCAAAGATTTAGGCAATTGAAAATTATCATTAAAAACTATTTGAAAGAAATAATTAACTTTATTCCAAAATGATTTAAGCATATGGCAATCATAAAACGTTTGCAGCCAGCCTGCGCTTAAGTTTCTTTTACATCTCCAACATCCTATATTCTGTTTAAACATTAGTTTCATCTTATGTGGTGTTATATAGGACCTATGAATTAATTTCCATGTGAAAAGTTTCCATTGCAATGAAAGAGATGTTTGCTTTTTGGACAGAAGTATTAGTTTTTTATCATTATAATCTGATATTTGATTATTAATTATTTTATAGTAGTCCCAAAAATGTTCCTTATGCTATAACTTCATTTTCTTAATTTTTTATAGATGATTGATAAGTAGCCTTTTCCATAAACAGCTTGTGTTGTTAAGATCATGTGCTCGATGAGTTTAGCTATATTTGCCTGATTCTTAATTGAATTGTTTCTAATCTGTTTAAAATATATTGCATTATATCCTGTAATCTTAACCATAAATCATTATCTAAAACAAATTTGTTTCTTACTTGTTCCATTGTTAAAACTTTCCCAGAATCTAGTAAATGATGCCAGTAATTCAGACCATGCTTCCTAAGTGTCTTGATTGTGGCTCTGTCAAAAGTTTTAATGTTATTTTGTGTACATGAAATAGCATATAACAAGAATGACTAGGCTTTTATGTTTGGATTTCTATTCCTAAGGGTTTTATATGTTTTTAATATATTATTTATGCACTTGAAACTTATATTCTTGTGTTTATTTTCTACAAAATGTTCTCTCATCATCCAAAGAAAATTATTCAGTATCATTTCTGTATATTCTGATGGCAATGTAAGACCTGAATTTAGCCATATCCTTTCATGCATATGTTTCCATTTGGCAGAGTTAGCAGTATTTACTAATAATGAGATTGTTTTTATGTTACATGACAGTGGATATATTTCTGTATCTGGAAGGCTATCCCATCCTGCTTCTCAATCATTTAAATAATGATTCAAAGGTATTCTGGGTTTATTGGGATACCATAGGAAGTTAGCATTAGTTTATTAAATTGTTTTATATAAGATTTGGAGGGATGACTAGAGAAGGCTTGTAAGAAATATAATATTTTTGGGAAAAATGATCATTTTAATTATATATAATCTCTCTTCCATTGTAAAGAATAATTTATTCCATTTTCAAATGAGTATTTTAATGTTATTTAGGATACTGGTGTAGTTTATTTGTTATTATCTTATCTAGATCATCAGTTAATGTAACCCCTAAGTATTTTGTCTTATTGTCTTCAGCTATATATTTAGAAAATTCCTTATCTGCATCTTTCTTACTAGAATTTATAAGTAAAATCTTTGTCTTATTTTCATTAAATTTGAGGCCAGAGAGTCTTTGAAAGTGTTCAGTTGTGTCTAATAGAGCTTTTAGTGGTGTCATTATCTTTTAAAGTTAGACTATCGTCTGCAAACAACTGAACTTTCATTTCCAAACTATTGTCAATTTCTATATGGTTAATATTTTTGTCCATCCAAATACAATTTGCAAATGGTTCAATTACTATGGCAAATAATAGTGGTGACAAGGGACATCCCTGTTTAGTGCCTTTAGTAATTTCAATAGATTTAGAAATGCATGATCCTATCTTTATATATGATAGGGAGTTTTCATAAAGTGATTTAACTAGTAGTGTGAATTTTTGTGAAAATCCATATTCTTCTAGAATTACTCATAGATAATCTCAGTGAACAAAATTAAAGGCACTATTTATCTGTAAACTGACCACGGCAATGTTATTTTTTGTATGGTTAATGTAATCAATTAAAGGTATGATTCTTTTAAGATTATCGTATGTATTTCTGTCATTTATAAAGCCAGTTTGATCTTTGTCTATTAGTAGTGGAAGCACTTGTTTAATTTTAGCTGCATGTATTGCCATGAACATCTTATAATCAATATTTAATAAAGATATGGGTCTGTAGGATGAACATTCATTTGCATTTTTGTCTGGCTTCAAAGTAGGTGTTATTATTGTATAATTCCAAGAAAGAGCAATATTTTTGCCTTTTTTTTACTAGTATAAACACTTTTAATAGTAAGGCTAGTTCATCTTTGATTAGTAGTTTAAACATTTCTGGGATCATATTATCTAAACATACATACATACATACAAATGTTTCAAGCACGGGCATTAAAGCCCTTCTAGCTTGCCAATATGCCAAAACATCTGTTCCCATAAGAAATAAATAAAAGAGAGCACCCAGCACTACCAGGCTACAACTCATACCACATGTTTTGGCCACAGAACACGGACCAGAACACAAAATGAGGGGGTGTATCCATATTCATCAAGGATACCTACAGCTCCAGGTTAGTGGCACAGCATGATACCTCTGAGATCATCCATGTGCAACTAACATTGGGCAAATCTGCAATGCAAACTGTGGCCTACTACATATCACCCTCCATGACCCAGGACCACCACTCCACCTTTCTGGAGACACTGGAAAACATGAAGTTCCTACCGAACACCCTGATATTGGGTGATTTCAATTACCCTACTATTAACTGGGAAAACTACTCAAGTACAAACTCCCAGGTCCAGCACTTCCTGGAATTCATCAACTCAAATGCTCTGGATCAGCTGGTAAACTCCCCTACCAGAGGTGAAAACATATTGGACCTGGTCATCACCAAAATGGGTGACAGGTGTTCCACACCAGAGGTAAACCCGTCACTGGTTAGATCAGACCATAAACTAATCATACTCTGGATGTCCACACCCCACCACCACCCCCAACTAAGGAAACCACAGTAAAAAACTTTTCTAAAGCAAACTTCACCTTACTTAAGACAGAGGCGGTAAGTTTCACAGCCACCATGCTAATGGATAATGCTGCCCAAGATGCAGAAACCTTTACAAGTGCACTCTATGAGCACCTACAAGGATGCATGCATCTCTAGAAAAACCAATACTCACTCCTCTAAGAGAAGGAAACCAGTCTGGTGGACCTCTGCCATAAACAGGCAATACAACAAAAGGAGGAAACTAGTTCAGAAAAAAAGCAAATCCCAAGAAGGAAAGACATCCCTGATCAGTATCAGTAAGAACTAAGGTCCCTCATAAAATCATCCAAGGCTAACTTTGAAAGAAAAATAGCCAAGGATTCAAAAGATAACCACAAAGCCTTCCTTAGCTATGTTAAGAATCTAAGTGGCAACTCGCAGATATGCACTGAACTAGTGCAAAATAGCACAAAATATACTGAACCTACTGATATTGCCAACATCCTGGTGGATAGATTCAGTGCAAACTTCACCCCCCCTCACCCCCAAAAGGGACCACAACAATACTGGAAAAGTGTAGTGTCCCAGAAATCACAGAAGCACAGGTGAAAATAGCCCTTTCAAAAGCCAAAAGCACAGCATCAATGGGGCCAGATGGTGTCCCAGGCTGCGTCTTGCACGAACGTCAGAACAAACTAACCCCCCACCTAAACACGTTGTTCAACCTCAGCCTCTCCACAGGCTATGTGCCCATAGAATGGCGCACAGCAACAGTTATTCCACTCCAAAAAGGAGGGGCCACAACTGACCCTGGTAACTATCGGCCCAAATGCCTTACTAGCCTGGTCTGCAAGGCTATGGAGTGCATCATCATGGAACTCATTAACAAAGACATTGGGGACCTCCAAACACTTGACCTGACCCAGTTTGGCTTTTTAAGGGCAGATCATGCCTAATAAACCTGGTTGACTTCTTTGAGACTGTCACCAAGGCCATAGACGAGGGGAAAGGTGGTTCACACAGCCTACCTTGACCTCACCAAGGCTTTCGACACCATTCTCCACTTGGGTATTACAGAAAAACTCACCAGCCTGAACATAAACCCCTACGTCATGAGATGGGTTGCTAACTGGCTTACACACAGAACTCACACTGTAAGAATAGCAGGCTCCAGGTCTGACTCTAAACCAGTCACAAGTGGTGTCCCGCAAGGCTCAGTCCTGGGACCCCTACTGTTCGGCATATACTTCTCAGATGTACAGGCAAACACAGGAGGACTATGGCTAACCAAGTTCACATATGACTGCAAACTGGGAGCCATAATTGACTCTCCAGCTGACACGGACATCCTCCAAAAGGGCCTTACTGAGATGAGCACCTGGTGTCAAAGTCATGGCCTCAAGCTAAATGCCAAAAAATGCATAGTCATCCAATTTGGGATACACAAAACACCCACGAATTACCACATAGGTGGCAGTCCCCTTAATACAGAAGAGGTACTAAGAGATCTGGGGAACCAGGTAGATAGTAATCTCTCCTTTGGCAATCATATTAGGAAATCCTTCTATGTGGCCCATTTAATTACTAAAGGGTTCACATCTAGAAATAACGAAGTTATAGTGCCCCTCTACTCTTCACTCATCAGACCCATCATAGAGTACAATGCCCCATTTGGGATGTACCTCACAAGACACTTCCAACAGCTGGAAAGACCACAAAAGTACCTCACCAAGCGGATTACTGGCCTCAAACATATGTCCTTTGCAGCCTGACTGAAAAAACTCTGGCTGTACTCAGTGGCATATCGCTTACTCAGAGGTGATCTCTGCCTGACTTACAAAGCCATGTCCAACTCAGATTTGATGGACATGCTCCACCTAAAGAAATCCAAGTCACTGCGGGCCACTCGCACTAGTGAGCTAAACCTCACCACAACAATAAATAGAACATGCTGGTGGGATAGATTCCTGTCACAGAGACTCCCCATGCTTTGGAACAAAATTCCAAACTACATTAGGCAGAGCCCCTCACTAACGCTCTTCAAGAAAAACCTTGACGAGTGGATGGGTAACAGAAAATACACTCCCGGGATCAGTTCATTGGCTCTGCTTGACAGAGGATCAGTTAATTAATCAATGGGGCAGCGAAAGCTGACACACTCTGGCTAGGCTTATAAATGCCCTCAGGCAGATAGCCTAGTACATACCTATGAACCTATAAATGTCCAGGCTGTTCTTAAAAATATCTAAACTAGTACTTGCTTTAATGTAATTTGGTAGTCTGTTCCAAGTATCAGCTACTCTGTCAGAGAACCAGTTAGTACACTTCTCATTCCTATAGAATCTTCTACATAGGTTATCTGACAATTCTGTAGTACTTTTTGAAAACCCCAATCATTCCCAGAGGTAGTTGTCCCTAAATGCCCTATATACCTGAATAAGATCTCCTCTTAAGACACTCTTGAGACACTGTACAAGTTCAGATATTTTACTCTTTCGTAATAACTTAGATTTTCACATCCATGGATGCCTTTAGTATATTTCTGCTGTACTCTTTCCAGTTTATTCATGCTTGGTTTCCTATAGGGTTTCCATATTGTTATTCCATACTCAAGTTTGGGTCTAATGTAACTAACAAACAATGACATCATTATGTTTGATTTCCTAGACTTTATAAATCTTTTTATACAACCTATAGTGCTATAACTATCATTAGCCAATTGGTTGATATGATTAGAAAAAACTCATAGCTGAATCTACCCATATACACAGGTCCTTAAATGATTCTGCAGTTTCAATCACTGTGTACTGTATTAAATATTCACCTTTCAGTTTATGTCTCTCAAATCTCATATGCTTAGTTTTTGATGTATTTATCAACATATTATTCTCCTGTGCCCAAATGGTCAATTTAGTCAAATTATTTTGCAGACATGCCTTATCTGTAACACTTGTAATCAGTTTACCCAATTTCAGGTCATCAGCATATAGACTGTAGAACACCTCAAATGAAAACGTAAGGTCTGAAAGATTCAATCTAAACAAGTAAGGGCCTAGTACATAGCCCTGTGGGACACCCTGACTGTAACCAAGGATTTAACCTGTCCAGTTGGTGTGTGATACTTGCCATGTCCTATTTGTAATCCATGCAGCTATCCATCGTATCAACTGTACATCAATACCTAGTTGTACTAATTTATTGATCAGTGTTTTGTGTATGACCCTGTCAAATGCTGAAGTTAAATCTATATAAATCACATCACAGCACAATTTTTCAATCATAGCTGTAATTATATTGTTATAGAACATCATGTTACAGGTGGTATTAGATCTATTTTCAACATATGCATGCTGATATATGGTTTAAAGTCCCAACCTATTCAGTTCTGGCAGTAACTTATCCAGTATTACCTTCTCCATTATTTTTCCACAACATGAAAGTAGACTTAAGGGTCTGTATGATTCTGGGTTTGTCCTACTCCCCTTTCCCTTAAAGACAGGATTAATAAGTGCATGTCTCCATTCTTGAGGAATCAACCCATATTTATATGACCTAGTGAATAATAGATGTAATGGCAGTGTATGTTCTTGCTGAAGTGTTCTCAGGTCATTGTTACTTATTCCTGTGCCAGGTGTTTGTTTAGCTTTAAGTTACTAATTTGGCATTTAAGTTCAGTCATAGTTATTTGTTTGCCTATTAATTTTATATTATTAACTGTTTGTTTTTTTATATATTTTTTAAAGAAAGGCTTTAACATGTTTTGTGGTTCTATTTACCCTTTTGGGCATTAACCTTTTGAAAATATAGTTAAATGCTTCTAGTATCCCTTCTAAGTTAGATACTTTCTTTTAGTATCTATAATGTATATTTCCTTTATCTGATGTGCTTTTATGATCTTTTTAGTTCTATTTGCAATTATTTTCTTATTCCTGAGATTCATTGAATAAGAATATAATTTGATCTTCTCTAGACTGATGACTGTCTTATGATATAGTGTCTCTAGATATTTCATGTCATCTAGTTCTTTTGTTAGGTTCCTCTTTCCCTTCTGAATGTCTAGTTTTAGTGTATCAATTCTTGCTTGCAATTCCAGTAAGTGTTTGTCCCATTGCTTTTTATTGTTGTACCATGTTAATGCTTTACCATATAAATATGACTTCAAAGAGTTATTTAGTAAGATTTATGTTTAAAAATATTTGTATCTCTATAAAGTAAAATTCCTTAAAAATCCTTTAAATTTGTTATGTATGAAAGAATTCTAGTTACAGTTGTTCTTTGTTTTGTATTCAAGTCTAGGCCAGAAGTGATTACATTATGGTCTGACAAAGCACATGTGACTACTCTTTTCCAGCTTTGTAGCTAGTTCTCTTGATATGTATACTCTGTCTATTCTGGAGTGTGTGCCATATCAATGAGAATAATGTATGAATAATTAGGTATTAGGGTCAGCATATTCATTAATGTTCATTTCTTTTATGTGTTTTTTGCATTAGTGTTCCCATCATTCGTTATGCAATTTAAACTATCCTGCTATAATTATTTCTCCTTTAGCATAATGTACAATATCTTCCAGGTGTTGCTTGGCTACTTTGATGCCTAATCCAGGTATCCAGTAAATGTTTACTAGAGTGTATATGTAACCATTTATGGATATTGTTACTAAACAGAACATCCCTGTTTTATCATGATATATGTTTAAAATTTTTGGCATTAAAATTGAGTTTTTCCATACACTGCTACTCCTCTCCTCGTTTGTTTATAATGAGAGCTGATTAAAACTGTATAGCTATTAGTATTAATTTTGTTTATGTCGTCTTGTATAATGTGTGTTTCTTGTAAAAAAAATGATTGGTGCATTAAATATTTTCAAATATCTTAGGAGATTTCTCCTTTTACAAGTATTGTTCAGGCCATTTACATTAATGGAAATACATCTCATAGATAAGTTATTGCTACTCAAACTGCTAGTCATGTGCATATATTTTTACCAATGAGCAAGCATATTTAACTAGAGAAAATAACTTATTTTCATTTGATGAATTACAGCCATTATAACTTGACATGCAATAAAAAATAATTCAATAATAAAACCTTAAAAACGGAGACAAAAAACTAACCCTGCTATGGGGATACAAACCCCAGCTTTGAATAGTCTAGCCATTCAAACTTACTTTCTAGCCCTCTTTCAATAGTCATTTCTTAGTCCAGCTATTTAAATATTATCTCTAACAGAAGGAAGCTTACTATATCTTGTATTCTTTCATATAAAGTATTTTTTCACAGTCTTTGAGTTCAAATCCAAGAGAATCCTTTAAACATAGTCATATTACTATAATAATCATCTTATTTTGACATTAAAATAAAGCAAACTACAGTGACTTTTAGTATTTGCTTATAATATTCAACAGCTGTCTTTTAATCAAACTTATTTTAATAAAGATAACTAGTATTTACCCTTCAGATTAATGCAGTTAAACTGTAGACCAGTGCAAACTTATAAAATGTGTAACAAAGTTCCATTTATATAACTGAACTCTGTGGAACTGCCAGTGTTGTAGTGTGTAGTAGCACTATCTGCTTCAGATCATGCTCTTTATTATATGTCATCCATTTGCAGCAGTTTTCTGACTATTTGAATTAAAATCCAACATACTGTATCTCTTTTATAAGTTTACTAAATTAATAGTTAATGACTCTTCACTTTTGCTATAGTTTTACATGTTTTTAGGTAAATATCCCTTTAAGAAGCTGAAAAATTCAAGCGGATCACTTTTGACCTTCAGCCCAAGTGCTTACATCATGCCTGAGGTGTTTACTGTTATTTTTAAGCACTCGCATGGCCACAAAGGAGTGTTCAGCTTCTAAATAGATTAATAATGGAAAATTCCATCCTGGGAACAAGACGTTTAGTGCTTGTGCAGTGTTTAAGAGCTTTCCCTTGCCACTAAGTGCCTGTTTGTAAAGCCCAAACAAGTCTCTATACATTTAAAAGTTTACATTTACCAGGAATGAGTTTTCTTTTAACTATATAAAAACGCATTCCTTATCATGTTCATTAAAGCAGTGTAAGCTATGAAACAGTTATAGAGAAACTACTGACACACAAGTAAAAGTAATGTCTTTGGGCTTTTCCCGGTTAGGGGTCGCCACAGCGGAACTCCGGTCCACTAATGATTGGCAGTGGATTTTTTTACGGTGCCGAGTTGCCAGTCCGACGCCCAACCTTCAAAAAAGACACACCCATTCATGCTTGCACCTACCTGCATGTCTTTAAATGTAACTCAACCACGGGGAGGACATGCAGACTCCACACAGAAGGTGCTCCAGCTGAGAATTGAATGGGAGAACCTCTTGCTGTGAAGTGATAACGCTAACCGTTGCACCACTGCGGCACAAGTACATATCTTTTTAGAGAGCTTGAAGCATCTTAAGGAATCTATATTAATTCTGTATGTTCAAATGACCAGTTTAAATGATCATTTAGCTGCTTTCTTTAAGCTGTAAATAATTCTCTATATGTACATTGCACTAAAAATCATACAGTGTGTTGTGCTCCTCAGAAGTTATCATTTTCATTAAGTTTCTTACTTTTCTTTTTATTTTAAATGGTTGTTTGAAGCTATGACAATATAATAAACTATCAAAAAGTATATGTTTGTAAATCATTGTTTTGATTTCTCTGTTATACTATTATTGTTTTCTTAGAGGTATATAAGCAGGTTACTAGTTCAATCATTATCTATATGTCAGGCAGTAGCACTGAAAGTGAATAAAGAAGAATAAAATGTCTTTACCTTTTTCTCTTTTGGGATTGTAGTCGTTTAGTTAAAAAAATTAACAACAAGGCTGGCAATTCCCTCTTTTCTAACACAGTGGGAAAAGACTGGAACCTACTTCCCATTGAACTAACATCACTGTCTTCCCTAGCTCTCTTTAAACAAAAACTCAAAATACACCTTAAAACTCACTGGTTATGTCCATTCTGTAAACCTGACTAACCTTTGCTTACATTAACTTATTTCTTCACCTTACTAATTCTCTCATATTTTTCCTGAAGATCTCAAGGAAAACTGAACTGGTAATAACAATTTAATATATTGGCAGACCCTTTCCTGCTAATTGTCTGTAATATCTACTCCATAACTTATACTAAAGTTATGTCATTTTTATTACAGTAATTTAATTCATCACATGACCATTATGATTTTCTATTCTAGTGTAAATACCAACTTTTCCTCTATTTTTATTATTGTTTTGTATATATTTTTATTGAACTACCTTCATTTACTATGTTAGAACAATGATTTCTATGTTTATCTTATAGTTCTAGTGATTATCTAATTTTTGCTAGTGGAGCTTTTCTCCCCGGGCCTCTACTGAAAATGGAAATGTATCCAGCTAGACTAGCCCGGTCAACAAATGTAAAATAAATAAATAAATAAATAAAAGGATTCATTTTTTTGTATATGTTAGGAAACCTCATTGACATTTAACTGAAGTATGGTTCCCTTTGAATAATTTGGGTGTGCTATAAAAGGAGAAAATATGTCAAAGAATTATTTAAAAGTTGCTTGTCATTTAGTCTCTTCTTCTATCTGCTTTTTTCAAATTCATTCCTCTCTGCTTGATGTTTTAGAGAAAAAAACAGACCAGTCTGTTTCTTCAGTTTGATTTAACGTTTTGTTAGATGTTAAGAAAGACACAGCTGCATCCAAACAAACATTTTTGCACCATCTGAAAAAAAGATTTTAAGCCTTGCAGGGAACAGTAAATGAACCATGAATTGTCTCTTCACTTATTTTATTAAAGGTAAAAAGTCCTTTCTTTTTGAAATTACCTCTGTTGAGTAATCATTGTCAAATTTTATTATATTGCCTTTGAATTTAACTGGAGAGTTTGACCACACAGTTTTCAATTGTCTAGAGAAGAAATAAATCTTATTATTACTGATCTTGGACTTTTATTTGGTTTACTAGAAGATATGGGCATTGCTAGTGACATATGGACTCATTCAATTCCATAAAAAAAGAGACTTGTGTAAATTCAAAACATTTGGAAGAGAGGATGTGAGAAAATTTACCATATTGTCTTCTTTAGTCTTTTCTGGTTGCCCATAAATGCACAGGTTGTTAATTCTGGACCTATTTTCTAGGTCATCTAGTTTGTTTAATAAAAAAAGTATTTTGTTTTGAAAGAAAATCAAGCTGATGTTCTTGTTCAGAGAGTCTATCTTCCATGTCATTTAATGTCCCTTCTATGCCAGCAATCTGAGTCTTATATTGCATTAATTCTTGTAACTGCTCCATTTGTTTTGTGCATTTTTCTTTAGAGTCAAGTTTATTATCCGTTTTGTCAAACTTCAATGATAAAACTTGCATAGTAAATAGTAAGGTTTGCAGTTTCTTCTTCCTTATCTAGTCCTGTGAATTGTTCTTTCAATAACTCATTCTGAAGAGAAATCAGAGCCCTTTCTGCTTGAATTTTGACAGACAAATCAAAAAAATGAAAATAAAGTAATCCAATGTAGTCTTCCAACGACTGTAATAGAGGTTACTCAATGAGTTTAAGAAGGATAGCAGTCTCAGTTTTCAACATTTTCTGTCAGAAATATTATCTAGATAGGAGAGCTAAGAAAATGTGCTGTCAACCTGTTAGCATCCTAGCCAATCCCCTTGAATATTTCTTAACAATTGTCACAAAAACTACATATTAGAAACACACACACATTCATACACATAAACATGTCAAAGTACAGCACACACACACACACACACACACACACACACACAACACGTGTTGAAGTACAGCACATCAGTGTTCTCCATATGGGTAACCAACGTATGTCTGCAGTAAACCTAAACCAGAAACACGGAAATATTACCCTTCATATTAAGCACATGTAAGGAAGACCGGCACAGAAAGACTAGATGGATATTACCACAGGATTTTGTCTTGATTCATGTGCCCCTGTAGGTCCCCTTCTTCAGCTGAAGTAGGATCAGTTAGGATTAGTAATTTAAGCCCTTAGAATTGCAATGAAACACTGTGGAATTCAGTTTAATAAGCCCACATGCAGTATTGCAGTTTTTAGTCCTGTCAGAAATAAATCAAGTAATATTTATTACATTCCTTCACATCTTCATTGTAACTATCCCTCTATTCCCAGTTGATTTCTACTTAACCAGCTCCCCTATATTTTGGAAATGTTTCATTTAATGTTGCACTCCTGATTAACTACTTGTAGAATGTTTTGGCCAGCACTTGTATATTGTTATATCACAAAGTGATATCTCTGAAAACTGTCTATTAAATATATGATTTCCTGTGACTATGAACAATGCCTCTGAGGTATGTCTGGAAAGTCAAAGGCTTCAGTTACTATCACAGTATTAAACACAGTGCAAATTAAACTTCTGTCAGTTATAAATTAAAAGAAGCATTCACTACTTTCTATGTGTCATTTACTCTAAAGAAAAAGTGATGACATGGGATTATACCAGTCAATTGCACGTCATTACGAGGCAAATTCCTAATTGTGAGTCTTAAAAGTTCTATATTCCAAAACTGTTCCATATTGAAAGGGACTGACACACATTCATTGTTATTTTTTTAACAAATATTTGTAGTAAAAAATACTGAAACATATTAATTAATTTTAGGTATTTGTATTAAGTATAAAGTAATGCAATATAATCATGCCTAGAGCTTCAGAGTTGAAAAAGTTAGTATTTCTCATTTTGTCCATTAGTTTCACATTATGAGAGGTACATTTTGGTGATGGAAGGTTGAGACCTTGGCTTGGGAGCAGTTTGATTTCAGTGGAAGACACAGTCAGAGCATGCTACTTTTGTGTCTTCTGCAGACGAACTATGCAAAACAGAAGGCAAATAAAGTTAGTAAGATTCTGCTTATATATATACATACATATATATATATATATATATATATATATATATATATATATATATATATATATATATATTCCATTTCTTAATTTTGAAATGTCACAATCTTGAGATTCATAAAATCGAGGCCACAATCTCAAGGCTGCGAAATCTTGAAATTAAGAAATGAACTTAAAAAAAAAGGAAAACATAAAATAATGTTTTTGCAGGAGGGTTTCATGCACTTCCCCTGCAACTTAAATATAATAACTCCAAGATCGCACTACAGTGAAGAGAATGGTAATGTTCCCGTTCTGTACTGTATAGCGATCTACATTACCATTCTCTTCACTGTAGCGTGATCTCGGAGTGAGTGTATTTAAGTTGCAGGGGGGGGGGGTGCAGGGGGGCATGGTTTTACATGTTTTCTTTTTTTTAGTTCATTTCTTAATTTCAAGATTTCACAACCTCGGGATTGTTCATAGGTTCATAGGTGTGTACTAGGCTAATGGCCCTGGAGCCTTTACAAGCCTAGCCCATAGGATTACCCTGGCATCATGCCACCCGACCTTAGTTCCCAGTACCTCTGTCGAGTAGAGCCACTGGAGTGATTCCCTGGGGTGAATTTTCTATTTCCCATCCACTCATCAAGACTTCTCCTGAACAGGGCCAGTGTGGTGCTCTGTTTGACAAGTGAAGTCTATTCCATAGCATGGGCAGTCTCTGGGTTATGAACCTGTCCCTCCAGCTTGTTCTGTTGATTGTGGTATTGAGGTTGACGTCTCTGGAGCATGTGGTGTGGAGGGATTGGGATTTCTTTAGCTGTAGTATTTTTAACAGAACTGGGTCAGACATGGCTTTGTAAGTCAAGCAGAGATCGCCTCTAAGTAGGTGATAGGAGACAGAGAATAGTTGGAGTTTTTTGAGTCTGTCCATATAGGACAAGTGTTTAAGGCCTAGGATCCTCCTTGTGAGGTACTTTTGTGGCCTCTCCAGTTGTTGCAGGTGTTTAGTGAGGTACATGTCAAATGGGGCATTGTACTCAATGATTGGCCTAATGAGGGAAGAGTAGAGGGAGACAATGACCTCTTTCTTCCTGGATGCAAAACCTTTAGTAATGAGATGCGTAACATAGAAGGACTTTCTGACCACAGTAACAATGTGGTGGTCAAAACAGAGGTTGCTGTCAACCTGTGTTCCCAGATGTCTTATAACACCTTCTCTGTTCAGTGGACTACCATCGATGTGGTAATTCATGGGAACTGGGCTTTACTCAAAGGGGATGCCGACACATTTTTTGGCACTGAGCTTAAGGCCATAGTTCCGACACCAGTCGTTGGTCTCAGTGAAGCCTTTCGGTAGGATGTCAACATCACTTAGGGAGTTAATAATAGCCCCTAAATTGCAATTGTCTGTGAATGTTGTCAGTCAGAGTCCCTTCGTGTTGGCCTGGACTTCAGAGAAGTATATACCTAACAGGAGAGGACCCAGGACTGAACCCTGTGGGACTCCACTCGTGACTGGTGATGCCTAGTTTGGTGAGTTTATCAATAATTCCTGAGTGGGAAATGGTATCAAAGGCCTTGGCCAGATCGAGGTAGGCTATATGAACTGCCTTGCCCTCATCCACAGCTCTGGTGACTGATTCAAAGAAGTCGACCAGGTTGAGCAGGCATGATCTACCCTTCACAAAACCAAACTGTGTGGGATTCAGAGTTAGATTCCATATATCCTTGTTTATTAGGTCCATGATGATGTGTTCCACAGCTTTGCATATCAGACTCATCAGGCTAATGGGGGAATAGTTCCCAGGGTCTGTAGTCACTCCTTCTTTGTGAAGAGGGATAACTGTAGCAGTGTGCCATTCGGTAGGGACAAAGCCTGAGGTGAGGCTGTGACTGAATAGGGCACACAGGTGAGGTGCCAGTTCACTCTGTAGTTCATGTAGAAAACAGCCAGTGATATTGTCAGGTACCATAGAAGCTGTATTCTTGGCCTTGGACAGTGCTGTTTTAACCTGTGCAGCAGTAATACTGGGTGCCTGGCAATCTACTGGTATTGTGATTGGTCCTTTGGTGGGGGAGAGAAGAGTAAAGTTGGCACTGAATCTGTCGGCCAGTATATTGGCAATATCTGTTGGCTCGGTATAGGAGGCACCATTGGGCAGTAGCCCAGACCAAATCTGAGTATTGCCGTGGAGATTATTTACATAAATATAGAAGGCCTTGTGGTTGCCCTTACTATCTGCTGCAATTCTGTTTTCCTAGCTAGCTTTATAGGATTTGATGAGGGATCTCAACTTTTTGTTGAGGCTGATAAGGGAGTTTTTCCAGTCTTGGGACTTCACTTTATTCTGCATCAGTTTCCTCCTTCTGTTGTAGAGTTTGTTTATGGCAAGGGACCACCAAATTGGCTTGCTGTTTTGGAGGAGAGCATCTTGGTTTTATTGGGTATGGCTAGTTCCATGCATTTGTGTACGTGTGCATTGGTGTATGATTCGGCAGTCATGCAACTATTCTCCATTTGTATGGGTGCCATGAAGTTAGCCACCTCTGTTTTTAAAAACCCAAAGTTAGCTTTGGAGAAGTTTTTCATGGTGGTTACTTTTGTGGGGGTGGGGGTGGGGTGTGGGAGGGATGTGGATTTCCAAGGTGATTTGTTTGTGGTCGGATCTAACCAGGGAGGAGTTGAGTATTGGCGTAGAGCAATGGTCGCCCATGTTAGTAATGATCAGGTCAAGGATGTTCCTACATCTAGTGGGGTAAAAACAAGCTGGTCTAGGGCATTGGAATTAATGAATTCCAGGAAACGTTGGGCAAGTGTATTAGTATATGAGTAGTTTTCCCAGTTAATGGAGGGGTACTTGAAGTCATCCCATATGAGAGTGTTAGGTTGGACCCTAATATTCTTCAGGGTGCTTAGGAACATAGAGTGTGAGTCTTGGGACATGGTTGGGGACCTATAGCAGGCTACAATCTGATTTGCTGTTTTTCCCAATGTTAGCTGCATCTGACGTATCTCTGATGCATTATGCTGGGCTACCAGTCTGAAGGTGTGCACATCCTTTATGAATATGTAAACACCACCTCCTTTGGAGCTTAGGTCCAAGTTCTGGGGCCGAAAGGTGTGGAATGAGTTATAGCCTGGTAGTGCAGGGGTGCTTTCTGCTGCCTTGAACCAGGTCTCTGTTACAGGACAAATGTCAATGTTCTCCATTTTAAGGAGTGCTTCGAGTGAGTGCATTTTGAGATTTAGACTTCTAGTGTTGAGCAGCATGACCCTCAGATTGCATTTGTTTGTAGCTGTTAAAGTGGTAATTTGGTCTTTGGAACACCGCCTAAAAAGGCACTATAGGGGTGGCAAGAGCCTTGGTCCATATCCAGAAGCCCAGGAGTGACAGATGCAGGCCACCTCTGGCAAAGCATCGAGGTCTGTCAATCATGTCATCCCAGACAGACAGATACTGGTTCCCATTAGAATGACACCAGAAACTTAGCCAATTGTTGAAATCAATCATTTTCTCCTTGTACTGTGGTATCATTCAGGGTGATGGTAGGAGGCAGCTCAAGGCTAGGGTCATACCCACCTAGGCTACATAATCCAAGAGCTCCTCTATGTCTCTTTTCATGTAGTCCAGAGAGGTACATCTCAGGTCATTCACACCCTCATATACAATGACAGAGTCATATTTGTACCTGTTGTTGAGGGACCTGAGTGCGTGCATTATGTGTGGATCCTGTCACCTGACAGGCATCTGACTGTTACTTTCTCCTTATTCAACCTAGTGAGTGGGACATTAGTGTGCCTCGCTATCGAGTCACCTATGACTAGTGTGCTGGGCATGCTGTTTTGCCTTAGGGGCTTTGGTTAAGTGTCACACTGTTTAGGAGAGTTACGTGTTTTGTGATTAGTGTTGTGTTGTGGTGGCCGAGTGTTTCTGCCTTGGAGGTCTCTGCTGTTTGGGTAGATTTTTATTGAGAACCTCGGTGAAGTTGGGTGTGGTTTGTGTTTTTATGTGAAGGCAGTGCTGGTGAGTGTTCTGGAGGGCTATGTGTTCCATGTGGTGTGGTGCAAGTGTTGACCATCTCCTCTTGACCAGCTATTCTGGTCTTGGCTAAAGAGTGCATGGCTTCCAGTTTGGATATATAAGTGCATCTCTCACAAATCTGAGTGTTGGGAGGTAAGAGGAGAGAGTTTTCAGTGTACATGAGGCAGTTACTACATTGCCTCAGGATGCCCACATTCACCAGGTTAATAGGAGAAAGCACAGGAAACTGAACTTTAGACATGCCTGGAGGGTTGGACATTAATAATACGTACTGGAGCTGTTTCCTTGTAGAATGTTTAGTAATGGCAGCACTTTTTTGTGCCACAATAATTGCTACAAGAAGTCTGGTAAAGTGCTAGACTAATAAGCTAGTAAAAGTGCAGGAGAGGAGACAACTAGCATAAATAAGGGAAAAATTGAAGAGCAGACTTTTAGGTACTACTCAGAAGCTTACAAACAGACTTAGATACAGCAAATCTGTAGGCTAGATAGGCTACCTAGTGTTACCACTCCCACTGATAAGCTAGAAGGCTTCCCTCTGACACAGAAAGGCTAGGGGGCTCAGAAGCTTACAGACAGTCTTGGATAAAGCAAATCTGTATCTGGACTTGACTAGTTACAGGAAAGGTGGGAAACAATCAAATGTGGGCTTTTAAACCAGAAAGTTGAAAGAGATGGAAAAAATTGACCAAAAGGCCAATAAACTACAATTTCTGGGTCAGAAACCACTCCTTTTGTGGTAGATATGCTACCTAGTGCTTACCACTCCCACTGATAAGCTAGAAGGCTTCCCTCCAAAAGAGAAACGCTTGGGGGGCTCAGAAGCTTACAAACAGTTCTGGATACAGCAAGTCTGTATCTGGACTAGACTTGTTACAGGAAAGGCAGAAAACTAGCGCAAATGCAGAATTTTAAACTAGAAGGTTGAAAGAGATGGTAAAACTGCCCAAAATGGCCAATAAACTACAATTTCTGGCCTCGATTTCTCGAGATTGTGACATTTTGAATTTAAGAAGTAGACCCATATATATATATATATATATATATATATATATATATATATATATATATATA
Organism: Protopterus annectens; assembly: GCF_019279795.1. Lineage (NCBI taxonomy): Eukaryota > Metazoa > Chordata > Ceratodontiformes > Protopteridae > Protopterus > Protopterus annectens. The sequence goes on from NC_056748.1 coordinate 163,591,724, forward strand.
TATATATACATACACACACACACACACACATATATATATATATATATATATATATATATATATATATATACATACACATATATATATATATATACATATATATATATATATATATATATATATATATATATATATATATATATATATATATATATATATGTATATATATATATATATATATATATATATATATATATATATATATATATATATATATATATATATATATATATATATATATATATATATATATATATATAGATATATATACATATATATATATATATATATATATATATACGCACACACACACACACACACACACACACACACACACACACACACACACACACACATATATATATATATATATATATATATATATATATATATATATATATATATATATATAGGGTCATATTAAAAGCTGTTGTCCCACCCCACCACCCACTACTTACTGCCTACCCAAACAAACTAAATAAACCACATACATACACTAACCAAAACCCTACTTCTAACCCTAAACTAAACCCTACTTCTAACCCTACACAAAATCTTGTATATACCACCATGAATGTGTTTACCTTAACCTGCGCCCTAACCCTAAGGTCCGTAACTATCACACACTTACCTTAAGAAGCTATATCCAAACTAAACAATCCACACACATACACTTAACAAAACACTACTTCTAACCCTACACTAAATCTCACATACATTACCATCTATGCACTTACCTTAACCCGCACCCTAACCCTAAGGTCCATAACTATCGCACACTTACCTTACGGAGGTATACTGCAGAAGGGCCAACCATAACGATTCGATGTTTCGGATTTCGCACTTCAGGATGATCGATGTTTTCGCAGTTCGATGAAGACGTGTCGGTGTTTACGTATTCGGGTAAGTACACCTTAGAGCTTCTAATATAGACCCATATATAAATATATATACAGAGACCCTGAAAAAAGTGAGGAGAGGAAGCAAAGAAGAATGGATGGTGATTGAGAAAGACCACTGTGTGCAGTTTTGAGAACTTTCACTCCCAATGCTGTGTGATCATTGTGCTGGTACATATGCATTCAGGTAAGATGCAAGTGCAGGAAGTGCCTTCCTGCAAAACAGAAAAAAATACACTTTGTCCAGACTGTCTCACTGGGACACATGTTGTTTTGTTTTTCTTGATGCTTTGATAAGTTGTGACAGCAGCATTGTGCTTGGATACATAAACAGACCCTGCCTCAGAGGTGGTGATGAAAACTCTAAAAGGATGGAGGTGAGGAAGGAAAGAAGATTATGCAGTGACTGACCAAGGTCACTGTGTGCTGCTTTGGTGAGTTGCACCACCCAGTGTTGTAGGATCATTGACCTCATATGTATAAATTCAGGGGAATACGGAAAAGCAGGTGATATCCCACTGCAAAAACAAAAACAATTTTTCTAATCTGTGCCATTGGAGCATAGCTTTTTTGTTTGCTTGTGTGCCTGTTTTTATTTATTTATTTTTTCTATGAATTCTGATCATCAGAATATTTTTTTGGCAATTGATTCACAGTCTTAACATAGTGGAAGCCTTTCTCTATCCCTTGTTATGTTCTACCTTCCTCTCTGCTACATCAATCCTGCCACTGAAGTGCAGTTGTCCAGCATTCTGGGTGAAGATTAACAAGGGAAGCCTGTCCCTGGCTACAAATTTTGTCGTTTATCACAAAGACAACCCCTATCCTGTGCATGATTTCAACTGCCTGGTTGCACTTATTGTTTTTATATGTTTTTGTAAGTATACCCCACTAGGCTCCATCTGTTTTTGAGTTAACATTTTAATTTCTTATCATTTATGCATAGTCTTTTGAGTCATAGCATTTAATATTAACTACCATATTTTCTTGATTAAGTCTTCAGAATTTCTATATGCTAACATCTGCTCCTCTCTTCTACCTGCCACTGTTCCTGAAATGATTCAGGGATTCACGAAGAGACTGGCATCCCCTGAGATTTTCCATTCTGAAGTCCTAAACACAATTTTTGAACATTAGTTTCCATATTTTCACACACACACACACACACACACACACACACACACACACACACACACACACACACACACACACACACACACACACACACACACACACATATATATATTATGCTAGAAAACAAAACATGCTCAAATCAGTAAAAAAAAAAAAACTCTGGAATCATCGATCCAAGTTGCAAAGTCTGATCTCATTTAATGTGGGACAGATGAGCACTGCTGTATTCATGACTATTATCTGGCAACTGCAGCTACATTTATACAAGCCAAGCTGTTTGAAGGCGGGGCAGAGATGGGCTGGGAACTGCTTCTGGTTGGAGAGCTAAGGGGGCTGGACCAAGCGTGATCCCTTCCCATGTTTTTGGATTGGATGCTGGATGGCTGTCACTGAAGGGGCCATTCCAGCCTGTCTCTGCCTCCCTCCTTTAAAGAATTTTTTCCATGTAATATCTTCTAGATGAGGAACCTTTGTTGAAGTAAAGAGATTTAAACACTTGGTTAAAGTCCATATACTGATCTGCTATGCTTTTTTGCCAGTGTCATCAGATCTGTCCCTATTGGAAAGACATGCAATACCAGAATAAAAATGTAAAAAATATATAATAAAGAAATATAAAAACAAATCCATATCGTAGGTCATGTTTTTATGGGAGGTTGTGTGTGTGTGTGTGTGTGTGTGTGTGTGCGCACAGATAATGTTAATGATAGAAAATAAATCAATGGTAAACATCAGCCAATGGGGGCAAGTCTTAAAAAAAGAAATTTAACATAAACATAAACTGATTATTTATCTGTTTATTCAAAAGCCATTTTGTAAAAAAGGAACTTTTTCCCTTCAAATGTAGCCATATTATTTAGATTATGCCAGAACAAATCTAAGAGCTGCCATGTAGAAAGGTTACAAGTAGGGCTCCTTCCTATATGCCCTCTCTCTGCCTATCTGGGGTGGGCTGTAAACTTCAGCTGATAAGCCTTTTGAAAGCATCAGTCCATTCCCCATAAAAAAATACTCCTCAGGCAAATGTCAGTAGAAATTCTTCTAGTTCAGTTTTCTGAGACCAAGAATGCTGCAGATAGAGCAGGACAAGTTGAGCTCTGGTCTTTTACATGCTTCATTTTGATTAACCAGTGTAATTCTTTTTTCTCCAGTGTATCATTTTTATTAACTTGAAGGGTACCCATGTTGACATTCTCCAGAAAGTGAAAATAAAGTCTTCATAGTCTGGGTGTTCTGGGTAACACAGTGGTGCAGCAGTTAACATTGCCATCTCACAGCAAGAGGTTCTCTGGTTCGATTCCTGGCTGTGGTGCCTTCTGTGTGGAGTCTGCATATCCTCCCTGTGTTTATGTAGGGTTTCCTCTGGGTGCTCTGGTTTCCTCCCACATTCCCCAGACATGCTGCAGGTGGATTGGACATTCTAAATTGGCCCTGTGTGTGTGTGCATGTCTGCGCCTTCTGAGGAATGATGGGTGCCAGACTGGCAATTTCATACTGTAAAAACTCTACTGCCACTCTTCAGCCGAAAGGAGAAGATAGTCTGGGTGTTCTGTAGTGTTTTGTGTGAAGGTTTTTTAAGTTTTTGCTTTGACTTCTGAAAGATATTGAGTGATCAGTGATCCATCTTTTGAGTTTGTTGATGGTCTTTTGCAGTGTAAAAGCTGTTACATTTCTTGCAGCTGGCTCTGTGGTCAATTGATTCCATGTTGCATTTTTGATGTGACCTGATGTGGCATCCTTTGCCTATGTTGGAGCATTTGAACTTTTTCATTACTCATCAGGGGGCACATGGGGGGGGTCCACAGCTAAAGGTACCTTTTTGCTTGCCATCTTCATTGGTGTCCTTGCTCTCCAAGTGGTCAAAAAACAACGCTTGCATACTTTACAACTCACCCTGAGTTTCTGGTACTTCCTTGATTAGGGTTCAGATTTTTGCTCCATCCATCCAAAAAATCTTGAATTTCTGACTCAGTAGTAATGACTACACTCATGCCAGACGTTATAATTAAAGACTGCTAACTCTTGAGAAAGCTGTTACGGTAGATCATATTGCCATATCAGTGATCTAACCAAAGAGTACCAATGTTTACCCAAGTGCTCCTTCATTTGGCCTTTGTCCCTGATTATTTTTGGCTTTTCCCCTAACTCTTGAGGAAAGATGTTAAAGCCCCCGCTGCCTTTAAAACCTAATAGACACTGCCACGTTTTTTAACTTATACTGTACTGGGACAGCTAAACCCTTTTATGTATTATAAAGAGTTATGAATGGTTTCTAGTTGTTTCATTTTACTATATGATTGAGAAATGGATTCAAGAAATTCACCTGTCAAGCTTTGCTCTTCAGGTGAATTTCTGGTCTATTTTTTGAACACATAACAACTCAAGTCTAATCAGAAACATGATCATAATCTTAACATTATGAATCTGGAATAACAAGTTGTAATGTAAGTCTGAGTCCTACATCATTATCATTGCTTGTCCTTTTCTTTCATAGTTCTCCACTCTGAATGGTGCAGATCAAACAAATAACACTAAATATCAAGTTAGCTCCACTATAACAGTTTAAATTGCCCATTCAGACCCACTCACTATGCAATTTCAACTTCAGCTTCAGTTTTATCAACATGCCTCTCATTTCCAAAAGATGGTGTAAAGAAGTGAGGCATACAACAAACAAGCTTTTCTCTTATTTTCTTATTACAGGCAACAGCACCACTTTACTGATTCCCACAGTCCAGTAGGTCACGGATTACATATTTATTTTTGCTCTGAGTAAACTTGTTGGGAAAAGAGTTCTGCATCCCATCTCTCCTGCAGCTATAGTACATCTGTGTACTTCCCCTTGGTGAAGCATCTCCTGTGTCTACTTCTTTAAGGACTAAGATCTGAGCTGCAACTTTGCCTGAAGCATGTTTCTCTCTGCTACAACTTTTTTTAACAAGGCATGTAACCCCCTTATTAACAGGCTTCTTTCAAGTAAACAATTACATTCCTTTTTAGAAAAAAAAAAACATAACCAAAGGCCCGGTTTTGTATAGTTTTGCAACAACTTACCTGAAATATTGAAAGTTTAAAACACCTGTTTATGTTTTGTGTTACCGTGGGAATTGCTTAAGTACCTTCATGGTTATTCTTTCCCCATTTTACTGCACCTGGTTGATATATTGTTGTATTATTGTTTCTGAAAGCTAATTTGTTAAATAGTCTAACACACACTGATTGTGATCTGCCTTTGTTATATTAAGCCTGTTCACCTGGCTGCGAGACAGCTGGTTATTCTGATAGGCCCTGGATTTTCTGAACTTGCTCAAACTGATTAAATCATGCTCAGCATGATTCTCTGTTCTCTTCGACCCCCTCTCACCACCAATTCTACAGCCATCCACCAAACTCCTTCATTTATTCAGTCTATTCCCCATCCCTTCCTCCCATTTAACTCCTCCCACTTAAAGACCCATATCTAACTTTCCTCCATAACAGGAAAACACATACTGAATTTCCATATACCATTAGATTTATTGTTTAAAATAATTTTTAACAAAATGTCTTTCTTTATGTTCTGCTTCTTCCTACCTCTGCACATCTCATCCAAGCACTCACTACTCTCAAACCTCTTTACCTCAAACAAATACATTTCATCACCATTTACCCTATAGTCACTGTACTCTCTACAACATCATCTTCACTCTTCCCCCCAGTATCACCACAAACCCCTCTGCACTCCTCCCCTCCACTGCTTTCCTACAGACTCCTCATCCCATTCTATACATACACAATTTTGCCACTACAACTGGTATCCATCTACAATTAAACTCCTCCTAAAACGTCTCAAATTCCTAATAAAGTTCACACTCAAACTCCTCCTCTTATTCTTACATAGCAACATCGAGTCAAATACAGGCCCAAACACCTTGGGCAGGATTCACGAAGCCTCCGTGTAAGAGTTATAACTCTTACACGGAGGCTGCAGTTAAACGGAGTGATGTCAGCATGCTCTGCATATTCATGAGAGCATGCTGAATCACACCTAAGTCTAACACGGTCCGGGTAAGACACGTGGGGGCATGTCCATAGGCTGAGCCCTGCAAGCGGACATGCCCCCAGAAGTGTAAAAGTGCCCAAAGTAGACACCCACAACAGAGTCCACGGAAATGTGAATAAACACAACACAACACATGCCCCCACAGACTATGAACATAAAATATATATAAATGAACATGTTATATATTTTTTTTAAATTGTAAAGATGTTTAACCGTGAGTGCTCGTTTGCTGGCGTGCCCGTAGCGCAGCTACAGTTAGCAGTCAATGGGAAAGCATATAAGAACTAAATATGCAAAATAAGCCAGGAAGCAATAGCGTTGCAGTAGAGATGTTGGCTGCAGAGCATGCATTCATGGTTTCAGCCCCCACAACACCAATTTTTTTTTTTTGCAAAATAAGCAGGAAACAAGTCCCTGACAAATATGTACACATAAAACCACAAGATATGTAAATTGTAATGAAATAGCCCATTTATATTGAAGAAATGTGAGGTAACAAAAGACTAAAAAATGCCAGATGTGCCCATAGCTGAGCTACAGTTTAACAGGGTGAGTGCATGTGCCCGTAGATGAGCAATGGTTTAACTGGTGCTAAATGAGTGCCCGTAGCTGAGCATAGGTTTAGCACACTAAATATATGTGCCCCTAACTGAACTGAGCGGAATATGAGTGCCGATAGCCAAATGAGGCTTAAAGCAGCGTACCCTGTTTGCGCGGAGCTGCACACCGCGCAAACAAGCTAACCGATGGGCAACGTTGAGCAAGCCGTATCAAAACTGCCTTTACACAGACACACCCCTCAGCATGTCTAGACAGTCATGAAAAATAAAAAGCAGTGGTCAGGTTCGAACCCAGGATAATATACACCATAGTCAAGGTACAGAACCACTAAGCCATGACAGCAGTACCTAGAAATGCAATAATAGCTAATATATAGGAATGAATACAAACTACAGCATGACAATGCAGGTTTACTGAAGTTGATACAATTCCAAAATGGCCAATCACAGATATGTGCGGGAAAAACGGACTATATAAGCCCCATAGGCGGGAATACACAGCATAAACGATTGTAGAACAGACCTGCAGGCAGAATGTCAGGTGTAGGAGAGGGTAGTCGCTTTCGAGCGCAGAGGTGGGGTGTTGAGGAGTCCAGGAACATGGCCTGGCTCCTAGTCCACAATCATGAGGCCCAACTCATGCAGGGCCAGGTCCTCTGGGGAGCGTACAGGGCTGAGGCGTGGGACCGGTTGGCTCATGAACTCACCAGTGCCACAGGGATTCCAAGGACAGGTGAGCAGGTCCGTCACCACCATGCGGACCTGAAGAGATGCAAGCAGGACCAACTGAACCTTTGGATCCAGGAGGCCCGGCAATCACCCAACGCCCCACCACTGAGTAAGTAACAATTAATTATGTATGTAAAAAGTTAAACTAGCTGAAATTATGGAGATGTGTATTCCAATATTACTTCATTTATATTACAGCTGCAGGTGTCTGTTCTGCAAACCGCAGAGCCTATGGCGATAGGCTGGTGCGGTTGCGCCACCAGGCAGGTCAGTAATCCACTACCACTAACTGTAAAGAAATATAAAAGTATGACAGTCAGCAAAAGAGTGCAGTGTAGCCAGTAAGGAATAGAATCTGCAAGTAACAGTGTGAAAGTGTATGCAAGTACTGCTTGATTACAAGAGTTCCCAGCCTGTAAGTGTAAACTAAACATGAAACTGTCCAACATATATTCAGAAATAAAACGCCCTGCCTGTAAGAAAATAGTACACAACCTGCAGCAGGATGTAAAGTATAGCTGCAGAAGATGATGAAATCACATGTGTGAAATATATCCCTGTGGAAATACTGAAACATGACAGAAGTGAGACTGCTGGAAAGTATTGTAATAACTACTGTTAAAACATGTAAATAAAGCCTAGAAGTACCATCCTGAATAGTAACATGAAAGCAAGTGAGAGAGTGTGAGAGAGTGTCATTGATCCAGCAATACAGTAGTAATAACCCCTGAATAAAGTATGCTGCAGTCAAGACAGAATTAAATGCATGTGAGACTCAGAACCAAACAGCAAAATCTGTTCAAAGTGCTGCTGCATGTGGAATGTTTATCCCAAAATCTGGATATGTTGCTCCCAGTCTGAAATACGCAGATAGGATGATTGTCTGATATACCAAACATCCACACTTGTCTACAGGTATATAAAGCAAAAGGAGCAGGATGATGTATCTGAACAAAGCTTGATATGAATGTGTATGAAGAACCCTAAAATGTATATTGCTGTTGCAGTAACAGTCCTATCAGCAAGGTGAAGTAGTTAACATATAGGACACTGTAGTTAGAGCAGTAGTGTGTATATAACTGTAGCTATTAGAAATGTACAGCATATGTATTGGTATTCAAAGGTGTTAATATTACCTTATCTACCCCACCCTATAACCACCTATAACCCATTCCATGTGAAAATGGTATGTGCAATCACAATTAACACCCCTGGACGTATGTCCTGTTGGGTCATATATATTTGCATGTCTGTTGATGCATCTGCCCTGTTCATACACCCACACCTGATGGCCTGTTGCCATCAATTAACCCTGCATGTTGTTGGACTGTGTATTTCTGTTGAAATTATGCATGTGTTATGCACGCTGTTCAATGGTGTGAATATCTGGGTGTTTGGTTAATGGGAATACTAATGCATGCTGTTACAACTAACTGTGAATGGTATTGTATGTCACTAACCCAAACTGTCATGACATAATGCAAAACATAGAACGACAGGGAAGGCGGGTTCCAGTGGACCCACCTCTCCCACCTCAGCTGGCAAGTGCACCTGGCACTAGTGCCAAGTCCGGACCCTCCTCCGGTGGCCCTGTGCCACCTGCGGGTGGAAGCGCTGCAGGGGATGGGGCTCGCCCCCCCTCTGCAAGTGTGGCCGGAGGAGATCCACCTCTCACCCTCCGTAGCGTCTGGACTGTGGTGCGTAGGGAGATTCGGGACTCTGTCCTTGAGCCCCTACGCCAGCTCGAGGCACGGGTGGCGCAACTAACGGGCATGCCCATTGCCCCGCCTACACAGCCCCCAGCACAGCCCCGTCCTGGGCAGTGAAGGAACAGTGGCAACTGCCTATGGGTGGGGATGTCAGTTCCACTGTTGCCATCTGTGGGCTCATGGGCTCTGGACATCCCAACCTCCGTCCCCGTCAATTGTGTAACCCCCCCCACATGTGTTATACACCGCCCCTGTATGCGTCTTGTTTGTCTTGTCTGTTTACCTACCCAGCCTACCTCCCCAGCTGAACCGACTTCCTTCACCTGACATACCACTCTTACCTGAAAAAAAAAAAAAAAAAAGGGCACTCTGTACCCACAATAAAATTATGCCCCATACATTGCTGCCCATTCCGCACACATGTCCACTGGACATGGAAGCTATCAATTACAATTGGCTGTACAACAAGTATTATTGTTGTCCTGACACCTCTCCCAGGGGTGGAAGGTTTCAAATGTCACACCAAATTACATACATATGCACAGCTGTTGCTGCAGAAGAAATGGGCAGCTATGGGCCTTACCTACATCCCTCCTGCACATCCCAAGCTTGTTTCCCTACTGTCTTACCCTCTTTGTGACCCCTTTTTCACCACTTTCCTGTCTCCCCATTTTCTTTTCTTTCAAAGAAAATAGCGCGGGTGTGCGACAGAGTAAGCACTGTTAAGCGGTTGTAACCGGGTGTGTGCGGAGCTAACCGCCAGTGCGCATGCGTGAGCTCCGCGCAAACCAGCGCTAGCCCGGTTACAACTAGTTAAAAGTGCCTTAGTCAATGTGATTGACAGGTCCTGTACTCAGTTCAAAAGAAAAATAAACTCCCACTGTCAGTCCCGAACCCAGGACCTTGGAAACACTAGTCTGTACAACCTACCACTAAGCCATGACTCTTATACAAACACATTGTGCTAAAATAAATATAACATGTAAAAGTAGGGATGAATGTAAAGGGAATATAGGATGTGTAGTACACAAAGCATGCCATTTAAAGTAAATGTCACAAACAATGGGCATCCATAATAGTAGTGTGTGAAAAGAAACAGCCATGCTAGTTGGCAGCCTGTAGATAATAAGGTCAGTTAAAGTACATAGATATATGTATGCATATGTACATATATATATATATATATATATATATATATATATATATATATATATATATATATATATATATATATATATATATATATATATATATATATATATATATATATATATATATATATATATATAAATATATCTAGATATACTTGTAGGAGTCAATGTGCATACACACTTGCTACAGGGAACATGAAAGAGGAATGGAGAACTGTGAATATACAACACAGCCTGAAGCATGAGAGAGATACTAACCTTTACAGTCACAGAACACTGTCCACAGCATACCAGCATGGTCCACGCCCGCACAATCTGAAAGGGCAACGCCTATCACACATACCCTTTTATAGCACTGACCTGAAATCACAGTGAGAACTGCAATCAGTACACAACTGGCTGTATGCAATTAGCAAATGCTGGCCTTCAATTGGTGCAGAGGCCATCACATGGACCTATGCAAATACCTACAAAAGCATCCAGTGCTAACACTCCCCACATGCAAGAAATTAATTGCATTGTCTGTAAGCAGACAGAGAGAGGCCGAGAAGTGGAAGAGAGAGAGAGAGAGAGAGCACCAAAATAAAAAAAAAACACACTGTGACTCTCCCTACCCTGAAGCTGTCAGCAGTGACAGTAATAGCAGCAGCAAGCAGAAGCTGTGGAACGCAACCAGCTGTGACATACAGAGGTAATGCAAAGTAGCAGGTTAACAGTGTGCATACTGTGAACCCTCCAAATGTGTCATAGGTCTGTATCCATAGGTATGGCCATGTGATATGTTGTGTGTACGTAGTTCCAACAAAAGGGGATGACCACACATCACATGTCAAGCAGTCATAGGCCAGGATCCTGGTAGCATGTGTCTGTGTGTTGGCCTAGCAATGGCTGTAGTGACTGCTTTGAAATGTCAGCCAGGCCCCAAGCCAGGAACAGCACATCCCAAAGGCACACTGGCTGGGAACAAGTGTCTGCAGGTACCTGATGTCACTGCACATGCATCCCATACTGCAGTACCCCATACCGTAGCAGACCAGGCCCATTATGCATATGATGTGGTAATTCCCAGGGTCAGTCGAGGTGTCCCCTTAGTGTTGTGGGACCACTGCTGCTCTATGCCACTGTCCAGGTACATATCCTGTAGTACGGCCAAGATAAACCATCAGTGTTACATGCGGTGGTATGTCCCCTCAGAGTGCTGGCAGCACACATCCAGGGGGACCACGAGGTCACAGTGATGCTGTGTGTTCTCCTCCTGTGAGGGCGGCCCTCACCTGGACATGTGCGATGATAGGGAGGTTACACCCAGCTGTGATAGATATCCGAAAGGTGAGGGAGAGGGAGGGGGGATATGTGCACCGAACATGTCTGTAGGAATGTTGCCAATATGCGTGTGTTTGGTGAATGTTAAGTAGGTGTGGACTAACACAGAGCATATCTGAGGCATGTGGTCCGTATGTGTAACATAACTGAAGAAGGCCTTGTGGTCATCCACAGTGTTTGTGTCTATTACCCTCCCAGAGTAGGCTGTGGCTGTTGTTATGATGGACTGTAGCGTAGTACCAGTGTTGACCACAGATGCCTACCCTTAATGTGAATGTGCTCTGTCCTGCAGTAGCCCCCTGCTATTGTTATACAATCTGCCTCTGTCTGGGGTCCACTGGACAGGATGCCTAACCGTTGTGCATAGGGTCTGGGTTAGACATGTGTGTGCAAGTGTCATGCAATCTGCAGCATGTCTGTGGTAAGCATTTGCAAAGGGGTCAGCAGTGTGGCCTGTGGCTTCCACTGGCCCAGTGCGCTGCATGGATACCATCCCAGTCCCAGCAAGGGAATAACTGTCTAACCACATACATATCAATGTAGTCTACTGTACTGGTGGTGGTGGTGGGATATGTATATCCAGGCCATGTAACATCTGTCCACAGCAGAGTAGTGGACGGTGTGCCACATACAGTACCTTGGCATGGACCCCCAGAGTGAGGTTGTGCATAGCACCTGTCAGTGTGTGCTGACCGATGGGGCATGCTACTACGTAGTGTGGAATGTGGCAGGTATTGTTGCACAGGTATTGGCTGAGCACTGATATCTGGCCATGCACCTGTGTATCCACCACAGCACACACACATGCAACATATGGGAGTAGTAGTATATCACTACACATGCATAACATGTATAGTATGTGTGCCATACATTGCTGACATGGTCTGCTGATATCCTGTCTGTGTTCTCTTGCAGGGAGATGGCGTGACAGCGTAACCCCGCCTACTCCATTGCGGAGGATGAGGAGATCCACCAGAGCCTGGTGTGGGAGTATGACATCCCGTTTTCCCGCACCAGTCAGAACCAGCAGGAGAGGGCCGCACTGTGGCAAGACCTGGTCCGTAGGGTAAATGAAATTGGCATGCATAACAGGACATATGAGCAGGTACGACATCACTGCAGTGATTTAATCCGAAGTGTCCGGCAGCATGCAGCAGATGTCCACAGGCAACAGGTCGCCACAGGAGGTGGGGTGGCCACACATCCCCCCTCACCAGACTGGAGGGGCTACTCCTAAGTGTTGTGGCTCCAGCCCCAGAACACCAACAGCAGTACACCTGTATTATGATGGAGGCTGGTTCCACACAGCAGCACGACATGGAGCGTGCAGGTAATATGCCATATGTACACCTGACTGTTCTGTACACTGTATCATATGCAATTTGAATGGGACAGATGTGCCCACTAACATTAATCTCATCATTTCTGCAGGTCCCTCCAGGGTTACAGAGAGACAGGCCATCCATGCTGGTGAGTGTGTTTAACATAACCTATAATAGTCCTGAAAATGCTAGTAACAGTAGTGTAACTCAGTAGTGCTCTGTGTGTATACTGCAGGGTGTGCATGTGTGCATGTGTGCAGGTGTGTCAGTACCCATGTGTGCATGTGTGCAGGTGTGCCTGTGTCCAAGTGTGCATGTGTGCCTGTGTCCACGTGTGCATGTGTGCCTGTGTCCACGTGTGCATGTGTGCCTGTGTCCACATGTGCATGTGTGCCTGTGTCCATGTGTGCATGTGTGCATGTGCATATGTGTGCATGTGTGCATGTGTCCATGTGTGCATGTGTCCACGTGTGCATGTGTCCATGTGTGCATGTGTGCATGTGTCCACGTGTGCATGTGTCCACGTGTGCATGTGTGCATGTGTGCATGTGTGCCCATGTGCATGTGTCCATGTGTGCATGTGTGTATAAGTGCATCACTGGTAACAATGTCTGGAGAATGTAAACTGTGTTTCCTGTCTTCATCCCACAGGTTCTGGGGCTGCTCTGGTGACCTGCAGCAGGGAACCTGAATCCTGTGCCACGGCTACTGGTAATGATGATATATGTGTAATGGTACAGGATGGTGTGTCAGGGTCTGCCATTGGTCAGCCAATTGACAGTACACAGCTGTCAACCCCATCATTGCGCACAGTCATCCTGCCTATACATCCTATGTCACCATTGTCCCTAGGTGATGGACAGGATACAGCGGGCATAGACCAGGGTAATGTGGTACCTGTGGCACATGCGTCCCCACACAGCAGCCATGGGCAAGGTCCTCCGATGGTACCACACAGACAGTTGCCCATGGGTTCTCGTGGGAGCATCCATGGGCGTACTGCCTCTGGCCAACGTGCCCAACGAGGTCTGTCAACCTCAGCGATGTTTCGGACTGTCATGCAGGCTCAGTCACGTATGGAAAGGTACACCAGACAGGGTCTGAGGGAGCTCAGAGCATGCCGCACAGCCATGACAGACAGTATGCGTGACATTGCGGATGCTATCCGTAACTTCACCGATGTCATAGACAGACGTTGTGGGGACATCTTACAGCAGTTCCACAACCAGATGTCCATGAGCCAGGGCAGTGGTGGGCGTCTGTGGCATCGACGTGGCCGTATGCCGGTGGCGGCAGCAGCTGGCAGTCGGCGCGGACGGCAACAGGCTTGCGCACGCCCCCATAGTGCCAGCAGCAGCCCCAGCAACGCTGGGTCTGTGCTGTCATCGGAATGCCCCAGGAGACCACGTGCGCGTGGCTCTGGACAGTCCCAACAGGGACATGTGTCCAGTCAACACACTCCCGCTTCTGATGACAGTACCCAGACAGGCGTTGTACTGGATACGGTCCGTAGCACCCCTGCCAGGCACAGGTACTGTGTCCATGCACACAGACACTGATCTGTACGGCCTGCCAGGTGCTGTCCACAAACCCCTGTATATGGCAGCCATGAGGTGGAACTGTGTGCGTGCATACACACATGCAGAATGTCAACACTTAGGGCAACCACATACACGCACACACTGCAGCAACACTGGCCCACCCTGTACTGCTGCCCCTCACCAACACACATACACACACATGTCAATTGGTGGTATCAGTGGCTGACCCAGGCATACCTAATCCACACCCTGTGCATATGATGACACTGTGCCACCTCCTGCAGTCTCCAACATCATTGCGGGAACAGGTAAACATGTTGCTGATGCACAGGGTGACTACATAGATGTGTATTAGTAGTATCATGTTGGTAACAGTACAGTGTGCTGCTATGACTGTGTATGTACCCCAGCATGCCTGCTGTAGTAACTGTATGAATGTCATTAATTGTTATCTGCACCCATAGTACATACCAAAGCATAACAGCTGCACATAATTGCATGCCGGTGGTAAGGTTGTCAACAGATAGCCCCATACATGGGTAGCACAGGGGGAATGCTAACGCAAGTAGTGATATGCAATGGTGGACATGTACAGTAATGGTGTCAAGATGCCCACAACAACTATGCCATGTGTATGTTCACGCATCTAGATATGTGTGCAGTACCAATGTTGTCCAGACCACAAATAAGTATGACATAATATCAGTCCCACCATGGCCATCTGTGCTGCGTATTCCTGGGTACATGTTGTGAATTACTGTTATTGTTACCCCTTCTTCGTTGTATGATGCAGTACTTCCAGCCCTGTGTACTGTAGCCTTGTTTGCATGCATGTTCACCTGGGGTGCCCTGGAACACTGCTTACACCTGCAATGCAGGGTTACAGTGCTTCTGTAGACTGCTACTGACATCTGCATAGCGTACCATATGTATGTCAACCTTACACATGACAGAATGGCACTGTCTGTCCTGTACACATGTGAGTAGCCTGTGACACATTGCACACGTCTTACCCGGCATATACCCACGTGTGCAGTCATATATGTCAGTGCTATGAGACAGAGGCAGTCCACCCACACATACACACCTTCAGAATGTTGTTCCCCATTGGCCCTATGTGTTGGTACTCACCATGGCAATCACACTACTAGGGTGGCATGTCCAAAGGTAACCTGTGAATCGCCTCTATGGTCCAGTCGTGGTTTATGTGGGTCATGTGTCATCGTCACAGCTGCCACATGTATGCAGTCAGCCATCACCCTTGGCCAGGTATATACAACACATGTGTGGAATGCCACCACACAGCCAGTCTGGTGACCGGTCTCTCTGAACCCAGTGATGCCATACCCTGTCAGGTGGCATGTCATACATACTACGTACAGGACAAACGTCAAACCCAATCCCTGCCGCTACTAATGATAATACCCCTGAAGACGTTCCTGATAGCTTTGACCAGTCCTTTACTGAGACAGTGCAGGCCCTAGCTTGCTAACTACCTCCTAGCTCCCCTGATCCCGAAAGCAGCACCCCTAGAAAACTACTTGCGTCCAGCTGCCAACCGGTCGCCACTTCACTTCTCCGTACCTCGGTTGTAACAGTGGAACCCACTACACTGTGTGCCGATCAACACCCTGCCGAGTACCTATCAAAACCAGATGATGCTATTGCTTACCCCGTCTCAAAGGTAATCAAAGGTACTATGCTAGAAACTAACTTTCCCACCATCTGTAAAATGTCATATGTAATCCCACTTCACACAGGAGGCAGCTCTACTGATGTCTCCACTGATAGGCCAATAGCTATACACTCTCCACTTGCAGAGGTTATGGTGACCTTCATCATAGACAAGTCATGCACCGCCTAGTCCAACATCGCAGTATGGCAGACACTCAGCATGGCTTACGTTCCCATCACAGCACTCCGTCAGGCCTCCTAGCCTTTACTAACACCATAAGCCATACCTGCAACATCAATGATATATCCACAGCCCTCTGTTTGGATAACTCAAAGGCATACGATATGGTTGATCACCAACTTGGACTCTGTACCCTGCACAGACTGTCTAGATACTGGAGCCTTCCAATGGTGTCAATCCTACCTGCATGGTCAACAGCAGGCCGACCTCTGGCAGACCAAACCCTCTAACCGTCTACCAAACACCCTCAGAGTACCACAAGGCTCTATCCTAAGGCCCTTGCTGTCCTCCATCATTATTAACGACCGTAATACTGTCATCCCAAATGCCAGCTGTATCCAATATGCTGTATACCCTACTCTGATCTGCCCAGCCACATCTCCAGTAGAGTTATGTTCAGCTACCCAGACCACCTGTAATACAATAGCAAACTGGCTTTGTGAACGTCGTCTGATCCTACATCCCATTCAAACTGGACTGCTGTTATTCCACAAACACATAGGTCTACCACGTTCACCATTACCATAACATCTACCGATGGCACAATACTCTACCCTGACCCATCTCAACAACTATTAGGTGTTATCATAGACAATAACCTCACATGTGACATACATGTTAACCAGATTAGCCAAGCCATCAATAGAAAGCTAGGGTCACTTTACAGAATTAAAGCCTTCCTAGCCCCTCCAGCTAGAGGTGCCATAGTTTGCTCACACCGTGTTGCAGCCCTTCTGTATGCATCCCCTCTACTCTCACATATGAACAAGACTGTCCTTAACAAGCACTGGATTTGCTACAACCACATTGCCAGGTTTGTCACTGGCCCGCCTGGTAGGACACATCATTGCATCAATCTAAATCAGCTTGGTTGGCTTGCAATACCCAGCCTAATACAGTATAACCAACTGATTATGGCCTATAAAATCCTGTATAATCCAGACAATACTCCTGCACTTAAATTACAATCACCCCCTATAACAATCCTAGACCGCTTCCAGCCTCTAACATTGTACTGCTTCAGACTAGCGAGTCTATTAACACAGCTGGTGATTCTGTCTTTGCAAATCCTGTACGTAGATCCTGGAACCCACTTCCAGCTGATATTACCCTAATGTCCACCTTAGGTCATTTAACAGTAAACCCAAACAACATTTGTCATGTAACTGGCTATGTCAGTGTATCAGGCCTGGCTAACTCGGATGTGTAACCTGTGTGAACCACTGTACTGTGTAAATACAATGTAATCCTGGCTTGTGCTCAGGTCTGACATTAACCTGTGGAACATGTTGGACCTGCTTACTTATGTAATCTCTGTACATAATCTGTTTGTACTATGTCATGCTAGTATTTTCTAATGCTGTATCTGCTACCCTCGTAGCTTGTCTCCACGGGCCTACCCTGGGAATGGACATGCATCCAGTTTGGCTATCCCAATCAACATATGTAGGACCAATACATAAATCGAAACATGATATTACAGAGACAACAATACCAGGCAGACATTGCCATACACTGACAGCATGCTGAACACACTGGGGCATACGTGGGGACTCAGACTAGCAGCCTGCCTGTGCATCACACACCTCCGCAGCTGGCACACAGGCATATGTTCCGTCGGAACACAGCACATGCCACACATGGCATGCACATCCCCTGTACCGCACACCCACAGCCTGTAGGGCTACACAACACACCTGCTATAGACGTGTCAGGTACCTGTCATGTGTGCTGCACTGGGGTCCCGCTCAACAGGCTGTATCTGGTGAAGGGCACAGTGATATGACTCAGGGGCACTATGGTCCACCACAGCACACATGCATACAGGTCAGACAGAGGCATGGACAGATATGACTCACTCATTGACCATGCCAGTGTGGCTGCCTGGGACATACCTCCCTGGACTACGTGATAGGGAACATAGAATGGATCTCTCAGCATTTGGCACAGGCCAGTATGAGCCTGATATTAGTTGCCAACATACTCTCCCCAGGTATTCTACCACTATATGTGGGAAGGCTGTTGTATGTCTGCATTATGCTCAGTCTCCGCTGTCATTCATAGGGTATCCACTGGCTGTCAACGTGTGCTTACATGCTAGGGAAGCCACATTGCTGTTCACGGGTCATCTTGCACGTGACACACATGGCCCGATGTATACTGGCAAGGCTCCTTGGTACACACATACTGCCTTATGCTGCAGGACATGGTTTACATAGCGACCTCCATGGGTATCACACAGGTTAGGACACTGACAGTGCTGCTACACAACTACAGCAGTGTACACCGGAGGATGCATGCACCAGACACTGCCCTCAGCACGGTGAACTGCAGTGTCTGTGCAGTACCAGATGCATGGGTCATGGCTCACAGGTGTTACCCATCACTGACAGGCTATGCCCCTTACCATGCCTGTCGTCCCCTACACATGTAACACACATGGATAGGGGTGTGGTATCCCGAGTCAACACAGATACACACACCTCCAGGTTGTTGGCACAGCACAAACCATCAGGGCCTACTCAGGTGCAGCTGACAGTGTGTTGGAATGCCATCTGGTTCATAGCATGGCACACACAACCCTCACATACACAGGAAGACCACCTATCCTCCATAACAACAGCGGCAATATGACAGTCCCATGAACTGTGTTTATAAGGCCATACTGCATCCAGCCGAACATTGTGTGTGAGCATTGCTGTAGCTACAACACTCTAGTTGACGGGTTCACAGCATGTGGTCACTGAAATGCAGTGGAATGACATGTTACCACTACCACAACAGGTGGGAACATACAGCACCTGTACATTGACTACATGTACACTATATGGGCCAGACCAGATGTGTATCCCCTGCTGCAGGTCTTTCACCATAGACACCCACACTGTCTAGGGACATACCACGTGCGGACCCTGCACAGCAGGACACACAGTCATATTGGTATACATTGCTAATACCATGTATCCACACAAAGCATGTGTCAGACATGGTAACTACTGCAGGTCACAGGTATTTCTGTGTATGTGTCACACACATACATCATGTGTGCAATGCCATTGCTGGTTTAGGCAATGGCATGCATTGGTATGTACACACACCCGCGCAAGGTCATACTGTGTGACACAACCACACGTGATAGTTGTGGGTTACCCAAACATACCTATCTGTACTCTGACGATGGCAATAGACACAGTAGCAGAACACACTATTGGCATTACTAGCCAACTAGCCCTGTCTGGCTGTGCTGATAGTGTGGTGACATCCCCTGTGTTTACTGGTGGGGTATGCAGCATCTGGTGTATAGTATTATTTGCCCAAAGGATCTGTTCCCTCACACTTGCATTTACACACACCCTACTACCCCCACACACATGCAAACGTGCCCTATGCAGGATTCATTCCCCTACCTACCTATGTCATGACACGTGGGAGGGACGCATTAGCAAAGCGCACTGTTCGGTTTACTAGATAGTTCCTCGTCTCTGGATATACTTAGAGGGTGCTGACAACATCAGTACTTTGAAAGGGTAATGTGCATCAGGTAGTGTGATCACCTGATTGCCAAAACTAACATGTCTTTCATACGGACATGCACACACACACATGTATTAACAGGTTTCAAATTCCTACCTAATTACATTACGATACACAGGGGGAACACATTAGCAGAGTGCGCTATTCACATTACTGGGAGGCTTCCCTTCTCCTGCTGTACCTATACGGTGCTGACATCATCTGTGTTAAGACAGGGGCATGTGCATCCTGTAGTGTGTTCTCCCATTTGGCAAAAGGAACATTTCCCCCATACATATCTGCACACACACAATCACCCCCCCTCCAAACACACACACTTGGCATCTGCAGGATTCAAACCACTACCTAACTATGTTATGACACATGTGACGGATGCATTAGCAGAGCGCGCTATTCGCATTACTGGGAGGCTTCCCTTCTCCTGCTGTACTTATAGGATGCTGACATCATCTGTGTTAAGAAAGGGGCGTGTGCATCCTGTAGTGTGTTCTCCCAGTTGGCTAAAGGAACATTTCTCTCTCACAGCCTTTCACACACACAAACCCCACTCACCCACACACACTGAGCATTTGCAGGATTCGAACCCCTACCTAACTATATTATGACACTTGAGGGCGACGCATTAGCAGAGCGCACTATCCGAATTACTGGGCATCTGTTCTCCACCCGTAGTATTTCTAGGGTGCTGACATCTTCATTTCCACAGAGGTCTGTGGTTGTCGTACAACCTGTCAGGTGGGGGATAGCATGTATATGCATTTGCAGCCACCTACATCAGGGTCAGGTGTGCACATCGCACTGGCAGGTTATGTTCCATACCGTGCTTTGGGACCACAGGACCTGTAACACACAACACTAGCAGTCCAGCACACCACACCCACATCTGGGACACACACCTAGCTTCCCTGGGAACAGTGCCAGGATATGCAGGTATTCACATACACCGTTCCAGTTGTTAACATCAGGTACAGGCATATTGTGTGTGTGACCTACTCAGGCTTCTACCACTATACCCTACCACCACTACAATTTGAGGGTCCATGTGCTATAGCAGTACCACACACCACAGCCACATGGGTTAATACATATTGCACCTGTCCATCTGCAACGTGGGTACCCACTGTTCCACACCGGAGGTAGACCACCATTGTTGATAGCTGCCCATGTCCACCTTTCCCTGGACATCCATATCCCATCTCCATCCCCAGGCAAGGTTGTCACTGCACACATACTGTGTTTAGCACATGCAGACTCTACACTTGTGTAGACTGGGGTGAATTACTTCAGAGGACCCATGCTGGAGGACTATACTGGCCACGCAGCATATTCCTTGACACCTGCATCCTATGAGCATGTGTACAGTTTGCATTGGTCATTCAGATATTGGCAAAGGCTCTTGCTACCCCCATAGTGCCTATGTTAGGCAGGGCTCAGATGACAAAGCCACCTTCATAGGTATCACAAGGGATACAAAACTAAGAGCAATGCTACCCAACGCCAGATATCTGCACCTCCAGATCCGTGCACCCAAAACACTCCTTGGCATGGAAAACATTGATATCTGTGCAGTTACAGATGCCTGGTTCAGGGCTACTGAGAGCACACCAGCACTACCGGGTTTAACCCGGTTGATTTCTTTGAAACAGTCACCAAGGCCATTGACGAGGGGAAGGTGGTTCACACAGCCTACCTGGACCTTGCAGGCGCCTTCACAACAATACCCCACTTGGGCATTCTAGAGAAGGTCACCAGCTGGAATATAAGGCCCTATGTCACTAGATGGATTGCACAGTGGCTCAAGGACAGATACCACATGGTTAGCATTGATGGAGCCATGCCAGACCCCACAACAGTTACGGGTTGTGTCCCACAAGGCTCAGTCCTGGGACCCTCTTGTTTGGTATATATTTCTTGGAGGTACAGGCCAACACGGATGGACTGTGGCTGTCCAAATATGCAGATGACTGCAAACAGGCCACCATAATCGCCTCTTCAGCTGACACAAGCATCCTCCAAAGGGGCATCATAGCAACAGACAACTTATGCCAGAGCCATGGCCTTCTGCTGAACAGTGTTTAGAAAGGGGAATGTGCATCCTGTAGTCTGTTCACATAGTTGACAAAAGGGACCTTGTCCTCACACACACTACCCCCTCAGACAAACACACACACTTGCCATTCACAGGATTTAAACCCCTGCCTAACTATGTTATGACACCTGAGACGGACGCATTAGCAGAGCGCTATTCGCATTACTGGGAGGTTTCTTTTCTCCTGCTGTACTTATTGGGTGCTGATGTCATCGGTGTTTAGAAGGGGAATGTGCATCCTGTAGTGTGTTGTCCTATTTGCCAAAAGGGACATTTCCCTCACACACACAAACACCCCTCAGACAAGCACACACACTTGCCATTCACAGGATTCAAACCCCTACCTAACTATGTTATGACACTTGAGACGGACGCATTAGCAGAGCACGCTATTCGCATTACTGGGAGGTTTCTTTTCTCCTGCTGTACTTATTGGGTGCTGATGTCATCGGTGTTTAGAAGGGGAATGTGCATCCTGTAGTGTGTTGTCCTATTTACCAAAAGGGACATTTCCCTCACACACACAAACACCCCTCAGACAAGCACACACACTTGCCATTCACAGGATTCAAACCCCTACCTAACTATGTTATGACACTTGAGACGGATGCATTAGCAGACCGCGCTATTCGCATTACTGGGAGGTTTCTTTTCTCCTGCTGTACTTATTGGGTGCTGATGTCATCGGTGTTTAGAAAGGGAATGTGCATCCTGTAGTGTGTTGTCCTATTTGCCAAAAGGGACATTTCCCTCACACACAAACACCCCTCAGACAAGCACACACACTTGCCATTCACAGGATTCAAACCCCTACCTAACTATGTTATGACACTTGAGACGGATGCATTAGCAGAGCACGCTATTTGCATTACTGGGAGGTTTCTTTTCTCCTGCTGTACTTATTGGGTGCTGATGTCATCGGTGTTTAGAAGGGGAATGTGCATCCTGTAGTGTGTTGTCCTATTTGCCAAAAGGGACATTTCTCTCACACACACAAACAACCCTCAGACAAGGACACACACTTGCCATTCACAGGATTCAAACCCCTACCTAACTATGTTATGACACTTGAGACGGGCGCCTTAGCAGAGCGCGCTATTCACATTACTGGGAGGTTTCTCTTCTCCTGCTGTACTTATTGGGTGCTGATGTCATCGGTGTTTAGAAGGGGAATGTGCATCCTGTAGTGTGTTGTCCTATTTGCCAAAAGGGACATTTCCCTCACACACACAAACACCCCTCAGACATGCACACACACTTGCCATTCACAGGATTCAAACCCCTACCTAACTATGTTATGACACTTGAGACAGACGCATTAGCAGAGCGCGCTATTCGCATTACTGGGAGGTTTCTTTTCTCCTGCTGTACTTATTGGGTGCTGATGTCATCGGTGTTTAGAAAGGGAATGTGCATCCTGTAGTGTGTTTTCCTATTTGCCAAAAGGGACATTTCTCTCCCGCAGACTTACACACACACCAACCCCACTCACACACACACACACACACACACACACACACACACACACACAGAGCATTTGCAGGATTTGAAACTCCTATCTAATTAGGTTATGACACTTGAGATGGACGCATTAGCAGAGCGCGCTATTCGAATTACTGGGAAGTTTCTTTCCTCCTGCTGTACTTATAGGGTGCTGACATCATCTGTGTTTAGAAAGGGGCATGTGCATCCTGTGGGGAGGCAGACACCAAGCACACTCTGGCTAAGCTGTCATTCCCTAGAGCAAACGGCCTAGTGTTGACCTCTACACCCATATGTTTAATTGTCAAATGCACATTATTTGTTGCTGATAGACTGTTTGCACATCTTTATTGCCATAACATTCCCTGTTTGTATGAACAACTTGTGCATCTGTGGCAGATGTTTGCATGTGGGAGGGATCCACTATATCACGTATGTCTCTGTAGTCATCTAGCTGTGTGCACTGGGCAGACTGCTATAATGTGGTTGGTTCCTGGATTACAACATAACAATACCAGCTATGTGTGTCCAACTGCTACACCGAAATTTGGCCTAAGTGTGTGAGCATGCCCAGTTCAGCCTTCCCATGGCATGTTGTCAATGTGTGTGAGCATGCCCAGTGTGAGCATTCCATATGTTGGACTCTGCAGCCTACCACATTTGTGGATGGGTGTGAACTTCAACAACTATCACCCGTTTATGGTTGTGTGTTGTGTGTCATGTTGTGTAGTTATGGTACAACTGCTTTGTGTGTGAACACAACAGGGTTATACTGTGCCTGCAGTGTTTGCATGGGGTACTTTGCATACAGCTGTCAACATCTTTTCACACTGACCTAACACTGTAGTACTGTATAGTGTACTGGTAGTACTTTGACTGTGGTGGGCAGTATCCTAGGCTTTACTGCTATCACTGCTTTACATTTCGATAGTGGGCACAACAGCCTGGTTACAGGCCAGTTGTGTACATCTGACCATGTTGCATTCTGTTCAGATATGAACTACTTACACCAGGCTTGTCCGACATTGGTAGTGTATTCCACAACATAGGTGTACATTTGCAAACACTAGTGATGTGCCCTAGTCCATGTGTAATGCTAGTTGGAGTATGTTTGTCCTTCAACACACATTGTAAGTGGAGTTTGCCATGACATATGTCATGGTTAGTATACTGTGCCTCTGTCTACCTGTGACATGACAGTGGTACCCAGGTTAAATCTACCATCTCCCACCCACTCATCTGGATTCCTATTGAGGTAGATTGATATGTGACTCTATGGGTAGCCTGTGCTGGGGGTGGCTTCTGTGTTATGGTGCACGCAGTACAGCTTGTCCTATGTAAGTCAGTGCTGGGGTTCAGGTCTCTCATGTGCATAGCTCACTGCCATTCAGATTGTGCAAGGTGCAGCATGTTTATTGATGCCAGCAACACAGGCAACACATGGCATCTGGGCAAGCTGTTTGATACTCCTGATGAGGTACTGTTGGGGACTTTACAGTTGATGGAGGTGTCTGCTGAGGTACATCCCACAGGGGCGATTGTAGTCAATTGTACCGCTGATGATTGATGACTGCAGAGTCGCAATGACCTCCCCTTATCTAGATCTGACAGCTTTCGTGATTAGGTGGGTATATGGTATGTTTCTGTAAACACTACAGCACATGTTTGTCCAATGCAGGCTATCTATCACCTTGTGTCCCCAGGTCTCTCATTACATGTTAACTACATAATGGGTTAACACATATGTGGTAACTGGTGGGCACTTACTGTATATCCACGGGGGTTGACTATACATGTTTCTGCACTTAGCTTGCTGACATGGCTATGGCACCAGTTTTCTGTTTCTATGTGGCCCTTTTGTGGGATGCTTGTGTCAGCTGGTGGATCATATGTGGTGAGCAGTTTGTAGTCCTCTGCAACCATGTTCGGACACGGTCCTTCCATGTTTGCCTGTACCTATGGGACATATATACCAGACGGGGGAGATCCCAGGACAAAGCTTTGTGGGATGCCAGTTATATCTGGTTTGTAGTCTGACATGGCTGCAGCATGTCTGACCATGTCTGTTCTGTCCTTGGTCTGGTTTGCAACCCCTCTACTGACATGTGGGTTTATATTTAAGCTGGTGAGCCTATCTATAATGAACACATAGGGTATTGTATAGAAGCCTTTGCAAGGTCCAGATACACTGTGTGGAGCACATTGCCCTCATCAATGACCTTAATGGCTGTTTCAATTGAGTCAAACATGGTTAGGGGAAGGATCTGCACTTGGGTGGGCCACACTGGGTTGGGTCCGGTGTCAGTAGGTCCCCAATATCTTTATGTCTGTGGTACATGCTGATCCTTTCCACAGCTGTGCAAACCAAGCTTCTCAGGATTCTGGGGTAGTACTGTTCAGTATCCATTCAGGCAACACCTTTGTTGAGAAGGACCACTGTTGTTGTACACTGCTCTTTGGGTACATATTCTGTGGTAAGGCTGACATTGAGCAGTAGTGTGGTTTTGCATTCAATTCATCTTGGTGTCCATGTTGCACTAAGCCCAGGACAACATCTCATACCATTGCTGCTGTGTGTTTTGCTTTGTAGATGTTGGCTGTTACCTCAGCATCTGCAATGTCAGGGGGCCAGCAGTCTGCTGGGATAGATATTCTGCATTGGGGGTGGGGTGGGGGGGTTGCACTGCACCTGTCAGGATGTATGTTGGCAGTATGTGTGTGTGTTTGTGATATTTGTGTGATTCAGGACATATCTGTGAATTCTCAACATGGTTACTACCATCAGTTGTGAAAGTCTTGGGATTATCCTTAGCGTCCTGTACAATTTGTATCTTCATAGGTTCATAGGGTCATACTAGGCTATCCACCCTGGGCATTTGTTAGCCTAGCCAGAGTGTGTGTGGCTTTTGACACCCCTTGCTATGTGCATATTATGGCCATTTATGTTTTGCTTGGCTGTGCCTCTGTCTGGACATGACACAGTGAAGACCCCCAGTGTAACTCTACAATCATCCATCCACTTGGCAAGATTCCTGTTGAAGAGTGTCAGTGAGGGGCTCTGCCTAACATGGAATGGGATTCTGGTCCAGGGTGTGGGGAGCCTCTGGATTATGTATCTGTCCCACCAGCACATCCTATTTCATTATTAGTTGAGGTTGACATCTCTCCCCCTCACAGCTCCAGTGGATTTGTGTTCTCTAGGGTGGGGCATGTCCATTACTCCTGCGTTGGGCATGGCCTCCTACAACAGGCATGCAATGCCTCTGTGTAGGCTGTATGTGACTGGATTCAGCTGGGGTGTCTACAGCCAGGCAGCATATGACATATATTTGTGACCCTTTATCCTATTGGTGAGGTACCTTTCAGGTCTTTCTAACTGCTGCAGGTGTCAGGTAAGATACATCCCATATGAGGCATTGTACTGGATTATGGGTGTGATTGGAGAAAGGTATAGGGGCACAATGACCTCTGTTGCCGTAGATGTGACTCCTTTCCTGCTACAGTGTCAAATGTAGACAGTCTTCCTAGCCACATTGGCAATGTGGGTGTCACATAACAGGTTACTGTCCATGTGTGTCCCTAGGCCCCTGGTTCCTCTTTCTATACATACTGGTTTACCACCTATGTGGTACTTTGTGGTACCTTGTTTGTTATTTGGTGGGACATTCATACTGTCCATTGTCTTCAGGAAGGCTGGGTGGGGTTATTGTGTGTGAGAGTGCGGTCTGTAGCATGCTACAGACTGCACAGCAGTCTTGCCTACAGTTAGTTGCAC
The DNA here is from genome assembly GCF_019279795.1 of Protopterus annectens. Classification (NCBI taxonomy): domain Eukaryota; kingdom Metazoa; phylum Chordata; order Ceratodontiformes; family Protopteridae; genus Protopterus; species Protopterus annectens. The sequence continues at coordinate 163,618,929 of NC_056748.1, forward strand.
ATGTGTGTACTCAAATGCCTTGTGCATTGTCAATTACCTGGACGTATGGGTGTCTGTGCTGACTATGGATACTCACCCTCCTTTTATGTTTCGTTCCAGGTTTTGGGGCCATGACACATGATACGTGGTATAACCTGGTAGTGCTGGTGTGCTGTCAGGAGGCTTGCAGCAGGATTCTGTCACTGCACAGACATCGATGTTCTCCATTCTGGGGATGGCCTCGGGGGCATGCATATTGGGGTGTACACATCTGGCACTGGTCAGCATTTCCCTTATGTTTCTTCCCACTTATGTTTTGTAGGGTGGTAGGTCAGTCTTTTCTGCCTTGCCTACGAAAGGCTCTATGGAGGGGGCAAATGCCTTATCCAATATTCAGACACCCAGGGGTAACAGGTGCAGGCCATCCCAAGGACAGCTGCGTGGCTTGTCAAGCATGACATCCCAGGCAGACAGACATTGCATCCCCTTGGAATAACACCAGTAAGTGTGCCACTTGCTATGACTGATCATTTCATGTTTGTACTGTGGCATTACTGTTGGTAAGGGTAGGATGCTGCGAACGGTGAGTGTCATACTGGCCTGGACTACATAATCAGATAGCTCATCTATGTCTCTTTTCCTGTAGTCTAGGGTGGTACATCTCAGGTCATTCACACCAGCATGGACTATGACTGCATCATATTTCTACTTGCTTTGGAGTGACCTACATACTTCTGTTATGTGGCATATTGTGGCAGCCTACAGGCAGCTTACTGTACCCTTTCCCTTGTTCAGTCTGGTGTGCAGGACAGCAGTGTGTCTGACTATGGAGTCACCTATTACAACTGTATCAGGCATATTGTTTCTCCTTCTGGCCTGTGACTGTTTGGCACACCGGCTTTGTGTGCTATGTGTTGCATTTGCTATGTTTGCGGGCTGTTTGATTGGGTGTCTGCTTTAGAGGCCTCTGTTGGTGTGCTGTGTTTGTAATTTGTGCCTCTGGGAATGTTTGTCTGTGTTTATGTGTTTGGTTTGCAGTTGTGGTAGGTCTATGTGGGATTGTGTTTGTGGTGTGTGTGGTTACCTTCTCCTACTGACTTGTTTTGGGAGTACTGAGTTGAGGGAGCTCAGCCTCCAGTTTGGATGGATGGTTGCATCTCTCACATATTTTTGTATTTCTTGGGTGGAGTTGGGGGTTGTCTGTGTACTTGGGCCAGGTGTGACATTGCCTCGGGATTCACAGATTCCACTTGTTGCGGCTGGCCTTAGTGGATTGCATGTGTGGACAGATGTTATTGCCATACTACTGATCTGTGCTTACTTCATTGTTTGTGTTTGCTCTATCATGTAGTAGCTTCCTTGTTCTCTTGCATGTTTTGGTTATGGCTGGTGTCCACCATGCCAGATTTAGGCACTGTGTCTTGTTTTAATTTAGGACTGCATAATCCAAGCATTCCTGGCAGTGTTCATGGAATGGCTGTATTACAGGTTCTGAGGTGTGGCCCATATTTTGCACCTGCACGGGATCTTTAATGGATTCCACATCAGTTTGGAGGAGTGCAGGTATTGCTTAACACATGTTTTCCACTGTGGTTTCCCGGCCAGGGACTGTGGTCAGGTTTTGTATATCCAGTGTGATTACTCTATGGTCTGGATTTACCAGTGAGCAATACACTTCTCATCTTGACATCCAGTACCCATGTTGCTGATTATCACATCCGGTATGCTTACACCTCTTGTGGGAGTGGTACGTTGTTCCTGGGCCTTTTGGTTTGTGGATTCTATGAACTTTTGTCCGACACTGTTGGAGCTAGTATAATGTTCCAAGTCTATGTCTGGGTATTTGCAGTCACCCAATATAATGTGGTTTGGAGGACTTGATATATTCATGTATTCCAGCATAGGCCAGATGCAGTTCCTGGTGTTGGGACAGTAGTCTGTAGCAGGCTATAAACTGGGGGGCAGTTTTAGCCACTGTTACTTGAGCATGGCTAGTCCATGCTGCTTTTTGTTGTGGTACCGACATGGGGGTGTGGTTATCCTTGACAATTCTTGCTAGTCACCCTCCTTTTGTAGCTTGTTCCAAGTTTTGCGGCTGTACAGCACAGTATGAGGTGTAACCTGGTAGTGTTAGGGTGCTGTTGTGGGCCTTGCCTCAGTGTTCTGTTACAGCACAGTTATCAACATTCTCCATACTGGGTGAGTCCGGACTGCATGCATCTTGCTGTTTCGACTTATCCATTATCTTATTCTTATCCCTTCTGGTACCTATGGAGATAGGTTTGTCTTTTGAGCCTTACCTATTCAGGGCACACTGTGGGTGACGACAGCCTTTGCCAGTATCCATACGGCCTGCACTGATAGGTGCACGCCAGTCCTAGCGGGTGGTGCATCATGTCATGCTCAGCATGTCATCCCAGACTGGCACACATTGGGTCCCCTTTGACTAACTGCGATACTTCAGTCAATTGTTGCACTTGATCATCTCGTTGTCATGTTGTGGCATGATGCTTGGTCAGGATAGGATGTTAGTCAGGGTCCTCAGGTGTGCATATAGTACTTGGTGTTACATTACTTGACACATAGCATTCATGCCTCAGGTGGTGCAGCAGGGCTGCCTCTGTCGGATGCGCATATTACACTTCCCTGTACATGTTTGAGAGCAGGTTGTGTCATGTTAGGCATCCCTGTTACTATATGAGTGAGTCAGAGAGGGGTGTCATTCCCAAGGTTCCTACTGAGCCAATGTATGTGCTATGTGTTGCCTCTTTGCCAAGGCCAGGGCATACTGGGCACACCTCCTTCTGCCTACTGGGACAGGCTCAGGTTGTTCCTCCTCTGAGTCACGCACTGCCTGTGCTGGCCTTGGTAATGGTGGGGGGCTGTTTGGCCCGGCCCTATGCTGGTCCTGCTGCAGCTGTTTTCGCAAGATCATATTATGTAGCATAGCACATACCATGACAATTTGGGTACATGTAGTTGGTGTGTACTGCAAGGCTCCACCAGATGTGTCCAGACACCGGAACCGTGACTTGAGCAGCCCAAACACACGCTCTATCACATTACGTGTTTGTGCGTGTGCCTCATTATGGCGTTCCTGTTCAGGTGTGTGTGCGTTTCTGATGGGTGTCATCAGCCACGGCTCCAGTGCATAACCTGCATCCCCACTAGGTGTCCATGTGGGATGTCCCCATTGGCAAATGTCTGGTACAGCTGCGTCAAATGCCAGATGTGGGAATCGTGATAACTCCCAGGGCAGCCAGCACACACATTCATTATTATGCCCTGGGCATCACACATGACCTGGCAGTTGATGGAGGGGAAGCCCTTGCGGTTTATGTAGGCCCTACCCTGCTCTCCTGCTGGTGCTTTGATGCGTATGTGCGTGCAGTCTATAGCACCCAGTACCTCAGGGTATTCTGCTATTTGCTGGAAGAGACGCATATTGCTGGCCAATACCTCACGGGCATTGGGGAAATATACATGATCACCGACATGTGCTGACATGGCATCCAGGAACTGGTGTAGTACCCTGGAGGCTGATGCCTGTGATATCCCCATCATATCGCCAGTTGGTCTCTGGAAGGTACCTGTTGCTAGTATTCTTAGGCCAACACATACCTTGGTTTCCACTGGGATGGGTTCCCCTCTGTTGGTTCTGTGTGTGAGGCATGGCCTGCACAGCTCAACAATCTGCTGCAGGAGCTCTCTGTCCACTCTATAGCGCTCTACTATCTCCAACTGATGTAACCCGTGGTAGGTGACCCTGGGCCTGTACACTCTTCTCCGTCTCCTCACTGTGGGTTGTCTGGCACCATCTGCATTGTCACCACCCTCAGCAAGTCGCCTATGTCTCATTAAGACAGCTATGGCAGCCCCTAGCATTTCTGCTCTGAGTTCAGCTTTTTCAGTTTTCACTTCTATTAGCTTACTCCTGTTTTGCAGTGTCTCTTAATGACAACATCCTGCACTATTGTTTGCAGTGTTTTAAGTGCTGGGCTGGGCTACTACTTTGCCTGTGTAATTGCCTGCTTCTAATTATTTTCACCTGCTAGCTTCAGCAGTTATCCCTGCTAGCTTCCTATTAATTCTGTTGCTTCCTTTTTCCTTTCTGTTTCCTCAGGGGGGAGCAACTTGCATACTATCTGAAACACGCTCACAGTGGCTTAAACGCGCGCACACATGCTTACACGGTTATGGATCTACTTATTCAGGTTTAAACGCACGTACACCCGCGCAAACACTGTTACACATCTGCCAACAGCCTCCAACATACTCAGACTGTCTTACACGCGCGTACACCCGCGCAAACACTGTTACACGTCTGCCAACAGCCTCCAACATACTCAGACTGTCTTACACGCGTACCGGCGCAAACACTGTTATACGTCTGCCAACAGCCTCCAACATACTCAGACTGCCTTACACGCGCGCACACCCGCGCAAACAGTGTTAAACATCTCCCAACACACTCCCACATGCTCACACTGCCTTACACGCGCGCACACTGCCTTACTCGCGCTTCATTGCGCGCACACGTGCGCATGCACGACCAGCAAGAAACTTTAGTGTAGGTAACAGTGTACACCTTCCATTTCTTGTCTTTCCATGACTTATGTAGTGGCACACCTCTTTCCATGATCTGTGCCTGTCATCTGTCATGTTACACTGGCCTCCAATGAACTGCGTTTCTTTCTACCATTCCCCCCAGTGATGTCACCTATCTCCTACTCTATTCCTCCCCTTTTGTATCTCTTACACTACTCAGGCCATGCTCATTTGCTATGTGACTGTGGTATTCAGTATCCTAACCCTCATTTACATAAGATTGCCTACTAATGCTTAGTTACATGTCTTAGACTCAGCTTCCCCCCTTAGCAACCACTACACGGTGGCCATGTTGGTTTTGGTCTGCTGGTCCCTGCATTGTCATTCCATGTATTACATGAAACCCACATTTGTGGGTTTATACCCTTCTTTTTTATGCTTTTATACAGCGCAGCCCGTTTGCGCAGGGCTGCGCTGGGTTTAAACATCGGCGATTGCCGAAAAAAAAAAAAAAGTATATTTTTAATATTTTTGCATCGGGTTATCTTGCCAATGGCCACATATTTGGCCATTGGCATGCTGCCTGATTCATATGCAACCTTTTTTGGGAGCTGACATCGCTCCATTGTGGATTTTGCAGAAATGTACTCAGTTGTCAACTGAGTACATTTCTGCAGCTAAAATGTCTCCTACACGGACTGGTTTCTACTTCGTGGATCGCTAATATTCCTCATTTGCATACCTTTCTAATGCAAGTAAGGTATTTAGCTTGTCCACGCCCAGTCCGTGTAAGAGACATTTTAGATGGTCTCTTACACGGAGCTTAGGGCTGTTCCTGGATCGCGAGGCTTGCATGGAGTGTTGCACGTCTCTTACACTCCGTGCAAGCCTTCGTGAATCCTGCCCCTTGTCCTGCTTCCTTATTAATGCACAAAGTATTCAGAATAAAATAGACCAATTAAGATCTTTTATCTCAATTCACAATACCCATCTCATTGCATCACAGAATCCTGGCTAAAGCCTCAAGATCCCTCCACACACCACTTCTTCCCAGGCTGTGATCGCTTAACCACAAGATCCCTCCATACACCACTTCTTCCCAGGCTGTGTTCACTTTCTTAATGCCAGGCCAGGCCTATATTAAGGCAAAAAGGAGGTACTCTCTCTCTTTTCAAGTCAGACATCAACATACAACTCTTTGCCATCCTACTGTATTCCATAGTACCAGAATACAAAAGTAACCACCCTTTTTCAATCTATCTTGCTGTTTTAAAAATAGTGACTCTCCACTAAAACTTAACTTTTTAGACAGGTAAAGCTTAAGTTACCTACTTTCACATCTAACTCCTCTAGTACACACTGCAGTGTTTAGGATAAACCATTTTTTTTCATCTTACCTTTAAGCATCCCTGTGACTAGCACTTGCTCTAAAACCTGCTGGAAAGCACTAGGAAGCCTTAAACTGATACAAGCACTCACCTCTCCTTAGTAATAAGGAGAAATTAATCATAGACACTAAACAGCCTATAATTGAAAAGTACCTTGCTAAGGCAAGGGAAAACAGCTCCTGTACTTTACAAAAAAAGCACCAAACCAGTCATGTCCAAGGGTCAGCTTCTGGTGATTTCTCCTGTCCCCCTGGTGAATCTGGGCATACTGGGGCAATGCAGCAATTGTTTCATGTACACAGACAACCCTCTCCTCCTATCACCCAACACTACAACCTGTGAGAGATGCACTTACATAGCCAAACTGGAAGCAAAGCTCTCTCCATCCAAGATTGTGCTAGGCAGTCAAGAGGAGAAGGTTAACACCTGCACTACACCTCAAGCAACACATAGCCCTTCTAAACTAACACCACCAACACCCACACATAGCAACATTAAATCCACATATGCGGAGGCCCTTAACTGTAACCTGCCCAAGCAAAAAGGACCTCCAAAGCTGAAATGCAAACAAACACCAATCACAACCAAAGTGTCACATAGCTCACAACACCAGTGTGCCACCCAGCAACAGCCCCTAAGGCAAGACAATATACCTAACACTTTAGTCATAGGTCACTTTATAGTCAGGCACACTGATGTCCCACTCACCAGGCTGAACAAGGAGAAAATTACAGTCAGCTGCATGTCGGGTGCCAGGATCCATCACATAATGCATGCACTCAAGTCACTCCACAACAAGTACAAATATGACCCTGTCATTGTCCATGTTGGAGTGAATGGCTTGAGACATACCTCCCTGGACTACATGAAAAGAGACATGGAAGAGCTCTTGGATCATGTGGCCCAGGTAGGTATGACCCTAGCCCTGAGTAGCATCCTGCCTTTGCCCAGAATGATACCACAATATAATGACAAAATGATTGACTTCAACAATTGGCTAAGCTTCTGGTGTCATTCAAAGGGGATTCAGTATCTGTCTGCCTGGGACAAAATGATTGACAGACCATGATGCTTTGCCAGAGATGGTCTGCACCTGTCGCCCCTGGGATTCAGGTTACTGGCTAAGGCTTTTGCCACCCCTATAGTGCCTTTTTTAGGCAAAGTTCAAAGGACAAAACCACCACCGTAACAAGTACAAGTATGCAAAATCTGAAGGTAATGCTACTCAATGTTAGAAGTCTAAACCTCAAAATGCACTCTCTCGAGGCACTTCTAAAAATGGAGAACATCGATATCTGTGCAGTAACTGAGACCTGGTTCATGGCTCCAGAGAGCACCCCTGTAATACCAGGCTGCAACTCTTACCACACTTTCTGGCCACCAAACCAGGACCAAAACACTAAAGGTGGAGGAGTGTCCATATTCACCAAGGATATTCACACCACCAGGTTAGTTGCCCAACACAATGCATCTGAAATTCTCCAGGTGCAACTAACACTAGGTAAGACTGCAATCCAAACTGTAGCTTGCTACAGATCCCCCACCATGCCCCAAGATTCTCACTACACCTTTCTAAACATACTGGAAAATATTAAGATACAACCAAACACCCTAATACTGGGTGATTTCAACTACCCTGCCATTAACTGGGAAAACTACTCGTGTACCAACACCTTTGCCCAACGGTTCTTGGAATTCATAAATTCCAATGCCCTGGATCAACTAATCCATAGTCCCACCAGAGGCTCCAATATCCTAGACCTGGTCATTACCAACATGGGAAATCGATGCTCCACACCTATGGTCACCCCTTCGTTGGTCAGGTGTGACCATAAGCTAATCACCCTTGACATCCACATCCCACCCCCACCCTCCCAGTAAGGAAACCTCCATAAAAAACTTCTCCAAAGCCAACGTCATGCTACTCAAGTCAGAAGTGACAATCTTCATGACACCCATGCAGACGGGAACTGAAAGTTCGACTCTTGAATCCTACACTAAGGCACTGTATGAGCACATCCACTCATGCATGAATGGTGCCCTCCCAAATAGAACCAAGATGCTCTCCTTCAAAAAAAGGAAGCCAATCTGGTGGTTCCCTGCCATAAACAAACTTTACAACAAATGGAAGAAACTGTTGCAGAAAAGAGGAAAATCCCAGGATGCAAAAACTCCCTTACCAGCCTCAGTAAGAAGCTGAGATCCCTCATAAAATCCTCCAAAGCTAGTTATGTAAATAAAATTGCCAAAGATTCCAAAGACAACCACAAGGCATTCTATAACTATGTCAAGAATCTAAATGGCAATGCTCAGATCTGCTCTGAGCTACAACAGAATGGCATTAAATATACTGATCCCAAAGATATTTCCAATATCCTGGCAGATCAATTCAGTGTCAACTTCACCCCTCTCACCCCCTACATGGCCCATCTCAGTACCGGAAGATTGCCAAATTCCGGTAATAATGGCCACACAGGTAAAAAACACAGTCTCCAAAGCTAAGAATACAGCATCCATGGGACCAGTTGACATCCTGGGCTGTGTATTATATGAACTACAAAATGAACTGGCACCTCACCTAAGTGTCATGTTTAATCATAGCCTCACCTCAGGCTCACCTCACTGAGGGGTGCACAGCTACAGTTATCCCACTCCACAAGGGGGGATCCACCTTGGATCCCGGAAACTACCGCCCCATCAGTCTGATGAGCCTGATCTGCAAGCCCATAGAACGTATTATCATGGAACTTATAAACAAAAACACTGGCAACCTTCAAACACTGGACCCCACCCAGTTTGGGTTTGTGAAGGGCCGATCTTGTCTCCTGAACCTGATTGACTTCTTCAAATCAGTCTCCAGAGCCATGGACGAGGATAAGGCGGTCAACACAGCCTATCTGGCCCTTGCCAAGGCCTTTGACACCATCCCCCACTCTGGAATCATAGATAGACTTACTAAGTTGGGCATTAATCCCTACGTCACTCGATGGGTTGCTAACTGGCTTACTGACAGAACCCATACTGTAAAAGTAGCCGACTCCAAATCCAGCTTCAGACAAGTGACAAGTGGAGTACCTCAGGGTTCAGTCCTGGGACCGCTCTTGTTTGGCATCTACTTCTCTGAAGGATAGGCCAACACTAAGGGACTCTGGCTAACAAAGTTTGCAGTTGACTGCCAACTGGGAGCCATTATTGAATCCCCAAATGATGTGGAAACTCTACAAAAGGGCCTTACAGAAACAGATGCTTGGTGCCAGAACCATGGGCTCAAGCTCAATGCCAACAAATGTATAGTTATCCCCTTTGGGAATAAACATGTACCTGTGAATTACCACATAGGTAGCAGCACACTAAACACCGAAAGTGTGATAAGAGACTTAGGGACACAGGTGGACAGTGGTCTCACCTTCGATAACCACATCACCACAACAGTCAGGAAATTCTTCTATGTGGCACACTTCATAACTAAAGGCTTTTCATCCAAAACAATGGAGGTCATTGTCCCACTGTACTCATCCCTCATTAGACCCATTATAGAATACAATGCCCCGTTTGGTATGTACCTCTCAAGACATCTGCAACAACTGGAAAGGCCGCAGAAATACCTCACTAAAAGAATCATAGGCTTAAAGCAGATGCCCTACGCTGTCCGCCTTAAAAAACTCCAACTATACTCTGTCGCATATCATCTACTCAGAGGTGATCTCTACTTAACATACAAGGCTATGCCAAACCCAGAGCTGCTAAACCTTGTCATCACAATAAACAAAACATGCTGGAGGGATAGGTTTCTGATACAGGGACTCCCCAGAATCTGGAATAGACTGCCCATACATGTCAAGCAGAGTGTCTCTTTGGTCCTCTTCAAAAGGAACCTTGACGATTGGATGGGAGAAAGGAAATTCAACCTGGGGATTATGTCAGTTGCCCTGCTAGACAGGGGTCCAGGGAAGTAAATAGTGTGGGAAGAAATAGCCAGGGAATTGTTATGGCTAGGCTTGTATAGGCCCTAGGGCCGATAGCCTAGTACCAACCTATGAACCTATAATACCACCTCAGATTCCCTTCCATTTTAGTTACTAACACTTCACACAATCCACCTTCCATTTAGCTCTCTGGTTCTTCTAGCTGTTACCTCTCTCCCCCTTCCTGCTTCATTACAAAAGCTTAATAACCTACTGAAGGACTAAACTTCCTCTGTCTGACCCATCAAAAATCTTCTTCTTCTTCTTGGTGACTTTAACCTCCCTCTCCTTGGCCCCTCACAAAACTGCATGCTTGAACTTCACACTGTATTTAATCTCACACAACTTGCCTATGAATCCACTAGATCCAATCCTGACAAATCACAGCACTCACAGCTCGATCTAATAATCACAAATAACCCTTCAGTTAGTTCTCATATTTCTATCCACCCTCCCAGCCTGTGATCACTGTCCTATAAGCTTCAACATCCACCTTGATTTCAGAAATTCCCCTGTGAAACTCATTACATTCTGACATAAATTGCAAGTTAACATTACCAAACTAAAAACATACCTATTCTCTTTCAACTGGGCCTCTATATTCTCCTCATTGGACTCTAATAATGCTGTCCAGTTCTTCACCCATTTTCTCTGTAATATATATAGCTCATCTTTCTCTGTAATGTAGGGCGGCGCAGTGGTGCAGCGGTTAATGCTGTCGCCTCACAGCAAGAGGTTCTCCGGTTCGATTCTCGGCTGGGGTGCCTTCTGTGTGGAGTTTGCATGTTCTCCCTGCGTTCGCGTGGGTTTCCTCTGGGTACTCCGGTTTCCTCCCACATTCTAAAGACATGCTTCTGGAGCATTTCTCCCTGGGCCTCTGCTGAAAACAGGATCTGTGGAACCTAGTCAGACTTTCCCGGTCAACAAATGTTAAATAAAAAAAATCAAAAATAAAAAAAAAAATCACAGTACTGTACTTGCCCAAGAACAGCACCCAGCTGAGTTATGAACTCAACCCCCCTTTCTGTCAGAGACAAAGCATGGCACTCTTGCTAGTCTGAACCAACTCCTTCTAACAGACAAGACTACACCCTCCCCATAAACCTGCCTAAACAAGCAATTCAATGTCATAAGTGCCATCATATGAGAACACACCAGTCAAACCTTTTTCACTCCCCTAAACAGTTCTGTTCAGAGGTCAGAGGGCAATCAGTTAACAGGTCATAATACTCCTCCCAGTGATCACTCTTCCTCCTCTTTTGTCTCATCCTCAGACTTTGGTACTCACTTTTCCAGCCTTCCCTCCATCATCTCACATGCTTCACTCCCTCACTCAACCTCTTCCTCACTTCCTCCTTATAATCGCCTCTTCTACTTTAAAAAGATATTATACCTCATCTTTAAAGCCGAAAACTTGATGCACCTACAGATGCAGTCACCCTCTTCCCCTAATTCATATTCCAATGTAGGGAATAAATTGTTACTCCTCTGCTATGTATCTGCAACCGTTGCTTAACTTAAAATTGTATTCCCAATATATGGGACAACAAAAATCATACCTCTCCCCCAAAAAAAATCTAACCTTTAGCTACCCATTGATTACTGTCTAATCTGCATCCTCCCTACCATTGGGAAAGTCTTAGAAAACTAATCTGTAAACCACATAAATCAATACTGCTTTCTCTGTATTTCTGGTCTGCCTGCACTATTTCCACTGCAATTTGTAGCTTCACTAATCACACCCTTTTAGCTATGCACAAAGACCTTCTTATTGGTGCCATACTTACAGACCTTACCAGAGCCGTTGACATGGTTGACTACCAAATCCTATTTGAACACCGCACTGACATTGGGATTAGATATGAAGCTATTCTGTGGTTCCAAAATTATCTACCCAACTGACATTGCTTAGTAAATTTTATCAACAAGTACATGAGCCACAACTTCTTTATTTAAAGTAGCCCCTCGAGGCTCCATACTGACCCTCGTTCATTTCTCTATTTTTATAAATAAGCTGACACTCAACCTCTCCCCACTTCCAATCTTACTGTACGCCAATGACATGGTTATCTTCCACTCCAAACACAGCTTACTCAGCTCAACATAATCTGCAACATAATTTCCTCTCCCTCATTAACTGGCTTAGTAACAAAAAAAACTCCTCAGAAATTAAAAGTATGCTCTTCAGAACCTCCACTAATAGACCAAAGAACCCCGATTTGCTTCTTATTCTAACCACCTTAATAATGCCACTGTGCAGGTTAACACTGTCAGATACCTAGAAGTCTGCCTTGATCCCTCACTTAACTTCCACCATAATCTTGAAAATACTCAGAAAAAGATAAAATACCTAATCTTTTGGGCCAACAAAATCTTTACTTTCCTCTCCTATCTAACAAGAAATGTTATTGACAAAGGGATTTTTCTAGCCTAACTTGAGTGCTGTCTACCTCTTGTAGCATCTACCGCCAAAAAAAAGTCTACCATCTACACAATCTCCAACTCCATCTGTCACTGCATTACCTTTACCCAAAGTATGACCAACACTGTTTTACACTAGCCAAAGCCATCTGGCTGCCAGTTCAGGCAGTCTACTCCTTGACCTCAACTTTTCCATTCCTGAAAGAAAACTCCTGCCCTTCTCTATTCTTTAGATTACTTGACAGCTAACCTTAGATCTCATAGCCACTCAAGACTTCTCTTGCAAGTACCTAAAACCAGACTGCAGTGCTCTTACCACTTCTTTTCTGCCCTTGGACCTGAGCTCTGGAGGGATCTTCCCTCGCATCTTAAAGGCCTCTCTAACTACTCCTCCTTTTGGGCAGAACTTAAAGAATATTTCACAGCACAAGCTGCTTGTAAATGCTCTATTTCAGGTTACATAACCTAGTTTCACAATTATCCGACACATACTGCCTCTCATTTTCACCATGGCGTCTCTTCTCTAGCTCTTAACAGGACGGTACTTTAACTGATGTAAATATTGTACACAGCAGTTTCTGTTGATTACCTTCTTAAATCATTTTTTTCTGTTGTATAATAACTATATATTTGTTTTTATTGTGCTGTTTTATTGTATAAATTATTTTTTCACACTTGGTATGTGTTCACATTCTGAGCTTGAGACTGAAATTGCTCCAATGGGATCATTAGTCTACCCTAGTTAACAAAATGAATAAATAAATAAATAAGCAATTAATAAATGGTTAAGACAATCAGTATTGAAATCCTGAATTATTATCATATACAGTCAGCTATTTAAGAATGATTAAATGCATTCCTTTGCATTTACATTTTATTTTATTTACATTTTGGTTACTGGGGGTTGAGAAGTGATCACAGTATGACCAACTGCAGGCACAGCAAGTGTTACTTTCAAAATAGTAGCAACAAAATGTAACCAATACAACCAGCAATGAAACACAAAGGTAGTACAAACTGGTCACAAAAAGAGATAACTGTGTACAAAATTTGCATCATGTTGAGGTGTACATTTTACAAGCAGAAACATGAGATCAGAGTGAGAAGCAGGATTATCCCTGGAAACTGTAGGGGATAACACAGGCGTTTCGAAGACAAAGTAAGAGATAAGTAATGGTAAAGGCTCAGGGTCCAAAGCAACAGAGGGACTGAAAAAGGTAAATGTAAGATAACAGTGAGCAAGGAGAAACAGAAGCGTCGTCCATATTTAAAGGAAACAGTCACATGGTGGTAACCGATAGAGGAGTGGCAGGAATGGGGTGATGAGCGAGGGAATTAACTTAGGAGAGAGTGATATTAATTAAGTGATATGAACTGCCGTCTGGCATTTCCATTTATATTTCTCAAACAGATACTGCTTGAATAGGTACCTGGACTTGGTACAGTTAGTATGCATGATTAGATAGTGAGAAAAGATGGACGAAACTGCCACAGTTTAAGGCAAGAGTCAGACCTATAGAGAAAGAAGAGGCAGACTTTGGGGGTGCTGCCTGCTGTACCCAATATGTAAGGTTGTAGGTTGGGGTGCTGGTGATAAGTTTCATTGCAAGGGGAGAAGGAGCATTTTGGTGGCAGCCCAGTGCTAGGTTGGATTGGGCTTGTACCAGGACTCAGTTTGCCATTGATAAAGTAAGCCAATAGTGTTCAAGGGGACTGGATTTTTTTCTGAAGTGCCATATTTTATTAGATAAGGTCTGTAGAATTGCTGTACAAACAATTACGTTTTATGAACTAAATTAAATACAAACAAAATATGGCCTGTCAACCAAAAAAAAAACAAACAAAAAAAAAAAACTAACATATTCTAGCAAATCTAATACAGTCCAAGTAAACAAATGTGTATTTATATGTTTGTGAGAGCTAGGTGGTACAGAGGCCATAGCATTCAGAGAGGTAAATGATCCACTCCAGGGATCATATTTGCTAAGAAAGTAAATATTAACTGCAAACGTTGTTGTCATTAAAGAACTTCCAAACAAAGAAAATATCTACTTGGAATGCCAAATTGCAGCAACAGGGGTAAAAAAAATCATTCCCTCAAACTCTTTTCTAGTAACAGAAACCTGATCAAACACCATGTACAAAATTATCAAATTGATGAAGAATTAATCATGTATACCAGGTAAATGAATTCCCCAGCCTAATCAGAAAAGAGACAAAACTCTGGGCATAAAGATTGGGTCTGCTAAAAGCAAGACAAAGGCACTAGGATAAAAAGGAGCAGCAAACTGAAAGCATGAACAATATATTGTGCTTTCAGTCGCAAACCATGCCGTACATTCCCAGTGTCAGTAGATCTTCCAATCTGTTACTTTCATAAAGTTAATGAAAGAAAACCCCAAAGAGAAAGTACAACGTTTTCATGAACTCTTGAACAGAGTTAATCATCACTGCATATGGTAATACACACTAGAATAGGATTTTGTCTAGTTGTTTTTCAGGACATTTGCAGCATTAATGGTGTCTAGTTTTACTTGCTATTTTGACATCCTATGTCTTATTCTGCTCCATTGACAAATCAGTGTTGTCTTTGTAATTAGAAACACTATTATGAAGTACATAGCATTACATTTCCAAGAAAAAGATATCTGCTCACATATTTTAAGCAAGCAATAATGCCCAACAGGGTGTGTGTTAATGTGTAATTAACACCCACCCAGGGTGGTGGAGAGCCTTGACACACACCCTAGAGGGTATTATTGTGCTTAGAGAATAGGTTCTTTGTAATATTTTTGTGTTTTACCTATTTATTTTTTAAGTACTATATTATTTTTTTATATATTTTTGATGTAAAATAGTTCCTTTGCCTACTGTTTCAAACTTGCTGCAGTGTATGTTAATGGTGTTAGAGGAAGCATTTTATATCAAAAGTATATAAAAACACATGTTGAGCTAAAAGGTTGAGAGGCATACCTCTCAAGCTCTTAGAATAAGAAATCTGGACAAAGCCATAAATAATGGGAGAACAAAGGCCAAAAATAGGGACAATTATTAAATATTTATTTTACAAACATAGAAAGTTAATGGAATAACAGGTTTTGTATTAGCATGCATTTTTTGAAGGGAATGAAATTTGAAATTCAAATGCCTGTCATTATTTTCTGACTTCAGTTCTCACTGCTTTGCCAGTGATTTACCAGAAAACCAAAATTTTATGAGGACCATACTAAAAATATGAGGCAAAAATCTGGACATTCAGCAAAAATCTGTACAGTTGAGAGGTATGTTGGAAGGTATGCAGACCTCTTAATTGCTGCTTCTGGCAGGATCGCTCTTGTTCTTCACTCTGTCACACACACACACACACACACACACACACACACACACACACACACACACACACACACACACACACGCACGCACGCACGCACGCATGCACGCATGCGCACACACACACACACACACATACACACACTTTGTTATTTTAAGTTTCTTTTCTTTTATAGTTTCATAGGTGTTTACTAGGCTAATGATCACAAGGGCCTTTTTAAGCCTAGCCATACATCCCAGATCTCTGACAAGTTCTGATACCATTGATAAGTGTAAACAGGGGGTTGGGAAATTAACCATTATAGGTTACCTGTGTCCATTAGAGACATAGGTGCCAAACCAGGGATGAATTTCTGGTTTCTCATCCAATTGTCCAAGTTGCACTTGAATTGGGTTAATGAGGAACTCTGCTTCACATGAATGGGGAGCCTGTTCCATAGACACAGTAGTCTCTGGGATACATATCTATCTCTCCAGCAGGACCTATTTATATCATAGGTAAAGTTTAAGTCTTTAGAACAGGTAATTCTCATCTGTTTGTTTTGTGGATATGCAGGAAGTCCATCAGAGTGCGGTCTGACAATGCCCTGCATGCCAGGCATAGATCTCCCCTCAAAAGCCTGTAGGAGGCAGAATACAGGGATTGGGCCTTGAGGCAGTCTACATAGGATGTTTTACTTATGCCCTGTATTCTTTTAGTGAGGACCCTCTGTCAATGTTCCAATTGTTGGATATGCCTAGTTGGGTACATACCAAAGGGGACATTGTACTCAGTGAAAGGTCTGATGAATGCAGAACACAGTGGAACAATTACTTCCTTGGACTTGGATGCCGTACCTTTGTTTATAAGTTGCACAACATAGAATGGTTTCCTCACTACTGTAGACATGTGATGGTCAAAGCCTAGATTACTATCTATGTGTTGTCCCCAAGTCCTAGACTACTGCGTCAACTCTAAGGGGTGTTTTGTCAATATGATAGTTACCAGGGATGGATGACTTCCTGAAGGATACTATTATGCATTTCCTGGCATTTAGTTTTAGTACATAGTTCTGACACCACCCGTTTGGCTGTGTCAGCCCCTCCTGGAGAACATTTGTGTCAGTGTGAGATTCACTGACAGCTCCTAATTTGCAATCATCTGCAAATTTAATCAGCCAGAGATCACTGACATTGGCCTTGATGTCTGAGAAGTAAATGCCAAAAAGGAGCAGTCCAAGGGCCAATCCCTGAGGGTCTCCACTTATGACTGGCC
This sequence comes from Protopterus annectens, assembly GCF_019279795.1. Classification (NCBI taxonomy): domain Eukaryota; kingdom Metazoa; phylum Chordata; order Ceratodontiformes; family Protopteridae; genus Protopterus; species Protopterus annectens. Next base: position 163,635,815 of record NC_056748.1, read on the forward strand.
TCTTTGTAGAGGTGGACTTCCCAATTCTAACTTCCTGGGTCCTGTCTGTGAGCCAGTCGGCTATCCACTGGGTGACATACGGGTTTGTACCTAACCTCTTCAGTTTGTTATCAAATGGTATTGTGCCAAATGCCTTGGCCAGGTCAAGGTAGGCAGTGTGAACAATTTTGCCCTTATCCATTGCTTTGGTGACCTTCTCAGTGAAGTCCACCAGGCTGAGTAGGCATGATCTGCCCGTGAGGAAACCAAAGTGGGTTGGTTCCAGTGTCTGGAGGTTTACTGTATCTCTGTTGATCATCTCCATGATAATTTTTTCCATGGCTTTACATATAAGACTGGTGAGACTTATGGGGCTGTAGTTTTCAGGGGCTGTAGATGGCCCACCTTTGTGCAAAGGGATAACTATTGCATTTCTCCATTCATGAGGCACAAAACTTGTATGGACGCTACAGTAAAACAGCAATTCCAGAGACCCTGATAGGTCATGTTTCATGCTATTTAGAAGGCATCCTGGGATATTTTCTGGGTCCATTGATTAAGTGTTCTTGGTCTTAGAGAGAACATTAAGTACCTGCTCCCTGGTGATAGTGGGGGGGGGGGGTAATATTTGATGATATTTCCTGAGGGAAGGTTGAGGGGGAGAGAGGGGTAAATTTAGAGATGAATTTTTCAGCCAGGAGGTTTGCTATGTCTTCTGGCTCAGTATAGGTTGCTCCATTTACAATGAGCTCTGCACACAATTGTGTATTGCCTTTGAGGTTATGGACATGGCTAAAGAATGCTTTGTTGTTGTCCTTGGACTGGGAGGCCAAACTTATCTCTAATTTCGCTTTGTTAGACTTTATTTGTCCTCTGAGTTGTTTGTTTAGTTTGATGAAAGTGCTTTTATCCTGCTGGGTGCTACACCTCCTAATTTTTGCCATGTTTTTCTTCCTCCTGTTATATAGCCTATTGATTTTGTGATTCCACCAGGGGGGCTTGTTTTTTTGAGTTAGTTCTGTACTTCTTCCTGGTGGGTAGAGCTGCCTCTATGCAGCTATTAACATGCATGTACTGGGTTTCTGTGAACAGTTCTGCATAGGCAGCAGTGCTCTCAGGGTTTGTGGGGCCTTGAAATTTTGCCAGGTTCTCACTTAATAGCAGGAAATTAGCCTTAGAATAGTTCTTGAATATTCCAGGTTTAGCTAGGGTGTCTAGGTTTTATTTTTACTTCAAAGGAGACTATTTTCTGGTCTGACCTTAGCAGGGAAGGCATTACAGTAGGGGGTATGCAGCACTCTCCCATATTAGTGAGGACCAGATCCAGTATGGTTGTACCCCTGGTTGTGTATTGACTATCTGGTCCAGGGAGTTTGTATTTACAAAATCCAGGAATCTCTGCGCATGTACGTTTGGTGTCATATAGGATTCCCAGTTTAATAGTGGGGTAATTAAAGTCACCCATGAATATGGTATTGGGTTGGATGGTTAGTGCTTCTAATACGTTTAAATACATGGTATGGGTTTCCTGGATCATTGAGGGGACCTATAACTTGCAAGGAAGTGTACTGGAATTTGCCTATGGTGATTTGAACATGGAGCAGGTCAAGTGCATTGTCCTGTTTGACCAGCCTTGAAGTATATTTATCTTTGATGTACTGTAAATAGAGACACCTCCACCTTCAGTCCCTGCCTGTGAAGTAGCTGGCCTAAATGTGTGGAAGGCATTATAACCTAGCACTCTTGGTGAGCTTTCCACGGCTTAAACCATGTCTTAGTGACTGCATGGATGTCAGTGTTCTCTAATGTAAAGAGAGCTTCTAGGGAGTGGAGTTTTTTGTTTAGACTCCAAGCATTGAGAAGTAATACCTTTCGATGTTCTTGGTTTTGATTTGCTATGTTGAATGTACTTTCATTGGTGGTGCTGTGGTAGCATTGTCCCCTCACAGTAGGACGGTGTCCTGTTCGATTCTCAGCTAAAGCGTCTTCCGTGTTGAGCCATGCATGAATGGGCGTACCTTCATTGAAGGTTGTGCATCAGAGCTGGCAACTCGGTATGTAAAAATCTACTGCCAAACATTAGCGGACCGGAGTTCCACTGTGGCGACCCCTAACCGGGAAAAGCCGAAAGATACAAACAGTTGCTTAAAAAAGGCACTGTGGGGGAAGACAGTGTTTTAGCTAATTTTCAAAAGTCTAGAGGGGAGAGTCTGTTGACCATCTCCTTCTATGCTGACAAATATTGCACCCCTTAGAATGACACCACTTTACACTCGCTAAACAGCAAAAGCGCTACTTAGAGAGTGTAAAATAATGGGTCAGTTGATCTCACTGTTCACTCTGTCTCTCTCATACACACATACACAGTCTCTTCTGCTTTCATACACACATACATATACACATACAGTCTCTTCTGCTTTCATGCATGCATTCACTCACTCACGCACAGCTAGAAATATAAACACACTCAAACACATACATACATACATACACACATATACACTTTTTTTCTGTTTATTTTTTTTACACTCACTAAACAGCAAAAGCTCATTCGATCTCTCTTTCAATCACATGGATGCATACACTTATACACACAGACATGAACACGCACGCACACTTTTTTAATTTTCTTTTTCTTTCTTTTTTACATTTTACACTCACTAAACAGAAGAAGCGCTGCGTAGCGAGTATAAAATCATGGTGACTAATGGCCATTAGTTTTTTTTTTCTGTGCAAGCTCCATGACAGCTTGATATGCTGCTGTGAAATGGTGGACCCAGTTTTCAGTGGGCATTACTTCTACATTAATACCCTAATGGAGAATATTTGTTCTCCAGTCAGGGTGCTGATGTACAGTTTGCCTCTTCTCTAATGTTGGTTCGACAATGGGCTGCCTGTAGATTGCATACTGACTGGAGAACAAACGTTCTCCAGCAGGGTGTTAATCTACAGGTAAAACCTGCTGAAAAATGAGTTTGCCACTTCATAACATATCAAGCTGCTGTGGAGCTCGGACAGAAAAAAAAACTAACGGACGCAATTATTTGACAATCGCTAAGCAGGCCTTTTGCTATTTAGCAATTGTAAAATAATAAAGAAAAAAACTTAAAATAGTGTGTTTGTGAGAGTGTGTGTATGTATGACAGTGAGAGAGATTGATCGAATGAAACAGAAAAAAGTGTGTGTGTATGTGTGCTTATGTTTCTGTTTGTGTGTGAGTGAATGCGCCCATGAAAGGAGAAGAGGCTGTGAGTGTGTGTGTGTGTGTGTGTGTGTGTGTGTGTGTGTGTGTGTGTGTGTGTGTTACAGAGAGAGTGTGTGTGTGTGTGTGTGTGTGTGTGTGTGTGTGTGTGTGTCTATGTGTGTGTGAGACAGTGAGACAGTGAACAGTGAGAGCGACTGACTGATCCCCTGGCAGCAGCAGTTAAGAGATTTGCGTAACTCTCAACCTCTTAGACATACCTGTCAACCTCTTAGCGCAAAAAAGCTGGACAAAGTCTGACATAATGGGGGCACAAATGCACAGTAATAGGGACACATTTTAAATATTGTTCTTATAAACTTAGAAAGTTTCTAGAACAACAGAATTTGTGTTAGCTTGCATTTTTCTGAAGGATATGAAGTCTGAAACTCAAATACATGTAATTATTTAGATACTTTAATCTTTAGATCATCCCAGTGATGTATCAAAAAACATTTTTTCTTATGAGGAACAGACCAAAAATATGAGGCAAAAAGTATGGATAATATGCAAAAATCTGTACAGTTGAGAGGTATGCCTTAGATCAGGGTATCTGGATAAGCCTAAAATAAACATGGGACAAAGGCTCAAAATAGGAACATATTTTAAATGATTTATGTTAGCATGCATTTTCTGAAGCAGAGGTGTGTGTGTGTGTGTGTGTGTGTGTGTGTGTGTGTGTGTGTGTGTGTGTGTGTGTGTGTGTGTGTGTGTGTGTGTGTGTGTCTGTGTGTGTGTGTGTGTGTGTGTGTGTGTGTGTGTGTGTGTGTGTGTGTGTGTGTGTGTGTGTGTGTGTGTGTGTGTGTGTGTGTGTGTGTGTGTGTGTGTGTGTGTGTGTGTGTGTGTGTGTGTGTGTGTGTGTGTGTGTGTGTGTGTGTGTGTGTGTGTGTGTGTGTGTGTGTGTGTGTGTGTGTGTGTGTGTGTGTGTGTGTGTGTGTGTGTGTGTGTGTGTGTGTGTGTGTGTGTGTGTGTGTGTGTGTGTGTGTGTGTGTGTGTGTGTGTGTGTGTGTGTGTGTGTGTGTGTGTGTGTGTGTGTGTGTGTGTGTGTGTGTGTGTGTGTGTGTGTGTGTGTGTGTGTGTGTGTGTGTGTGTGTGTGTGTGTGTGTGTGTGTGTGTGTGTGTGTGTGTGTGTGTGTGTGTGTGTGTGTGTGTGTGTGTGTGTGTGTGTGTGTGTGTGTGATTGAGTTTGACCACTGGCAGCAGTAAAGAGATTTGCACACCTCTGGACCTTTCAGCGGAAGGATAAAGCCTAAAATAAAGGGGAACAAAGGCTCAAGAAAAGGACCAGATTTTAATTATTGATCTTATAAAATTACAAACTTACTTAAATAAAAAGATTTGTGTTAGCATGAATTTTCTGAAGGAAATAAAAGTCTGAAACTCAAATGTATGTCATTATTTAATAACTTCTATCTCCACTGACTGGCAACAACCAAAACACCTGGATATGTTTTAAGGTGTTATATTTTGGATGTAAAATGCTTCCTCCAACACCATTAACATATACTACGCAAGTTTGAAATAGTAGGCGGAGGAACTATTTTATATCAAACATATATATAAAAAATAATATAGTATTAAAAAAATTAAGTAAAACACAACAATTTTACAGACAGCCCATTCTCTAAGTGCAATAATGCCCTTCAGAGTGTGTTATTGTGGAAATAATGTCCTTTCAGGGGTGTAGAGGCCTGATGGCGCCTGGTTGGGAGTTATTTCCACAATAACACACACGCTGTTAAGCACGTCTTACAAGCAATAATGCTCATCTACACAAAAAGGCTGTTGCAGAACACTATCTGGAGAGCAAATAAAAGCAGAAATGTTGATCTCAGACTACTTTCAGAACTAACTTCAGTGTACTATGATACTGAAAACAACTTCATTGCATAAATGTCAGTAATAGTTTTGCAGTTTTCCAAACAGAAATAGTGTTTATTTACAACACTTTAACACAGAGAAACCAGTATCAGCAAAACTACGGCCTAATGTGTACTAAGTCACTCAGTTGTTTCACAATGTTAATTAGTTTGCTGAAATAATTTTAAGCAAACTATTAAAGCAGAAGTATTCAGCAGAAGAGATAGATGTTTTTTATATGTTAAAAGGTTAGATTAGATATAATATTATCATTCAACAAATACACTAGGAATTTCATGGGAAATGCTGAGCAGATTTTGAAAGACTAATTATTACTTTTAAGATGCAAACATCAGATAAATTCAGTATCGGCACTGTTGCAAATAGGATACTTTTATTTAGTCTTCACTGTGCTGGAATTTTTGATGTTGTGTGTTTCATGGGATGTAATGTAATTACCCGTTAAGCTTCATTTTCAGACTGCTATATGTAGAATACATTGGGAAACGTTACCCTAAACCGCTTTCCAATTGCATTTAATATTTAGCAAACTGAAATTGAACTGAGCAGCGTTATTCTACTTTAAGTATGTTAAGTATATTTTCACTCTGAATTTCCCACATGACATTTGGTTATTAAATGGTGTGAGACAGCTGTTCAGATCAGGTCATCATTTTGAGTAAAACTTCTGTTTAACTTCGTACATATTTGTTCAGGTCTTCTGCATTAATGAACCTGAGCAGGTGCCGTACATATATTTCCCGATAAGGAGCTCTTGCCATTTTATTCACATTTGTACTCTATGAAAGTTTATTCATATTTGTACTCGCAGAGGAACATCATAAGGGCCAAAAATGGCAAATAAATCAAATCTAGCTCTGTGGCCTGCACAGTAGGAAATTCCTCGCTTTCAGTACCAGTACAAATTGTACATAGAAAATTAAGTTAGGTTAGCCTTGCAACAGCCCGGAGCCATTGTGTCAAATCATATTTCCTGTTGTTAGCTCAAAAAGATGTCAGTCCATTTTAGTTCCCACAGATGTCAGTGTATTTATAAAACTAGCAGATTTTCTACATTGATATTCCTCTGGAACAACAATGTCAGAAAGACTATATATATTTTTTCCTTTATGTATAGAAGGGTTAGTACTGTGTTGGCTATAAGCTGTGTTACAATGATTGTGTTTTAATATCATATGAAGCAGTTAGCTTTGTTTCATTTTATTTTACAGGATGATTTCGCCCAAACATCCTGATGCTGTATTCGGTACAGTATTTTGGAGTGGGGCTAATTCATGGCTGAGTTACCTCTTGGTAATAACTCAAAAACAGATACAACTAAAAACACTGTTAAAGAAAATGATCAAAACATACCTTTGATGAGTTTTTCATTAGGACAGCCCACACTGTTGTGTTACTCTTGCATTATCTATAAAAGACTTGCAACGCAAAATAAATGGTATGCACTTCCTGCTGAAAAAACATCGTACTTTTTATGATGTTTACTATTTTATAGGTGCTTTTTGTCTTCTGTTTCCTGCAATGCATGAAGCCTCTTTCTTCATCATATACCTCCCTTATTCCATGTATTCTAGAGATTAAGGTCAGGGAGTGGGAGCTGGGAATTGTGGCTGTCACCCCAAAGGCAGTCTGGAGGTTTTGGTATCTAATCCTATATGTCTCATAGCAGCTTGACTTACATGTGAGCAGCAGAGCACCAGATGCAGTGACATGGGCATACTTTTATTCATGCACAACCCCGTCTGCAATGTGTGGTGTGAATGCACTGCCCCTAACTGTAATGTGTGAAAACATTGCCCCAGCTGTAATGTAGGACTGCATTGTTCCCAGCTGTAATGTGGGACTGCATTGTCCCTAACTGTAATGTGTGAAAACATTGTCCCCAGGTGTAATGTAGGACTGCATTGTCCCCAGCTGTAATGAGGGACTGCATTGTCCCCAGCTGTAATGTGGGACTGCATTGTCCCCAGCTGTAATATGGGGCTGCATTGTCCCCAACTGTAATGTGGGACTGCATTGTCCCCAGCTGTAATGTGGGACTGCATTATCCCTAACTGTAATATGTGAAAACATTGTCCCCAGCTGTAATGTGGGACTGCATTGTCCCCAGCTGTAATGTGGGACTGCATTGTCCCCAGCTGTAATGTGGGACTGCATTGTCCCCAACTGTAATGTGGGACTGCATTGTCCCCAGCTGTAATGTGGGACTGCATTATCCCTAACTGTAATATGTGAAAACATTGTCCCCAGCTGTAATGTGGGACTGCATTATCCCTAACTGTAATATGTGAAAACATTGTCCCCAGCTGTAATATGGGACTGCATTGCCCCCAAGTGTATTGCTTGAATGCATTGCTTTGTGGGTTGTGCACATGCTGGACTTCAGTGTTGCCTGCTGCTTTACCAGTGTACAGTTGGTGTCAGCAATCTAGGAGGTCAGGTTGACTCTGTCCCTTAGATCTGCAGTCCAGCGTCAGCCACTCATGCCACCCCCTCCACCCGTGAATTGCTTCTCCAGTATATAAGTTACTAGCTGATCACTGGTAATTTGTAGTGTAGTTGGGACTGTATTCATGTATGAATAAAGCCATATTGTCTGCAGGATCGACCCAGTAGCTCCCCTTCATGTACCCAACTGACCCATTCTTTCCTTCATCAGGATGAGAGCCCTCTGGCCCATTAATTTTCCTCTGGCAGTGAGAGTTGATTGTTAGGCAGTAGGCCATAGGTTCATAGGTTGGTACTAGGCTATTGGCCCTAGGGCATATACAAGCCTAGCCATAACAATTCCCTGGTTATTTCTTCCCACAGGATTTACTTCCCTGGACCCCTGTCTAGCAGGGCGACTGAAGTGATCCCCGGGGCGAATTTCTTATCTCGCATCCAATCATCAAGGTTCCTTTTGAAGAGGCCAGTGTGCAGATGCTGTTGAATGTCCTCTCTCCATCCCCACTTCAGCCTTGTGAGCTCTGCTTTAACTTCCTTTAGGAGGTACATATGTGCTAATGAGCATATGCAGTCTCCTCACCAAGGGGCACACCACTTGCAGTATGGGGCTTGCTAGGCTCTTTATGATGCAGCAATTGCCAGCATAGAGAGCCAATCTGCCCCCTTCTTACCAGGAGGGATGAATTGGCATTGGCTACTCACTCCCATTATCTTTACCCAGTCCCGCCAGCACCAAGCCAGCATACCTTTTACACCATTTTGATATTATTTATTTATGTATTGATTGATTTCTGTGACCTAGAATGTTCAACAATGTACACATGTAGTGGCAGTTGGCACAGAGGGTTAAGGCTGTGAGCTGTAGGTCTTGTGTCACAGGGTTTGATTCCCTTAGTCATCCTTTGCCTCTATTGTGACCTTGAGCCAGTCACTTAACCAGATATTGCTTCTGGGTTGCCCTGGAAAATAACTGTGTGTGTCCAGTTAAAAAATAAGAATTATAAATATTATTATTAGTGTGGGCCCATAGAGAAGGCTGTGTATACTTAAGTGAATTATAATGCCAGTAAAAGGTGGGGCACAAACATGGCAAGGCACAGATCTTCTTCTTTCGACTTTTCCTGGTTAGTGGTCGCCACAGCAGATCATCTGTCTGCTCATGATTGGCAGTGGAGTTTTATGGTGTTGAGTTGTCAGCCCGGTGCCTAACCTACCACAGAAGGCACACACACACACTCACACCTAGGGTCAATTTAGAGTGTCCAGTCCACCTACTGCATGTCTTTAGGATATGGGAGGAAACCGGAGCACCCGGAGGAAACCCACATGAGCACAGGGAGGACATGCAGACTCCGCACAGAAGGCACCCCAGCCAAGAATCGAACCAGAGAACATCTTGCTGTGAGGTGACAACGCTGCACTAACGTGGCCGCGCATGGCAAGGCACAGATAAGGTGCACTAAATATTTACAATGTAGACAGCATGAATGGAGCTGGATATCTAGAGCAGGACATTCATTATGAAAGGATTATAGACAGCATGAATAGAGCTGCATATCTACAGCAGGACATTCGTGATGAAAGGATTATACACAGCATGAATAGAGCTGGATATTTAGAGCAGGACATTTGTGATGAAAGGATTATAGACAGCATGAATAGAGCTGGATATCTAGAGCAGGACATTCATGATGAAATGATTATAGACAGCATGAATAGACCTGGATATCTATAGCAGGACATTCATGATGAAAGGATTATAGGCAGCATGAATAAAGCTGGATATTTAGAGCAGGACATTTGTGATGAAAGGATTATAGACAGCATGAATAGAGCTGGATATCTAGAGCAGGACATTCATGATGAAAGGATTATAGACAGCATGAATAGAGCTGGATATCTAGAGCAGGACATTTGTTATGAAAGGATTATAGACAGCATGGCTAGAGCTGGATATCTAGAGCAGGCCATTCATGATGAAATGATTATAGACAGCATGAATAGAGCTGTATATCTAGAGCAGGACATTCGTGATGAAAGGATTATAGACAGCATGAATAGAGCTGGATATCTAGAGCAGGACATTAGTGATGAAAGGATTATAGATAGCATGAACAGAGTTTGATTTCTAGAGCAGGACATTCGTGATGAAAGGATTATAGATAGCATGAACAGAGTTTGATTTCTAGAGCAGGACATTCGTGATGAAAGGATTATAGACAGCATGAATAGAGCTGGATATCTAGAGCAGGACATTCGTGATGAAAGGATTATAGACAGCATGAATAGAGCTGAATATCTAGAGCGTGACATTCGTTATGAAAGGTTTATTCCTGTTATTGAAAACTATGTATGAAATCAGATAAGAATCAGTGTAACAAGGGTAGTAAAGAGTAAAAAGGGAAATGTAGATGGGGTAGTTATAGGGAGGTTAAAGGAGATGTTAAAAAAGTAGTCAGAGGAACAAAAGCAGGAGGGGATTTTATTTGGTGATGATTTTTGATATGGACTAGTTGTTAGATATAAGTAGAGTGCATGTTAGCAGATCAAAGTGAAGGTGCTTTGGAATAATGTAAGACCAGATTGAAGGAAAACATGATGGGAAACAGATAATTGCAAGGAGACTGAAGTAAACAAGAAAGGAGAGATTAGTTTAGAAAAAAAAACAGGTGTTTTACTCATCGTATTGGAATGAGCTAGACCTAAATTTGAAAACGTTGATACATGGGTTGGTTTTATGGAAGATACCTTCATCTTGCATACTTTTTATTAAAAGTTTTATACAAAATATATGATTTACTTTAATACTTATCTAACCCCTTCAAAAAAAAAAGCTTTGTTTTGCCATGACATACCATCACTATGTCCCATGTGTAAATACCCTAATCTAGGTCTCATGCATGTATTCTGGTGTTGTCCTATAATACAAAATGTATGGCAACAAATATGTAGGAAACATTTTCAGTTGTCTTTTAAGTTTTACTCTTTCTCGCCATCAACTTGCATTAATACCACACACCCACACTTCCAAATAGGCTGAAGTTTTAATCCAGTGCTATGCACCACTCAACCACCCTAGCAAATAGGTTCATAGGTGTGTACTAGACTAATGGCCCTGCAGCCCTCACAAGCATAGCCCATAAAAGTGCCCTGGCATAGTGCCACTTGATGTTAGCTTCCAGTGCCTCTATGCAATAGAGCCACTGGAGTGATCCCTGGGGTGAACTTTCTGTTACCCATCCATTCAGCGAGATGTCTCTTGAAGAGGGTCAGCAAGGTGTTCTGCTTGACATGAATAGAAAGCCCATTCCAGAGTACGGACAGTCTCTGGCTTATGAACCTGTCCCTCCAGCATGTTCTGCTGATTGTAGTAATGAGTATGAGGTCTCTGGAGGGTGTGGTGCGGACAGATTGGGATTTCCTTTAGGTGTAGCATTTCTAGCAGGTCTGGGTTGGATATGGCTTTGTAAGTCAAACAGAGATCGCCTCTAAGTAGACGATAAGAGACAGACAATAGCTGAAATTTGAGTCTGTCCATGTAGGACAAGCATTTAAGGCCTAGGATCCTCTTTGTGAGGTACTTCTATGGCATCTCCAGCTATTGCAGATGTCTACTGAGATACATGCCAAATGAGGCATTATACTCGATGACTGGTCTAATGAGGGATGAGTAGAGAGGGATGATGACCTCTTTCTTCCTGGATGCAAACCCTTGGTTATGAGATGTGCCACATAGAAGGACTTTCTGACCACAGTGGCAATGTGGTGGTCGAAGGAGAGGTTGCTGTCAACCTAGGTGCCCAGCTCTGTTATAACACCTTCAATGTTCAGTGGGCTCCCATCGATATGGTAATTAGTAGGAGCTGAGTTTTTAGCAAAGGGAATGATAACGCATTTTTAGGCATTAAGCTTAAGACCATGGCTCTGACACCAGGCATTGGTCTCAGTGAGGCCTTTCTGTAGGATGTCTGCATCACTTGGGGAGTTAATAATGGCTCCCAGCTTACAGTCATCTGTGAACTTGATCAGCCAAAGTCCCTCTGTGTTGGACTGGACTTCAGAGAAGTAGATACCGAACAGGAGAGGACCCAGGACCGATTCCTGTGGTACTCCACTCGTAAGTGGTTGGCAGTCTGACTTGGAATCGGATACTTTCACTCTGTGGGTCCTATTTGTGAGCCTGTTTGCAACACACCTAGTGATATAGGGGTTGATGCCTAGTTTGGTGAGTTTATCAATAATTCCTGAGTGAGGAATGGTATCAGAGGCCTTGGCCAGATCGAGGTAGGCTGTGTGCACTGCCTTACCCTCACCACAGCCTTGGGGATTGACTCGAAGAAGTCAGCCAGATTAAGCAGGCAGGATCTCCCTTTAACAAAGCCAAATTGGGTGGGATCTATTTATTTATTTATTTATTTATTTTACATTTGTTAACCGGGCTAGTCTGGCTGGATACATGTCCATTTTCAGCAGAGGCCCGAGGAGAAAAGCTCCACTATCAGACTAAGACAATACATGAGGAATACTTTACTAAATATATCAATTAGAGTTTGGAGATTACCTATATCCTTGTTAAGCAGGTCCATAATGATGCACTCCATAGCTTTACATATCAGACTCATCAAGCTAATGGGGCGATAATTCTCAGGGTCTGTAGTCGCTCCCCCTTTATGGAGCGGGATGACTGTAGCAGTGCTCCATTCCTTAGGGACATAGCCTGAAGTAAGGCTGTGATTGAGCAGGACACACAGATGTGGTGCCAGTTCATTTTGTAGCTCATGTAGAACACAGCTAGGGATATTATTAGGTCCAATGAATGCTGCATTCTTGGCCTTGGGCAATGCAACTTTTACCTGTGCTGCAGAAATGCTGGGTACCTGGCATTCTTCTGGTACTGTACTCAACTGAAACAGTTTTATTTCGCCAAACATTTGGAAAGGAGCCTTCTTGTTCTTTTTGGTAACAGCACATCCCTTTCATGCCCTGGGTAAATTGGATAAGAAGGTAACAAAAGTGTACAGGAACTATTTAGTGAATTCTGTTTCATTTCTACCCAATCAGTCCTGCTATGGAACATGCAAGGTGATGAATATACTGTTCACAGGTTTCTGTTGAAGGAAGTGAATCTATGTTCTGTTACAAAACTCGCTGCTAAATCTATATGTTTAAGATCAGTAGGTTTGAACTCTATAGCGCTGAAATTCATAAAGGTGACATGCTTACATGCATCTCATATGTGCCTGATTACATAAAGTATCAGAGAAGGCATTGTTTCAAAACTGTGGAAAGTAGATTACCTTGTACATTTACACAAAGCTGTACTTTGGTTAAAACAAACAATTATAAGTCAATAGCAATTCTTAATACCATTCACTTTTAGTATATATATATATATATATATATATATATATATATATATATACATATTTATAGGAGCTTAGCAATTATCTGGTGGTATTGGCCTTATTTCTGGTCTTATCTTAAAGCTTTTTATCAACATTATTCATAAGTGTCTAACTACTGGCTTGCTTTACTTCACTTACACAATTACATCCTCAACTGATTCACTACTTATTTGAAAAAGAGACTGCATAAAATAAAATGAATGCCTGAATATTCCAGTGAGCTCAAGTCACATACAAATATGCCACAGGGTTCAGTACTGAGATGTTTACTGTTCACTATCTGTGGCAATAATAATGTAGGTACACATAGAGGTTTACCTCATGATATGATGCAGAAGTTCATACTAGGCTGTCAGTCTGCATACTATTTTAAACTTAGCCAATAAATAAAATCAGAATCAAACCCTGTACTTAGTATCAGTGAGATAAAAGCCTTAACCATTATGTCATTTCCAACAACCTTTTTATAGTGGAAAAAGACCTATATCACTACTCAGGGTAAACTTCAGAATAGTTTCTCTAAATCTGTGTCATAGGTCACCGATCAGTATGTCTTTCTAAATTCCTGAAAAGGTAAATGTATCCTGTTCTGCAACAATCACTATGATGATTCCATTTACTTTCCTGATTATGTTATCATCATTATAATGTATTCTATTCTGCAACAATCACTATGATTCATAGGTTCATAGGTGGGTACTAGGCTATTGGCCCAAGGGCCTAACTAACCCTAGCCAACAAGGTTTCCTGGCTTATGCCACCCAAGAAAGTTATTTTCCTGTGACCCTATTGAGCAGAGCCACAGAAGTGTTCCCCAGGGTGTATTTCCTATTTCCCATCCACTCATCAAGATTTTTTTTGAAGAGTGCTAATGAGGAACTTTGCTTGACATGGGTAGCTTGTTCCAGAGTATGGGAAGTCTCTGGGACAGGAATCTATCCCTTCAGGATGTCCTGTTTATTGTGGTGACAAGGTTTAGGTCCCTAGAGTGTGTAGCTTAGAGGGATTGGGATTACTTTAGGTGTAGCATGTCCAACAGATCTGGGTTTGACATAGCTTTATATGTTAGGCAGAGATCACCTCGGAGTAGGCGATATACTATGGAGTAAAGCTGGAGTGTTTTTGAGATGGTCAGTGTAGGGCATCTGTTTGAGGCCAGTAATCCTCTTTGTGAGGTACATCTGTGACCTTTCCAGCTGCAGCAGATGTCTTGTGAAGTACATTCCAAAAGGGGCATTGTACTCTATAAAGGGTCTAATGAGTGTCGTGTAGAGGGGAACAATGACCTCTTTTTTCCTGGATGAGAACCCTTTTGTGATGAGGTGTGCCACATAGAAGGATTTCCTGACTACTATGGTGATGTGATTATCAAAGGAGAGACTACTGTCCACCTGGGTCCCAAGGTCTCTTATCACACATTTGGCAATAAGTAGACTGCCACCTATGTGGTAATTCATGGGTACAGAGTTTTTACCAAAAGAGATGACAATGGACTTTTTGGCATTGAACTTGAGGCCATGGCTCTGGCACCAAGCATTTGTCTCAGTGAGAGCCTTCTGTAGGATGTCCACATCATTTGGGGACTTGATTATGGCTCCTAGTTTGCAGTCATCTGTGAACTTCATTAGCCAAAGGCCTTCTGTGTTAGCCTGTACTTCAGATAAGTAGGTACCAAACAGGAGAGGTCCCAGGACTGAACCCTGTGGTACTCAACTTGTCACTGGTTTGAAGTCAGATTTGGAGTCTGCAACTTTTACAGTGTGGGTTCTGTCAGTGAGGCAATTGGCAACCCATCTTGTGATTTAGGGATTTATACCTAGTTTAGAGAGTTTATCTATAACTGCAGAATGGGGGATGGTGTTGAAAGCCTTGGGGAGGTCAAGATAGGCTGTGTGAACCACCTTACCCTCATCTACAGCTTTGGTGACTGCCTCAATGAAGTCGATCAGTTTCAGGAGGCATGATCTGCCTTTCACAAACCCGAACTGGGTGGGATTCAGAGTTTGGAGGTTACCAGTGTCTTTGTTTATGACTTCCATAATGATACATTCCATGGCCTTACAGACCAGGCTTGTCAGGCTAATAGGGAGATAATTCCCAGGATCAGTGGTGGCTCCCCCTTTGTTTAGTGGGATAACTGTTGCTGTGAGCCATTCAGTGGGCACAAAGCCTGATGTGAGACTATGATTGAACATGGTGCTTAGGTGGGGAGACAGTTCATTCTGAAGTTCATGTAAAATGTAGACTGGGATGTTGTCCGGTCCCATGGATGCTGTGTTTTTGGCTTTAGAGAGTGCAGCTTTTACCTGCATAGTTGTGATCATGGGGACTCTGCATTCTTCCTGTATAGATATGGGCCCTTTAGGGATGAGCGGGGCGTAAAGTAAGCCCTGAACCTATCTGCCAGGATGTTCGCAATATCAGTTGGCTATGTAATTTTCGTGCCATTGTGCTGTAACTTAGAGCAGATCTGGGTGTTGCCATTGAGATTTTTGACATAGCTATTGAATGCTTTGTGGTTGCCCTTAGAATCAGTGACAATCCTGTTTTCATAGCTAGCTTTAGAGGATCTTATAAGGGATCTCAGCTTTGTACTGAGGCTGACCAGGGAGCTCCTGCACTCATGGGATTTTACTCTCTTTTGCAACATTTTCTTCCTTCTGTTGTAGAGTTTGTTTATGTCAGGGGACCACCAGATTGGCTTCCTTTTTTGGAGGATAGTGTCTTGGTTCTGTTTGGGATAGCATGATCAATGTACTCATGTAAGTGCTTATAGAGTGCATCTGTGTAGGATTCAGCAGTCGTAACTGTATTGTCCATATGCATGGGTGTCATGAATTTCACCACTTCTGTGTTAAGAAGCATGAAGTTGGCTTTGGAGAAATGTTTTACCTTGGTTTCCGTAATGGGGGTGGGGGGTGGGGGCGGGATGTGGATATCTAGGGTGATTAGCTTATGGTTAGATCTGACCAATGAGGAGTTGACTTCCAGTGTGGAATACTAGTTGCACATGTTGGTAATGACCAGGTCTAGGATATTGTTGCCCCTGGTAGGGATGTGGATAAGTTGATCCAGGGCATTGGAATTTATGAATTCCAGAAAGTGTTGAATGAAGGAGTTGGTACATGAGTAGTTTTCCCAGTTAATGGTGGGGTAGTTGAAATCATCCATTATTAGGGTGTTTGGTTGAACCCTAATATTTTCCAGTATATCAAGAAAAGAGGAGTGGGAATCCTGGGGTATGGTGGGGGATCTGTAGCAAGCTACAATTTGGATTGCAGTTTTGCCCAGAGTTAGTTTCACTTGGATAAACTCGGATACATTATGCTGAGCAGCTAGCCTGGAGGTGTGGATATCCTTAATGAATATGAACACACCTCTGCTTTTGGTGTTCCAGTCCAGGTTAGGTGGCCGAAAAGTGTGGTATGAGTTATAGCCTGGTAATGCAGGGGAGCTCTCTGGAGCCTTGAACCAGGTCTCAGTCACTGCACAGATATCGATGTTCTCCATTTTAAGGAGTTCCTCGAGGGAGTGCATTTTGAGATTGAGACTTCTAGCATTGAGTAGCATTGCCCTCAGTTTTTGCTTGCCTGTTCCTGTTATGGTGGTGAATTTGTCATTTGAACCTTGCCTAAAAAGGCACTATGGGGCAACAAGAACCTATTCCATTTACTTTCTTGATTATGTTATCACCATCACTATGATTCCATTTACTTTCCTGATTATGTTATGCCATTGATAATGCATCTTGTTCTGCACCAATCACTATTATTCCATTTACTTTCCTGATTATGTTATCCCCATTGATAATATATCCTGTTCTGCAACAATCACTATGATTCCATTTACTTTCCTGATTATGTTATCACCATCACTATGATTCCATTTACTTTCCTGATTATGTTATCCCTGTATATAATGTATCTGGTTCTGCAACAATTACTATGATTCCATTTGCTTTCCTGATTATGTTATCACCGTTGGTAATGTATCCTGCTCTGCAACAATCACTATGATTCCATTTACTTTCCTGATTATGTTATCACCGTTGATAATGTATCATGTTCTGCAACAATCACTATGATTCCATTTACTTTCCTGATTATGTTATCACCATTGGTAATGTATCCTGTTCTGCAACAATCACTATGATTCCATTTACTTTCCTGATTATGTTATCACCGTTGATAATGTATCCTGTTCTGCAACAATCACTATGATTCCATTTACTTTCCTGATTATGTTATCACCGTTGATAATGTATCCTGTTCTGCAACAATCACTATGATTCCATTTACTTTCCTGATTATGTTATCACCATTGATAATGTATCCTGTTCTGCAACAATCAGTATGATTCCATTCACTTTCCTGATTATATCACCGGTGATAATGTAGCCTGTTCTGCAACAATCACTATGATTCCATTTACTTTTCTCATTATGTTATCACCATTGATAATGTATCTTGTTCTGCAACAATCACTATGATTCCATTTACTTTTCTGATTATATCACCATTGATAATGTATCCTGTTCTGCAACAATCACTATGATTCCATTTACTTTCCTGATTATGTTACCACCATTGATAATGTATCCTGTTCTGCAACAATCACTATGATTCCATTTACTTTCCTGATTATTTTATCACCGTTGATAATGTATCCTGTTCTGCAGCAATCACATTTACTTTCCTGATTATATCAATGTTGATAATGTATCCTAATCTGCAACAATCACTATGATTCCATTTACTTTCCTGATTATGTTATCACCATTGATAATGGGTCATTGTCAAATCAATATATAGAAAGCATTAAATAGCAAGTATTTTACTTGAAAGTTGCTTACCTCCTGGAAAACACTGAAAATCTGGTGAAAAGATGCAATAAAATACAGAGTTGCTATGTTATGTCAAAGGCTTCTTTCTTCTTCTAAGGGAGTAAACTTGGCTCCTTATGTCTTTTTTCCCATACTGATCTGTCTGTACTCTTGAATGACCTGTCAGCAGGTAGCACTTTCAAACTGTAATATGTGTATTGCAAGTGTTCCATGGTTACGTACCCTGTTGCAGCAAGGACTTAGTGTGACCGTCTCATAGGGTTTATCTGGATATCATTAAAATGCAAACTTAATCACACCTACTACCATTTTCTTTAACTTGTGTCAGCCCAATTTGTCCCTACAACAGCATTCCCTTTATAGTTTCATACAAGGCTAACAACCACTAGGGACTTATGCAACCCAACCCAATTTTCTCCAATGTATCATGGGCATTTATTACGAGGGTGTCTGTTAGTTATGAAGTTTTTAGAGGTTATGTAGGGGGTATGTTAGCTTGGGCATTACTGCTGGCCTCTGTCTATCACAGATATGGGGGCCAGACCCAGGGTGAATTTCAGATCCATTGGTCAATGTTACATTTAAAAAGGATTAAGGATGGACACTGCTTCACATGGATGGTGAGCCTGTTCCAGAGCATGGGATCCTCTGAGGCACATCTCTCTTTCACCAACATGTTTTATTTATGACACAATCAAAATTTAAATCCTTGTATCTAGTGATTCTGATCCTGTTCATTTTGCTGATTCAGAGCTGGATCCAATGATGCCTTGTATGCCAGGGATAGGTCACCTGTCAGTAACCTGTAGAAGACTGAGTATGGAGAAAGGGCTTTAAGGTGATCCATATAGAACAATGTGTTTATACTTTGGATTCTCCTGGTAAGGATATTTTGTGGGCGTTCCCACTATTGCATGTCTGGTCAGGTACATGTCAAAGGAGCATTATACTTAATGATGGATCTGATAAGGGCTGATTAAAATTGCATTATGACTTCCTTGGATGTGGATGCCATGCCCTTGATTATAAGAAGGGTTACATAGAATGATTTTCTTATTACCGTGGCCACATGTTGGTCAAAAGCCAAATTACTGTGTACTTATATTCTCAGATCCCTGACTACTGGGCCAGCTCTTAGGGATGTCTTATTGGTGTGGTAATTAGCCTGGGTGGCAGTTTTCTGAAAAGGCACTATAATGCGTTTCTTGGCATTGAGTTTTAATCTGTGATTTTGGCATCATTCATTTGTCTGTGTTAGACCTCTTGAAATATGTTTGTGTCGTGAGGTGATCTATTATAGCTCTCAATTTACAGTCATCTGTGAAGCTGGTCAGCCAAAGACCTTTGACATTAGTCTTTACCTCTGAGAAGTAGTGGACAAATAAGAGCAGTCCCAGCATGGAGCCCTGAGGTACCCCACTAGTGACCGGTTTCATAGTGGAGGTGGTCTCACCAATCTTGACTTCCTGGATCTTGTCTGTGAGCCAACCAGCAATCCAGCAAGTTATGCAGGGGTTTATGCCCAGTTTGGTGAGTTTATCAACTATACTCAAGCGGGGTATTATATTCTACACTTTAACCAAGTCCATTTAGATGGTATGCACTGTTCCCCCCCATCCATTGCTTTGGTGACCTTCTCAAAAAAGTCCACAAAGTTTAGTAGGCATGACCTTCCTTTGTCAAAACCAAACTGGGATGGGTCCTGTGTCTGATGTTGTCCTATGTCTTGGTTGATCATTTCCATGATAATTTGTTCCATGGATTAGCATATTAGAGTAGTCAGACTAATGGGTCTGTTGTTTCCTCTTTTGGTTGACAGTCCTTCCTTGTGAAGTGGGATAACTATTGCAGACCTCCATTCTCATGGTACAAAGCCTGTTTTGATGCTATAGTTGAAAAGTAACTCACATGCTTCTGATAGGTCATGTTTCAAGCTATATAGGAGGCATCCTGGGATGGTACATCTCTTCTCAAGGCCTTGGAAGGGGGGGGGGTACCTGATAAAACAGATGAATGTTACAACCTGTATGCCCTTTACTGTAATAATGTTGGACATTTGTGAAGAATAATATCCAAGGACATTTGAGTAATGGCATCATAGGTTCATAGGTTGGTACTAGGCTATCGGCCCTACAAGCCTAGCCATAACAATTCCCCGGCTATTTCTTCCCACAGTATTTACTTCTCTGGACCCCTGTCTAGCAGGGCAACTGACGTCATCCTCGGAGTGAATTTCCTATCTCCCATCCAATCATCAAGGTTCCTTTTGAAGAGGGCCAAAGAGGCGCTCTGCTTGACATGTATGGGCAGTCTATTCCAGAGTCTGGGGAGTCTCTGGATCAGGAATCTATCCCTCCAGCATGTTTTGTTCATTGCAATGACAAGGTTTATATCCCTGGAGCATGTGTCTCTGAGGGACTGAGATTTCTTTAAGTGTAACATGTTCAACAGATCTGGGTTCAACATAGCCTTGTATGTTAAGCAGAGATCGCCTCTGAGTAGATGATATGCAACAGAGTATAGGTGGAGTTTTTTAGACGGTCATCATAGGGCATCTGTTTTAGGCCTGTGATTCTTTTAGTGAGGTATTTTTGCGGCCTTTCCAGTTGCTGTAGATGTCTTGAGAGGTACATAGCAAATGAGCCATAGTATTCTATAATGGGTCTAATAACGGATGAGTACAGTGGGACAATGACCTCTTTTTTTTCTGGATGAAAAGCCCTTAGTGATGAGGTGTGCCACATAGAAGGATTTCCTGACTGTTGTGGCAATGTGGTTATCGAAGGAGAGACCACTGTCGACCTGTGTCCCTAAGTCTGTTATCACACTTACGGTGTTTAGTGTACTGCCACCTATGTGGTAATTCACGGGTAAATGTTTTTTTCCCAAAGGGGATAGCTATACATTTCTTGACATTGAGCTTGAGCCCATGGCTCTGGCACCAAGCATCTGTTTCTGTAAGGCCTTTTTGTAGAATATCCACATCATTTGGGGATTCAATAATGGCTCCCAGTTTGCAGTCATCTGTGA
This sequence comes from Protopterus annectens, assembly GCF_019279795.1. NCBI lineage: Eukaryota > Metazoa > Chordata > Ceratodontiformes > Protopteridae > Protopterus > Protopterus annectens. Next base: position 163,656,642 of record NC_056748.1, read on the forward strand.
ACTTTGTTAGCCAGAGTCCCTTAGTGTTGGTCTGTACTTCAGAGAAGTAGATGCCAAACAAGAGCAGTCCCAGGACTGAACCCTGAGGTACTCCACTTGTCACTTGTCTGGAGCTGGATTTGTAGTGGGCTACTTTTACAGTATGGGTTCTGTCAGTAAGCCAGTTAGCAACCCATTGAGTGATGTAAGGATTAATGCCCAGCTTAGTAAGTTTATCCATGATGGGGATGGTGTCGAAGGCCTTGGCGAGGTCCATATAGGCTGTATGAACCACCTTACCCTTGTCCACAGCTCTGGAGACTGATTCAAAAAAGTCATTCAGGTTCAGGAGACAAGCTTGTCCCCGAATATAAGAAAAAGTTACATTTTTTTATTTGAAACATTGATTGTGGATGTTATTATTACTTGACATTAGTCAAAATAACTGTATTGTACTGTGTTCTTCTTAGCATGGCATTGCAATCTTACTTATAATCTAGCAGGTCTGCGTATTCATGTTTTAAAATTTTCTGTTTGTGTAATCATGTTTTTTGTATTTTTTATTGTGGTTTACCAACCACTACTTGTTGCTTTTCTGCCCAGACTTTCAATGAAAACAAGCCTCCATTCTAACTGGAAAACCTGTTATACGAAACACGTGCTCTCACTAGCTCTGTCCAACACTGCATGATGTACTCCTGTGTTCTCATTAGCACTGCCCAGCACTGCATGATGTACTCCTGTGCTCTCATTAGCACCATCCAGCACTGTATGATGTACTCCTGTGCTCTCATTAACACTGCCCAGTAGTGCATGATGTACTCCTGTGCTCTCGCTTGCACTGCCCAGCACTATATGATGTACTCCTGTGCTCTCACTAGCACAGCCCAGCACTGCATGATGTACTCCTGTGCTCTCATTAGCACTGCCCAGCACTGTATGATGTACTCCTGTGCTCTCATTAGCACCATCCAGCACTGTATTATGTACTCCTGTGCTCTCACTAGCACTGCCCATCACTATATAATGAAGTCCTCTGCTCTCACTAGCACAGCCCAGCACTGTATGATGTACTCCTATACTCTCATTAGCACTGCCCAGCATTGTATGATGTACTCCTGTGCTCTCAGTAGCACCACACAGCACTGTATGATATAGTTCTGTGCTCTCACTAGCACTGCCAAGCACTGTATGATGTACTCCTGTGCTCTCATTAGCACTACCCAGCACTGTTGCTGTACTCCTGTGCTCTCACTATCACTGCCCAGCACTGTATGATGTACTCCTGTGCTCTTACTAGCACCACCCAGCACTGTATGATATAGTTCTGTGCTCTCACTAGCACTGCCAAGCACTGTATGATGTATTCCTATGTTATTGCTTGCACTGCCCAGCACTCTATGATGTACTTCTGTGCTCTCATTAGCACCATCCAGCACTGTATTATGTACTCCTGTGCTCTCATTAGTACTGCCCAGCACTGCATGATGTATTCCTGTGCTCTCACTAGCACTGCCCAGCACTGTATCATGTATTCCTGTGCTCTCACTAGCACAGCCCAGCACTGTATGATGTACTCCTGTTCTCTCGCTACCACGGCCCAACACTGTATGATGTACTCCTGTGCTCTCATTAACACTGCCCAGCACTGTATGATGTAGTCCTGTGCTCTCACTACCACTGCTCAGCAGTGCATGATGCACTCCTGTGCTCCCACTAGCACTGCCCAGCAGTGTATGATGTACTTCTGTGCTCTCATTAGCACTGCCCAGCACTGTATGATGTACTCCTGTGCTCTCACTACCACTGCCCAGCACTGTATGATGTACTCCTGTGCTCTCAATAGCACTGCCCAACACTGTATGATGTACTTCTGTGCTCTCAGTAGCACAGCCCAGCACTGTATGATGTACTTCTGTGCTCTCACTAGCACCACCCAGCAGTGCATGATGTAGTCCTGTGCTCTCATTAGCACTGCCCAACACTGTATGATGTGCTCCTGTACTCTCACTAGCACTGCCCAGCACTGTATGATGTACTCCTGTGCTCTCACTAGCACCACCCAGCACTGTATGATATAGTTATGTGCTCTCACTAGCACTGCCAAGCACTGTATGATGTACTCCTGTGCTCTCATTAGCACTACCCAGCACTGTATTATGTACTCCTGTGCCCTCACTAGCACTGCCCAGCACTGTATGATGTACTCCTGTGCTCTCACTAGCACCACCCAGCACTGTATGATATAATTCTGTGCTCTCACTAGCACTGCCAAGCACTGTATGATGTACTCCTGTGTTCTCATTAGCACTACCCAGCACTGTATTATGTACTCCTGTGCCCTCACTAGCACTGCCCAGCTCTGTATGATGTAGTCCTGTGCTCTCACTAACACCACCCAGCACTGTATAATATACTACCGTTCTCTAATTAGCACTGCCCAGCACTGTACTCTTGGTGAGCCCATGCATGACAGAGTTCTGCTTTCATTAAATTATTAATATAATGCCCCCCCGCCACTTCCACCAGACATCTAGTTGTCAGTGCTAAGAAGTTCACATCAATGGGCCCCGATAATATCCAGTGATGCCTTCTATACATCTTGTAACATAACCTATCAGGATCACTAGGATCTGTGCCTTGTGAATGCAGAACTGCAGCCGTTATCCCTCTACACAATGGGAGGCATCTGTGGACCCTGATAACTCTGGACCCATAAGTCTGACTGGTCTCATATACAAAGCCATACAAAAATTATGGAAATGATTAACAACGAAACAGGTAACCTTCAGACACTGGATCCAACCCAGTTTGGCTTCATTAAGGGCAGGTCATGCTTTCTCAGCCTGGGGACTTTTTCTGGAATGTCACCAAAGCAATATGTGAAGCAGAGTTCTTTCCTAACTTATTTCAATAGGCTGGTATACAGCTATGAACTTATGAAGAAACAAAACATAGCTATTTACATTTTTATGAAATCTCGGGATTCCACAAATTCTGTCAAATTCTCCTTTGGGTAGCTGTGAATACTTTTTCATTCAGCAGACATCGGTATATTGGCCATAAACCACATGCTTTAGCAGTACTTTCTGCTATATCTTGTGCCATATGGAGAATTAATATCAGGACAGAATCAGCTCTGTATCATGTGATTGTAGCAAAGTTCTGAAATGCTATTACTTGTACTGTTCTCCTATATATATATATATATATATATATATATATATATATATATATATATATATATATATTTTTTATTTTATTTTACATTTGTTAACCGGGAGAGTCCGACTGGATACAAGTCCATTTTTAGTGGAGGCCCGGGGAGAAAAGCTACAAAAGATACATTTTTATAGTTAACAGACAATGCAGACAGTACATTAAATGCTAGTAAAAGGCAAGTTGCACAAATGTTAGCATATGACAATCATATGGTAATTACTTTGAGACATAGTAGAGCAAAATGGAAGGGAGTACATTGGACAACATTCATGAGGTACATTTCTTTCACCTCTAGAGAAGCTGGAAGTACAATTAGTCCTACAGTCTAAAGTTAAGGCAATGCTACTGATTTTATGAACATTATAGGTCTGTAGCTAAACTATGCATCTGGTTGATAATAACAATATAATGTGTACTAGCCAGGGGTGAGACAGAAGCATAGTCTGTTATTCATGAAGTGATTTTTAAGTAGTTTCTTGAACTGGGTTGAGGATTTGTTGCCTGTTATATGGGCAGGAAGGGAGTTCCAGATTTTAGAAATATAATGGCTGTATACAGATTATTCTGCCTTGTTGTTAAATTTGGTAATCTTAAGGAGGTGTTGGGTGCTAGATCTTAAGGTTCTGGTGGTGGTGTAGGGTTGTAGTAGTTGTATTGCTGGGGTGTTGTCTGAGTGATGTAATAATTTGTGTGCAAGTGATAGCTGATTGAAGTATTAGTAAGAGTTCTAACCATCTGAGGTTTTTGAGGCATTCACAGTGATGTGTTCTACAGAAAGAACCTGTAGCAAATCTAGCTATCTTATTATAACAGCTGTCAAGTTTGTTTAGGTCAGTTTTGCAGAGATTGGTAAGTGCAGGGGAGGCATAGAGTAAGGTGGATAATAGGTGTGTCCTGCCTATTGTTATTTTGGAGTGGTTGGAGAGAAATTGTTTGTTTCGATAGAGTAGACCAAGTTTTTTATGAACTTTGTTTATGGTAAGGGAAATGTGTAGGTCAAATCTAAGGTGATTGTCATATATATATATATATATATATATATATATATATATATATATATATATATATATATATATATATATATATATATATATATACTGCTTCTTTGTATAACAGATGATGCAAAGTGCTTTACAAGGTCATTATAATTAGTAACAATAACAATACCCAATTGTGAACCAGGTAGGCCCACTGGACACACAGTCCCTTTCACAAGTGACGCAGGAATAATGTCTGGTTAGATGACTTGCTTGAAGCCACACAGTAGGCAAATGAGGGCTGAGAGAATCAAACCCCGTACCACAGCTCATAGCCTTAACCCTATGCATCAACTGCCCGGCGCTATAATTAATTAACACTTTCTCTAAAGCCTCGGTTTTAGAATTCACATGTATTATTTTTTCTCATTTTAACTGTGTCCCTTTTCAGCCAGCTGCTTCCCAGACGTTGGGCATGTGCTTTCAACCATTATCAAAGGTGTACATTTTCAGTGTAATATTACATCGTTGCAAAGCTGCATTACTTCTGTGAATGTGAATGGTTTTGGAGTAGCTTGATATAAACAAAAGACTTTAAGGCTATTTTCTTCTTTTTATGTCCATTTACCTTTTTATCTCCATCCCTACATTTCCCTCATCTTTCTCCACCTAGTTTATCACTTATTGAATGTATCATTGGATTTTCTCCCCAAATGTATTTTGTTAGTCAGTGCCATGGGTCCACAACCCTCTCTGTGAAGAAATGCTTTCACTTTTCTCAGGAGCAGTTGCTTCCTACACTGTGTTGTCTTTGACAACTCTTCCCTCCATCCTTCCTCTTTAGAATGACTCCTTCACACCTGCCTGACATGATCTTGTGTGTACATACATCATGTACCCTCCATATATTTTGGTCTGCAGTGAGAATAATTTCATCTCTTATAGTTTCTGATCATATCCTTAACCCCTCTGTGTTGTACATTTTTCTGGTGGACTTGGTGTGATGTCTCACATACTGAACTCAAAGTGTGGCCTTACTACTTCTTACAGCAACACTTTTGACACTACTGGCCTCAAAGTTCATTGAGTCTCAGTCTAGCTTTATTTCCACTTTAATGAGTTCACTTTCTTCTTATAGTCACACTTTCCATACACGTGATACTTTCCTTATCAAGAACATTATATGCACAATAAGTATGCACATGTAATATCTGTCAGTGCGGAGGGTTAAGACCGTGAGCTGCATTTCCTATGGTACAGGGTTTGATTCCCTCAGCCCTTATTTGCCTACTGTGTGACCTTTCAAAAGTCACTTAACAAGATATAGCCCTCAAGTCACCTGTGAAAAGGCAGTTGTTTGTTCACTAGACCTTCCTGGTTAGCAAATGGATGTTATTACTTACTTTCAACATCCGCAGTTTTAAAATATTTCTGTTCCATATTTCTATAGATTACATGGTGCCCATCCATTTTATGGCAGCTCTTGATATTCTGCTTAATTTATTTAATTTAATTCTCACAGTGTTTATTAAACAACGTTAATAGATATCAAGTCCAAAAACAGTTGCACAGAGGTTAAAATACAATAACCATATGACCAGTGAGAAAGAATAGGACAATGCATAGATAATAGCAAACAACAGAATTTATTAGGGATTTAGAAGTACAAAATCCAGTTACATAATGTCTGTGGTAAACAAGTATTTGAAGAATTACAGACAAGTATATTGATGTGTAACATTTCCAATTTGAAAATAAAATTACTAGTAGAGTAGTTACAACATTTTTTAATCAAACATCCTGAAGAGCTGTCAAATTTATATTAGGTATAATACAGGCAAAAGAAAAAAAAGCTGACTTCTGCCTGGTTTGGTAGTGGGATGCATAAAGTCCAGGATATCCCATCAACGTCAGTATCCCATATCTTACTAATTTGGGGGCAGTTCCACAGCAGGTTAAAATAATGTCACCAACTTTTCATAACACCAGCAACAGCTGTCTTTCTGAAGACCTTACGCATGTAGTTTGACAGGTGTGTAGCACCAATTACATAACATTTTGGCATAGGGAAATCTGGCTAACAAGGGCCATTTTCTATTCCAAATTCTAAGCAAATGTATTCCACTCATCTACTGATAGATGTTCATCCAAGACTGAGTTCCATTTGCGGAAGTAACCTTGCAAAAGATTGTCATGTTTATCCATTAAAGAGCTGTTGCTGTTAGGAGGTGCATGGGCAGCCTCTCTGCCAAAAGGCTCATTAGAACACAGTGGGAGTATGCTAGACTCCTTGCTGGGGGTGATACACCTGTACTGCAGCTGCTGTCATCACTGCAGTAAGCTGAGCTACGTTCCACTCCCCAAGATGAGCAAGCTGAAGCTGGTCGCTCACTGCCATTCTCTCCTTATCAATCCCTGCAGGACATGTGCTGCTCATCAGACATGGGCCATCTGGGGTCTAGTTTAGTTAGACCTTTATCTGTCTTCTGTCTGTCTGTCCCATGGGGCCCAATACATACAGCACCACTAATGCATTTCTGAACGTTAAATGAGCTTATAACAAAAAACTTTCTTTGTATGCAGTCACTAATTCCACACACAGGCAGCTCAGGTTCACTGACAGGATGCAGCTTGAAAGTGGATGACATGATCATATGGAAGAGGCTGGAAGACAAGGTGGAAGGACAGTACAATAAAGCCAGTTAGCTTGGGATCTGGAATCTATTACTCAGGAAGAGGATAGACTAGACATGGTGTGGGAATTGTGGTGAGGGACAGGCTTCAGATGACAGTGAGTGATGTCATCAAAATTAGTGACAGGCTCGTGGCAATCAGACTCCATTGAAAGGATAGGACAGTATCTATAATCTCAGCCTATATCCCACAGCAAGGATGTGATAGCAAAGAAAAGTGCATTCAAGCAGCAGTTGCAAGGCTTAATAAATAATGCTGGACAATGTGAGTTGGTGATAATTAGGGATCGGAATGCACATATTGGGATAGACAGAAGAGGAGATGTGGACTTCTTCTGTCCACATGGGTAGGGCAACAGGAAAAAGAAGGAGAGGCCATAATTGACTTTTGCCTAGCAAATGGCTTGATGGTGGCCACCATGTAACTTAGATGGAAGTTTTCCTCGTAAAGAAATGGCAGTAGAATAGAATCAACAAATGCAAAGTTATTCCCAGTGAAACAGTCAGTCCACAGCATAAACATCTAGTTGTGACAATCAACTGCAAACAGTCATCAGAGAGGACTCTAAGGTCAACAGAGACTAGGCCAAAGACCTAGAAGTTGTCTAGAGAGAAAGTATAAGAGTTCAGGAAAACACTCAGGGCTCTACCACCTCAGGAAGAAGAGGAAATAGGTAGATTTGAAGAAGAATGGCAGTGCCTCATATGTGACACCCGTGCCGTGGCCCAGCAATCAAGGAGCCTCAATCCTCACCACAAACACCAGAGAGGGCATCTCATATATGAGGAAAGGATAACAAATACACACAGTAATTGCAATTTCCCTTAAGAGTACACAGAGATCAGAGTCCGGGGCTGGTCATTCCCTTGCTCCCCAGGTCCCCAATAAGACTCCCCATTGGCACAGCTATAAGGTCCAGATCTCAGTCTAGTTGGGCAAGCTAAAATCTCCAGCACACTCTCTGCCCAACCAGTGCTTCGTGTCCCTGCCCAAGTAGCTGACACACACACACACACACACACACACACACACACACACACACACACACACACACACACACACACACACTTTGAGATAAGCGTTTATACAACCACACAGACACTCCTGGGGAAGGCTGGCACAGGTCCTCCAGCTGTGCCCCTTTTACCCAAACTATACGGTAGTACTGGCTGCCACCACCCAACTAACATTTTCAGCTACCCAAAGGCCCTTAAAAGGGTGTCCAATTATTACTGTGCAATATTTTTATCCAATTGGTAAGTGTGACTAATCAGTCAAGGCTTATTAGAGTGGCTTTGTGCATTAATCGCTATAAATATGCAATGTAGTCTAGAGCATAACTTATCTCTACACAAACCAGCCACAGTTAAAAGGTTTTAAAATATTTAATAATAAATAATTAAAACCACAAGACAATACTTTCTACTACACAGTCAGTGCTAGGCAAGAGTTCAGAGATCACACAGAAACTTAAAATAAATCAGTAGTACAATTCTGGCATCACAGAAAAACACTTAGTCTAAACTTTCTAATTTCTAGCTCTCTAAAAGAAAACACAAGTCTAAGATTACTTACATAAGACAACAGGCAGACTGCTGAAGAGTTGGGTATTAAGACAAAAATGCTTAATAATCTCTGGTTCTCACTGTTTAAATTGAAACTGCAGTTCTGCTAAGACATTACATCATTTCACACTTTTCTGGTATTCACAGGCTGATAGAAACTGCATTTACATTCTTTTACACTTAGAGCAATAAAGGACATTCCACATGTAAATGCTGGTCATTAACTTTATCCTTAAAACAATAGGCAGGAAGCCTTCATCTAGCCGGACTGGAGCTGACTTTAGATCAAAGGGTCACAACATGCTTTTACTGAGTCAGTAGAGAGCACTGTTGCCACATTTTTGTAACAGCATTTTTTTTCATTTAAGACAACAAGGCTGTGATTCACAATTATATTTACAAATGCTAGAGTTATGTAAAAAATTCTATCTCTAGGCTGGCAGCCTTCACCCATCTCTACCAGTCTTCACTTTTCTCCCCACCCCCGAGAACTCAAGCTAGTTTTTCAAGTGACCCTTGAGAAACGCCACTTGAGAGGGTCAGGTCTATTTGAGTATACCTACCCCATTCCTTGTCTTGAGAGCTCATTTGCATTGGCATTTCTACTCCCACTGTGGTGCTGCACTGACATATATGCTTGCAACCCTAGGTTCCATCTTAGCAACTTGGCATTTTGCTGGCTGGCTCTGTTTAAGCATATTAGGGGGTTGTGATATATCATAACAGTGAATTTCCTTCCATTCAGATAAGGCTGAAGTTTCTGCAATGCCCACCCTATGGCTAGGCATTCCTTTTCTACAGCTGCATAGCATTCCTCCCTGGGTTGGAGCCTACAGCTGAGATAAACCACTGGGTGCTCTTCTCCCTCTGAAGAAATCTGGCTATGTACAGTCCCCACCCCATGGTTTAAAGCATCCACCTGCACAACAAATTATTTGCTGTAATCTGCACTGGCTAACACAGGGGGTCCCCCCAAAGCTTCTTTAAGCTTCTGGAATGCCTGCTCACATGCTGGGGTCCACACTACCTTATCCGGCCTGTTTTTCCATGTCAGGTCTATGAGGGGAGCAGCTATGGTACTATAACTCTGGACGAACTTTCTGTAGTACCTTGCTGTCCCTAAAAATGCCCTTACCTGCTTTTTAGTAACAGGTGCAGGTCATGCCCTGAATAGCTTCCACTTTGGCAGGTTCTGGCCTTATCTTACCACTCACCACTCTATGTCTTAGGTAAGAGACCTCTGCCATACCCATCTGACATTTGCTTGGCCTAATGGTCAACCCTGCCCTCTGTAGTCAGCCCATCACCTCCCTGACATGCTGAAGGTGCTCTGGCCAGGAATGGCTGTAGATGGCAATATCATCCAGTTAAGCAAGGGCACACCCCCCTGCTCCTGCTAGGATATTATCTACTAGCCTCTGGAAAGTCACTGGGGCATTCATCCCAAAGGGTATCTTTGTGAACTCATACAAGCCAAAAGAAGTCACTAAGGCTGACTTCTCTCTAGCACTGGGAGTCAAGGGCACCTGCCAGTAATCCTTGGTAAGATCAATGGTTGTAAAATACTTAGCCCCACCCAGCTGCTCTAGTGCCTCATCTGTCCTAGGCATGGGGTAAGCATCTGTCTTGGTGTGATTATTTAATTTCCTGTAGTCCACACAGAATCTGGTGCTGCCATCCTTCTTTGACACCAGCACCACTTGGGAGGCCCAGGGACTGTTGGACTCTTGAATCACCCCTAGTTCCAACATCTCCTGTACCTCCTCCCTCAAAGTCTGTTTGACTCTCTCAGGCACCCTATAAGGGGCCTGCCTAATAGGGTTTTGGGTCCTGTATCCACCTGATGCTGCACTAGGTGGGTGCACCCTTGTTTTGCAGTGAATATGTCCCCATATTCCTGCAACACTGCTCAGATTTCTCAAACCTGGGTAGGGGATAGCTGCTGGGACATTGCTACCCCTTCTACTGAGGTGACAGCCCGAGCCTCACTGAGGAGATCAGTCCCCAGATCTCCCTCAGACTCCTCCTGCAATCCACTGCAAATGCACAGCACAAAGGCCTCCCTATCATGGTAAGGTTTCATCATGTTAACATGGTACAATTTGTGCCCTTGCCATCTGCCTAGCAGTTCCACCATGTAGTTAAAATCACTTACCTTTCTTACCACCTTGTAGGGACCCTCCCAAGCTGCTTGCAGCTTGTTGTGTCTGACAGGAATGAGAACCATTACCTGCTGCCCTACAGCATACTCTCTAGCTTGAGCTTTTCTGTCATACCAGACCTTTTTTGGTTGTTGGGCTTCTGCCAGGTTCTCCTGGGCCAAGCCCATGAGTTCCCTGGGCCTTGTCCTAAGGTTTAAGATGTAAGCCACAACAGACTCCTTGTGAGACTCGCACTTACCTTCCCACTCATCTCAAATTAAATCTAGAGGTCCCCTCATATGCCCATACAACAACTCAAAGGGTGAAAAACCTGTGGATTCCTGGGGAACCTCTCTATAAGCAAACAACAGATGGGGCAAATATTTGTTCCACTTCTTCTTAAACTGATCTGCAAATGCCCGTAGCATGGACTTGATTGTAGAGTTTAACCTCTCAATAAGACCATTAGTCTGGGGATGGTAGGGGTGGTCTTCATGTGCTTCACCCCACAGGACTTCCACAGACAAGCCAGCAGGTCTGACATGAAATTGGCACCTCTGTCAGTCAGTATTTCTTTTGAGAAACCTACCCTGCTGAAAATTTCTAACAAAGCATTTGCCACCTTCTCTGTCTCAATGGAGGACAAAGCCACTGCCTCAGGGTATCGTGTAGCATAATCCACTACCACTAGGATATACTTTTTCCCAGTGGAACTTGGGGTACTCAAAGGACCCACAATATCCATAGCTACCCTCTAAAATGGCTCCTCAATCACAGGCAAAGGCATCAACATCAAAGGAGCTCTCACCTTGTCTCCTGCCTTGCCTACCTTTTGGCACTGCTCACAGGTCCTGCAGCACCCTGTTACATCTCTCGAAATTCCAGGCCAATAGAAGTTCTGCATAATATGCCTCTTTGTACGTTTTATGCCCATATGACCTGCAAAGTGAATATCATGGGCTATGGCTAGAAGCACCAGATGGTAGGCTCTAGGCACTACCAACTGCTGTACTCTCTCACCTTCTAGCCCTCCCTCAGGGGTCCACTCTCTGTATAGTAACCCTTTGTCCCAGTATACAGATTCTCCCTTTCCTTGAGAATCAGGTGCCTCCCTAGCTACCTGCCTCAGGCCTTGTAATGCAGGGTCTGAGAGCTGAGCCTGTCTCAACTCTCTCCTTGTAACCTTTCTCAGCTCCTGTTCCACAGTCAGTCTGGCATCCTCTGACAGTAGTGCCTCACTGTCAGTCTGGATACTACTACTCACCTCTACCTTTGCAGTCACTCTGTCCAAGGGAACATCAGTAACAACAAGCAGCTGTGGCTCACCTTCAGTTTCACTGCTACATAGTATCTCCCTCCCTGAAGTAACCACCTCACCAGTCCTGGCTTCAAGTATGCAGTCTGTCTGGGTCTCCCCCAGGCTACCAGACCCACATGCTTGTCTCCTAGCCTTACCACGTATAACTGCATAAGCACATGGTACTGCCTCATCCAAATCCTTCCCTCTCAGGACATCTGCAGGATGGTAGTTAGTACCCCTGTTGTCTCAAGACAACCTACTATTTTCATGTTGTCTTTCTCACTTACTGGCTCTCTCACCTTTGGTTCCCCACCTTACCTCTGTGGACATCTGTATGTGACATGGCCCCTCAGGTTGCATTCAAAACATTTAACCCTAGCTCCTGGATGTGTACCTGGACTAGTGGCTTCCCCTGCTACTGGCAGATTCTGTTGGGGCAGTCTGTGCTGCCCACCATCGGTTGCTTTAGACCCATGAGCAGTACTGGGGGTCCCCTTCCCGTGCAGGGCTGCCCTGCTTGCCAGGTATAGTTCTTCTGTCTTCCCCAACTCATCTGAAGTAGCATATTGACTGTCAGCTAACCAAATCCTCATGTCCTCAGGCAAAGTGCTAAGGGCTTGTTCCCTAACCAAAAAAGTCTGCCAGCCCTTCAAAAGTGGTGACCTGACATCCACTCACCCACCTATGGAAATAAGTGCTCAGTTCAGCAACATATTCACATACACTTTCATCTGCCTTGCGTCTATGCTCACGAAACTTTTTCCTATACGTTTCAGGTGTTAGTTTAAAACATTCTAAAAGACATTTTTTACAGCAGCATTATCAAAACAGTCAGCATCAGGCATTTTTGATACAACAGTTACAGCTTTACCATGGAGTAAGGGGGTCAGGAACCGTACCCAGAGTCCTTGGTCAACTTCATACTGTTTACATACCCTCTCAAACATATGAATGAAACTATCAAAATTATCACCCTCTTTAAACTGCGGAAGAAATTTACTGACCTTTTGTGCTTCTGGGGTCCAATTACTCTCTTCCCCATTACCTCCATGACTCTGGCGAAGAGTTAGCATCTCCTTCTAATGCTGCCTTTGCTTTTGTTTTCCCTCAGCTTCTAGGCGTAGCAGTTTCTCATTCTCCTCAACCTGAAAATGTCACAGTCTCTCATTTGCTTCTAATTCCACACACCTTGCTTCCAACTCAAGTCTCTTTAGCTCCAGCTGGATTTTTAAGTCCACTGCAGAAAGGTTGAGCTGTCCATTGTCCGAGGGAATTACATCTCCACTGCCAGTCTGATTGTCCTCCTGGTTGCTATTTTTTGATGCAGCTGTAACCAAGGCTGCAATCAGGTCTGCCTTAGTCAGGTTTCCATGCACCAGTCCCCTAGCTTGGCACATCTCCACCAGCTGGCTCCTTGTCAGCTTTCCATACTCCTCTGCTGACATGATGACTTCTCACCATGACTAACTAAGCTAACAAAAGAAATACAATTGTGATCTGAACTCTGAGTATTCACTGTGTGGCTAATTTAGAGTACAAAACACCTTCAAAGCTAACTGTACACAAGCTACAGGATTCACTCTACCCACACCACTACAAGCCAATTAGTATTTGCCGACTAATTAATATGTGATGTGGATATCCCACTACTGCCAAACAATTAATATGTGAGGATATCCGAACCACTGCCACCAATTAATATGTGATGCCCGTGCCTTGGCCCAGCAGTCAAGGAGCCTCAGTCCTCACCACTAACACCAGAGAGGGCATCTCATATATGAGGAAAGGATAACAAATACACACAGTAAAGTGCAATTTCCCTTAAGAGCACACAGAGATCACAGTCAGTCCAGGGCTGGTCACTCCCTTGCTCCCCAGGTCCCCAATAAGACTCCCCATTGGCACAGCTATAGGGTCCATATCTCAGCCTAGCTGGGCAAGATAAAATCTCCAGCACCCTCTCTGTCCAACCAGTGCTTCGTGTCCCTGCCCAAATAGCTGACACACACACACACACACACACACACACACACACACACACACACACACACACACACACACACACACACTTTGAGATAAGAGATTATACAACCACACAGAAACTTCTGGGGAAGGCTGCCACAGGTTCTTTAGCTGTGCCCCTTTTATCCAGACTATACGGTAGTACCAGCTGCCACCACCCAGCTAATATTATCACCCTTAAAAGGGTGTCCAATTATTACTGTGCAATATTATTATCCAATTGGTAAGTGTGACTAATCAGTCAAGGCTTATTAGAGTGGCTTTGTACAGTAATCACTATAAATATGCAATGTACTCTAGAGCTTAACTTATCTCTACACAAACCAGCCACAGTTAAATATTTTTTTTAAATATTTAATAATAAATAATTAAATGCCCCAAGAAAATACTTACTGCTACACAGTCAGTGCTAGTCAAGAGTTCAGAGATCACACAGAAATACTTAAAATAAATCAGTAGCACAGTTCTGACATCACAGAAACAGTTAAAAGGTTTTAAAATATTTAATAATAAATAATTAAAAGCCCCAAGAAAATACTTTCTACTACACAGTCAGTGCTAGTCAAGAGTTCAGAGATCACACAGAAATACTTAAAATAAATCAGTAGCACAGTTCTGACATCACAGAGAAACAGTCTAAACTTTATAATTTCTAGCTCTCTAAAAAAACACACTTCTAAGAAAACTTACATAAGACAACAGGCAGAGTGCTGATGAGTTGGATATCAAGATAAAAATGCATAATAATCTCTGGTTCTCACTGTTTAAATTGAAACTGCAGTTCTGCTAAGACATTACACAATTTCACACTTTCTTGGTGTTCCCAAGCTGATAGAAACTTCATTTACATTCTTTTATACTTAGAGCAATAAAGGACATTCCACATGTAAATTATGGTCATTAACTTTACCCTTAAAACAATAGGCAGGAAGCCTTCATCTAGTCGGACTGGAGCCGACATTAGATCAAAGGGTCACAACATATTTTTACTGGGTCAGTAGAGAGCACTGTTGTCACATTTTTGTAACAGCATTTTTTTCATTTAAGACAACAAGGCTGTGATTCACATTGATATTTACAAATGCTAGAATTATGTATAAAATTCTATCTGGCTAGGCTGGCAGCCTTCACCCATCTCTACCAATCTTCACACCTCATGACAACATGTGTGAGAGGACCAAATAGGTATGTGAAAGAGCCAGGTTTGTAAATAAAGTACATAAAGTAAGCTGGTGGTGGACTGCACAAGTTTAGTAACTCATCAAAAGAAAGAAGGAATGCAGGGAAAGTTGGAAATGGAAAAGATGGACCAGGCTAAGAAGGACTACTGATTGGCTAACAAAGAATCTAAGAAAGGAGTTGCAATAGCAAAGAACAGGGCATTTGAGGCACTCTACCAGCTTCTGAAAAGTGACTCAGCAGATGATACAAAGAAACTCTACCAGGATGTAAGGCAAAGACAGAAAGATAAAGAAGATAGTCCTTAGAAATCCTTCATAAGAGATGCCAGCAACAGCTTGCATACCAGCCTGCAGGACATCAAAGTCAGATGGACAGAGTATTTCTAGCAGCTTCTGAATGAAGAAAACCATACAGAAGCTGTTCAGCCCCAAACACAGCCTACAATGAAAGAGCAACAGGAGCCCACCTTAGAAGAAATAAGAACAGCACAAAGGAAAATGAAGTCAGGGAAATCAGCAGGCTCAGATGAGGTCATAGCAGATATGATCAAGATGTTGGGTAAGAAAGGGGAGGAATGGTTCCTGAGTCTACACATAGGAGTGTGGAGAGAAAGACTTATCCCAGATGACTGAAGAACAAGCATTCTAGTACTATTGCAAAAGAACAAAGGGGACATTTACAACTGTGGGCAGTGTAGAGGTATCAGACTCTAGTCGGATTATATGAAAGGGTGATTGATAAATGAATATGCAGAATAGTAGGAAGTAAGATGGGAGATGAGGAGTTCATTTTCAGATAAGGACAGCACAACAGCACAACAGACCCAGAGCTTATAGTGAGACAGACAGGTGAGAAGAAACTAGAGACGAGGAAAGAGTCCCAGTGGGCATTCCTAGAGTTGAAAAAGCATATGACAAGGTCGCAGGAAGGCTGATTTGGGGAGTCCTTCAGTGACTCAAAGTCCCAGAAGCACTGGTAGAATTTGTGCAGGCTGTGTATAAGGAGATAATGACACAAGTACAAGAAGTGTTCAGACTCACTGAGGGGCTCCCAGTGGGAGTAGGTGTGCATCTGGATTTACCTCTGAGCCCACTGCTGTTCATACTGGTGATGGACTACATTAGCAAACAGGTCAGAGGGAACAGATCAACAAAGCTGCTGTATGCAGATGATGTGGCATTACAGGCAGACTCTGAGCAAGAACTTCAGCAAAGGATAGGAGAAGGGAATGCAAATCTGAAGGCACATGGGAGGAAAATGAGTACAGATAAGACAGCTGTAAAGACAGCAAATGGGGAAAATCAAAAGAAGCTGAGAATTGGGATGGAAGGGAAAATGGTGGATAAGGTTAAAGGTTAACAGCTTCAAGTATCTGGGAGGAGTGGCTGAGGAGAAGGGAGGTCTGAATGAAGAAGTCAAAGCTGGAATCAGAGGGGCTGCAGCCAACTGGCACTGAGTGTCAGAGGTAGTGTATGACAGAAGAATGCTAAAGAAACTGAAAAGTAAGGTGTACAAAACAGTAGTGTGACCAGTACCACTGTATGGTACAGAAACCTGGGCAGTAAAGACAGAGTAGATGAGGAAGCTAGAGGTGATCCAGATGAAGCGCCTGCGACAGGTGGTAGGATACACACTGTGGGACAGACAGAGAAATAAGGACATCAAAGCAGAAGCCCAAGTAGCTCCAGTTACACAGAAAGTAAAAGAGAACAGATTACAGTGATTCAGGCACACATACAGAAAGGCTGATGTAGATTTGTGACAGGCAGGAAGAAGATAAAAGAAAATATGGGCATCCAGCAAAGAGATGGATAGATTGTGTGACGACCTGCAACAGTCAGGTATGACTGTCGAAGAGGCTAGGAGTATACTATTAAATCAAGACAGACGGGAACAATTGACACAACACCCCAAACCTCTTTAGAAAAATGGGAAAAAGGCATTTATGATGATGTTGATGATGGGTTCTGCCTGTTAACATTTTCTGTAGTGCTTCACTGTAATTATTTTCCTTGACAAAATTTCTCAGCTCTGCTATTTAGGGTAAAAATTCTTTAAGTTTTCTTATGTGAGAATCATACTTGGACCTTGGAGCTGTCTTACTGTGTTTAGTTTAAAATTATTTGTAACAAACCTTCCAATCTAATATGGACTTTTTTCAATGTATTTTGCAGGTCTCAGGATATTTCTTATTTAACTGTACCTCATACATCTAACCACACTAATAAGGATAACCCTTTTCCTGTCTTCATTCTCATCCTCATTGCCAATATAAAATATTGTTACACTATTGCACATTGTGCTTCAAGACTGGATTTTTAAGTCAAATGCATATTCAGTCTGAACATCTACATGTCTTATTTCCACTTTATTTTCGTTTCCTTTAAATTGATTTGTCTTCCAAGACCTCAACACACACACACACACACACACACACACACACACACACACACACACACACACACACACACACACGTGCTCACACACACACACACACACACACACACACACGCACACACACACACACACACACACACACACACACACACACACACACACACACACACACACACACACACATAAAAAAGTCTTATTCCTGACAAAGAAAATCTGCCCTTCTGATGGTTCTAAAGCTTTAGACAGTAGTCCAGGCAAACAGTAATAAAAAACTGCAGCAGCAAAGCACAACTTTGCACACAGAAATCAGAATGAATAATCTGTTTTGCACAGATTGTATTAATTTAAGTGGACAGACTGAAGGGTGAGCACTTTTTTTCCAAATAAAAGGGACTAGTTTAATTTGGACAAAGGGCTGTCCCTAGACGGCGTTTTCTTGCAGCCAAGAAGAGCCTTGAGTAAAAGCCTTTTCCTTCTTGTCACTTGAGGATGATTTATTTCTGTGGTTCCCTGTTGTAACAGTCTTACCTTTTTATGCGTTATTTGTTCATTATTTGGGAAAGTGTTGCAGATACACTAATATCATGCACAGAAGGCTTTGTTTATAGATGAGTGCTTTCAGATAATGGTCTAACTATTCACTTGTGCTACATTATGAGCCAATGAAAAGGAAGAAACGTGTCATGACTGCACTTAGTGGGGGTTGGCTTTATTTGTCTAAATGTTTATGTAAAAACATGTAAAAAGTAAAAGGTCAGTGGGCATTAGATGCCATGTAGCTGAAACACTCGTATGCCCTTACTGGATTGTTTGCATATTCTCATGGGACTCCCTCAAAGGATATTTATGGTGGTACACAAGGACGTCTCTTGATTGCCACTTTTTGTCTATGAGTTTTCTGTGGGACCTTTTTACTTGTTGGTTTGTGCATCATTTGGAACATTTTGCATTCACCCCAGTGTTAGGGACAGAAGGCTTTTTTTAAAGCTGTGTGTTTTCAGCTAATGGCCAAATTATTATTTGTGCTATATTGATGAAACCATAAAAAGAGAGAAATGTACCAGGACTTCCCATGGTGGGGTTTGGTTTATTGGCCTGAATGTCTAAGTGAAGACTTATAAAAAGTCAGTGGGCATCATATAGTTGAAACACTTGTATGTCTTAAGGGGTCGTATGCAGTGGATATGTAGTGAAGTTTCTTGTTTGTCAGGACATTTTCATGTTTTTGTTGATGAGTTTTTTGTGACCTTATGACTTGTATATGAAGTCTTTCCTTTCTGTGCAGAATATTACATAATGTCCATTTTTTTACTTCATATTTTTAGTCTGTTCCTTATAAAATGTGTGGTTTTCCTGGCAAATTATTGATAATTGCAGTCACTAAATAATGAAAGACATTTGAGTTTCAGACTTTATAGCCTTTAGAAAATGTGTGCTAATTAAAAACAAATGTTATTCCAGCAGCTTTCTAAATTGCAAAGACGGATATTTAAAATCTGCCCTTGATTTTTGGCCCTTTGCTCCCTCACCCTTATTTTGACTTTGTCTCTAACGCTTATGTTAAGTGGTTGGGAGATAATTTTAAGTTGGTCTCCACTAGACTTTTAGTCATTTCCACAGTGGTGCAGCGGTAGCGTTGTCACCTCACAGCAAGAGGTTCTCTCGTTCGATTCTCGGCTGGAGCGCCTTTTGTGTGGAGTCTGCATGTCCTCCCCACGGTCGAGTGGCATTCAAAAGACATGCGTAACTGGGCGTGCCTTCATTGAAGGTTGGGCGTCGGGCTGGCACCTCGGCACCATAAAGATCGACTGCCAATCATTAGCAGACTGGAGCTCCGCTGCGGCGACCCCTAACCGGGAAAAGCCGAAACAAAAACAACAACACTAGTGCCCTCTAGTGGCGATAATATGTGCAAACACCAGCTACTACACACAGGCAACATGTTGGACGATGCAGTTAAGCAGCTCTTAACTTCATAAATAACAAATGTAGGCAATGTTGAGCTTCTGGGGAAAAACTGAGTGGTGCAGTATCACCTAGAAGGTTCTCTGGATTTTATAGAAAAGGAAAATACCTTCTTAACTCTTACACTTTGAGTCTGGCACAGTGAGCATTTTTCAAGCTATAGAAAAGTTCCCGTTCTTCTTCTAACATTAAAATTCATTGCGAGTCTCAACAGGCAAAACCAGAATGAAATATACATATATTGGGCTGTATCTTATGAACAATGTGCTTTGATTTTGAATCACTATGTTTTTAATTTTCAGAAATAAAAAAAAAATCAACACCACCACAAAATAATTAAGATTTAGCTAAGTAAATGTTTCTTTTACAACTGACGTGTTCAGATACATAATGTTACTAACATTATTTTGCTATTACTTTTTTGTTTAATTTATTTATTTAAGTTAAACCTGCTTGGATTCAATGCATATTTTAAGGAGTAAGTTGGGAATGCCATCTGACTAACTGAACTGATTAAAGATGCATAGTCTACAAATGGTGACTGTGAGATTCAAATCTACATTAGGATGACATGCATGGAAAGAGTTCCTAAGACATTCAATTTTAAGAATATTCAGATCAGATTTGCTTGGACCACCACTAAAACAGGTTAAAAATCTCATCTTTTTAAAGATGGCGCTTTATAGAAAAGAAACTGAACCTCTGTTGGAAAGAAAGATTCATTTAAAGAAAAAAAAAATAATACTGCTAGTAATACACACACCACATGCACGTACTTGTGTTCGTGTGTATGTATATGTATATGCATATGTGCATGTGTGTGTGTGTGTGTGTGTGTGTGTGTGTGTGTGTGTGTGTGTGTGTGTGTGTGTGTGTGTCTGAGAGAGAGAGTGAGTGTGTGTGTGTGTGTGTGTGTGTGTGTGTGTGTGTGTGTGTGTGTGTGTGTGTGTGTGTGTGTGTCAGCTACATGTTTGATTTCACTATTGTTATGAACTGCTTACACACTACTATTGTTTGCATATCAAATCGGGGAGTGGATACTCACGTCCACGTATATGACTAATTACACACACGGTGACTGTATCTTTGCATGGGATCACTAAGGTTACATATTAGCAGGGGTGTGGTATCATACATCTTTGATGGATCCTTCAGTTCACATGATACAGCAACAGGGCTCTGCTTCAAGGCATCCCCTTTGCCAACTGATAGTTTTGTTGTTTGCTGTCTTTGAGTAATATTACTCTTCCGGCATGTTATAGTCCATTTCAAATGCCACATGTAGCTTGTAATCAGTACTGTCATATGCTGCTTTGTGGTGCTACTGTTGTGAACACATATCTCTGTCTAAGATGTGACTGTTGTGTTGTTCTTAACAACCCCTGTAATGTCATATACTGCACCTCATGTATTGTCTTTTCAGTCCCTATATGTTACTGTGGGACTGTATTGTTGACACATAATGCATTTCCACTGCAGCATTTCACAACAATAGATGTGAATAACCACATAAACATAATGGCTGGGATTCAAAGATGTCTAGCGCATTGTGCAGCACACAATAGTATGGGTGGTGGCAGTGTGGGCTATTCTAAGAAATAGTGTAGTCATGTAAGGGGTAAAATAGAGTGGTGTGCTGTGCATAATAACAAGTGCATAATGACATGGAAATAAGGAGCTCGTGCAAATGAGCCACCTAGAGTATGACAACAACAACCAAAATGGTGGACCAATTCAGAAGTGTATAAAACACATGCTTTGCACAGTGCATCATGCCCTTTCTGATCACTGAGATTTGTGGTGTATGTGTGGGGAATGACAGCAGCAGTAATTGCTCAGAAACATTTATTATTAGCCTCTATCGAATCTGATGCATTGTCACTATCTAGGTATCAATGCACAATATACAGTGGCAGCTGATAAGAAAGGGGACAGTGCAATCAGTGCATGCCATACTAACAGTTTAGTGACCAGCATTCTGGAGACTTGTTACATGTGGTCCAAATGATTGTAAGAAACCTAAGCAACCTGTACTACCCACAAGTTGAATAAATGTGTATTCATGGTAAGTCAGTTCCTGTGGATGCTATGTAGATGCATGGTATGCAGGTTCCTGTGGATACTATGTGAATACATGGTATCCAAATTCCTGTGGTTGCTATGCAGATGCATGGTATGCAAGTTCCCGTGGATGCTATGCAGATGCGTGGCATGCAAGTTCCTTTGGAGACTATGTGGATACATGGTATGCCAGTTCCCATGGATACTGTGTGGATGCATGGTATGTCAGTTCCTGCGGTTACTATGTGGATGCATGGTATGCCAGTTCCCATGGATACTGTGTGGATGCATGGTATGCCAGTTCCCATGGATACTGTGTGGATGCATGGTATGCCAGTTCCCATGGATACTGTGTGGATGCATGGTATGCCAGTTACCCATGGATACTGTGTGGATGCATGGTATGCCAGTTCCCATGGATACTGTGTGGATGCATGGTATGTCAGTTCCCATGGATACTGTGTGGATGCATGATGTGTCAGTTCCCATGGATACTGTGTGGCTGCATGGTATGCAAGTTCCTGTGAATATATATACAGATTTAACCATTTTATCTTCAGGGATCTTTCAATGACCAAGTGGGTTACATTACGATTAACATCACCACCATTCTCACAGATCCTAAACTACTTAACTGACATTATGCTACAGCATGTGGAAGAGCATATTTAATTCCCAAGGATAGGACAGGACAGAACCAGCACCATATAAGAATTTTGTGAGATAATCCATTTTCCCAAGCTCTTATGAAGTATAGATTGCATGCATATTGCCTTATGGACTGTGATACCTTAACAGGAAACATTTTTCACTCATTGAATTGCCAGGCGGTCTGTAACACTCCAGGACATTATTAATTCAATGTATTCATGCACCGACCAGGCAGTTCACATGTTTCATACATTTGGCACAAGTCCAACCTATGCCAAAGATTCCTGCAGGGTCATCTGGGTGGTAGGTACACACAAACAGAAAATAAACATACCTATACACACAGGTACCATTCAAGCAGGGAGCAAGCCATGTATAAATGCTGTTTCTTGTGTGCTGTAGGTGATACCAGATAGTGTTCCAGTGCACAAAGGACTACAGAAACTATATTATCTCTTCCATTAAAACTATCACTAACACATTTCTTAACACTAGTTCTAACCAGCAAAGTACTCAAAGTAACCTTCCAGCTTAAATTTACATTCTCGCAGGGTAGGCAGCCTCTTTGACTTCTGAGCTCTTTCTGAGAAGGAATCTGAAAGATTATTAAAGAACTTGCAATCTTTTATCTCTACTTTCACTAAATTCCATCTTAACTTCCTTAGGAAGGCATCAGACAAAATACCTAAAACCCTAATTTATATTTATTGTTGCTTGCTTACCACTGGAATTCTTCCACCAGTCCCGAAACGTGTCATCACTATACCTCTTCCTACGGTACCAAACCAAAACCCATAAACACTGCTGACTTATTGCCATTCTTTGCCCTCTTGCAAAAATATTTGAGAAAGTTCTTTATAAACAGCTGCTTAAATATTCTATTAGCTATGGGCTTGTATCTGATAAAGAGCTTGACTTGAAACATGGTTTTATCACAACCACTGCTATACTCTCAGCATCTGACGCTATCTATAGCATCCTAAATGATGGTCTCCTTACAGCTGGTATTTTTGTGGACATGACCCATGCCTTTGAAACTGTTAAACACAAAATTTTGTGTTCTAAGTTACAAAAAATCATTTTGGGAGAAAATGTCATTGCCTTGTTCAAAAGCTATCCTGACAGCAGGATCTTTCAAGTTTACTCCAACAACCAGCTTTCTATTAATGGAACACTAAAAAATGGGTGTCCCCACGGCTATGTTCTAGGTCCAATACTGTTTTTTTTTTTATCAGTGCTATTACTGATGATTTATCTTCACTTAATCTTATCCTCAATGCTGGCGAAAGTTTATTACTCCCAGCAAGCAGATGTCCCACAGTCCTGCAATTTCAACTCCAAAAATTCTTCTCTGATCTTTCACAGAGGTCAGAGCAAAACTCCCAATTAGCCACAAATAAAAGTGTTATACTTTTTTTGTTCCCTCACAGACCCTCTCAACGTCATGTTCTTACTGTGTCAGATAGTAACAACCACATTATTCCTTTTTTAACTAAGTACACTGACTTAGGCCTAACTCTTGACTCTACATAAAGCTTTACAATCAGCGCAGATAATATCATTAATAAAGTCCATCCAGAGCTAAAACTCTGCTGTAGGATATCATATCTACTTACTCCTATTGTACAAAAAATTCTGGCCAAGAATGTCCTTCTCCCTAAACTAGATTACTGTTTTCTTGTACTCTCTGTAGGGTCTATATCACAATATCGAACTAGCATAAGTTTGAATGTTGTAATATTGAACCCTAAAGTCCGAAATTCTAAAATAGCCAAGCCACGGCACATCGATTTTTTTCCCAGGGAAAAAAATTGGTGGACTGTTTTCAGGGCTTTGCTATTTCCTCCACTGTGGTGCGATCTCAGAGTTGGTATATTTAAGTAGGGGTTTGTGGGGGGCACAGGAGGTGAAGCCCACCAGTTTAGTTTAAGTGTAAGGTTTAATTTTTTTTGTCACGGAACAGCAATTTTTTTCCCTGGGAAAAAAATCGCTGTTCTGTGGTTTCGTTATTATTGGGTTTCGGACTTTAGGGTTCAATATTACAATGTTTGAACTTATGTTAGTTCGACGTTGTGATACAGACCCCCTCTCTGTACACTCTGCATATGACAGTCAAAGACTTCAAGTCGCTGAGAGAAAAACCTGCCAGATTTGTCCTTCTTGCTGACACCCCTGTACAGCACTGCACCATTTTAAATGACATAAATTAGCTATCTGTTACTGAGAGGCCCACTTAGCTTCTGTGCACTTTACTATATAAAATTGTAAATGATGGCTACTACCCCCATGAAAAGAAAACTCCCAATCAGGGAACAGTCTAACTCCCTAAGGAATTCCTAGAACAACGTAATATTACTTGGCCTTTCCCAGTTTAAAGCAGCCATTGGTGAAAGACTCTTGTTGCAAACAGGTCCTGTTTCTAGAAGAAACATACTCAAACTAAGTTTAAGAAATCACTTTCTAAATACCTCTTCAAGGAAGTTGCCTGTAAACAATTTATGGATAGTGGTTAAATTCTTCAAAAACTTAAAATTGTAAAAATGCTTACAGTTTTGCAACTGTTTTTCTTTGCCATTTGACTCTTAGTTCTGTGCTCCCTTCTTAGTCTCTGGGTCCTGTATATCTCTAATTATCTTTTAACTCACTTCCATTTGAGTTTTTCTTTCAGGGAAATTCAGTTTTAAACCTTTAAAAAGTCATCTCTTGTAACAAAACTGTTTTGCAACCCATGTAAATTGATAAAACATATTGTAAATCTGTTATTTCACTAGACGTATAAAAAATGTATAAAAATACTATTTTATAAAATTCCATAGTAGCAGTATAATAACTGTCAAAAGTTTTTCAACTATGTAAACCTAACAATCTATCATATTTGAAATATATAATTTAAGTTTACTTGCACTGTTTATTGCCTCCAAGCCCAGGTCATGGCTGAAAAGGGTCTTTGGACCAGTCCACCTACCAGGTTACCAATTAGTAAATAAATAAAATAAAAAAAAAAAAATTCAGCCCCAGCCCAATCTGGATTGTAATGCAAAGAGTTAGGTAGATACATATTCAGTAAGAATATAATTTTACCCATATAGGATAATAAATACTGTAGCAAGTATAGCACCGAATGTAAATTATTTACCATAAATGCACCGTATATAATGTTGCAAGGGAAAAGGAAAGAAAAGCTGAGGAAAGCTGGATGTGGAGAATTGACAGAGTAAAAGGGGTATAAGGGTGGGAGAAAAGTAGCAATAGTAGTCTGGTATCTATGGAGATGGTTTAAAGTACTGTAAAACAAATGTCTGGTATCTATGAAGATGATTTAAAGTACTGTAAAAAGATGTCTGGTATCTATGGAGATGGTTTAAACTACTGTAAAAAGATGTCTGGTACCTATGGAGATGGTTTAAAGTACTGTAAAAAGATGGCTGGTATATATTTAGATGGTTTAAACTACTGTAAAAAGATGTCTGGTATCTATGGAGATTGTTTAAACTAGTGTAAAAAGATGTCTGGTATCTATGGAGATGGTTTAAACTACTGTAAAAAGATGTCTGGTATCTATGGAGATTGTTTAAACTAGTGTAAAAAGATGTCTGGTATCTATGGAGATGGTTTAAACTACTGTAAAAAGATGTCTGGTATCTATGGAGATGGTTTAAACTAGTGTAAGACGATGTCTGGTATCTATGGAGATGGTTTAAACTAGTGTAAAAAGATGTCTGATATCTATGGAGATGGTTTAAACTAGTGTAAAAAGATGTCTGGTATATATGGAGATGGTTTAAACTAGTGTAAAAAGATGTCTGGTATCTATGCAGATGGTTTAAACTAGTGTAAAAAGATGTCTGGTATATACGGAGATGGTTTAAACTAGTGTAATAAGATGTCTGATATCTATGGAGATGGTTTAAACTGCTATAAAAAGATGTTTGGTATCTATGGAGATGGTTTAAACTAGTGTAAAAAGATGTCTGGTATCTATGGAGATGGTTTAAACTAGTGTAAAAAGATGGGTACCTATGGAGATGGCTTAAATTACTGTAAAAATATGTCTGGTATCTATGCAGATGGTTTAAACTAGTGTAAAAAGATGTCTGATATCTATGGAGATGGTTTAAACTAGTGTAAAAAGATGTCTGGTATATACGGAGATGGTTTAAACTAGTGTAAAAAATGTTTGGTACCTATGGAGATGGTTTAAACTAGTGTAAAAATATGTCTGGTATATATGGAAATGGTTTAAACTAGTGTAAAAAGATGCCTGGTATCTATGGAGATGGTTTTAAACTACTGTAAAAAGATGTCTGGTATCTATGGAGATTGTTTAAACTAATGTAAAAAGATGTCTGGTATCTATGGAGATGGTTTAAACTAGTGTAAGACGATGTCTGGTATTTATGGAGATGGTTTAAACTAGTGTAAAAAGATGTCTGATATCTATGGAGATGGTTTAAACTACTGTAAAACGATGTCTGGTATCTGTGTAGATGGTTTAAACTAGTATAAAAAGATGTCTGGTATAAATGGAGATAGTTTAAACTAGTGTAAAAAGATGTCTGGTATCTATGGAGATGGTTTAAACTACTATAAAAAGATGTCTGGTATCTATGGAGATGGTTTAAACTAGTGTAAAAAGATGTCTGGTATCTATGGAGATAGTTTAAACTAGTGTAAAAAGATGGGTACCTATGGAGATGGCTTAAACTACTATAAAAAGATGGCTGTCATAGAAGATGATTGTTTAGTGGAAGAACAGTAGCTGGGAAAGATTCCTTTGGGTGATTCTTAAAGCCATATTTGCATCTTGAAAATTCGGTAAGGCGTTAAGAGTTGATCTGATCTGCATATGTGCATTTGTGTTATTACTTTTGGACTTTAAGTTGAATGAATTTTCCAAGTTTTGGTGACAGAACTGAAACACTGTGGTCACTAATGTGAAGTTTTGTGAAAAGAGTCTGAAGGGTAGGCATTTTGGAATAGGAAGAGTATAAGTGGTATTTTTTAGTGGCAGTTTTTCTGGCAAGAATTGAAAAGTTTGCATTGTTAGTAATTTGAATAAGAATGACCCATATAGGTGATGGCATCTAAGATGAAGTGGGAGCCATTTTGCCTTTGTGAAGGTTGAGCAATCATGACCTGTTTGTGATGCTAAAGTGGTAAAATGGTAGAGAGTTGTAATAGTATTAGTTTATAAGGAGGTTATGAGAGGGATACCATATTCTAATTGGGTGGAAGAATTGTACCTCAATCTAGGCTCTTCTGTCTTTGGGGTATAAGCAAATAAAAGACCGTTTAGCCCCAAAATATTGTTTCTTTAATTTTGGTTTTACTTTGTTAAATATGGTATTGGAAGTTAAGTGGTTGTTGAAAGCATCCTAAGTATTGGAATGGGTTGGTGGTTTCTAGCTAGTTGTTATATGCCAGTTAATCAGTACATATTTTAGTTTGTGTGTGGCTTCAAAGATCATGACTTTAGTTTTGAGGTGCTCATCAGTACATGTTTGTTTTGTAACCATGAAGTTAGAGTGAAGAGGGCTTGTTTAAGTTTTTATTTAACAGTAGTAGGGATTGGGTTACAATTGAAATCAACCACGTCGTCTGTGTATATTACGATGTTGTTCTGAGTGAAGCTGGAAGGGAGTTGATTAACAAATGATGAGAAAAGAAGACGTGCTAAATGAGACAACTGGACCACTGTACTACTCCTTGTTTGAGAGGTGTGTGTTCAGAAAGTGAAGGACTGATTTCGATACCTGACAGTAACTTGATAAGGTAGTTGTTAAACTAAAGCCTGAATTAATTATAGGTTCATAGGTAAGTACTAATCAAGCTACCCTTGCAGACCATTTTAACTCTAGTTAATTTTGCTGTTTGTGCTCAAATTAATCTATCCCATTTGGTTATAGATCTGCCTTTCCCATCCCATTATATATTACCTCTAACTGTGATTATAGCATAAATTATTTGATGGGAGCCTATGCATGGGATAAAGCATTTGGGAACTACCTCTGTCCTCTGGTAGTACAGAGGGCAGTCCTGGGGTGAATTTTCTGTTTCCCATCCATAAATCCAAGTTGCACTTAAGTATGGACAGGGATAGACTTTGTTTTATGTGGATGGGGAGCCTGTTCTAGGCAGTTACTGCTGTATTTACGGGTTTGTGATCAATGGAGTCAAAAGCTTTTGTTAAATTAAGAATCTGGCTCCAGCGAGGTTGCCTTTGTTCATGTTTAGAAGAACACGGTTAGTAAGGGTCCAAACTGCTGTCATGATGCTCATTCCTGACTAGACTCCTCATTGATAAGTGGAGTTTGCAATGTGTTTCTTTACATAATATGAGAGTTTTAGGTAAACCATTTTTTCTAACATTTCCACAGTGCTAGGAGTATGTTGATGGGTCTTGTCGCTCATCCTTCTCTAACACATAAGACAAGCACGCAGGGTTTTTTTATTTAGATGCTTTAATATATAGAAACATGTCAGGCTGGATAGCAGCATCATAAATTATGAACGAACTAGTTAACAGACAGACCTTACATACGCATGTGCTTACATTACAACGGCTTACTACAAAATGGCAGTCAGACTTGCACATGCTCAGTATTTATACACTTTTGCAGCCCTTGGATAGCTTCTTAAAGCTTTTTTCCTCCTCTGCATAGGAGCTTGAATACCCAGGTCCCACAGACAATCATTTTCCTGCTGGACATATATATATATATATATATATATATATATATATATATATATTATATATATTGATCTACATCCACTCTCTTAAAAAGATTGCCCTTTGTAAAAACACTATCAGAGCTTGACATGCATTACTATAAACATTGCAAACAAAGCACAATATTCATGTCCAAGTTGCTTTGGATCTGTGGATTCGTCACAGGAATGGGAATGTCCTCTGGGACTTCCTCAGGAATTGGAACACTGGACAACTCACTGTGAGATAAAGAGTCTTTCTCACAGGCTATGTGCTGTAGTGTATGCTCAGACACTGGTCTCAAATGTTTCTGATTCTGCCTAAAGTCTGCTCCTTGTGATTCCACAATGTAAGATCTTAGCTCTGGACCAATATTCTTTGTGACACCAATCCAATCATAACCTCTGGACGTTTGCATTCTTACCACTTCTTCTCATAATGGATTGAGCAGTTTGCTGGTTTTATCGTAGTAGGACTTCTGGGTTAAATGCTTCTTCAACAGAATGGCTTTCACTAACCTGTTGTTCTTGACACATGGAACCAACAATTGACTACTGATTGGTAATGTGCTTCTGGTTTGTCTTGCCAGACGTCTCTGAGCAGTTGAACCAAGATGTTTATCACAAGGAGCATTTCTGAGATTCAAGAGATTCAGGAAAACATCACTATTATCTCATTTTTATATCTCAAGTAATTGTTTTGCACTTTGAACTACACATTCTGCCAAACTATTAAATTGCAGGTACTGTGGGCTACTTGTGATATGAGTAAGGTCCCTTTCTTCAGCAAATCTTTTGAGCTGTTGGCTTGAAAACTGCATGCCATTGTCAGAAATAACTTTGTGTGGACTACCATGGACTGCAAAATTATGTTTCATCTTAGTAATGACAGTACTGGATGCTAGGTTAGGAAGTAAGTCAATCTGTAACCAATTGGAGTAAAAGTGTAATGACACCAAATAACATTGACCATTCCACTCAAAGATATCAATGGCTACTGTCCACCAAGGTAGTTCAGGAATCTGGTTTAGCTGAAGTGGTTCGTTCTGTTGATATGGCTTTGTACTGTTACACACAAAACAAGATGAAACTGCTCTCTCAATGTCTTGTAACATAGAAGGCCACAATTCTAGATCTCTCACCCTTTTTTGGTACTTTCAGTTCCTGGGTGACCACGATGCAAGATAGTAATGTACTCTTGTTGCAAGTACTTTGGAACAATTACTTTTGGACCTTTCGTGATGATACCTTTGTCAGCCAAAATCTCCTCTCTGTATGGAAAACAAGGTTGCACTTCTTGAAGTAAACGAGATTGCTTTGATTTCCTTCCTTGATCGATAAAGTGGTTGAGTCTTTGTAAAACTGGGTCTGTGGTAGTCTGGTCTCTCAAATCATCAAGACGTGGAAGAAAATTTCTCATTTCCATGACTTTAAAATCAAGGTTCTCATTCTCATGCTGTTCTGTGGTATTACTGGGTGATCTGAATTATGTATCAGCAAGATGAAGCAGTTTGCCTTTCTTGTAGACAAGATTGAAACTGTACTTTTGCAATCTCAGCATCATAAGTTGTAGTCTGGCTGGAGCTGAATGCATAGGCTTTCTCAAGGTAGTGACTAAAGGTTCGTGGTCTGTTTTGATCTGGATAGGTCTACCATAAACATAATTATGGAACTTTGAACATGCAAACACAATTGCCAAAAGCTCTTTCTTGATCTGGACATACTACATCTCAGTTTTGTTGAGTTCTCAATATGAAGGCAACAGGTTGATCTTCTTGTAGAATGACTGCACCAAGACCAAATTTCGAAGCATCACAGGAAAGTGTAACTGGCTTGTGAACATCATAGTATCTGAGAGTTGGTGGACTAGCAATTCTCTGTTTCAGGACTTCAAATACTCACTGGTGTTGCTCTAACCAGGATCAGGATACATCTTTACATGTCAGCTCTCTAAGTGGTGCTGAAAGTTGGTTCAAGTCTGGAATGAACTTGTCTAGGTAGTTGACAATGCCAAGAAAGTGTTGCGGGGCTTAAACATTGTCTGGTGCTGGCATCTCGAGAATGGCAGTTTGCTTTGAAGGGTCTGGTTGTAAGCCTGTACTGGTAAATAAATGACCAACATAAGTGACTTATTGTAGTCTGAATTTGCATTTGTGTGGATTGAGCTTAAGATTCACTTGACGTGCCCTTTCCAGAACTTTTCTGAAGTTTCTATCATGCTCTGTGTCATTACTACCTCCTACCAGTATGTCATCTATTATAATAGCATAAGGATACCCAGAAAAATTTTCTCCATTGCACGTTGAAAGACTTCACTTGCAGAATTTATCCCAAGTGGCATTCTCAAAAATCTGTACCTGCCAAATGGAGTACTGAAAGTAGTGAGAAATGAGGATTTTTTTGTCAAACTGAATTTGCCAAAATGAACTCTTTGCATCTAGGACAGAAAAAATAGTGGCATTTGCCATCAAGGCTGTGACTTCTTCAACTGTGTGCATTGGATGATGAGGTCTTTTTAGTGCTTTGTTCAAATTTCGTGGGTCAATACATATTCTGATGTCATCTGAGCTTTTCTTATGAGCTACCACCATGGAAGATGCGCATCCAGTCATTATTAGGGTTCCATTCAGCTGGAGTTTCAACTGGACAAATCACACCTTGTCGCACCATTTTCTCTAACTTGGCTATGACTCTGTCCTGCATGGCTACTGCAACTTTACGTGCTGGCCTGATAATTGGACTGACCTCTAGGTCTAACTTCATGGAGTACACAGCTGGAAGTTTGCCTAGTTTGTCTTGGAAAAGATCAGCATAGGTAGAAAAAATGTGCTGGCCACAATTAGAGTAGTGCTCTTTTGAGCTAACATGATGGACTTCCTTATTAAATGAAAGCAGTACCACTTTCAAACTGTCTGAGCCCAAATAATGACTGGATGTGCCTCCTGACCACATAAAATAACAAGTTGTAGCTTCTTCCAGCAAAGTAACATGAAAGCACTACTGAGCCTTCAGTTTGAATTTCTTCACCTCCATAAGCAACAAGATGCATACACCTTCCCAAAGCAAGCCTTTCACCTTTACACACACTCTAGCAAATCTTTCTGCTGACATAATATTGCACTTGGAACCTGTATCAACTTTGACCTCTATGGATTTGCCATTTATTTGCACAGTGCAAATACTTTGTACTAAAATCTACTGCACTGACTGTTTCATGAAGCACTGACACACCATCAACATAAAGAGTAGGATTGGAGCTTTCTAATTGATCAACTCACTTCTTAAAATGTTCCCTTTTAATGAAAGAATGTTGGCCTTTTGATGTACAAAGCCTTTAGAAATTATTCCATTTATTACATTCATGACATTGCTGAGCAAAAGCTAAACATTTTCCCTTTTCAGATTCATGGCTTCCACCACAATTTATTTATTTATTTATTTGTTAACCAGGTTAGTCCACTGGGCTGGAGGCCCATTTTCAGTGGAGACCCAAGGAGAAAAGCTCCACAAACACATGATAAAAAGATGATGTCAGAAAATAATACACATATATCATAACCAAACCAAGTTACATTGCAAGTTTAGGAACATTAAAAGGGCAAGATAAAGAGACTGTGAATAACAACATTAACGCCTTGTAAAAATCATTAAAAGTATGCATTTTGTGCAAGTACAACATCAAAATTATAGCGGTAGAGTTGGTGGAACAAAATAGAAGAGTAGTAAGTGGAGAGCAGAGAAGAGTGAAGAATAATTGAAGAGACAGAATAGCAGAGTGGCAGTTCTGTCAGTTATAATGGGTGGAGTGGAAGGAGAGGAGTAGTAAACATAGAGTGGAGAGAAGGAAATGAGGAGGAAAGAGTTGGGCTGGCCAGGGAAATAATAAGTCAAATGGGGGGGGGCAAAGTTGGGAGGAGAGTTTAGTTTTTAAGAGTACTCAGTGGTGTAGCTATGGAGTCACAGGATTGTAAGTATATATAATGTATGAAGGGAATAGTCCTAGTGTGGTGGTGGCAGATTATGTGGGGTGGTGACATTTGCATGAGGGAGAGTTGGGTAGGTATTTTTTCAGTTATTTTTTGAACAGGAGTGAAGACTGGATATGTTGAATGTTAGATGGGAGTTTGTTCCAGGTTTGAGATATGGAGCATTTATAAAGTAACCTGCCAATAGTTTTGTTGGACTTGTAGGTGTTCAGTAGTGCTTGGTCAGTGCTACGGAGAGATTATGCAGGTTTGTAGAGGAATAGGAAGGTGGACAGGGAGGAACAGTTTCCAGGTTTGTAGAAAAGAGAATGTGCAATTTGTAGTTGTGAAAGTTGGAGTAGTTGTGGGAACTCGAGCCAATGACGTTTTTTAGTGCGAGGCAGTGATGGGATTTGTAGGGGAGATTACAGGCAAATCTGGCTTTCTGGTTGTAAGTTTGTTCTAGTTTGGTTAGGAGATTTGCTTGGATGTATGTGAATATAGGGGAAGCATAGAGTAGGCAGGGGAAAATATAGTCTTTTGCAAGTGAGGTCCTAGCAGTGTTAGTTAAAAATATTTTGTGTCTATACAGCAAACCTAGTTTTTGAGTGGTCTTTTTGATGGACTGTAGGATGTGATGGTCAAATTTCATTTGGTTGTCAATAGTGATACCTAGAAGTTTTGTAGTGGAGTCTGTACAGATATTGGTATTGTCAAGAGAAGTGAGACTGAAAGAAGTTTTAAGATGGGATAAAGATTTTGGGAGGAAAAGAAGTTTGGTTTTCTTTGGGTTAAGGATTCATTTGATGTCAGTTAGCCAGTGTTCAATGATATTAAAGGAAGTCTGTGTGAGAGAGAGTGTAGGTCAGTGGGGTTGTCAGAGAGGTGATAAGGGTAGAATCATTCACATCTTGGATTAGTGAAGATGAGGTGGAGACAGCGTGAAGACTGTTAGTGAAAATATTAAAGAGAAGGGGACCAAGGATGGATCCTTGGGGGACACCAGTTTGGATAGGTAAAAAGGGTGAGTAGGAAGTCTGCCATTTAACAGATTCTTGTCGGTTGTTGAGATAGCTGGAGAACCAGAGGATAGTGGAGGTGGAGAGGTTAAGTTTGGGTAGCTTAGGGAGGATTTTAGCATGGGAGAAGGTGTTGAAAGCTTTAGAGAGGTCGAGGAACACAAATCATATGAGTTTATTGTTGTCCCTTACTTCTGTTACAGTCTGCGTAAAAGAGAGCATGGCTGTGGATGTGCTGTGGTGAGGTCTAAATCCATGCTGAAAGGGGGTAAGGAGGTTTTCATGAAGTAAATAGGAATGCATTTCTTGAGAATTTTTGAGAGAGGGGAGGGGATGGTTATTGGTCCGTAATTGGTAGGTTCGGTGGCGTTACCTGCCTTGTGAAGTGGAATAATATAGAAGGATTTCCAGATGTCAGGGACTGAGGATTCTTTGATAGAACAGTTAATAAGAATTAAGATGGGATATGCTATAGAGTCAGCAGCAAGTTCAAGAAATTGTGGGGGTAGTTTATCAAAAGAGGGTGAGCAAGGTTTCAGTTTTAGAAGAAGGGATTTGAAACAGGTTTCAGGGAGAAGGCTGATTGGGCTGTGTGGTTGAGGGGGGTTAAAGGTAGTTTTTGACTGTAGTCTGGGGGAGTTAGTTTTCTGATAGAGTCTATAAAGTAGTTATTTAGAAGAGTGGCAGTTTCAAGATGGATTTTGTCAGGGAATGGGTTGGGGGTAGAGGATTTACCAGGATGGAGTATACTGTTCATAGTGTGCCAGAATTCTTTTGGATTAGAAAACTGGGTGAATTGGGCTTCTTGATATAATTTTGTTTTGTCCTGAATAATAAGTTTTTTAGTGATGTTTCTGAGTTCTTTATATTTAAGGAAGGGAGAAGGAGATTTAGACTTAGACCATTGCTTCCAGGTATTGTCTCTAAGTTTCGTGGTGGAAAGGGTATCTTTGCAGAGCCAGGGGGTGGGATTTAGTTTGATCCTAATTTTACTAATGGGGGCTAGGGAATTTAGTATGTTTAGGAAAATTTTGTTAAATTCAAGAATGGCATCATTTAGAGGAAGGCTATACAGGTAAGACCAGTTGATCAGGGAGAGTTGGTAGTTAAAAGTTTATGCATTTAATTTGGATAGGCTATGGAACTCTGTCTATAGAGATAGGTTTTAGGGGGTTTGTGAAGGTAGCCTTAGTATCGAGATAGGGAGGTGGTCACTTAATGAGTCTGCTAAGGTGGTGGGATTGTGATACTGATTGGGGTTGGAAGTTAAGATCCAATCAAGAATGGAACTGGAGTTTTTGTGTATGCGAGTGGGAGAAAAATAAATGAACTGAAGCTGAATAAGTCAATAGAGGAACTGGGGGGATTGGGGAGAGCTTATTCCAATCAATATTAACATCACTTAGTATGATTGTGTCAAAGGAAAAAACTTCAAAGACCAATTCACGTAAGGTTCAAGTAAGGCACCCTTTATTAACTTGTAGCAAGGAGACAAAGCATGCTGGCAGAATGGTTTGTCTGGACATTAATAATTAGTATGGCATTTTTATACAGTTCTTTCCATGTTACACAGAAATGTTACTTCTATTGCTGATGTAGACACAGCTTTCAGTATTGTTCTACAGAAAATGTTACTAGACTAATTGCTGACTAGTTGAAAATAACTGCTGATTTACAAAACATTTGAGAAAAACAACCTGGCCTTGGGGCTTATTTTAGCCCACCACAAACTTTCAATTCTTCAGCTGTGCAGTTCTAATATATGTGTTACATTTTGCCTAGATTCAAGGTACATTTCTAGCTTAGGTGCAAGTAATGCTGACTACGGTTTATACTTTCAAGCATCCTTTGTTTTCATTATCAATAGCTTCTAGCAGCTGGGTACTTTCTCATGGCATAAGCAGAAAATCAATAACTTTGTTAAGTCTCATGACACTAGTGGAAATGAAACACTTATTATTATTTTCATGACATTAGCAGAAATCAAATGCTCCCTGTTATGTTTCTAATAGCTGAGCAGATTCATGCAGTATGAACAGAATAAATGTATTAACCCTTTTAAACCTCAAATGCACTAAGCATGCATATTACTAATACATATTTTCTAACATTTCCCCCCTTTTAATACTTTTATTCTACTTTCAAAATAAATATAAACAGTTTTTTCTTCCCCTAACCTCTTCCCACTCAGGATTTGCAGTTAAGAGAGTCATTCAGTTTAAACTTATGAAAGCATTTTCAATTTTTTAACAATTCTTCAAGTTCAGCAACTTGGTATAAGGTTTCTGAAACTGACATGTCTATAAAGTCTTTAATCAGTGTTTTCATGCAGGGGATGCAGCAGCACACACATACCACCAGTAGGATCATTCCTACACAAATGGCAATCAGGATGTTCATCAGGTTACTGCCCCACCCCCCAAACAATCTCTGGAAAAAGTCCGTCAATGGATTTGGTCCTGGCTTGGTCATAGCCGACACCTGCTGAATTACCTCAAGGTGATTGTCTATCTCGTGTTTGTGGTCAGGAATATACGAACAGCACTCCTCCTGGATTAAAGCACAAGTACCTCCTCTCGCCATTAGGGTGAAGTCAAGAGCCATTTGGTTTTGAAGCACTACAGTTCTCATGGCAGTCAGTTCATCAGTCACCAATTCTAGAGCAGAAAAGGTTGCATTGCTCATTATTTCGAGAAGTTTAGACAGTTTTCTCAGTTCCCAGATTGATTTTGTTGCTCCATATGCTGGCAATACACCTGCCCACGAGATGATGGTATCACCCAAGTCCATATGTGACAGTCCATTTTTCCCTAGGTTCACAGCATGATGGTTTTTCCAGCCCGCATTGATTTGCCCTACTGGGTTGACAGGTTTCTTGATTTCTCATCGAACATTCCGAATTTTCCCCTGAGGTAAAACTGCTGTGTGTTGTATGGCCGGAACCAGGTACCCCAAATAACAACTGCCGGACCAATTCTCAGGTAACCACTTATATGCTTTCCTACCACATACAAAGTAGCAATCTTCTACTTTGGTAGTAACTTTACTATGTCCTGGCTCTGGATGAAACATTTTTTTGTCAACTATAATCAGTTGTTTATAAAGGTCAGCATTATGTTTTACTTCATCAGTTGTCCTATGCATCAGTTCAAAAAATGAATCATAGCTTGTGTTGCAATAGGAACCTGTGTTATCAGTTTTATTGTAGCATCTATAGGGAATAGTCACATTGCAATTGCTCCAACCCACCTGCACTGTATCATTTTTGTAAAAACACACAGGCATCTTCTGTCGAACAGACAAGTGCAATGCTACTTTATCTTGTGATGTGACATCTGATGTATCATAGACTAAGTTTTCCCAGGTCTTGTTGGCTCCTAGGGGGACTGAAGTTAACAATAACCCCAGTATGCTGTTGGTAAAGCTGTGCAAATCCAGCAATTCGAAACATTGAAGGTCTCAGCATACACATATTTGATTGCCTGGTAAGTGTTGAAGTTTGGGTGCCACTCTACGTGCACTTCTCCACGTTTATTCAGTTCAGTTTGTGTGGCTGGGAAAAGGAATGGCCACAACAAAAAGATTATTGTCACTAGTACAGTCAACAGGATGATTATGCAATACTTCTGAGGAAACGGTTGTTCTGCATTCCTGTTTTCTCCGACTCTTTCGAATAGGTACATCTGGATCTTACTGGATCCTGTCATCTTTATTTCAGACATGTGTTCTTACTCTCTGCCCTAATAGGACCTTCAGCACCAATGGTTTCTTGACTGGGGTTGAAATGGATCAGTCCTATTGATCTGACCCCCCCCTTTGTAGCCAGACTTTGTGCTGAGGGCCCCGATGGAGAGGTAAGCTTTTTGTCCAGTTCAAAGTTCTTAACTAGTTTGCAGTGCGTCAGGTGGATCCACAAAGCTTGCTCTGCTATCTTGACTGCAGTGGGCGTCGAAAGAAGCACCTGGTATGGACCTTCCCACCTTGGTGATGACCAATTCTTCTTTTTTATGGCCTTTATCCACACCTAGTCCCCGGGTGTCACTGCCACCTCTGATGTCTCGGTTTGCTTTCTATCTGAAACAGAATTTGACTGCAACAGATGTTTAGAATTCATGACTTTCTTCATATATTCAGCTAGTGTAAAATCAGCTTCCTGGTCTGAGGACATGAGAAGTTTCCACTGGGGTGTATAATAAGCCCTTCCAAATAGTTTTTCAAAAGGAGTCAATCCTTTTGCAGTTGGAACAGTTCTCATGCTCAACAGTGCCGGGGCAAACAATACAGCCAATTCTTTCCTGTCTCAGCTATTAACTTTCTCAATTTGTTTTTTAATATACCATTATGCCTTTCAACTAGCCCTGCAGATTGCGGATGGTATGCACAATGATTTTTTAAAGAAATACCAAAATGCTTACTTAACTGCTGTATGGTTTGGTTTACATAGTGTGCACCATTGTCACTGTAGATCCTTTCCAGAATGCCGAATCTAGGGATGATTTCTTTGACAAGTACTTTTGCTACCGTGGCTGCATCTGGATTTTTGGTTGGAAAGGCTTCCACCCATCTGGAAAACATATCTACAATGACAAGACAGTACTTCTTATTTTCACATTTGTTCAATTCTATGAAATCCATACAGATAGTATGAAACGGATATGGTGGTGTAGGGAAACTCCCTTGCTTGGGCTTTAACGCCCCTTGTGCATGATGTTTGTTGCAAATTTGACACGTCAAACAGACTTTTTTAGAGTAGTTTGTAAATCTGTGCGTTGTGAACACCTGGTTCACCAGCTGTACCATCCCCCCTGTTGAGACATGGCACTGCCCATGGCTCAACAAAGCTGCATATCTAAACAAATTAGATGGTAGTATCAGTTTCCCTTCTTTAGAGATGTACAGCCCCTTTTCGAGAATTGCTCCTCGTTTTACCCATCTTTGTTTTTCAGCTTACATAGTGAGTGTCTGCATTGTTTTTAACATTTCTAAGTCTAAAATCTCAGAGGGTTGTAGTTCCTCATTTAAAAGAAATACTTCAGAAGCTGCTTGTTTTGCAGCTGTATCAGCTCTTGGATTACCTTTTGAAATCCTATCTTGTTGCTTGGTGTGAGCTGTGCATTTACAAATGGCTACTTTCTGAGGTAACTGAATAGATTCTAAAAGATCTAAAATAAACTGTGCATGATTTATAGGTTTGCCAGTAGATGTCATCATTCCTCGGTTTTTCCACTGTTGCGCAAAAACATGTACAGTAGAAAAAGCGTACTGGCTGTCAGTAAAAATGTTTACACATTTACCCTTTGCTAAGGTACATGCCCGTGTCAAGGCAATCAATTCTGCTGCCTGTGCAGATAAGTTGTGTGGTAAAGGTTTTGCTTCTATAATCTCAGTGTCAGAAACTACTGCATATCCTACTAGGTTCTGTCCTGTAGGACCCCTTTTGCATGAGCCATCCACGTAGTATGTCACCTCGGCATCATCCAAGGGGACATCCGTGAGATATTTTCTAGCTAGTGTTTTTTGCTCAATTACCTGCAGGCAGCGGTGTGGTGTGCCATCTGCAGGGGTTGGGAGCAAGGTAGAAGGGTTCAAAGTCGTGCATCGTTCAAATGTCATATGAGGCTGACTCAACAATATGGTCATGCAGGAAAGATGCCTAGCATGGGGAAAGATATGCTACCTTCTCTTGCAGTAAAATAACCGTGACTGCATGAGGCACTCTCAAAGTGAGAGGGAGGAATAAAACTACTGAGGCCGAGCCTGTACTGCCATTGCAGCTGCAACTACTGCTTGTACACAGTGGGGTAAGGACCGTGCCACTGGGTCTAGTTGTGATGAATAGTAAGCAATGGGGCATTGCTTATCCCCATGTTGTTGTGTTAACACTGATATCATATAACCTTGCTTACAATCTACAGTTTGGAAAAAACGTTTATGGTAATTTGGTAATCCTAGAACTAATGAGGACGCTATTAACTGTTTCAGTTTGCAGAAAGCAGATTCTGCCTCTGGTGTCCATTGTAACAAATCTTGTGCTGCCATAGGCTTCTTATATATCAGGTCAGTCAGAGGTGCAGATTCCAAAGCATAGTTTGGAATCCAGCTCCGGCAAAAATTTGTTGTACCCAGGAAGGACATCATTTCCTTCTTGGTAGTGGGTTTTGGTGCTTGCAAAATTGCTACTTTTCTGTCCTCATCTAATGTTCTACCTTCCTTGGATATTACATATCCCAGGTATTTGACTTGTTTTTTCCAAAGCTGCAGTTTATTTTTATTTACCTTATGTCCTTCAGCGGCTAAGAATCGTAATAGCGCTATGGTATCTTCTCTAAAATCTTGCTGGGTGGGGGCCGCCAGCAAGATGTCATCAACATAAAGTAAAATCTGACTGCCCCTTGGTGGGGTAAATCCCGCCAAGTTGCTTGCCATTTCTTGTGAGAATATTGTTGGACCTTTCACAATATCCCTGTGGTAGTCACGTATATGTATACCTTTTCCCCTGGAATGTGAATGCAAACCAATACTGGCTATCAGGGTGTATCGGTATCGAAAAGATCGCATTGCTGATGTGTACCACAGAAAAATACTTCTGTTGAGGTTTTAAATCATTCAACAGGGTGTGTGGGTCTGGCATCGTAGGTGCCCTTGGTATTACTGCATCATTTACAGCTTGTAAATCTTGAACCATACGCCATTCTCCATTCGCTTTCTTAACAGGAAATAAGGGTGTGTTACATGGTGAATCAGGAGATTCTACCAGTATTCCCCCTTTAAGTAAGGCTGCTATAATAGGCTTTATTCCTGCCTCTGCATCTTTTCTTAAGGGATACTGTCTTTTTTGTAGTCTGAATGCTGACTTTGGCATGATAGTTACTGGTCCTGCTGTACGAATAAGTCCTACATCTGACTTTCCTGTTGACCAGAGAGTTTCTGGTATATTCTGTAAGGCATTCTCTTCCTCCTTCAATAGGAGTGCTAATCAGCTGTCCTTGCTAGACTGCAAGTGCACGGCTGGGTGGGTCTGAGTTATCCAATTCAACTTCTGTACTTGTATTCCCTGTTCTGACAGTTCTAATTCTGTCCGTTTCTCCCATCTCGTGACTTTTTCTCCTAGGTTTGCCCATTCTATGTTTTTGTCCTTGGTTAAGCTAACATGTGGTAATCGATTAGATTTATAAAGTGTAAAGAACTCCTGGGGCAATGAACAGCTGGCTACACTGTTCCCTTCTGTGTCCCAGTACAGGTTACGTAATATCAATCTGTTTGCATGATTTTTAAACAATTCTTGCTCATATTCCTTATCAGGTCCTGGTGTGTTACAATAATACAGGATACAGTGCAACAGGTGTTGCTTATCAATGTCAAGGGAGGGGAACTTGCTGATGGCTACATTCATTAATTCTTCGGTCACAATCCTTGGACCAGTCGTAACCAAGTCCTGGCTGTACCAATAGAACATTTCACCCTCCGATTGCACTGCAAAGGTATCAATCTGTCGCTGTGCTTCCATACCCTGCATGGTTGGGACTACTGCTATACCGAATAGTTGCATAAGGTCTCTGCCCAAGAGGTTTACTGGGCATTTTGCAGAAACAACAATTTTGCTTTTCTGAGTCAATCCTGAAACTGGATCAGTTATTGCAATATTACGGGAGAGGGGCTCCCGATACAGCTGTCCATTAGCTACTTTTACCAGTATGTAATCAGGTGTCTTTGTGTTTTCTGGCAGTTTGGAGGGATGTATCAGGGTTTGTGATGCCTCTGAGTCACACAAGAATTT
This sequence comes from Protopterus annectens, assembly GCF_019279795.1. NCBI lineage: Eukaryota > Metazoa > Chordata > Ceratodontiformes > Protopteridae > Protopterus > Protopterus annectens. The sequence continues at coordinate 163,698,267 of NC_056748.1, forward strand.
GACTTCCCTCCCTTCTACCAAGAGTGTAACTTCTGGCTTCATGTCTGCTAAATAGAGCTCCAAGCTCAATAAAGCTAGGTCTAATATTTCATCTTCTTTATTGTCACTAACTTCTTGCACTTCCTCTATCTCTTCTGCAACATCCTCTACTCCCTCTATCACATTCTCATTTGTCCTTTCTTCGCTAGCCCCTTCTAGTCATTCCTGACTACCATACAGTCAGTCCTCACCCTCCTTGTCTTCCGTTGTTGCCGTCTTGTTTTTCTTGCAATCCCTTGCCAAATGTCCCTTTTTACCGCATTTAAAACACTCTCCCCTTTTCTTCCGCCCTTCAAAGTCATCTGATCGTTGATCAGATTGTTTGTTTCCCTGTGCATTTTTCTTGCCCTTTTTCCCAGACTGTACTACATAAACTTCTGCTCCATCTTCTACAGAAAATACTTGAGCTTTCTTTTTCTTTTTGCTATTAAAATGCCTTTCGGCATGCCTAGCATATTCAAGTAATGATTGTAACCTGCTTGTATGATGATCTACCATGTGTTTTGTAATAAAACTGCTTATGGGTGCAATACTGCCGTTTAAAAATGCATTCTTTAACTGCTGTTCATATGGGCAATCTTGTGTCTGATCTTCAGGAACCTGCATTCCACAGTGGCTATTAAAACATTCTAATAATCTGGCATAATACCGGTCAATAGTTTCACCTTCTTGTTGGGTGCATTGATTAATGCAAGTCCAGTCTGCCCTAGGTTTCCATTTTTCAGAGATGCGGTCTGTAAGACCTTTTACTCTGTTGTCTAATTCTGCGCTGCTATGTGGGAGGGGTCTTTGTGCAGCATCACGGGGATTCCAGTTGCCACTAATCATGTGCCAATCTGGCCCCACAATTTGTCTAACTACTTTTTCTACCTCTTCTCCATTTAAGTTATAACTCAGCTCATTCCTTGTAAATCTTCTGAGAATTTTCTAAAATTAACTTTTGGATGGGGAATTCCCTCAGTGGCTTTCCGGATATCTTCCGGAGTCCAAGGTCTATACACTAAAATAGTTGGGTCCTGATTATCTTGTCCTGCCTGAGGACTGGGTACTTCTATAAGTGGACATATTTCTTCTTCACTCATAGATCGTGAATTCTTAACCATTTTGATATAATTCGATGCCTTCATTTGAGTTACCTGTCCTTGTTCGAGACCTGGTCCCGATGGGAACTCTAATATACGGTTTTATTTTCATAATGCCTCTTTCTTCAGTGACTACAAGATATCGTGCGGGTGGACTAACCTGTTCACTTGCTTCATATTCTGGTAAGTTATTGTCCTCCTTATCTAAAAACATTGTTTTTGAATTTTTGTTCTTTTGTTCCCTACGGTTCACTTCCTCAATCCACCTGTGTGCCTGAGGAATTCCTAATTTACGTTGCTTTTTTACCCGACCTTTGGAATCAGTTTTGAGCTGTTTGATAAGTTTGATAAGCGAGGATTTTTCTAATTTTCCATCGAATTCATATTTATTAACCCATTTTGAATAATATTTAATATTGTCGGCATGCTGCGACTGCATGTATTTTGCGTCTTCTGTTAACGGCTGATTTTGGGGTCTTTTTATGCAATTATTACCCATTTTATTCTACCTTTTGATCGTTATGTAACTTCTCTTATTTTTAACGTGGTACCACAGATTTTGTTATAGTCTCTTCAGAATGACTGCCTACTTATTCTGTTTCTCCTGATCTATGACAAGACAGTAATCTTTTCTGTCCCTGACTTGTAAGCAAAAATACAGTCTTGACAGAAACAATACAAATCTGGTCCCTGATCTAAAACAGAAAACAGGAAAAAGTAGATTCACCTTACCTGAGCCTACGTGATTGATCACCTGATTCACGGAGACCCGTCCTTCAGTCGCAGATCAGAAAGTGGCTGGCCTCTTTTGAACGACAATTCAGTCAGAGGGCTTTTCAAATAAGAAGAACCGATTTGGTTTCTTCCCCGTATGGTTTCAACCACCTGGCCCGTCTGATCCAAGGTGAAGAGACGGTTCCGGTCTGAAGGACCAATCTGTCAAAGGAAAAAAATTCAAAGAACAATTCACATAAGGTTCAAGTAAGGCACCCTTTATTAACTTGCAGCAAGGAGATAAAGCATGCTGGCAGAATGGTTTGTCTGGACATTAATAATTAGTATGGCATTTTTATACAGTTCTTTCCATGTTGCACAGAAA